>NC_134033.1:5694392-6323473 GCF_964204645.1 Tubulanus polymorphus | reverse complement strand
AATGAGATAAAGACTTCAGAAACCAGAATTTGGATGTAGGTGACAAGGTATTATTGCTTTTACCAACCAAGCCAAATAAGTTACTCCTTCAATGGAGTGGACCATATTCGGTTGCAGAGAAGATGAATAATTTAGGCTATCGTATAAAAGTTGGGAACAAGGTTAAAACATTCCACATAAATATGTTGAAGAAATACATTGAAAGAGTGTCTTGTAACGTAAGGGTTGTATATTCTCCTCCCTGGGAGAATAATCTAGACGAGGGGGTAGGTGATAATCTAGATGAGTCACTTTGTCCTACTTAGCCATCTGGTGAAACTATTAATGATGTTTTATTCGGTCCAGAACTCAGCGACGATCAGAAAAGGTCTGCAAGTGATGTCTTGGAATTGTTTACTGATGTTTTGACTGATAAGCCAGGTAAGACGAACTTGGTAGCACATAATATTGTTGTGACCTCAGATGAACCCATACGGACTAAACAATATCCAACCATTTAATTCTCAAAATATCCTTGAAAAAGAAATGGATAAGATGGAAAAGATAGATATAATTGAGGACTCAGATTCGCCTTATTGTTCTGCCCTTCTTATGGTAAAAAAAACCTGATGGCACAAATAGGGTATGTATCGATTTCAGTCCAAACAACCGTATTACAGTTTTTGATGCGGAACCAATGAGTGATTCGGAGTTACTGTTTACCAAACTTGCTGGAGCCAAGTATCTAACACAAATAGATCTGACGAAAGGTTACTGGCAAGTGTGTCCCGATCCAAATGCTAAGAAATATACCGCTTTTGCAAGCAGTAAAGGCCTGAAACAGTTCAAAATGATGCCTTTTGGTCTCGTAAATGCGGGAGCAACTTTCAACAGGTTAGTACGGAAAGTTATTGACGGAATGAGAAATGTTTGTAATATTGTTGATAATATTATCATTCACACGGAAACAACGTGGGAAGATCATCTTGAAAGCATAGCAGAATTATTCCAACGTTTGCGCAAGGCTGGTTTAACTGCAAAGCCAAGTAAGTGCGAAATCGGTTTTGTAAAACTGCCGTGTTTAGGTTTTATGGCAGGAGATAATCGCATCGAGTCAAATCCCGATAAAGTTAAGGCTGTCTTGAATGCTGAACGGCTAGAACTAAGAAACAACTTAGATCTTTTATAGGAATGGTTTCTTTTTACTCTCGCTTTATTCCTGACTATTCGGTGATAGCTGTGCCTTTGACTGATTTGACAAAGAAAGGCGAGTCAAATATCATTAAATGGGGTCCCGAACAGGAACGTGCATTCCAGACTTTGAAGAATTGTCTTACTACCAGTCCTGTTCTGCGCCTACCTGATTTCTCGCTTGAGTTCATTTTGCGCACAGATGCTTCCGAGAACGGTCTCGGTGCTATGTTATTACAGGAAGAGCTAGGGGAAAAGTTACCGGTTTGTAACGCTCGGATAAGGCAAGGAGAGAGCCTTTCGCCATTTCTTTTCAGTATGTTTTTAAATGATTTACAAGATGAACTTATAAACGCTGGCTACAACGGAGTTAGTTATTATATGCTAAAACTGTATGTATTACTTTACGCCGATGATACGGTGCTTATTGCAGACTCGGCTGAAGGTCTACAAAACGGTCTTTACCACTTTTCAGAGTATTGTAAAAAGTGGCAAATGGGAATTAATGTTGAGAAAACCAAAATTGTAATTTTTAAGAGGCGAGGCGGCAGAAATGATATATTCCATATCGATGGAAAAGAAATAGAAGTAGTGACCCAGTACAACTATTTGGGCTATATCATGCAAAGTAACGGTAAAACTGGGAGACATCATGAATATGTAATTAATAAAGCAAAGCGTGCGCTGTTTGCGATAAAACAATACACTGAAAATTTTAGATATCTAAAAATACAAACTATTATGTATCTTTTTGACTCACTAGTAGTGCCCATCTTAAGTTATGGGTGTGAGATATGGGGTACAAAAGAAATACCTTTGATCGAGAAAATACACTTAGACTTCTGTCGAGAGATATTAGGGGTAAAGAAAAGTACACCTATAGGATATATATATGGTGATCTGGGGAGATTCCCCCTTTATTTAAATTTCCAGTTAAGAGCTATAAAATACTGGCTAAAACTCACAGACAATAACACTTCCTTTTTAAACAGACGACTCTACCTCATTATGAGGCATGAAGTTATAAATAATAACAAAAATAACTGGGCATCAAATATTAAAAATATATTGTATGGTTTAGGTTTGCAATACGCATGGATTAATGGTTATGTAGATAATGTGACAACCTTTATTAATACTGTAAAACGTCGTCTTCAAGATCAGTTCATTCAAACCTGGCAGGGGAAGCTAAACGAATACAGAAAAGTTACATTCTACAGAGAAGCAAAATCAATTTTTGAAAAAGAAACATATTTAAGACTGATTAATACGAATTATCGTAAAAGTATAGCTAAAATACGAATGAGTAGCCACATCTTATTAATTGAAACGGGGAGGTGGCAAAGACCTCCACTGGAGAGACAACGGAGGAACTGTAGATTTTGCGACGGAACTGATCTTGAAGATGAATACCATTTTATTCTAAAATGCCCTAGATTTCATGATTTACGACAGAAATTTATAAAACGTTATTATTATAGATACCCATCAGTACATAAATTTACTCAATTATTGAGTACACAGAACGAGAACGAATTGCTAAATTTAGGTAAATACTGTTTCGTAGGTCTGAAAAGAATCCAATCACGTATATGATTAATGTTGTTATATCCTTTACAACTTTACAAAGTGACGGGTGCCGATATAGAAACGGCGTTAGGACATATTATATTTTATATTTTCCGAAATGTAATGTATAATTCTGTAAGTACTGTATTAGAAACTTATTGTATGAAATTAAGGACCATGATGGTATATTTCAATAAATTTAAAGTTAAACTTAAACTAAACTTAAAGAATTATGGACCAAAGAGTTGCCTAATCCTGAAGTAGAAACCGTTTATCAATATGTTCTCGACCTTAAGGATAGGTTTGAAACTACGGTAAAATTGGCCCATGAGAATCTCACTAAGGCCAGGAAAAAACAAATGAGATAAAGACTTCAGAAACCAGAATTTGGATGTAGGTGACAAGGTATTATTGCTTTTACCAACCAAGCCAAATAAGTTACTCCTTCAATGGAGTGGACCATATTCGGTTGCAGAGAAGATGAATAATTTAGGCTATCGTATAAAAGTTGGGAACAAGGTTAAAACATTCCACATAAATATGTTGAAGAAATACATTGAAAGAGTGTCTTGTAACGTAAGGGTTGTATATTCTCCTCCCTGGGAGAATAATCTAGACGAGGGGGTAGGTGATAATCTAGATGAGTCACTTTGTCCTACTTAGCCATCTGGTGAAACTATTAATGATGTTTTATTCGGTCCAGAACTCAGCGACGATCAGAAAAGGTCTGCAAGTGATGTCTTGGAATTGTTTACTGATGTTTTGACTGATAAGCCAGGTAAGACGAACTTGGTAGCACATAATATTGTTGTGACCTCAGATGAACCCATACGGACTAAACAATATCCAACCATTTAATTCTCAAAATATCCTTGAAAAAGAAATGGATAAGATGGAAAAGATAGATATAATTGAGGACTCAGATTCGCCTTATTGTTCTGCCCTTCTTATGGTAAAAAAAACCTGATGGCACAAATAGGGTATGTATCGATTTCAGTCCAAACAACCGTATTACAGTTTTTGATGCGGAACCAATGAGTGATTCGGAGTTACTGTTTACCAAACTTGCTGGAGCCAAGTATCTAACACAAATAGATCTGACGAAAGGTTACTGGCAAGTGTGTCCCGATCCAAATGCTAAGAAATATACCGCTTTTGCAAGCAGTAAAGGCCTGAAACAGTTCAAAATGATGCCTTTTGGTCTCGTAAATGCGGGAGCAACTTTCAACAGGTTAGTACGGAAAGTTATTGACGGAATGAGAAATGTTTGTAATATTGTTGATAATATTATCATTCACACGGAAACAACGTGGGAAGATCATCTTGAAAGCATAGCAGAATTATTCCAACGTTTGCGCAAGGCTGGTTTAACTGCAAAGCCAAGTAAGTGCGAAATCGGTTTTGTAAAACTGCCGTGTTTAGGTTTTATGGCAGGAGATAATCGCATCGAGTCAAATCCCGATAAAGTTAAGGCTGTCTTGAATGCTGAACGGCTAGAACTAAGAAACAACTTAGATCTTTTATAGGAATGGTTTCTTTTTACTCTCGCTTTATTCCTGACTATTCGGTGATAGCTGTGCCTTTGACTGATTTGACAAAGAAAGGCGAGTCAAATATCATTAAATGGGGTCCCGAACAGGAACGTGCATTCCAGACTTTGAAGAATTGTCTTACTACCAGTCCTGTTCTGCGCCTACCTGATTTCTCGCTTGAGTTCATTTTGCGCACAGATGCTTCCGAGAACGGTCTCGGTGCTATGTTATTACAGGAAGAGCTGGGGGAAAAGTTACCGGTTTGTAACGCTCGGAGGAAACTAAAGAAAAGTGAACGTAATTATGCAGTGGTTGAAAAAGGATGTTTAGCCATTGTCTGGGCTATCAGGTAATTCGAAAGATATATACGGTTATTCGATTTTATCCCTGAAACGGATCTGGGCTATCAGGTAATTCGAAAGATATATACGGTTATCCGATTTTATCCCTGAAACGGATCATCAGCCTTTAATTTATCTTAACCGATCCAAAGTGAGTAACGTTAGTAATTAGAAAAGTGGGGTTTCAGGCCAGAGGACGAGAGGACGAGACACCACTCATCACCACAAGTAATTTTTTTTTCCTAACACTCATCACCACAAGTAATTTTTTTTCCTAATAAATGGCAGATAGAAAAGCATTCTTAGCAACAATAAATAACAGAATAAAACCAGCAAAAAAACAATTTGAAATAAAAAAGTTAGTTGATGTTACAAAAGAAATTGAACATAAAATATTGAAATTAGAAAAGATAAAAACTAAATATGGAGAGAAAGTATCAGCTAATTTAAGCTACTGTAATGTTAGTACATCACGAGAATTTAAAGTGTTTTTACCTGATAAATGGGTTTCATTGAGTACGGAGGAATTGAAAGATTTAGTAGGATTTAAAATAATATATCATGGGAAAAATGAAGACGGTCATCATGATTTAGAAATTGTTGATTAAATTTTAAAAAAAATAAATTAATAAAAATAATGAATATCTAGAATCCGAAATGACTTATCTGGACAATTTAATTGCTCCACATAGATAGACAAAAGTAGTGAGATATTCAATTAATATTCAATTAATTAAAAAAAATTATTTTTTTTGCTTTTTTTCTAAAATATTAATCCATTTTTTTTATTATCAATTTTGGAATTTCAGAAGTATTTTCATTTTTGATAGCAGTTGTTTCAGAATTATTACTATCATGAATTTTATCTGATTTCTTATACCAATTACACCCAATCAAAATGAATACAATTACAAATCCAACTGTAAAATATAGATATTTATCAAATATTCTACTATCAGAAGGAGTAGAAATAACAATATTTTCACCATTTTTATTAACATTTTTATTACTTATTTTTTCTTTTACAGCTTTTTTATATTCTTGTGATTTAATTCCTAATTGTCGAGACCATTCAATTTGTTTCTGAGTTCTCGGTTTTTTCTTCACAGTTAATTCCTTCACTTCTTTCACTTCGCTCATTTATTATAGAAATATTTTTACTTTCAATATTTGAAAATGTTATAACCCCGGTTGATAATAATGTCATAAATCCACCTAATTGAAATGATAAATATCCAATCCACTTATTTAATTCAGTCATAACTAAATAATCATTTTTTAAATCGGAATATAATCTATTTTCATCTTCAATTGGTAGTATATAATTACATAATTTACTATAACCTTTTACTACATTTTCTGATATCGCGTCATTAATTTTAGCTGTTCTCGCGGCTTCATAAATCTTAAATAATCTAATAATTTCAACTGATTTCATTGTGTCTAATTCATTATAAGTTAAATTTTTATCAACAAATTTTTTACATTTTCCAGATGCTATTAATATTTCTAATTGATGTTTGCAATAAAGATAATATTCATAATTATTATTTGTTGTAACATTATTTAAAACACCATCATCTGGAGTTAATTTTGTTTCTGTTATTCCTAAATTATCTAAAGTTTTTTTTAATTGGAACATCACCATTTTTAGATTTTATTTTCTTTTCACCTCCCATTTATAAAACAAATAAATTAGTTGTGTTGTTGCAACTAGAATTGAACTAGAATTCAACTAGAATGTAACTAGAATTCAACTAGATTAACAAGCTAGTTGAAATATTGTTGTTTTTGTTTATTTCTTGTTAAATCTAGTTGATTTTTGTTTCAACTACTAACAACTAGAATTCAACTAGAATGTAACTAGAATTAGACTAGATTGACAAGCTAGTTAAAATATTGTTAAATCTAGTTGATTTTTGTTACAACTACCAATAACTAGAATTCAACTAGAATTCAATTAGATTAACAAGCTAGTTGAATTTAAATAAATTCATATTTAAATGGGTGTTGTAATCTAAATAGTAATTTTGATCTTTTAATATTTTTCAACTTATCCATATATTCATTATGTAAATCATGTGGAATAATATCATTTTCCTCAAGTGCATTTTTCATTGATTTTCTATCTTTATTGTAGAATAAAACTAGAAATCTAATGTTTTCTCTAAAGTCTTTAACAATTGAATTATATTTTTGATTTAAAACCCAAGTTGTTATCCCAAAATGTCTCCCAGAGAAAGCTAAATAGCATAACTCACTTTCTCTAATTTTTGAATCATGTAAATTTGCACAATCATCTATGATAAATAATGTATTTGATCCTTTATAAATATCAATTGCTATTTTTATACAATTATCTAAATTTTCTTTTACTGTTTTAGGATCTAATATAATAAATTTATTATTCCTAGTAATATTTCTATCATAAGTTAGATTAAATTCATATGTTGGACAAAATAATACTATATTATCAAAATAGTTTTTGTAAACAGTTTCTAATAAATTTAATATGAAATAAGTTTTTCCACAATTTGTTACGCCAGAAATTAACATATTATGAGGCTCAAATATGAATAATTCCTTATTCATTTATATATTTTTAATTTTACTTGATAATATCCATTCATTAAATTTATCTGGCCATCCAACCCATTTTACTAAAGAATATTTTTTTCTTTTAACAGTTTTTGTTTTTAGTACTTTTTCAATTTTATATTCTTGTTCTAGATTTTCAGTAGTTAAACTTAATTCTTCTTCGTAAAAGTAGCCATCAACTTCTTCACCATCTAAATCTTCTAATTTATAGACATATGGTTTTGTTGTTATTACCTTTTTTATTTTATATATTTCCCTAGTAAAATTTCGATCGTATCCTTTATCAAATATCTTTTTATACTTAGAAATTCTAACATTTTGACCAACTTTAAATTTAGGTTCACCAAAATCATCTATAAGAAATGCTCCATATAAATTATTCCAAACAATTTCAGCATTTTCAGGTTTTCTAGCATTAATAGGTTTCATTCCAATAGAAGAATGATAAGAATTATTATATCCTTCTATAAATTTTGGTAAAATATCAATCCATTTAAAAGTATTATTTGCTGTAAAATATTTCCACATTCTTGTTCTTAATGTTCTATTAAATCGTTCAACAACTGCTGCTTTTTTATCTGATTTTGTTGAAAAATATTTAATATTATGAAAATCTAAAAGTCCATGAACTAATGAATTATCAAATTCTTTTCCATCATCAAATTGTATTTTTTCTGGTTTTAGTTTACCACCTGAAAGAAATTTTCTTAAAACATTTGATGTTTGTGCAGCATCTTTTCTATAAAGTGGGAAACTCCATACATAACGTCTAAAAATATCAATTATATTCAATAACCACCAATAATCATTATTATCTTTTTTAAGATTTTTCATATCAATTAAATCTCCTTGCCACTGTTGATCTACATAACTTACCATAGTTTTACGAGTTTTATATTTTCTAACAATTTTTTTATGTGTTGTATATGTTGGTTGTTCTAACATAAATTCATTTATATCTTTATATTTAACTAAATTTTGTGGGATTATCTTATCTAATTTATCTTGTTTTACTTTACACCATATATTTTTAGTAGAAGAATAAGCAACCAAACTCTCAGGGTTGTAATATAAATTTCTTAAATATTGTTCTTTAGTATTAGGAGTTTTTTTACCACTCATTTATATATCCTTAATTTTAACTTTATATTTCTAATATTGAATACTATCTAATTGAGAATTTACAATATTTAATTGTGCGTCAGATATAATATAAATGTGCATTTTAAAATTTTTGATTCCTTTATTCTTTTTCATGAATAATTGTATTCCATCTTTTGTATTTTGTAGTTTTTTCCCAGAACCATGTAATGAATTATCTTCAGTTGTTCTAAAATCTAACCATAATGCATATTTATTACCGGTATAATAATCAATTTGATTAATGTTACAATTTTCAGATGATTTTACTTTTTCATTCATAAAATGTTTTCTAATTTCTGGCCATTGATCAATCATTCTCATTCCTTGACAAAATATTTTATTCGCTATTCCTTCGATAGTTATTTCTACTTTTGTTATTTCGGGATTATAATAATTATCAACATTTATTGCACCATTAGTATACGTTCCAATGGTAAAAAATATTAATATACCTTTAATAGATCTTCTTGGGAAGTTAATATTCTCATTAATTATTTCATCATTTGCATTAATAGTTACAGTTTTAAATTTATCAATATAATCATATAATAATGAAAACCCTTGATTGTATTGAGTTTGAATTATACTTGAAATATTTTCATCAGTTACTGTATCATATTCTAAACATATATTCGATAATTTATAACTCATATCTTTATTAACGCTAGATAATACAATTTCATTTACAGGAGCAAATGTTATCTCAAATATAATATCTTCTTGAATTGCGTATTTATATAAAGGTGCATTATTATTTATCAATTCAAAGTCTAATGGAATTTTATATTTGCTTCCATATATACTTTTTATCAATTTATCTACATCATTTGTTAATATTGCGCTATTAGCTTCTGATCTTAATTTATTTTGGTTTTCTGATTGGATGCCTTGAAATATCATATTATTTCTATTTTCTTTAGTTAACCATAAATCTTTATAATGCATAAATAAATTATAATCATCTAATGAGAAAACTTTCTGGACCAATCTTTATTGTTAACTTTTTAATCAAATATCTTCCAACATTATCAACAACATAATTATTATTATTACCGATTACTTTTATATCAGCTGATAAATAAATACTATTTGGAATATAAAAAGTATTTTGTGTTAATCTAGGAATTCTAACATATAAAGTTTCATCGGGATTAATATTTGAAGGGTTATGAGTAATTATATGATGTGATCTTTCTGCTTTAATAGCATTAGATATTCTAGAAATCTTGGAAGGGCTTATATAACTCCCACTCATTTATTTAACAAAAAAATTAATTATTTATTTTTTGATATCATGGTTTACTTGATATTTTTTGATATCATGGTTTACTTGATATTTTTTGATATCATATTTACTAAACCAAAAATAATAGCACTTACAACTGTAATTAAAAATAAAATAATATGTTCAGCAGCAAAGTTAATAATGTTTCCTGCAGATTTCAATATAAAACCAACAATTGAAGCAATAACTCCTGGTAATGCTGCAGCAGATTTCTTTGATAGTTCCCATAAATATTTTGCTAATTTCTTTAAACCATCCTTAACTTTATCTTGTATAGAATTATTGCCTGGAGGTTTATCTGGTTTATTGGGAGTGGGAGTAGGAGTAGATTTTAAAGCATTTGATATAGCTAAACCAATTGTTGTAAATAACATAGTTACAGCTGTTAGAATTGAAAGAATTGTTATTCCTTCTAATTTAAATGATAACTTTATTCTATCTTTCAATGATATTTCAGAATTTGGTTTAATCAACAAATCTTTAAAAATAACTTTTAATCTATTAATATTATAATCATATGATTTTAACAATAATTTAATTTCTTCTTTTTGTAATTCTATGTTATATTTTAAATCATCTTTTTCTTTTTCTAAACGTAATTCTTTTTGCCTATATTCTATTTCATCAATTACTTGATGATCTAAATCAGACTTTATTTTTTCTATTTCTTTATTTTTATCAGTTAATTCTTTTTCTAAAGTTCTAATCCTAAAATCTCTTATACTTTTATCATGCGCAATTTTATCAGATGCAAGTCTTATACTAATAATTTCTCTAATTGCTTCATCAGAAAATATATTTAAATCTTCTAATTGTTGATTTGTTGCATCAAGTAATCCATTTGGTAAAAGTTTTTCAGTTTGAACTTCGCTTGAATTAGGTCTACTAGTTTTGGAAGTTTTATCTTCTTTAGGAATTGTTTCTGGTTCTAAATTTTCATTAATTATCTTCAAAAAATCATTATTTCTTCGATTAAATTCTTTTATATTATCATCTCTTTCTTCTTGTGTAACATCAGTTATTACATCATCAATGATTTTCTTAATTCTAGATTGTTCTAATTTAATAAAGGTTGATTTTGTTATTATTTTATCAAGACTTTTATTAGAAGAAATCTTAAAATAATAGTCATTTTTCAAATGCCAATAATAATCACCATTTAAATATTTCAAATCTTTTACTAAATAATTCACACCTTTATTTGTTATATTGAATCCAGATTTTTCTAATATTGGTTTGAATTTATCGGTTAATTCGTCATATTCTAGTTCTTTTTTCATTAAATCTGGATTTTCATTTTCAATGTCCAATCTTGAACGTGCTTTATTAACATATTCATTAGTATCAGGTCTTGCTAAATTAGAATTATATGCTGATTCATTACCATCATTAAAACTTGTTTCATCAAAATCAGGTGGTTGTTCATCAGTTATACCAGGTTCATAAAAAGGATCCATTCCAATATCTTCTACACCTTCTACATCCATTTATATAATAAAAAAATTAAAATTTAAAATATAATATTCCTCCGATTACAATTCCTATACAAGTTATAGCTAATTTAGTATTTTCATGGGATTTATTATCATCATTTAGTTTAATTATATCATGTTGAATATTATCAGTTCTATTATTTTCTGATGTATTATAATCTTTTATTTTGGAATCATTAACCAATTTAATATTCTTAGTTTTAGTTTCTGTTGATTGAATATGTTTTTTATTTTTTTCACCTTCCATTAATTTTGGAGCAGTAATAATCTTTTTATTTATATCATTTAACCCAAATGAATTATTTATTGTTGCAGTTTTAATTAGATTATTATAACCAATTATATTTCCCATCTTTAGTACTAAATCATCAGAAATAATTAATAGATTAGGGCCTATACAATAATTAAGTCTTACATGAGATTTATCTAAATAATTTTGATATCTTATAATGTTTTCTGGAATCGATCTATTTTTATCATTATGTATGGAATCTTCAAATAAAACTTTAAACTGTTTTTGTGTATCGAATGATGTATTCAAATTTCCAATTATCGGTGATCTTGTTTCAACTTGCGCACCTAAAATACATATCAAATAAGTTCTAATAGATTGATTTATTCTTTCTATACCTGATTTAGTAAAACCTTCACTATTCTCTAAAATAAAATATACCCAACCATTATTGTTTTCTTGTTTTAAATGATCATAAAATTTTGGTAATTTATTGAAATTTAATGTTTCTAAATCCTTTGTTTCTATTTTACCATAACCTAATTTATTATTATAGATATTATAAAAACTATTAGATGGTATGGGAAGTGCACAATATTCTGCAATCTTTCTAGGGCAAGGAAGTGATCTTATTGTTCCAATTTTTGTTCTAAAATCAGAATTATTTATATCTATATTAAATTCATTACAAATTTTATAAAACTTTGATAAATTAATATTATCATCCAATTCTTTGAAATACCTAGATCCTGGTAAAGCGCACTCTAATTCATTTAATATTATTCTGATTTGAAAGTATGTATGAAATCTAAATAAACTTTGAATTAATTTATATTTAGAATTATTCAAATGATCATTCCAACTAATTCCACATCCTGTTGTTGCACAATAAACAGCAAAATTTAATTGATTCTGCCAATACTTCATATTAGATTTTAATAACCATTGTTTTTCATCTTTCAATTTTTTAAAATTAATTAAATATACATGAAATATATTTTCCATCTTTGCATTAAAATTATTAGTTTCAGTAACATAAATATATAAATCAATTAATGAATCTAAAACTTCATTTCTATATGTAATATCTTTATTAAAATCTATTGCTGGAATATTATATTTAATTGATTTATTATATTGGAAAGCTTTTGGAAAACTATCTACCATTTATATAATTAAAAAAATTAATAATTTATTAATTCTTTTAATAATTTATCTTGTTCTTCAACTGTTATATGACCATTTAAACTTATTATATAATCTAGTGTGTTCTTTAATTTATTAATTTCTTTTATATTAGTTTTAATTTTTTCTTTATTACTTTTTATATTTAATTTTGAACTTATACCAGTTAAAACACTTGAACTTAATCCTAATACACCAATTGATATAGCTAATGGTGTTAATGGACTGAATATTGCTAGAAATGTTATTACAGAACTAATTGTAACCGAACCACTTATAATCAAATAATATATAATTTTACTTTTTAAATATTTTTTCTTTTTTATCTTTAAGTCACTTTCAAATTCTAATATTTGTTTTTCTAAATATGTTTTTAATTTAGTTTTATTTATATCATGAGGAATAATATCAATACTATCAACTTTATCTTCCATTTATTTAGAATAAAAATTACTAATTAGTAAACTTATAAGCAACAAATATAACAATAACAGTTCCACCTAAAATCCATATTATTTCATATTTCTGTTGTTCTTTACTTGGTGTATAATAATCTGATAATTTAGGTTTGTATAGATGTAATTTTTCTTTATTTGTTACTGCGTTATATAAACTCATTGCATCATCAACTGATTGAAAATCTCTATGTGAAATCTTCTGATCATATAATTCTTTATTGATGTAATCCATATAGTTTTGTCTCTTTTCTCTATATTCTTCTGCAGCTTTATTGTATTTCTCTAACGCTAAGTTATGTCTTCTTTGTTCTCCTAATGAACTATTTTTTATCAATATGTTTAAATAAATAACCACCACCAGTAAATGCTAAATAAAGCGTTAACAATTGCCGATCCTATAATAGTTATAATTGCAGAAGCCATTTATTTAGCAAAAAAATTATGCATTTATATGGGAGGAATATATTTTTGTTTTTCTAAATAATCAATAGTTAAATTAGATAAAGTAACTGCTAATGTTAACTTTAAAATATCATTTATATCAAATCTATCAACATTAACACTTCCCATTTTGAATACTTTTTTTAATACCATTGAATAACCAACAGTTCCAACTGATAGTAATGCGCCATTATATAATCCAGTTATTATCCACTTATTATCACTCATTTATTTATCAAAAAAATTACTATCATCAAAATATTTAGTTAACTTAGTGATTATTAATTCAACATTTATTTCATTACTACTTTTATGATTATCATATATTTTGGTTAATATGTTTTTAATATCATCAATAATTCCATCTTCATTTAATTCATAATATTCTAAAGGTGATTTAATTAAATCAATTACTTTTTCTATATTATACTTTTCTTTATCAATCATTGACGCATTGTTAAATAATTTACTTTTTATATCAGTAATTACATCATTTAGTTTAATTCTCATTTCTTTACCATGTTTAAAATCAAACCCAAAACATATACTCGGTCCAACAGTTATATTCATTTATATAATGAAAAAATTACTCTTTACATCTTATAACTAATTCATAAATTACAGGGAAATTATTTAAATCAATTAAGTATCCATTATGATTTCTAATTTCTAATCTAAAATTATTAAAACGAGGAATGCATGGTTTGAAATCACATTCTGTTAAATTATAATTTATTTGCGTTCCAAATTCTTTAACATTTTTTAATGGTAAAATATTTAATATACTGGAATTACATGTTGTATCTTTAGTTGCTTCAAATGTTTTTGTTGGGTCAATTAAATTGCAATAAATATAAAAATGTGTAAAAGGTATTATATTTGAAATACCTTCTACGTTTACTGTAACAACATCTGGTTCAATTCCTAGCAATTTAGCTATAGGTTTTTTTACTATAAATGCATGTTGACTTTCATCAAATACCTTTATTTTAATTCTATTTGAGCTATCACTTTTTATAAATCTTATTAAAAATTTATCATCTTTTCTAATTTTCAACCGTGCTCTACGATTAATTTCTTGAGATAATGTTTTTAAATTATATAATCCTGGTCTTAGAAATAGATGAAACCATTTATTTATATTTCTAATATGAATTAAAAAAGTATTATGTTCAATAGTTTTATTCGATATATTATAAAAAGAATTACATAAACTTATATTTACTAATTTTAAATCTACACAATTCTTGAATTCTCTATCTAATTGTACTAATAAATTATGAGATTTATAATTTGTAAGTTTTCTAGAATCAACAAATATTCTGTTTTCTTTTAATTCTACCATTATTTATAACATAAAAAAATTACCGCTCATCACTAAAAATTAATTTTAATAAAATTTTTCCTTAATAAATGGATGAGAAGATAGCATGCGAAATTTGTGGTGAACTTCTAAGAAAAAGTAATATGGCTCGACATATGAAAAAACATGATGAAAATTATAAACCCCCTAAAATAAACTGTCCAAAATGTAATAAATTATTCTCAAGAAATTATGTTAAAAAACATTCAGAGAAGTGTAGAATTAATGGTGCAACGGCTAATGTTGATAGTAATTCTGCTGAAGTTGAACCTGAAGTTATTTGGAAAAGACCTTTCTTATTCTATGATAAGGATAATATAAAAGATCATTTCTGTGAGCCTTGTCAAGTAAAATATAGCCCTGAAAATATAGAAGATTGGGAGAATCATCAATTTCGTAAAGCACATATAGATAAAATTTCTAATAAATTTGAAACTGAATTCAATGAAAGAAAAAATAATTTATTAGAAAAAATAAAATATGAGAAAACGTTACCAGATAATAAAGAAACAGTTGAAAAGTTAGAAAAACAATATAATGAATTAACAAGAAAAACATATTATTGTAAATATTGTAAATTGATTATTACAACAAGTAATTCAAATCTACATAATAGAACAATAAAACATAAAGAAAACGTAAGAAAATACCAAGAGCTTAATGAAGATCTATTACCAAGAAATTATAAACAAAAATGCCCACAATGTAGTTATGCGACCTTAAGGCAAGAAGGTACTGTGTTATTTTGTGTTGAATGTGGATGGCAAAAGAATTTATGGGGTGAAGAAAAAACTAGAGATTTTCTCATAGAACCAAAATTAAATCATCTAGATGAAATTTTTAAAATATTTTCTATAGAAGATCATACACCAGAATATATGCAATGGCTTGAAAAAATGAAAATAATAGAAAATAAAAATGGTGAAATAACTAAAAAAGATATTATAAAAACATTTATTCCACCAACATTTAACACAAAACAAAAGAAAATGTATTTATATTTATTATTTAACGATTATTATGAAAAACCTAAATTAACAGAAGAAGATATGGAAAATATAAAAAAAATATTTAAACAAATATTAATGTATCTTTTGGAAAATAGAATAACAGATTCAATAAATTATGAATTCTTTTTAAATAAGATTGTAAATTATTTAAACCTAGATATTATAATTCCATTTGATGAATTAACAAACAAAAAGAAACAAAGAGAGCGAGATGAAATGTGGAACAAGATAGAACTTTATTTAAATGAGAAAAATGGAATGGAAGAAGAACCTGAACAATTAAATGAAAATGAAGAAGCCAATAGTGATTTCGAGTTTGATGATATAGATCCATTTTAATAACCATAAGGTAATGTTTTTATACCATCATCTGAAATATGCCTTTTATCATCAAATGGATTTAAACTAGTTTTTTCAACTTCATTAATGTACATCTCATGATCTTCTGATCTTAAACAATTCATCTTGTGTTTCATTACAATTGATTTATATAAACACTTTATATAATCTTGAAATTCTATATGTTTATCAACCACATGTTTTGTTATTCCTTTTAACTTTTTAGCTTCATGATCTTTTGTTCTGTAACTATACATTTTACTTCTTATCCCAACAAATTCAATCATTTCATCACCCCCTAATTCATCTTTAAATTTACCAGGAATCTTTTTATTATCATTGCTAAATAGTTCATGATCTTTAGGATAATTGCTAAAATCAAAATGATGTTTTAATGTTTTTAAGTCTTTTGTTATGTCATTTGTCTTGATTTTTAGTATGTAACTGTCAGTATTTTTTTGGATTAATGGGAACCCAGAATTGAATGTTCCATCATCTGTTGATAAATCATAAACATAGTCAGTTGGGTTATATATTTCAAATAAATCTTTAACTTCTTCTGTTAATTCTTTTTCTACATGCCTTAAATTAAAACAATTTGGTTTAGATTTAATTAATTCTATATTCATATTAAATCCTAATGAACTACATAATATATTCAATCCTGATATAACAACTTTTCCTTTTTGAGCAAAGGATATTGTTTTGCGGTTTTGGAAACTTTTTGAACCATCTGCTGCATAGAATCCAATGAAGAACCATTTTCTTAAATTATTTTTTGCATTTAATACATAATCTGGAACTATCTTTTCTTTAGTTGAAGTATTACTTTTCACTATTGCATGAATATAGAATTCATCATTATATTTTGAGGAAAAATCTTTAGGATTATTTACAAATATTCTATAAACCGCGGATGATTTCATATGATCCATGATTCTAAATGTTTTATTTGGATAAACTTCTTCACAGAATTTCTTAATTCTTTCTAATAATTTTAAGTCTTGATTGCATAAATACCAACGATATTGAGTGCGATTAACATATTTATACACACCTGCTGAACCGTCACCCATGAAAAATCCTTTGATAAAATATTCTTTTTCTTCTAATGTTTCAGGTTCTATATTATAAATATTATCAATTATTTCATCAAATGACATATGATTCATTCTTGGGAAAAATCTTTTATGTAATAATTCATCTCCAATTTTTATATCAGTTGGTTTTATTTCATCACCATTTCGTTTAATTAAACTGTGGTCTTCAGTAACATCTACAAATCCTAATTTAGTTCTAACTCTATAGATTTTCTTATTTGTTTTATGTCTAATAATATTCTTTAATTTTTTCCATCCATTTCTTGTCCAAACATCTATTAAACCATTTATTTGTATTAGTTCTTTTTCACCATATGAAATATAAGATTTATTTTGATTAGGAATTATTTCTGAAATTCTTCTAATTAATATTTGGTTATTGTATTTTAATAATATTGGGGTGTCAGCTGTTACAGAATCGAAGTATAGAATTTCTATATGTTTTTCCCCAAACAATGGTTGTAATACATTGTAATAAAAATCATACATTAATAATTTTGATATTTCTAAAACTGTTGAACCAATGAAAATGGGTTTATTAAATTTCATTGACGTTCTTTTTAATTTTACTGCTGTTAAATAATCTTCAAATCTTTTATTTCCTAAATGTCTAGGACTTGATTGTAGGTGTCTCAATCGTTCAGAATTATTTACTAATTCAATATCATTTCTATTTCTAATATTTTCACATGTTTTACCATAAAAACTATTGTTCATTAATTTGAAGAAATCTTTTTCAAAATCTGTTTTTGATATGGTTCTCTGTTGAGTATTGAAATCTATATATTTTTCTAACCACTTTGATTGATTAAATTCAATATATCTATGTACTTTCTTTAATTTCATTCCTTGTTTTAGATAAAATTTTAACATTCTATAATGAACAATATAATTGTATTTATTATTTTGAGTAAGTATTAATTTTTCTGTAAAAACATGATCTTTCGGTTTTATTTTCTTCTGGTATTCACTTAAATAACTATCATCTACAGTTAAATGTTCTGGGCAATAAGGTAAGTTTCTTGTTTTAAACTTTATGTTATCAGGATATTCTAAATCAACTACAAAGAAATAACCAATTGGTGCTTCATCTTCTAAACTCATAATTGCGCTTTCCCAATTAGTTTTATCATCATTTTCAACTTCTGTTAATATAAAATTTTTATATGGTTGAGGTTGCATCATTGCCCAACCATATAAATTATTGGCGTCAATATATAATAATTTATATTCATCATTTGCTTTAAAATACCTATCTCCCATAACACCACTAATTCCACCTCTAATTGATTTTTCAAATAATAAAACCATATCTGGTTCTTTTAATAAATCTAATTCTACATTTGTATATTTTAAACCACATTGCCAGGTTAAACCAGGACTTGAATAACAATAACAAGGGTCAACATTAAAATGGTTTAGATTAACTTCTCTAAATTTTTCAAATATGTCAGCTAATATCATAACATCTGATTTTAAATATAAATCAACTAATTCGCCATGATTTTTCATATTAAAATGGTTCCAAATATTTAATGTTCTATCAAAAACTTCGTCTTTCACATACTCCTCTTTTAATTTATCATAAAATTGATCTTTTAATAATTCTGTTACATTAAAATCATCGTGTGTTTTATAAAATGAGTAAGGAATTGCGCCTTTATATCTCAATAATTTAAAATCTTGGTCATTTGGATAATAATATCGAGTTATAACAAAATCATTATCAACTAAACTTTTTGATAAATTATCTAATGAACTTGCTAGAAATCTATAAGAATCTAAAAATCTAATGCAACCAAATTGAAATGAAATATAATTTTCAGATGTTTTAGCTAATAGTTTAAAATCATATTTTCTTACATTTGCTTCATTCATAGCATTATATTCTTCTATTTCTTGATTAATTGCACCCAATTTTCCCGATAATTGTTTTATAAATAGATGGGTATCATAACCCAATAAATTATGAAATAATATTGGTACGAAATTAACTTTCTTAGCTTGTAAATTGCAATCTTCATGAGCAGCTCCACGATATTTTGAATTCAAATGATCATGATCTCTAACTCTTTTATCAAATGAATAAAAACGTTTTTCACAATAACAACAATGAGTTGCATAATTAAAATCAATTTCATCTTCTTTTGTCATAACTATTCTTTTATTTTTGTTTAATAATTTTGTAAAATCACTTTCTAATTCAATCATTTTATCACAAAAATCATTAACTACATTTTCACCTCTAAAAGAAATATATTGACTTTCATATAATTCGGGATAATTTGATTTTATATAAATTCCATAAGCAGCAGCTCTTTGATGAACTTTTTTAATTGTATTTATAATTGGTGGGTCTTGTATTGTGTCTTCATTTAATTCATTTCCTTTATCCATTGATTTTAATAATTGCTTTTTGTTATATATTTCTTTTCTATCTTGATCAGTTAATTCTTTATTCAGCGATTCAAAATCCCCATAAATTACAAATGGAACAATATTTTTAAATTTATGATTAGTAAATTTCAATTTATAATCTTTTTCTGTTGGCATTATTAATTTACAAAAATCTTTATTATCACATAATTCTTTATGTTTTAATAATGTATTCTCAGCCATAAATTTAGATAAACATTTTCTACATAGATAAATTTTACGATGATGATCACTTTCTGTTGTTCTAAAGAATAAATCAATTTGTTTTAACCACATATAATGTTCATTTTCATCTTTTTTATAATATAACAAATCTATAGCATTTTCATTATCATAATATTCTGTTAAATATAAAGCTTCCAATGTATAATCTTTAATATTTTCACCTTTTGTCTTTGGTAATTGCATTAATTCGAATACATTTATTTTTAAATTATTAACTTTTTCTATTTTAGGAATCATTTTTATAGTTACTGGATATTGATCAATTTTATATAATGTTTCATATTTCCGGTAATCTGTTATTCTATAAACATGTTCTTCTGTTGGATGTAAGCAACTAATAATTGACCATAGAAAACATTTATTATCTTCATTTTGAACATTTATTACTGCTTTTGTTGTAAATGGTAATTTAATATAAGATGATGCTTTAATATCCTTTTCTGTTGTAAAGTTTGAATCATTTTTAAACATTTTATTACTTTTTGATGTTTTATTCCTTTTTGTATTATAAACATTTAAATCTAAATATATAATTTCATTCAATGTTAAACCAGAACCCTCAAAATATCTTTCTTCAATATGACGTTTAAATTCATTTAATATTTTTTCTAACTTCTCTTTTATTTGTGTTTTTGAAATTATTTCTTCAGAGTGTGTTTGAATATTATAATTCATTTTTTCTTCTGACTTTATAAAACTTACTTTCCCAGAGATACTAATTTTTGGATATTCAACATCTGTTATCAAATCTAGTATTTTTTCTATTATTTCATTAAATTTACTATAATCTTCTATTGTTGTACCTTTAAAAAATCTAAATATAATAGCTGCAGGACCAATTTTACTATGTAATGTTTCTAAGATTTCAATTGTATCTTTTATTTCTAGTGAATCAATATAATTTCTAACATTTTCCATGTAAGGTTTATTTGAAATGGATTTAGTTTTTGAAGTTGGTTTTTTTACTTGTTGAGGTTTATCATCAAAATAATCTATTCCTAAAACATTATTTCTCAAATTTTGATGGTGTTTTTCTGTTTCGAGATGTCTATTATAATTCCTTTTTGTTATAAATTCATCACAAACTTCACATTTTATTTCATTCACATTCATATTTTCTAATCGTTCTTTTCTTTCATTGGAATTTTCTGGAGTTTCAAAATCTATTACATTTTTTATATGATTTGCAGTTTTTTCATGTCGTGTTTTATTAGATGTATCGATGTATTTTTTACAATATTGACAATAATATTGATTTTTATTGACATTATTGTTTTCTAGTTGGTGTTCATTCTCCCCCATTTATTAGGAAAAAAAATTACTTGTGGTGATGAGTGTTAGGAAAAAAATTACTTGTGGTGATGAGTGGTGTCTCGTCCTCTCGTCCTCTGGCCTGAAACCCCACTTTTCTAATTACTAACGTTCGATGGGCATTATCATATCACTGCAGCCGTTTAGATTTCGGATTCATGCGATAAAAGGGTCTGATAATATCGGAGCTGATTATTTGAGTAGAGTCTATCCTGATAAGAATTGTTATAAAATTGTATATTATTTGGTGGGTATATATTTTGCTACTCGAATTAATTGTTAAAATTATTCATGCTGTATTTGTGAGTCTAATAATTGATTATGGTATTAAAATTACCGTCTCGTGGGTTTTCAAAAATTTTAGCAAATTTTTCCCTTGCAGGGGGATTTGTCACGAGTCGGGTGAGTGATCCCTGCCTAGTTATAAAATGTTATTCAATTTAATCGCGCACGGGTTCTTTCATTGAACCGAGTTGCATGCATTGCGTAGACACACGTCTTTATCCGTTCGATGGTAACACAGTGAACATCTGTGTGTCGTGTTTGCTGTCTTCGGGGTAAGTTGTATGCCGTTATTCTACATATCTAATACATAACATATATTTAATATAGCATTGAATATTTAACAGGTAAAACGTCTTGTTTGAATATATAGTATTAGATACGTATAAGATGAGAATTTGCAGTTAATTCAGTGAATTATGTAAATTCATCTATTCATAACTGATAACTTGTCAATTATGGTTAATTGTTAACTGGTAACTGTGCGATAATATGTTAGTTATCTTAAGCGTCGGTGTAATTTATTAATTTTGCTATTCAGCGATTAATGTCGATTTAGTCTATTGATAACATTCATTGAGCATTATTCTCAATTAGTTTATTCAATTATTGTCATAATTGATAATATTTATCATAATTTGGGTACTTCTAAAGTACGAAACTACGAAATTAAGAAATATGCAACGAAATTAAGAAATGCTAAAGTACGAAACGAAATACTATACGAAATGCTTAACTACGAAACGAAATGGTCATTTTTCGCGGGTCCTGCTAAAGTATAAAATGTAATACGAAACGAAAATTTTTGTAATTTTTTTGCGCCATAGCAGCGGACTCGTGGAGTTGGCTTAAACATGCGCACCCGGTCTAGTGTGGCACGGTTCCGTGCCGCGACTGAGTTTAGCGATGCCATCAGGGAGAATGATCTGCGCATGCTCATATACAACTAGAAGGTAGCGATTAATAAATTACGGGTTAGAGAACGAAGTGTGCCTTAAAATGTATCGTCCAGTGTTTAGGCTAAAAAATTGATACCTCGTTTCTCCTCTGCTGAGGAGCTTAAAAGTTGACCCGACCGGCCGCTAATCTACCCTGTACATTAATTTTTTTCTGAGCTAAATGATCGATACTATACAGGTTCAGATATGTCGGCCCGTGTCCAAGAACGGGATAATCCTATCGCGGTTACGAGCTCGGTGTCGCGTGAAGCGCTTGCCTTTCCTTTCTGCTACAGTCAACCCCGCATAAGTCGTCATCGAATTAGTCGTATCATCACGTCTCTCGTATATTTATTTTGGTCCCGATTTTTTTCTTCTTTAAACCTTATAAGATAATGCTTCTAACTCGTACTTTATAAGTCGTATTTTCACGTAAGTCGTATCAATTATAAATTCCAAATCTTCTGATTTCATTCAAAATACCTCGCGTAAGTCGTAGCCCGATATGCCGGCAACAGATAAATCAAAAATACGCAACAATATTGTCTGTGTAAGTGTTTAGACTGTTACAATGTAACTTGTGGTAGAGCACGATTTAGCGTTATAACTAGCTTTGACCATAGTATGGGCGTGTGTTTGAAATGTGACCATTTCGTTTCGTATTTCGGTTCGTATTTTAGCACTACTGGCACTTTCCATTTCGTAATTTCGTAGTTCCGTAATTTCGTTTCGTAATTTCGCTCCATATTTCGTTATTTCGTAGTTTCGTACTTTAGCAGGACCCTCATAATTTACGCCGCGTTTAGGTCGTTTCTTGTAAGACATATTTTGTTTGTATAATTTATAGTTTTTTCCCCACTGCCTTCGCCAGTCGGTTCGATGATCGTCATAACAAGAGATATCTATGGCGGGCGATCACCACCAAAATATGGCATTACTTTGAAAGCAGATATCATGCAGAGAACGTAATACGAGATATCATGCAGAGCACGTAACCGTGATACCAGCATACCAGCTATCGTTCTTTAAGTTACGTATTCATGCGTTACGCAGTATATGCTTCATAGTAATCGCAAATCATAGTAATAGCATTTCCAGTTATATTGTGTAAATAAATTTATTTTGTTATATTAATATCACTGTCTTGTAAACTTTGTCTTGGAGATCTCTATCGGACCCTCGTGACAGCAAATTTCGCCAAAAATTTAAAAAAGCCACAAGCATATTGAATGTGAAGGCAAATCTAGTGGCATGATACCAATGAATGGCAATCAAACTCGCTCGCTGGGCATTAATACTGGCCCTTTTCAAAGTTGGTGTCCTTTTTTCACTGTGCTGTAGTCACTGTATGGCCCTTGATCCGCGCCTGATTGATCAATGATTTTAAGTTTGATTCACACAAAATAAACAGAAGAAAACCGGCAAATATTAATTCAACGACGGTACTGTTCGTTTTCAACAGTCTTTCGTTTAACATAAAAAAGTTCAAAAGTCAAGATTCCGTTTTGTTCTTCATCTTTCATCGTGTGAAAATAACAATAATTTCTACTTGAATTAGTCGCGTACACTCCTAATTCAAGTAGAAATTATTATTATTTTAACATTTGGAAAATTTCTCAACCTCTCAACCTTTGATATGAAAGCCTATTATCTCTATTACTCTTAAAATATTCATATACATGAATAAAATATATATGAATAACATATAAAAGTAATTAGAAAAGTAGGCTTTCAGATCAGAGTACGAGAGTACGAGCTCTTATAGAATAGATATATAGATATGTTTTAAACATTATTTCAATATTTATATTTGTATGAGTTAGATTTTTAAACATTAAAAGTGTGAGTAAAGTGTGAGTGAAATAATTCATATTTAAAACAGTTAATATTTATATGTGTTAAATTCTTGATTTTTAACATAAAAAGTGTGAGTGAAATAATTTATATTTAAAACAGTGAATATTTATATTTATATGTGTTAAATTCTTGATTTTTAAACATTAAAAGTGTTAGTAAAGTGTGAGTGAAATAATCTATATTTAAAACAGTGAATATTTATATTTGTATGTGTTAAATTCTTATTTCAGTATAAAAGTAACGAGTAATTAACGAGTGAAATAATTCATATTTAAAACAGTGAATATTTATATTTGAATGAGTTTTAATAAGAATTTTGTTATAAAAAATGAAGAAAGAAGAAGAAGAACCCAACTTTAAAATCGAAATCAATGAAACCAATAAATCATTTTCACAGTTTAACATTAAAAATTATATTTCAGCAACAAATTTAGTGTCCGCAAGACATTATAAAATTGAAAATATTACTGTAATTAATCAAATATTATCAAATGAAACATATTTAATTACTAAACTAATTGATACTTTTTATAATGGTGTTAAAAATCCTAAAATGTTCAATACAGTTTTAAATTTTAAAGGAACTTTAGATGAAAACATAATTAATATTCTTAAAACTCTTTTCAATGAAAGAAAAAGTGATATAATACTTTCTAAAGATTACAATGATTTGATTAACTTAAGAAGTGAAAAAAGACAATTATATTATTTCAATTTTGATAATAAACAAATTATCTATAATGAAAATTCATCAAATATTGGTATTCAATGTGAATTAGATAATGAAAAATCATTTAAAGATATTGCAGTTCAATGTAATTTAGATGATGAATTTAGAAAATTCAATCCTATTGAAAAAGTGTATTGTTATTGCGGCGGCAAATATCTAAGATCACATAAATCAAAACATTATCAGACAATTAAACATATCGAATATGAAATGAATAATAATTCTATATTGAAATAAGATTAAGCTGTATGTTTCAAATGTATAGTAGTTAAAGCATTGAGAAATTATTTTAATGAATAACTGTTAGGTAGTAAGTTTAATTGTTATAAGATTTGAAACATATAAAAGTTAAATATTTCTAAAATATTAAATATTTATCAATTTAATAATTTTTTTTAAATAAATGGATGGTTTCATCCCAACTGGGAAAAGTGATTTGAAGCATTATCTTGTAGCGGGAGGATTAATGTTGGCTGCGCTTTATTTATACTATGAGAATATTAGTAAGGATTTGATGAATGAAAATATGAAATTGAGCAAGAAATTGAAAAAATTAAATGGAGAAAAAAATAATCATAAAAAAGTTATTGAACCAGATTAGTAAATTAATTAAATGAAAAAATGAGTGAAAATATATTAAACTTATTATATCTAATATATAACAATCAACAGAATATTAAATCAATTATTATGCTTACAGGTTTATTTTCTTTTTCAATTTATAGTATAAAACAGTTGTTAGAATTCTATGATTGCTGTAAAATTAGATACACTGAATTAATAGAAAATATAAATTATATTTCAGATAGATTGAATAATATTAAATGCTGTGAAGTATGTAATGAAAGATATAAAAATTTAAAGAGTTTAAAAACTCTAAAAACTCTGAAAATAAATATATTCATGAATTAGATGAGAAATTTCATAATTCAAATTGAGAATAAGACTGTTAAATTGGTTGAAAATAAAAAAATAGATAATATTATAACTATTTCTATATTTAGATTAATAATTTATATTTATAATTATTATAAAACTAATTTATATATCTAACTATTTATATACCTATGTATTAGATACCCTATTAGATACCCTAATACCTACCTATGTATTAGATACCCTATTAGATACCCTATTAGGTACCCTAATACCTAAAACCCTTTTTTATTAACTATTATTTTATACAATTTTCAAACAATTTATTTTTATTTTCAACTAATATATGAATAAATTAAAGAATAATAAAGGTTCAAAATTATTACTAGGATAATACAAGAGTGATATTAGTTAGTTGGCTTATTCAATAAGAGAAACAATGAAATAATACAAGAGTGATACTAACAGTTCAAGTTATTGAATTTCTTGTTAAATCTATTTGAATTCTAGTCAATTCTTGTTAACCAATAGCGTGAATAGAAATCAAAAAGATTTAAATAAAAAAACAATAAGTTAAATAAGTTAGTATTAGTAAAGTATCAATTAGTTTAGTAATTAAATATGTTTCATTTGATAATATTTGATTAATTACAGTAATATTTTCAATTTTATAATGTCTTGCGGACACTAAATTTGTTGCTGAAATATAATTTTTAATGTTAAACTGTGAAAATGATTTATTGGTTTCATCGATTTTAAAGTTGGGTTCTTCTTCATTTTTCATAACAAAATTTTTATTAAAACTCATTCAAATATAAATATTCACTGTTTTAAATATGAATTATTTCACTCGTTAATTACTCGTTACTTTTATACTGAAAATAAGAATTTAACACATATAAATATAAATATTAACTGTTTTAAATATGAATTATTTCACTCGTTAATTACTCGTTACTTTTATACTGAAAATAAGAATTTAACACATATAAATATAAATATTAACTGTTTTAAATATGAATTATTTCACTCACACTTTACTCACACTTTTAATGTTTAAAAATCTAACTCATACAAATATAAATATTGAAATAATGTTTAAAATATATCTATATATCTATTCTATAAGAGCTCGTACTCTCGTACTCTGATCTGAAAGCCTACTTTTCTAATAACTTTTATATGTTATTCATATATATTTTAATTATGTATATGAATATTTTAAGAGTAATAGGGATAATAGGCTTTCATATCAAAGCTTGAGTGGTTGAGAAATTTTCCAAATGTTAAAATAATAATAATTTCTACTTGAATTAGGAGTGTACGCGACTAATTCAAGTAGAAATTATTGTTATTTTCACATTTGGAAAATTTCTCGACCTCTCGACCTTTGGTATGAAAGCCTATTATCCCTATTACGACTATAGTATGGTTGTGTTTGAAATATGACCATTTTGTTTCGTATTTCTCGCAACAAAAAATCATTTCGTTATTTCGTTTTGCATTTCAAAGTTCATTTCGCACTTCGTCTCGTTTCGTATGTCGTAATTTCGTCGTTCCGTACTTTAGCATGACCCAATTTATTTGTCAATTCCATTTATTCGAGTGCTGCATTCATAAACAATTTTTGTTTGACTCAATTCATGTTCGATAAAGCATTCACAAATTCGAGTTGCACCATGTTTTTACCTTCCTCTAAAATTGAGCCTGGTTATACATGTAGATTGGAATGGAATACAGACAAAGATTCTCTTTTAAGATAAGAACCCTGGCCTTGATAACTCCTGTCCTGGGTATCTATGTGGTTGAATAATAAACCATCGCTTTTTGACCTATGTTTTCAGTATTGAACTGATAGATATATCGCAACCCGTTTACTTATTTGACCATTTACGATCAATTCGTGTACAATGGATATTGATATCTAATTCAGTTACATTTATATGTCGTACAATAATAAACGTTCACAAAATCGGAATGAATTGTGTAAGGTTTCTGAGAGTTGACTTTCTTTTTTTAATTTGATGCGGACAATAAATTGTGAGCTTCAATAATAAGATATTATTTGCGTCTATTGATACACCAGTCCACGCCTTCAACAGCTAATCATTATGAAATCATGAATTCTACTCAGATGCAGATCGGTGGTACGTATTGCAGTAACATCATCCTCATGTCGGTGGTGAACAGGTCTGGAATCTACCGCACAGTGTCACTGATCTTTCTGCCTGTCGTATTCCTGTTTGGAGCGTTTGGAAATTCGGCTACTTTCCTCATTATGATAAGTCGAAGATTCCGCAGTTTATCTTACGCTAACTATCTAATTGTTTTGTCTCTCAGTGACTTTATGTTCTGTATCAACTTTACGCTGATGCCTGTTTTACAGTTCGTTTTTTTTCATCTAAATACTGGTGCTATATCCATCATGAATTCACTGATTAGTTGTAAAATTTATGAGTTTTTGATGGCACTTGCGGTCAGCAATAGTTCATGGTTGATAGTAGCTATATCTCTAGAACGTGCAGCCATTGTGCTCTTCCCGTTCACCTCTCGTTTGATATGTTCACCGAGATTCGCTAGATTTGCTACATTGATTATTACTTCAGTGAATGCACTGGTTCTGTATCTCACACCTGCTTTGTCGATACGTTTTACTGACCAGTTTGTTGGATGTTTCTATGAATTAGTTGACCAAATAACATATTTTGCAGTTTTTGTCATCCATGTTTTCGTTCTGCCTTTATCTGTGATTCTAACATCAAATTCTGTTATAATATTTGAATTGTTCAGAGGTTCAAAAATGGTTTCGTATGATCAGAAAACTACAAAATCAAAACGTATAACAATAATGCTTGTAACAGTTTCACTCGCATTTGCTACTTTTACACTTCCAAACACTATAACTTCATTGTTGCCAATCTCATCGGAACAGAGAAATATTCTCTACGACATTTTTGCACAGTTTCAAATGTGTAATTATGTCGTGAATTTTTACATATATCTTTTACTGGGACGAGAAATTCGTGAATATTTCTGTATGAAACTCCGCTGTAGAAGTTCCGTGAGATAAACACGATTTCAAACAAGTATGATATACTACGTTCTCCTTTACACGAAATAAACTGAAGAAAATTTTAAAAATAGAATATAATTAGTTGATATATGTATTGACATATATATCAAAAATGAGATCAACTTAAATTCATCTCAAATATTTTTCTTGTATGGGCTACAGGCAAATGATCGAGCGATAGATTTAGTACCTTCACTTCAGGTGAGAGTGGTTTCTGGGGGTAATAAGTTCATCCTCACTTTCTAACATTCTTTTTCTGGAGCAAATTTTGGAGGAAATTGTTGAATAAGCATAATAAGCTTTCTTCTTTTATGTACAAGGTTTTGTACCAACAGTCCTTATTTAATAATGATAATACGAGTAGATGGTTAAAATGTATCAAGAACCGGTTCCTAACCTTCGCTGAAAAAGCTGAAACACTGAAAAGCTGAAACGCTGAAATAAAAACGCTGAAATTTCAGGGAATTTCCGAAAAACGCCGAAATTTCAGGGAATTCCCGAAAAACGCTGAAATCGTGCTAGGTACCGACAATACACGTTTTGAAATGTTTTCCGGGCCGGTGTCCGCTGACGAGTACTGAACCGTGTTTTATGCTCTACCTTCAGTTACAGAGACATGCCTTAAGGTCGTCGTCATGTTCGACTTGATCGATTGCGGATTGCGTGGATTGTTAGATGTGTTTTTTGCCATAGTTTTATGTGCATATATCGGTACGATCTAACAATGAAGTTATCACTTCATTTGAATAAATTCTTAATTACAGTAATATTAATTCAAAATATTTTTTCTTATGTTTGGTGATTTCTTGCAACTTATCATTGCCAAGTCTCATACAAGTTGTAGCTGAATGAAAGTACAGTTAGGCTGAACCCGATAACCCAAATAAAGTGCTAGCATGGAACTTATGAGTATCTTGATTCTATTTTCGGTGTCATTGAAATTCGTTAATAAAGGTTCAACCGTCATAGTATACTGTACTTAGCATTGCTACGATTGGGTGCCATACTTCTACAAGGAGGAAGGAGTTTTTAAGTGTCTTTGTTCCCGGGTAGGGTACGGGGTAAAACCTGGTTTACTTTCTCTTTCAACTTGCCAGAGACTACTATCTGCAATGTATTGCATGCTTTGATTTGTCTGGCTTATAGGAGTCGAATGACATTTTCCCATACACAGGCATGGCTTTAGTGTAGATGAAGGCTAGGCACTGCACATTGTGGATTGACTGGAACTCTAAACTCACAAAATTAAACGAGTCAACTAAGAAAGATTCAATAATTGGACGTTTGTCTAACTATATTATTTAACAGCTTGAAATAATACATAACACATTTTGCAAGAGTACACAAAGGAAATCAGTTCTTACATTATATCAGAATCAAAAGTTCGCTTAACTCGGGCTAGAATTCTGGTTCCATTGCTTCATATTCTAATGAAATCCACTAGCATACCTTAGAATATCGCTTAGCTTAAGACTAAAAATTTGGTACCAGGAAACAGGGAAGAAAAGTGGGTGTACTGTACATCCGCAATTGACTTATTTCTCTCTGGTTGAATCAAGTTATTATTGAAATAGCATTCGAATAGCCATTTTATTTTTAAACATTGTGTCGTTCAGCTATCCTGCTGAAAATTTCGCAGTTGAAGTTTACTGGTGCCAGCTGATTTCTCAGTATCTCAAAAAATTTGCGCATTCTAAGTCTGAGTCTAAAAATAGAAGAAGGTGCATTTAAGTAGGAAATAAAAGAATAGTGGCTAATACACCCTGGACTATATAGCCTATGGGGTGGGCCTAGTTTGAAGCACTGACGTCCGAGGGAACAGCACTTAGTAAATAAATACTGAAATTAAACTTACAAAACACCCAGTACTTGAGATGATGTACTTGACAAGAAGTGTCTCCAGCTAAGCAAATCAACTTTGTCTATTGTCGGGAATTGTTATATGTCAGTTACCAGTAACGCACTCCCCTCAGTTCATGTAACCCCGCCTATGTAAGCCCCGCATGAACTTATGCTGTAGCGAGTAGATAAATAAATCAGAGTTTACTTAGACACCAAACATATTGGTCGTTGTTCACCTCTCCGGCGGTCTTGCTTATTTTACTCAAACCTGGACCATTTAATGTGGCAATCATAGCCCACATTTTGGTGCCGTGACCAGGATATACAAGCAGTAAATTCAGAAACTCAGCCAAGATGCCGTCGAAAGAAGAGATAATGCGAAATGCGCAAATTCGACAGATGACGAAACTTTTTGATCAGGCGAGGGATTTACTTCATTCGGAAAGTGACGAAAGCCTAGACAAATTGTCTGGCGTCATAACTAGAATACGTACAAAATTGGAAGTTATCGCAGGATATGATTCGGAACTGATTGCGAACGCAGAGTTAGGGAAACTCGAAGACCTCGTATGTGAAACCGATGATTATATGAACGAAATAAACATCGAACTATCAACCTTCATCGGATACCTCGAACGGAAAAAGAATCAAATCGAACCGACAACGCGCATGAAATCCGAGCATCAAAAAACTGCGAAAAGACCGATCCAGTTGCCGAAGTTATCTTTGCCAACATTCGATGGCGATATTCTGAAATGGCAAACGTTCTTCGATGGGTTTTTCTCGGCAGTTGATAGTGATGAGAACTTAACGAATATCCAAAAGTTCCAATATCTGTCCGCACAGCTAAAGGGCGACGCTGCAAAAACGATCGAAAACCTGAGTTTAACAAACGAAAATTATAATCAAGCTTTGGAACTTTTGTTAAACCGGTACGGGACACCACACAAAATTGTGGCCGCATACATGAAAGCGTTGTGGGAGCTTTCACCACCGAGTGATCGCGACAACTCACTACGGAATTTCTATGACTCTCTGGAATCTTATATTCGTGGATTAAATTCACTCGGAAAATCCGAAGAATCGTACGGAGATCTGTTAGTACCCATCATAATGGAAAAACTACCGAGCGGAACTAAACAACAGATTACCAGAGACCACGGTAACAATGCTTGGAGCCTGACTGATCTAAGAAAGTCACTCCTTAAAGAAATTGAGGCCTTCGAGGCTAGTATCGAAAGCCTTACGATAGAGGATGATTTTCCCGCCAATTCGCCGACCGTGGGAGCGTTCGCAGTTACGGCGAAAAACAGACATAATTTTTCACGGGAAAACGATCGAAAATGTGCGTTCTGCAAAAAGATCAATCACGTTGCGGTGGACTGTAAAACGTTTCCAGATGCTGAAAAACGCAGAGAAATTGTTGCTAGGGATAATTTATGCTTTAATTGTCTCTCGAGCGGTCACAAATCGACGAAATGCTTATCGAAAAACAGATGCAGAGTTACAAACTGTGGCAAAAAGCATCACACATCAGTTCATTTAGATGCAAAATCAACCACACCTGTGGCCGCAAAATCAACCGATGAGAAAGCTGACAGGGATTGACATCAGTATCTGGGCGCCGCCGATGGAACAGTGTTATTAAAAACAGCTATCGCGAACGCAAAAAGTCGCGAAGGCGTAACGACTAACGTAAACATCTTGTTCGACGAGGGCGCTCAGCGGAGTTTTATTACTCAAAGAACAGCCGAAAGATTATATATAAACAGTGAAGAAACCGAAACTATATCGATCAACACATTTGGCGCGAAACAATCAAGTGCGCGGTCACTGATTGTTGCGAACTTTACACTATGTTCTGATGAAACCGACATACCGATAACGGCGTTAATTGTTCCACAAATTGCGTCGACAATGCGAAACCAAACCGGCAGATCTATCAAAGATTTACCGTATCTGACAGGTTTGAAATTAGCGCATCCGTTTTCTACCGAATCACACTTCGAAATCGACATTTTAATCGGTGCCGATTTCTATTGGTCAGTGGTCGGTAACCACACAATCCGCGGAAATGGACCCACGGCAGTATCTTCGAAATTAGGGTATCTTCTCTCTGGACCGTTTAGTGATTGCGATCCAATAAATACTGCACGAGTTTACAACGTGGATGTTACGTCACATCGTTCGGAGGAAGTCAACCTCCAAAAATTCTGGGATCTCGAATCCATAGGCGTAACTGATGCAACAGATGCGGCTTCAAAAGAATTCAATCTACTCGACTACTGTCAATCAAGCCTGACGACATCCGACACGGGACGGTATACTGCGAAGTTGCCGTGGAAGAGTGGACACGCCCCCCTTCCGACAAATTACTATGTTACTCGAAACATAACACAATCGATGATTCGTCGGCTATCGCCGCAAATTCGAAATGTTTACCACAACATTATCATGGATCAATTATCGCGAGACTTCATCGAAGAAGTCACAGATGATGACCGAAACATAGGTCATTATTTACCGCATCGCGCGGTCAAGAAGGAATCGTCAACAACCCCTATCCGTATCGTCTATAACGCGTCTTTATCGACCGCGGGAAACCCTAGTTTAAATGATTGTTTGGAGACCGGTCCGACGCTGCTGAATGACCTCGGTTCAATCCTGATCAGATTCAGGTTGCATAAATTCGGATTGTCGGCGGATATCGAAAAGGCGTTTCTTCAAGTTGGTCTGCACGATGATGATCGCGAGTATACGAAATTTCTATGGTTGACTGATCCTAAGAATCCAGAAAGTGAACTCAAAACCTATCGCTTCAAGGTTATATTGTTCGGCGTGGTGAGTTCACCCTTTATATTGAATGCTACTGTTCGTTTTCATCTAAATAATTATAATAACCATGTATCACGTGACTTAGTTAAAAATATATATGTCGACAACGCGATTAGTGGATGTGAATCTGAGAGCGATCTCATGAAATACTATACGAATATCAATAGCATAATGAAAAACGGCGGATTTAAACTTCAGTCTTATGCTTCTAACTCTTCGTTACTAAAGGCCAAAGCAGATTCCGATAATTTATCGGACGAGAAAACTATTGTTTCTGCGCTCGGACTCCAATGGGATACGGTGAATGATACGCTGTCATTCAAAAACAAACAAGCGTTCGCCAATCCTGACTTGATTACCAAACGCGAAATCGTTAAGGCTGTCTCGAGCCTTTATGACCCGTTAGGATACGTCTCGCCTGTCCATATTAAGTCGAAGATGTTCGTACAGCAGTTGTGGACGGAAGGTTATGAGTGGGACGAAACCCTACCCGAGCGCGTAGTCGAATCGTGGATCTCGTTGATAACGGAATTGCGTGAAATTAGCGAAATACGCGTTGATCGACGCTACTCGAAATCGGAAGCGAAATCGGAAGCTAAGTACGAATTGCACACTTTCTGCGATGCGAGCCAATTGGCATACGGCGCTTGCGTCTATCTAAAACGTGGAGATCAGACGGTACTCGTCATGTCTAAATCGCGTGTGGCACCTGTTAAAAAACATACGATACCGCAGTTAGAATTAATGGCCGCGTTGATTGGTGCTAAATTAACAGATTACGTTCGAAACAGTCTGATTACTGAAATAGTCATAACAAAGTGCGTGCTCTGGTCAGATAGCCAGATTGTGTTACACTGGATCAACTCCGAGAAAAAGCTTCCCGTCTTCGTAGCTAATCGCGTGCGTCAAATTAAATCGGTGACAACTATCGGTCGCTATAAATATTGTCCGACGAGTGACAATCCGGCTGATATGTTAAGCAGAGGAATATCGTGCGAACAAATTACGCGATGCACGCTCTGGTGGAATGGCCCTAGCTGGCTTAGCAACGGTAATTATCCCACCTGCGACACGATCGATCGAGCAGTTTTGCTCATAACCGAAATGGACGAGGACAAACAGCCTGACGAAAAAATCTGCGAAAACAACGAAGTCGGAATGTGTAACGTAATAGATCAGAACGATTTCACTTCGTTAACAAGGCTATTACGCGTAACCGCGCTAGTTCGACGATTTATTAAAAAGTTAAGACGCGAAAACCATGAATCGGATGAAATAACTGCTAACGAAATAGCAGAATGCGAAGATCTATGGAACAAAGGTGTTCAATCGAGTTACTTCAATGACGTGAAAGTTAGTTTAGAACATAAATCTAAGAAAAGGCCATCACTTGTAAAGAAACTTCGTTTGTTTTTAGAAGATGATATCATTCGTGTTGGAGGCCGTCTCCATAACGCGCCCATCGGATACGATGCAAAGTTTCCGATATTGTTACCTCATTGTAGATATAGTGAATTAATCGTACTGGATTCCCATAATAAGGTCAAACACCTCGGTACAGAATCTACTATAACCGTAGTCCGACAAAAGTATTGGATTACTCGTGTTCGTCAAGTGGCTCGGAAGTTGTTGAGAAAATGCGTCATATGCAAATATATCACCGGTAAACCGTACTCGTTACCAAACTGCGCTCCGTTACAATCTTCGCGTTTGAAAGAGGCTCCACCCTTCACCGTCTGTGGTTTAGATTTCACCGGTGCACTACATCTTCGGTCGAAATCCGGGGAGGAGTCACTCGCGTATATATGCTTGTTTACTTGCGCGAACACGCGTGCCATCCATCTGGAAGTGGTAACGGACATGACTACGTCAACATTCCTACACGCGTTGAGGAGAATGGCTGCCAGACGTTCGTTACCACAGAAAATAATATCGGACAACCAATCAACCTTTATTGCGAGTAACAATGCTATCAAAAAGATATACGAATCGATCGAAACCCGAAAGTACTTCAGCCTACACCGATCAGAGTGGGTCATGATAACTCGTCGAGCCCCCTGGTTTGGTGGATTTTACGAAAGGCTAGTTGGAATAACAAAAACCGCGATCAAAAAAGTTCTGGGGCGTGCGCGAATATCCCTGCTGGAATTGATTACGATCGTATCAGAGACTGAACAAGCTGTAAATAATCGCCCGATATCGTACTGTTCATCTGATGTGGACGACCCAGAACCTTTAACCCCGTCACATTTCCTTCACGGTCGCGTTCTCACGAGTTTACCGCATCTGTTCGTAAGTTACGATGAACTGACCGACCCGACGCTTGGAAATATGCCGTCAGAATTTGAAAAACGTTCGGTGCGAATCGGTTCATTAAAACAACATCTGTGGAAACGTTGGGCTGAGGAATACGTAACAGCCCTACGCGAAAGACACATCCAATTTAAAAGTCGCGGATTAACTGGAAATACCATCAGAAAGGGTGATGTCGTGTTAGTACACGACGACAATCATAATTCGCGTCTGAAATGGAGACTAGCACTGGTCGAGGAACTCGTTCCGGGGAACGACGGCTTAGTTAGAACCGCTAAGATCAAAATTTCGAATGGCAGAACTAATCGACCAATTAGCAAACTCTACCCTCTTGAAGTGCGCGCCGCAGATCCCTCGAACACGTGCAAACCGGACTCAAACGTAAATTCTGCACCCGTCACACGTCATTCGACGAGAAAGGCAGCTGCCGAGGCTAGAAATAACATCAGTAGATGGGCTAACGTGCTGTCTGATACATGTAGTAGTTAATTAATTGATAACCGCTCAGGTCAACGCTAGGTCACTCGGACCTAAACAACAAACACAACGCAATGTAGTAGACTTTATAATCTTAGTTTTAGAATTAATTTCAATTATACACATCATTTTTAGTTGTCAGTAGTTCCTTATCTGACTATCATAAATTTATAACAATATACATGCATCATTTATTCGAATATCGATATTATTTAGTTGTAGTAACATTTTTCTTAATTACATCTATCTAGTAATTTTCTGTCGCCCGGGAGAATGTCGGGAATTGTTATATGTCAGTTACCAGTAACGCACTCCCCTCAGTTCATGTAACCCCGCCTATGTAAGCCCCGCATGAACTTATGCTGTAGCGAGTAGATAAATAAATCAGAGTTTACTTAGACACCAAACATATTGGTCGTTGTTCACCTATCCGGCGGTCTTGCTTATTTTACTCAAACCTGGACCATTTAATGTGGCAATCATAGCCCACATCTATGACTCCTCCTTTTATAGATTCAGTAGTAGTCTGAAAATAAGAATCGGTACATTTTTCTAATAGTTGGTATGTCATTTTTTTTAAAAAAAAACTAATTATTATCACACCACAGCAAATAACTTATTCATAGTTGTTGAATGGTTTGCCCGATTTAGATTAATTGGTTGACGCTAATTAGTATGACCCATATGTAGGGGCCTACTGCATGCCGTTGGCGTCAATCCATTCCATTCCACAGTGATTTAAAAAGAAATTTAGTTAGATCCCTTTTGCCCAAAAGCTGCATCATTTATATAACTAGCTGTCAAAATTAATTTACCTCCTTCAGAGAATACCATAGTCCGTCGCCCATCAACGTGTTGACAAAAGAAAAGTTGCTCCATGTTTTATACATGAACGTTCAAATAAGATATTTTGCGTCTTGCAGGGAATATTGAGCATACTCATAGTGTTTAAGTTCACAGGGACTTGTCACGACTGATAATGGATGAGACCAATGATGGGGGTACCAGTATCCCTGCAACTGTATAATAAAATAACTTTTTTATATTATACAGGGATAGTGGACCTGGTCATTGATATTGGTTTTATTCATTCACTATCAATTGTGACAAGTCCCTGTGTTTAAGTTGGCTTGCACGGTTTGTGAATGGATTTTCATCATTATGCTGCCTGTATGCATTAAAAATTCGGATTTCAAGGAATTAATTTGTCCAAAAAGTGGACCTCTAGAAGTATACTCCACACATACTGTCCATGCATGTCTCTGTAACCGAAGGTAGACACTAAAACACGGTTCAGGACTCGGCAGCGGACACCGGCCCGGAAAATATTTCAGAACGTGTATTGTCGGTACCTCGGAAATTCCCTGAAATGTAAGCGTTTTTGTTTCAGCGTTTCAGTGATTCAGCTTTTTCAGCGAAGTTCAGGAACCGATCAAGAACACATTGGAATCTAACGGACTTGGTGATTTGTGGTACAACCAAAATACACCGGGCCTGGAGCTCTTCTCTTTAACAGTGCGGACACGATTAACTGATCAATTTACCCAAACTTGGCACAGCATAGTAAATGAATCAAGCATCGCCACGTACTATGAATTTTTTAAAACCAATGGGGTATCGAAAATAACCTTGTCAAACTGCCAACGGATCTTAGAATAATTCTTTGCCGATTTCGGTGCTCTAACCATAAACTACCAGTCGAAATAGGAAGATATAACCGTACCCCCAGGGAAGAACGAATATGTAATCTATGTAATTTGAGAGTCATTGGGGATGAGTACCACTTGTTCTAGAATGCCCTTTCCTTCAGAATCTTCGCACCCGGTTCATTAAACCATATTTTAGAATAAGACCAAGTGCCTTAACAAACTGTTACAATTATTAAATTCTAAGGGCAAACAGCACTGTAACCTGTCTCGCTTTATACAGCAAGGATCAAATTTTCTCTAACTCATATTAAATATGTACTTTTCAAGCTATTGTTGATTGATAAGTATTCATGTATTTCTTCTCATTTAAACCGTGTTTGTATGAATTCTGTAAACTGCATGGATACGTGTACAATGTATGAACCTGTTTTTTTGTGCTCCGTGCAAATGTAAATTTTGTGGAGCGATAAACTAATTGTATTGTTAGTACTATTGCCGAATATAAACCTGAATCGTTTAATGAATTATGGAGATTCACGCCGACACTATCATACGATTCAGAAGAGTAAAGTACGATTCAGATCGGGAAGAGTATAGTGAATGGAGATATCAAGATCCAGTCACTGGATATCGACGAATGGCTCAATCATTAGGGTTTTCTGTTAAACGGTGTACATCGAGATTTGATGATTACATTTTTCCTGACCGTCGTAGAACTAATGGTATGTTCGATTTACCATTGCTCGTTCAATATTACCGTTGCTTTTGCGTATTTGACAATGTATACTTTGTAGATAAGTACAGCGCAATTCTGCCATGAAGCGAATCCCAGGCTCGGGAGCGTCCGAATTTTGAGATGACTTGGTAAATCTGTACTTGAAAAGTTTACCATTGGACGAAAATGGAAAGTTTCACTTTCATCGCAGCAGCTGTATTGTTCATATGCAAATCAATTAAGATATCACACCATGTGCAATAACCGCACACGTTTTTTTTTTCTTTCAAATCGTTATTCTTTCACCATCGCCCGTAGTGGTGTAGTGACGGCAACGTTCTCGTAAAAACTATACACTGATATCGTATATGTTGGTAGGTCTGTGCAAGCAATAGTCATAAGAGAGCCACCAACGCGGGCTCGAACCTTTAACGGATTGTACGGCAGATCATGTGAACCACTGGCTACCCTCGCGCAGGGTGTAAGGGAATAGGGTCTGACACCTCTTTTAGTCAGGAAAATCCAACATTTGGTGTAGATGTGGAATTTTTCCTGGCCATTTTCCAACCTGTTCAGATGTTTTATTGCAATATCCACGATATACGTACAATGGAATTCTTAAAAAACGAATATTGATATGTAGTGATATTTATTTTTTACAAGTTAGGGCCTATGTCAAAGTGCCTTGTAAGCTATACATGGCTGGGTACGCTGGATCCTCTTATCCATTATGTATACATGCCAAAATACAATACAATACAATAAACTTTCACGAGATCTGAGTCTATTGTATTAGATTTGTGAGAAATGATTTTTCATTTGCTGCGAACAATACAACAATGACTTTGATTTGTCAGTCGATTCATGGACGTACTAACTAAATCTATTTTATACGTCCATGGTCTATTGTCATAATTACTCCACACATTCAAGAATTGATTATCGTGAATCATGAATTCCACTCAGATGCAAATTGGTCGAACTTACAAGAGTTACATCTTACTCATGTCTGTGGTGAACAGGTCTGGAATCTACCGTACTGTATCACTGGTAATTCTACCTGTCGTATTCCTGTTTGGAGCGTTTGGAAATTCAGCAACTTTCCTTATAATGACAAGTGCTAGATTCCGCAGTTTTTCTTACGCTAACTATCTTATTATTTTGTCTCTTAGTGATTTCACGTTCTGTATCAGTTTTAACCTGATGCCAGTTTTACAGTTTGTTCTTTCGCATCTAAGCTCTGGTCCTATATTCATCATGAATTCACTGATCACTTGTCAAATTTATGAGTATTTGATGGCACTCGCTGAGAGCACTAGTTCGTGGTTGATAGTATCAATATCCCTCGAACGTGCGGCAGTTGTGCTCTTCCCGTTCACATCTCGCTTGATATGTACAGCGCAATTCGCTAGATTTGCTATATTGATGATTATTACAGTGAATGCTCTGGTTATATATCTCACACCGGTTTTGTTGATACATTTTACTGACAAGTCTTTTGGATGTTACCACGAATTAATCGATCAAATAAATTATTTTGTCATAATTGTTATTTACGTTTACCTTTTACCGTTAACTTTAATCATAACATCAAATTCTGTAATAATTATTCAGTTATTCAGAGGCTCAAAAATGGTATCATCCGATCAAAAAACTTCAAAATCAAAACGTATAACAATAATGCTTGTAACAGTTTCACTCGCATTTGCAGTATTTACACTTCCACCTACTATAACTACATTTCTACCAATCTCCTCGGAACAGAGGAATTTCCTATATGATATATTTTCCCAATTTCAAATGTGTAACTTTGTAGTAAATTTCTACATATATCTTTTACTTGGACGAGAAATTCGTGAGTATTTCTGTATGAAAATCCGCTGTAGAAATTCGGTTCCTGAACTTCGCTGAAAAAGCTGAAATACTGAAACGCCGAAACGCTGAAATAAAAACGCTGAAATTTCATGAAATTTCCGAAAAACGCCGAAATTTCAGGGAATATCCGAAAAACGCTGAAATCGTGCTAGGTACTGACTATACACGTTTTGAAATATTTTCCGGGCCGGTGTCCGCTGCCGAGTCCTGAACCGTGTTTTACTCTCCACCTTCGGTTACAGAGACATGCATCATGCATGGAAGCTTCATTGGTTGTCCTCCTTTTTATCAAACAGACACCAATATGTTTCTTTTCAATTTGTTAAATCATCTGTTCTTGAGATTTCTTGTGGAGTACTTCAAGGTTCTATCCTCGGGCCATTATTATTCCTCGTTTATATCAATGACTTGTACATTTCAACACCTAACTTAGACTTAGTTCTTTTTGCAGACGACACTACAGGGTTGGCGTATGACAGGGACATAAATTCTCTTCTAACAAAAGTTAATAAGGATTTAGACTTTCTTCACGATTGGTTACTAGCTAATATACTATCTCTCAACATGGAAAAAACCAAATTTATCCTATTCCACTCTAGTCAACGTAAGCCTTTCATTAGTAATGCATTGAGAAATCCCCTAAAACTCTTTATTAAAGGTAAAGAGATAAGTAGAGTAGACCACATTAATTTTATAGGCATTATTTTACAAGAAAACTTTAACTGGAAACCCACATAGAAAAAGTTCGCAAACGAATTTCACAAGGCCTGGGTATCATCTATAAATGCAGTCAAATTCTAAATCAAAATCACCTCATCCCCATCTACAATGCACTTGTCCTTCCTCACTTAAACTATGGTATATTATCATGGGGTCACTCACCACACACGCAACAATGTCTTTTACTTCAAAAACAAATAACTCGAATTATTAGTCTAACTTTACTGCCCACTCTGAACCACTCTTCAAACAACTTAATCTTCTCTAAATAAATGATCTCTACACACTTAAAGCCACTCTTTTCATCTATGACCCACTCAAAAACAACCCTCCAAAATACTTCAAAAACTTTTTTACTGCAGATCTTCTCACAACAAATTACCTAATCATTAAAAGCATGCACCTCAAAAAATTGCCTAATCATTAAAAGCATTCACCTCGACCACAACTTTTCTTCACTTACAAACCCACATTTTAAAGAAACAAAATCACCGAAAGAATATCTTGCTAATATATGGAGAACATTACCAATTAGTAACGTTATCGACCTTTTAAGTAAATCATCCGTTAAATGTATGATAAAGACCTATCTCATCTCCACTTATAGTAACCTAACTGTTTGCAATAATATTAACTGCTTTATAACTGTTATTTAAGATTATCGAATCCCCAAACGGTATAATTAATAGCCAGTCACATAATAATTACGCATCCACATTCTGCTGAGTCATATTGTTAATTATATTAGTCATATTGTTAATTATATTTGTATAATTTGTGTATATTTTTGTTACGGTACTTTGTTTGATTTTTTGTATGGGTGCTAGCGTTAAGCGGCCTTTCTGGCGTTGCTAGGCCTGTGTAGATTGTATATATGTTTACATATTGTATTCTATGCAAATAAATCTATTGAATTGAATTGAATTGAATTGGCAGCATGTGTGGAGTATACTTCTAGAGGGCCACTTGTTGGACAAATTAATTCGCTTGGAATCCGGATTTTTAATGCATACAGGCAGCATGATGAGGAAAACCCATTTACAAACCGTTCAAGCCAACTTAAACACTATGCTGGCGCTATTGCACTTTCGTACCCCCCTCCCAAAAATTTTTATTGCAGCATATTTATTATCAGGGAGGTCTAGGGATTCAAAATCAGTAACTTTTGACCCAAAAACTTACTTTTTCTAGGTTATAATTTTGTTATTTTGGGCCCTAAATCGCGTGTAAATTCGCCGATTCGCGACGTCAACAACGCCATATTGGATGTCAATCAAAGTTCCTAACCCTCCACTGAAATGTCATGACGTTAAAACTTTACAAAAACCAAGTTTTTAAACATAACCATCTCTGAAAATAACGCGTATGATTGCATTATTTTCACACTTAGCTATTGATTTAAAGATGTTCTGATGAAGAAAAGTTATATGCCCAAAAACGAAATTTTGTCAATTCAATTCAATTAAATTTATTGAGATATATTTATTCAGATGTTTTTAGGTGGTAATTAGTGCGGAAACATGGCCGACCCGTCGGTTTGAATCGAGGAAATCGAAAATTATCAGAATTTTGGCTTGGAAAAAATTATTTTTTTGGTCAAAAGTAATCTATTTTGACTCTACAGACCTCCCTGATTAATAATATACGGAAAAAAAAATTTTGGCAATAGCGCCCACTATGCTTAATATACCAAGAAAATGGTTTACTTCTGCAAGACGTAAAAAATCTTATTTGAACGTTCATGTATAAAACAGGATTATGAGCAACTTTTCTTTTGTCAACACGTTGATGGGTGACGGACTATGGTATTCTCTGAAGGAGGTAAATTAAATTTGACAGCTAGTTATATAAACGATGCAGCTTTCGGACAAAAGGGATCTCACTAAATTCATTTTTAATTCACCGTGGAATGGAATGGATTGACGCCAATGGCATGCAGATGCAGTAGGCCCTACGTATGGGTCATACTAACTAGCGTCAACCAATAAATATAAATAGGGAAAACCATTCAACAACTGTGAATAATTTATTTGCTGTGGTGCGATGATAATTAGGTTTTTTTGAAAAAAATGACATACCACATGTTAGAAAAATTTACCGATTCATATTTTAGGCTACTACTCTATCTATAAAAGGAGGAGTCATATACAAAGTTGATTTGCTTAGCTGGACATTTCTTGTCAAGTACATCATCTCAAGTATTGGGTGTTTTGTAAGTTTCACTATTTACTTACAAAGTGCTGTTCCCTCGGACCTCAGTGCTTTCAAACTAGGCCCACCCCATAGGCTATATATCCAGGGTGTATTAGCCACTATTCTTTTATTTCCTACTAAACCTTTTTCTATTTTTAGACTCGGGCTAAGAATGTGCAAATTTGAGATACTGAGAAATCAGATGGCACTAGTTAACTTCAACTGCGAAATTTGCAGCAGGATAGCTGAACGACACAATTTTTAAAAATGAAATGGCTATTCAAATGCTATTTCAGTAATAACCAGAGAGAAATAAGTCAATTGCGGATGTACAGTACACCCACTTTATTTTTCCTGGTACCAAATTTTTTGTCTTAAGCTAAGCAATATGCTAAGGTATGCTAGTGGATTTCATTAGAATATGAAGCAATGGAACCAGAATTCAAGCCCGAGTTAAGCGAACTATTGATTCTGATATAATGTAAGAACTGATTTCTTTTGTTTACTCTTGCAGAATGTGTTATGTATTATTTTAAGCTGTTAAATAATATAGTTAGACAAAAGTCCAATTATTGGATCTTTCTTGTTGACTCGTTTAATTTTGTGAGTTTAGAGTTCCAGTCAATCCACAATGTGCAGTGCCTAGCCTTCATCTAGTACTAAAGCCAAGTCTGTGTATGGGAAAATGCTGTTGCGACTCTTATAAGCCAGACAAATCAAAGCATGCAATACATTGCAGATAGTAGTCTCCAGCAAGTAGAAAGATAATGTAAACCAGGTTTTACCCCGTACCCTACCCGGCATCTTCACCTGTCAAGGGATTCGAACCCACTACGCTAAAGCTGTTCCCCGAACCCCTTGACCTCACGAGTCGTTGGAGTCGTTACTAGCCGACCAGAATCAGGTCGGGCCAATCACAGCGCTTGTTACAAATGACATTAGGCATCTATGGAATTTCCCGGTAAATGGACCAATCAGCGAACACGTAGCGAACGCGGAAGTATTGTCGCGTGTTGATATATGACGTGATATATGACGCAAAAGCGCCGGTAATGAAATCATGCGTCGTGAGGCCAGGGGGCTGGAAGCGAGTTCGGGAGGGATACCGGACTCCTGGCAAGCGAGGATGCCTACCCGGGAACGAAAGACACTTCAAGACTCCTTCCTTGTAGAAATTGTAGAAATATGGCACCCAATCGTAGCAATGATAAGTACAGTATACTATGACGGTTGAACCTTATTAACGAATTTCAATGACACCGAAATAGAATCAAAACAATCATAAGTTCCATGCTAGCACTTAATTTGGGTAATCAGGTTCAGGCTAACTGTACTTTCATTCAGCTACTGCTTGTATGAGACTCGGCAATGATAAGTTGCAAGAAATCACCAAACATAAGAAAAAATATTGAGAATTAATATTACTGAAATTTAGAATTTATTCAAATGAAGTGATAATTTCATTGTTAGATCGTACCGGTATTAGACTGGTCGCCTGTCCAATTCTGTGCCACCTGCATTCGCAGTCAGAATAGGACAGGTTTAACCCGGCCGCCATCTTCCGCAGAATATACGGATCCAATCAGATTTCAGTATTTCATCACGTGAACAATGTAACATGGCCGCCTCCAGAGTGTCTCGATTTACGTTCCATGGACCTCTTAAAAGTCGGTTTTTACATCAATGGAAGAAAGAAACTCGACCAAAACTATCAGGTAACGCTTCTGCGGGCACCTGTACTACGTGTGGCTTCGAAAATATCGATATACAATTCAAGATGTCTCCGTTACAGGGCCGTCAAAATCTACCCTGCTCGAAGGAACGGTCGTCAATCGACAACAACAACGAACTTGAGATGGAAAAACCAATCTCCACTGACTGACGTACTGAACTGAACCAGCCATGCAGCAGAGGCCACGACACCGGCAATTTGTCAGTTCACTTAAGATGATTGATTGATTATTCTGAATGTGACACTGGACATAAGCAGTCAATTTCAGTGACCCCCAGTGAGGTGAAAATATTATACGACAGGTAACTTCACTTACTTCACTTCAATGACAATGTCTTTTAAAACTTGTGAACAGTAAATGAATACTTATTTACAAATATTCTGTTGATTGTCTATTTGTAGGTCATTGTGTGTGTTCTGATGAAGATTTTCTGAGATACAACTTAATATCAAATTGAATGAGCTCAACGTGCACAGAATAAATTGTCGTTGTATCATGGTCAGTTTGAAAAATGGATGAGACATGAATTGAAAAGTCAATCCAGGTTTAATTGTTGGTGATATGTGTATTGATTCAATTTCAGAAAGTAACGTCAATCACGAATCAAAGAGATTAACGAATCCAGCACTAATCGTCATGAAATAGGATTCCAAATAACGATGAAATTCTGATACAGTGATGAGGTTTAAAGAGCTGGAATTTATGAATAACTACTTAAGCGAGCATGGATTTAGGCCTACTGTCTGGTCAAGACTTGGTCTTTGTGATGCGAGTTAAGTTAGAGATTTCAGTGTCATTCTGTTGTCACACAATTTGCAATGTCACAAAATACGTATCATCATGTCAGGCTGTCTGTATAAGCTTATTGAATAAGATTTTGTACTAGAAGCGGACAATAAATATAGAATGGCAGTAAAAAAGAGTTATATTCATTATGGATTTTATACTCAATTTCTCTAGCAAAAATCATGTTTGGTCCATGAGGAGAGGAAAATATTGCGAATATCCAGATGATCTGAATTCAGTCTTACCCAAGTCTGTCCCAACTCACTGTCTGTATCGGGAATATAAGTGGAGATGCTGCGGTGGATCCAAATATCTGATCTCACAAAACACCGACAAGGAGTTCGACTATTGTAAACTTTATTCAGACTTTTGTGATTTCCACATCATAAACACAACAATTCACTGAATATATGTGGTAGCCAGTATTTTCATTGCAGCTATTAGCTCAACTTGCTTCATGGTTGTATTGTGCTGCCCTCTGAGGAACACCTGATATCAGCTGACCAGATCAGTTTTGCCTGGTCATTGTGAGAATCAGGTTGATGTAATAAACTTCATGATCATATGGTTCATGCTCGTTTTGTTATTTAATATTCAGGTAAGATCATAATCTTCTTGAATTTATTATGAATATATGTCTGTGATTTTGTGGTGCATGTGAGCTGAGGGTTCCTGGGATAATTTTGGGAATTATTTATATTGAATTATATGCATTTTTCTACTTGATCTGAAACTCCCGGGTTATGCTGGATCGTACTGGTAGGTGGAGACATTGTCTGTTAATTTGTTTGAATTGTTGTTATCATTGATGTCTGTGTGTTCTAGGTTTAAGTTTATATAAATAAGTAACAGATTATAATATCAAATGCAAAGTGTTTTATCTAGTCAGTAGAAGAAATTAAATGTTGATTAAATGTGAATGAATAAATTATTAATGTCGGTGTAAATAGCAGATCAGTTTTGCCTGGTCATTGTGAGAATCAGGTTGATGTAATAAACTTCATGATCATATGGTTCATGCTCGTTTTGTTATTTAATATTCAGGTTGTTGTCCCGGATGGTGAGCAGTCGACTGTGAGGATTTTGTCGCTGTTTCTTCGAGAAATCCAGTCGTCGAGGCCTCTTTAATCAGTAACCCGCGCATGCTTTTTTTTGCGGTTACGACATATATTTCACATACGGTTGACTAAGAAAGTATGTCCCCCTTCGGCCAAGTTCCTTCAGAATGACTATCGCAGCTGAGCCCTTTTTCTTCGGAAAATATTTCAAAACGTGTATTTTCGGTACCTAGCACGATTTCAGCGTTTTTCGGGAATTCCCTGAAATTTACGCGTTTTTTTGGAAATTCCCTGAAATTTCAGCGTTTTTATTTCAGCGTTTCAGTGTTTCAGCTTGTTCAGCGAAGTTCAGGAACCGGTAGAAATTCAGTCAAATGATCAGGCGCGGATCCAGACTATCGCACATTCAAATGCCCTTGAAAAATTTATGTTTCGGAAGAATAAATAAATAAAAGGGCACACAATTTGTGCGCCATGAAAAAAAATTGCCTTTTTGTACTAGGCCTAAAGCAAATTGTGAATGAAATAAATTGCCCAAAGTCATAAAAGGCAATCTAAGGCATTTTTTACTCAAAAGGCCACTATTCTAAAAGAGACATTATTGTTGCTCTATAGATTTAATCGAGTTTAGGGTTAATTGAAAAAGGGCAAATTTCGCCAAAGATCTAAAAAAGCCACAAGCAAATTGAATGTGAAGGCAAATTTAGTGGCATGATACCAATGAATGGCACTCGAACTCGCTCGCTGGGCATTAATACTGGCCCTTTTCAAAGGTGCTTTTTTCACTGTGCTGTGGTCACTGTATAAGTTATGAAGTTGATGATCGAGCATGCCGCTATTTAATTGTGAATATTCCATTTCTGTCCTGATGTATTTTTCTCTATCGTATCATAGGCACAGATCTAACACACCAATAACCCTAAAATTAGCGAGAACATCGATTAACCACTGAGCGAATTTTCATGCAACCCTCCCTCTAGTCTGGTCTAGATAGGTTGGTAGCAAAGTTATGGATGGAAATGTGATTTTCTGTAAAGGCCGTGGCGGCAATATTGAAAAAGGCCGAATTACCAGTCTAAATTGAATAAAAATCTTTTATCTGAAAGTATGGCCATGAGTTAGTGTGTAAAAACAATTTTACTGGTCTAGGTCACTTGGTTGCAAGATTATGGTTGAAAATGTTATTTTCAGTAATGGCGGTGTTGATCATTTTGAAAAAAAATCCCACATTTCAAATTTAAGGTATGATCTCGATTGTGTCTTTAAATTACTTTACTCATACCACGCTAGGTTAACTCCATGCCAATGGTAACCTTGTGGCTGAAATCAGAAGTCACTTAGCCCACCCACTAATACAGCTTTTGATTCATTTCAACAGACAAGAATGGCCGCCTATGTAAGGTGCACTGTTTAGCTGTTCCTGCTTAAGTTGGATATAAATATCAAAATATGGAGAGAAAATTTTCCTAAGTTACATTATACAAACAGTGGATTAATACTTCAGCTATTGTGGATGGAGATCGGTATTTCCAGAGGATTACTCCAGGTGTATGGCTATGTTTAAATAAGCTGAGTTAACTTTGTATATTTGACTTTAAATCAGGTCTTTATTGATAGTGCTGATATTGACACTGACATACTGTCTGCAGATTAACTACATGTACTTGCTGCCCTTCTGTTTTGCTTACGTTGATACGTTTCAATAAAAAGCACCTAAAAGAGGCAGATTTTTACGTGTCTGTAGACTTATGCCCTGAGATGAGCTCTATAAAGAAGAAAGCCGAAGAGTCTGGTTTCTTTAAGAAAGTTTGGGCAAATGCAAGTGGGGTACTGTTCGGGAGTTAGAAATCTGATGGACCTAAGCATAAGCTGAATCTTCTTTATCCTGCCTTTGGAATCCTGCAGTAACAATTTCAAAAATTATGAACTTATTAAACTCTAGTATGTGATCCGGTGGTGTTCCGAGTTTGACAGCTGAACTTATAAATGTTTGTAGTGCTTGGCAGGTGTGATTATTCTACCCAGAGTCACATATTGTTTGAGAAGAATATCCATGATCAAGCTTTGAGAAGAATATCCATGATCAATAGCAAACTATTGTAACTTAGCCGACCAGTACTTTTATAGTAGAACGGCCAGCGTGTATTCATTTCACCAGTATAATCTGGTCTGTCGAGCCTCGATGCTCCTGTTATTTAATTTCCATCTCCATGAGACTCAAAAATGTAAAAAAGTTGATTCCAACTTAGCTGTCCCTTAGAAGTTTAGATGAATACGTTTTCTTGTTTGCGTGTATATGACAATAGCGTTTTTTCCTCTTTTTTCATATGTTACTTGGCTACTAATTGACTTAGTTTCAAAATTTATCAATCAATCTAGTTCTAGTCTGAAATATGCCAAAGATTCTTTATATGGATTCATCTTTGACTACTTGTAGAAGAAATATTCTTTTTGGTGCCTGGAGGCTAGGCGTAGGTTAAAATGCCTGTAAATTACTTGCATCACAGAGTGTGTGCTGGCTATTTTAGAAATTGTTTTCTATTACCTAGGTGTAAAAATATAGCTAATTTTGGAGCCTTATTCTAATTTCACTTAAAATTCTTAAAATCATCCAAATAGGCATTGGCTTGTTGATCTTGATATGCCTCGTTGACCTGGAAGTGTTAGTTAAAGTTACTGCCTTTTCGCTGTGTCTTGTGAGTTATACTAGTAATGTACTTATTCTAATCGTTGCCATATATTGTTGGCTTGCAATAATGAAACGTGTATCTAATCATACTTATAACGTCCGTACTATCCTACTATTGCTCCATGGATCACTAATGATGATGTTTATCCCTGGCTCAGTGAACTCGATATATTTTATTCATACCAAAAGTTTGCTTATTCTTTTATGTAATGATGTAGAATTGAATCCAGGGCCTGATAAACCAATGAATATTCTGTTTAATAACATAAATAGTATTGGTGCTGACCAAAACACTCGCTTTGAATTATTCAAAAAACTAATACATGAAAAGAGAGTTTCTGTGGCTGCACTTTGTGAAGTTGGAACATAAGTTGTAACCTTAATTAATACGAAATTCCTGAATATGATATAATCAACTATACAAAAAGAAATAGAGGTATCATAGTGTATGTGCATGATTCTTTAGTAGACTGCGTGTAGACTTCTTTTTACCCCAGCTATATGATCATAATTTTAGCAATGTGCTTCATTCAAATTGCCCTAATTGCAATAATAAAAGACTCGATACAGTTCATTTCCTTTTAAAATGCCAGCACCCTCCTCATCGCGATAAAATCCATAGCCTACTCCAGGACCTTGCAAATGAGATTCAATTATCTACAATGCAGCAATTCTTTTCAAAACGACTTATTGATTAATGTAAATTTTTATTGTTTGATAGTCCAGACCTGAATTATAATACTAACATCAGTATTATCTCACTAACCGCAAAATTTGCAAATCTAAATCATTATGACTAATGACTGTGAAATGATCAATACCGTGTGATAGTGGTGATGTTGTTATTGTAATAACTATTATAACAAGTATTTCCTATTATTATTATTATTATTATTATTATTATTATTATTATCATCACCATCACCATCACCATCACCATCACATTTTTGGGAGAACTCTCGAAGCAGAGACAGTACCGTAAGGCACATCATATCTTCCCCTATGGTCCGTATAAAGGAAAACGGCGTAGAAAGCGAACCATACGCTATTATTAGCCTAATGAAGCCAATGAAAATATTGAAATGTGCAAAGTAATGTTTCTGATTACATTAGGCATTGCAGAAAGACAAGTGAGAACGGTCATAGAAAAAAACCAATTCGCTTGGTAACTTAGAAGGCGAAATGCATGGTGCACGGAGAGAAAGACTGCATGTCGCGGATGAAGCAAAAAGGAAAGTGTGGCGAAACACCTCAAACGTTTCTCGAGAATGAAATCTCATTACTGTAGAGCAAATACGAGCCAAGAGTATTTGTCATCGTGTTAAAGATGTACGAACTGTATAACTCTGAACCCGAGAATATTCCCGTATCTTTCTCGTTGTACTACATGTACAAAGTATTCAATGAACAGAAATTGAAATTCCACGCTCCCAAAAAAAGATATTTTTGGGCTCTGTGATTCGTAGCACAGGCAACGAAGAGGGGAAGCGGTGCTTATTGGAGACTCGCTTATTGCTGAAGATCTACAAACGGTCATTATCATTTCTTGGGGTATTGTAAAAAGTAGCAAATGAAAATTAATGTTGAGAAAACTAAAATCGTAAATTTTAAGAGGCGAGGAGGTAAAAATGATATACTTTATATTGATGGAAAAGAAATGAAAGTTGTGGCCCAGTGCAGCTATTTGGGCTATATCATGCGAAGAAACGGTAAAACTAAGAGAAACCACGAATATATGATTAATAAAGCAAAAGGTGCGCTGTTTGCGATAAAACAATACACTGTACATTTTTTATATCTAACAACAGAAACTATTATGTATCTTTTTGACTCACTAGCAGTGTCCATCGTAAGCCATGGGTGCGAGATATGGGGTACAAAGGAAATACCTGTGATCGGGAAGATCCACTTAGACTTCTGTCGAGATATATAAGGGGTAAAGAAAAGTACACCTATAGGATGTATATGGTGACTTAGTCATAGACAATAATACCTCTTTTTTAGATGTGCGCCTTTACCTCATTATGAGGCATGGAGTTACATAATAATGAAAATAACTGGGTATCTACTATTAAAAATATATGGTTTTTAAAGTCTACAATATGCATGGATTAATGGTTATGTAAATAATGTGACAACCTTTATTAATACTGTAAAACGTCGTCTTCAAGATCAGTTCGTTCAACTTTGGCATGGGAAGTTTAACGAATACAGACAAGTTTCATTTTATAGAGAATCGAAATCAATGTTCGAAAAAGAAACATATTTAGGATGGATTGATACGAATTACCGTAAAAAGTATAGCTAAAATACTAATGATATGCCATATTTTATTGATCAAAACGGGGAGGTGGCAAAGACCTCCACTGGAGAGACAACAGAGGAACTGTAGATTTTGCAGTGGAACTTATCTTGAAAAGATGAATAATATAGTATTCTAAAATACCCTAGATTTCACGATTTACAGATATCCATCTGTACATAGATTTATTCAGTTATTGAGAACGCAGTATGAGAACGAATTTGCTGAAATTAGGTAAATACTATCTCATAGGTCAGAAAGAATCCAAACATGTATATATGATTTAGTTTAACATTGTGTATAACGTTGTTATATCCTCAACTTTACTACTTTACGACGGTGTCGATTCAGAAAGGGCGTTATATTTTCCGAAATGTTATCGTACTAAATGTATTGTATTTATAGAAATTTATTGTAATGATGGTCTATTGTAATAAACTTAAACTTAAACTTATATATTGTTCAAGTTTGTATCAATTTTCTTTTATATGACGATTTAATTTTTGTAAACCCTATATCGATCTTATCTTATATGTGGTTTCCTCAAATTATATCCAATATTATCGATCCTTTGACAATTCTCTGCAATAAATCCCTTCAGGATGGTTTATTTCCAGCATGTAAATTTCTCAGATAATATTCCTCTATATGGAAATGGAAACAAACAGCTCCTTCATAACTACCGACCAATATCTTTACTTCCGGTCATGTCAAAAATACTTGAAAATTAGTTCACAATAGACTTTACAAATTTTTATGTAAACATAACATACTGAATAACAGCCAATATGGATTTCTACCAAAACACTCTACGACACATGCCATCACATAATTTACAGGCTCTATATTACAAAATCTTGAAAAGGGGGATTACTCCCTTGGACTCTTTTTGGACTTATCAAAGGCTTTTGACTCCCTCGATGTCAACAAATTATTATTTAAATTATCCCACTATGGTATTCGAGGTCATGCCTATAATTGGTTCAAATCATATTTATGTAATCGTAAAATGTTTGTCAAATTCAATAATGCCTACTCTTCCTATAATACCGTTTCATTTGGTGTCCAACAAGCATCGGCCCTTGGGCCTTTACTTTTTCTTATTTATGTCAATGATCTTATTCGCAACCTCTGCTACACTAAAGGAGTTTCCTTTGTAGATGATACTAACTTACTTATTTCCAACAATCATATGAATTAATTATTGCATAATGCTAAAATTGATCTCAATATTATCATTGACTGGTTTAATTCAAATAAACTCACACTTAACATAGATAAGACAAATTGCTTACTTTTTTCAAAAGATAAAACCATTGACAAATCATTATACAAAATAGCATTTGGAAAACACTTTCTTGAAATAGAAAACTCTACTAAATTTCTTGATTTGCTGATCGTCTGATGATCGTCTAAATTGGGTACCTCATGTAAAACAGTTAATTGATATGATTTATGATATGATTTTATTTTCATGTAAAATTTTTACAGAATTAATGGATAAACAAATATATTAAAATTGTAATAATATTAGGTGAGGGACTGCTTTGAAGCAACAGTTAGCTTATACAAGAAAGCAGCCCTAGAAAAGAAAATATATAAAATGAAATGAAATAGAGTAGAAAAACGACATAATACCGATCATAATACAACGTATTGACATACATATACATATACTGACTGACAATGACATACATAAACTGATTGACATAATAAATTACGAATATCGCTCAACAAGGGAATGTTTGAGCCTTTTTTTTAAAACGAATTAACTTTTTGATTCTTTTATATTTGTATTTAATTTGTTCCAGAATTGGGGGCCTATAACTTTTAATGAGTGTTTCTTTAATTGTCCCTTGAAATATGGAATAATTAGGTCGTTACGATTTCTGGTTAAGTGGCTGTGAATTTGATTTCTTAGAGGAAAATAATTTTCAAAACTGCGGGGAATATCATTATGGGAGTAGTTATACATAAAACTACCAATTTGGAATGAATTAATATCTTGGATTTTTAAAATATTAAGTCTTTTGAATATAGTGAATTTGTATGTTCTAGGTAGTAAGAGTTGGTAATAATTCTGACGGCACGTTTTTGTAATAGAAGTAAAGGATTTAAGAGATTCGAATGATTTGATGACCATACAATATTGCAATAGCTTAGGTGTGGATCGATAAGAGCAAAATATAAATTGATAAGGATACGTTGTGGCAGGATATTTTTTAGTCGATTCAGTATACCTACACTTTGGGCAACTCTTATTCTAATATTATTTATATGTTCCTTCCATGATAATTTTTCATCAATACAAACCCCTAGGAAATTCGTGTGTTTTACGCGGTTGATAGGTTGACCATTTATATGGATAAAAACGTTGTTTGGTAAGTCAGGACCGAATACTATATAATTTGTTTTTTCCAGGTTCAATGATAATTTGTTTGCTTGAAACCATATTGATAATTTATATAATTCAGTATTTATATTTTGGATAATGCGATGGCGGTCGGTATCACTGATAAAGGCGTTCGTGTCATCGGCGAACAAGATTAATTGAATAAGATTACTTAAATTTGTGCTGTCATTGATATATAATAAAAATAGTAAGGGACCAAGGATGGACCCTTGCGGAACTCCGATTTTGATTTGGAGGGGTCCGATATTTTATTTTCTATTTGTACAACTTGGCATCTATTTTCAAGATAGTTTTTAAACCAAAGGAGGGGTAATCCCTTAATACCATAACATTTAAGTTTTTCTAGAAGAATGTGATGGTTTACAGTGTCGAATGCTTTAGAAAGATCCAAAAATATTCCAATTGTAGTTAACAAATAGAACAAAAATTTATATCTTGAAGCTTGAAAAATCTCATTCCAATTGGACTAAAAATTGTTATACATGAGCTATATCCAAAGTCACCTAACGTATGCACTTCGTGGGGGCCATTGTTATCATCTAGTCAATCCAAAAGTCTCTTTACTATCCAGAAAAAAGCACTAAGACTCATCGAAAACTCGGCTTATAACGCGCCACAACAGGTGCTATTTAAAAAATACAAAATACTTAAATTCCATGGTCTGAACTTGGATTTCTATACACTCATAACTTCCTCCCATCTCCACTGCTAAATTCATTTCATATTTTTAACTTCCACTCCCACAATACTAGACAGTTATCCACATATATCCAGCATAGTGTTGACCTAGGTTGCGCTTCTTGGAAATAGCCATAGTTATGGACTAATTAGAATTATTTCTATGAAATCTTTGTACACTTTCCATGCCAGTGCGACATATGAACCAGTTAGGCAAAGATCCGTTATCGCTGCTATGCAGCTATATTTTAAGTTCTTTTGTTCACGAGGGACCAGAAGCAAATGTATCAAGGGTTTTGATCAATACATATCACTATGCAATAAACGGTAATCACCCACCGACAATGGTTATATGTCGATATTTGACAACTTTGAAACAATATATATACATTATTCCTGCAGCTTTCTTCACATGCAAAAGCAAGTAAACTACCAACTACCAAGTATGCAATCAATACGGGGCTCTTTCTTCAACGGAACTACTACGATCCGACTTCAATGCGACGAACGCATAAAAGCACACATTGAACTGGTGATCTTCGTATACGTCGCATTTCCATTTGTTTGTTTAGGCATGCTTCTAAATTCTATTGCCTTCGTCGCTTTAGATAAGATAGATCGCAAGTTCCATTCGCTTTACTATTTACTTCGAGTTATCAGTCTGTCTGACTCGACGTTTCTATTTACATCATTTCTAGATGACCAGCTGTATTATCTGGTCGCTGTACTCACGTATGGACGAGACTTTTCAAGAATAGGGCGAGGTGATATCATTCCATCAATTCATTACGTTGCACAGCCCTTGCGCCACTTCGCCAAAGACGTACGCAACAATTTGACGGCGTTTCTCGGGATTGAGCGTCTGATAAAGATATCATTTCCCCTAAAATCTCGCTCGTGGTTGACAAGATCATTCTGTCACGTTTGCGTACTAGTTTTGATTATCGTCATGATGGGCGCTAATATCATGATTTTCCTTTTCAAAGAAGTAGTTCACGTATCGCAAAAATGCCCGTACGGACAACCAGGTTGGGTGATGATAAGATTACCGAATAATGGGCTGCAATGGAGGTACGCAGCAATAGCTCTTCCCTTGTTTGAATCAATCTTACCATTTTTTGTCCTAGTGCTGACAAATACAATCGTTATTTACAAAATAGTCCAATCAGTACGAGTTGCAAAAATACTCGGACAAAATAACACGAATGCAATCGACAGTCCTACGAAAACCTCCATTACCATTGTGTTCGTATTTTTAGTTTTAGAAATCCCTCACGCAGTTCATCACATAGATGCACGGCTGTTCTATGACTACGCTGGAAGGTTTGTTTACAGGCATTTCGCTGTTCCCCTTCCGGCGTTATCAAAATTGTTGTCGATTATCGATTCGTTCATTAATTTTTTCATTTATATTTTCACGAACTCTATGTTCCGGAGGAACATATCAAAACTTTGGCATTCGGTAGTTAGCTGTACTCTTATATAACCTCACGACATACATTTACGACAGAATCTTGCCACTTTTGCTTTTGCTTGCACAGAGATGCGGGCCCCAAGAGGCTCAGCAGTGCACCAAATGTATATCAGTAAATATGGGATTTAAACCTATTATGGTTTGATAACATGAAAACATCCACTATTAGTGCGTAGAATGTTTCGCTTAGAACTTCGATTAAGGTTTTACTGAATCTATATGTTTTAGTAACCTCGCGGAAGTAAAATGGTTCAGCTCCAAATGTAAGATTTCTGCCAAAAAATCTGCTTTCATACCTAACAAACAAAACAAAATGTGACGAACAAGTATCATCACCTGTTTCTGAAAAGTGTACTTTTATGGATCTAACTCATTGCAAAAGAAAGTGAAAATCTTAAGAAAAATTCTGGCAAATTCCTAAATTTTGCCCACACTTTAGAGGCCATTTATTTAAGAGAAAAACTAAAAAATTGATTAATATTTAATATTTTATTATCATTTTCAAAATATCATCAAACATTTAGATGTTTACATAATTAAATCAAATAACAACTTACTACTAAACTTACTCCTAATTCTCTATGCCGCTGGGAATTATATTTATGCTTGTATATATCTAATATATTGTAATTCTTTTCATTTAATAATTTTTCAATATTATATATTTCTGTATTAATTCATTTAAATTTATCTAATATAATATTTCCTTGATTAAAACATTCTTTAATTTCATAATGTGTTATCTTTCTCTGATTAACGTTAAGAAAAGTTGTTCTATTTTCTTTAATAATTTCTTGTTCTAACATGATTTTATATAGCATTATATTATCGCCAAATATATCTGACGTTTCAATTAATTTGTTTTTATCAGATTTATAATACTTATGTATATTTACTCATGAAATATCAGCTAAATGATTAATAACAGTTAAATGATAAAATATTGAATTTATATATTTATTATTCATTTCTTTCGCAGGAACCTTAATTAAATTTTAGCACCTCATTTATATATTAAATTTTTATTAAAAAAGTTTAAAATTGAAAAAGAGTTAGAGTTCGCTGAAACCTTTCGCTCTAAAGTATTTTTTACCCTTATTGGTGGTAACTTTAATTCTATTTAAGAATGATTCGTTGTTCTCACTATGTACTTGTTTACTCTCCATTTATTATACAAATTCTTTTATTAAAATTGATTTCATTTATATATTATTAATTTATATAATGTTCATATAGATATAAATATTAGAGTATAAGATGTCAGAAGAATCATGTCTTTAAATAAAAGTTACAGCCTCTAGGCTGTTTTCCCCAGCTGGCCATAATTTGAATCGCATCAACTAACTCTTAAATAAGGTTCTACAAAGCCCTACTCGTAAGTTTTGAGAAATTTGGTCGACAATTGCAGCCTCTAGACTGTTAACGTCGTTTTCATGCCGGCCCCCTGGTATCATAATTTGATTAAATCAACCCGATTTTGAATTGGGTTCTGCCCTTTGTGATATCCCAGTTGTGTATCAAGTTTGAAAAAAAATCGGTTGAAAATCGCGATAATGTTTTTCATATCGGCCCCCTGGTAGCCAAAATCTGAATGAATTCGACCCATTTCAAATAGGGTTCTGGTCCATGTGATATCCCAGTTGTGTACCAACAAAAATTCGGTCTACAGTTGTGGCCTCTAGACTGTTAAATTCGTTTTTCATGTCGGCCCACTGGTTGCCATGATTTGAATCGAATCGATCCAATTTTTAAGAGGGTTCTGGCCCAAGTGATACCTTTGTTGTGTACCAAGTTTGAATCGGTCAACAATTGCGGCCTCTACGCTGTTAACGTTGATTTTCATGTCGGTCCCCTGGTGGCCATAATTTGAATCAAATCGACCCAATTTAAAAAAGCATTTTGCCCTAAATAATGCCCTAGTTATGTGCCAACTTTGAAAAAAAAAATCGGTCAACAATCACGGCCTTTAGGCCGTTAACGTCGTTTTCATGACGGCCCCTAGTGGCCATAATTTTAATCGAGTCAACCCAATTTTATATAGGGTTTTGGCCCAAATGATACCCTACTTGTGTACCAAGTTTGAAATATCGGTCGACGGTTGCGGCCTCTGGGCAATTAACGTCACTTGCGGCGGTGGCGGCGTTTTCAGACGCGGGAAAAGTCTGTATAGAAAACATAACGGCATTTTTTGTTAAGGGTTTGCAACATGCATCCATCGATAGATCAGATCCCATTATTCATGAAAAAACCTCATTTTTCACCTAAAGGGGCGCTGATGTTCCTATGGTTAATTACCATATTGTGGTTTTGTTTTATGTCTTACTTGTTGTATATAGAAATCATAAAATGCAATATGCAGTTAAATAAGTATAAAATTTGCTTATTTCGCCCAAAGAAATTAACATTTTTGTAAGTTGCTTGGCAACAGCATACAAAAAAACTATTGAAATGAATTTTTTTTCTAATATATATATAGCTTTATTTCAGGGAAAATTTTACAATAAGTTATATTTGCTAAGGTCAAAAATTGACATTAATAGCAAAGTTATAAATATTTAATATTGAAAAGACCGCTTTGTAGAAAAAAGACTATTACAATTTTTAAGAACAAAATAATAATGATAATGATAATGATAATAATAATGATAATGATAATGATAATGATAATAATAATAATAAAAATAATAATAATAATAATAATAATAATAATAATAATAATAATAATAATAATAATAATAATAATAATAATAATAATAATAATAATAATAATAATAATAACAATAATATTAATAATGATCATAATAATGATAATAATAATCATAAAACAGGCAGTTGTTATTGATAAACATACTTCTTCTCTTAGCCCAATTAGTCTTGGAGTGCCACAAGGTTCTGTCTTAGGCCCAATTCTATTTCTACCATACATAAATGATTGCGTTAATGCTTCTCCAATTTTCCAGTATGTGTTGTTTGCTGATGATTCCAATATTTTTTCAAAAGCCTCTCAAATCCGAGCCATCTTGAACTCATTATAAACACAGAATTAGCTAAACTTGTAGATTGGTTTAAAGCAAACAAATTATCGTTAAATCTTAAAAAAAACGTATTACATTGTTTTTAATAGAAGGCCTTGTAATATTCAAATGAACTTGTCTATATAGATGGTAAACCCATATCCAGGGTCCAAGACACAAAATTCTTAGGCGTTCAAATTGATGAAAAACTTAACTGGAAAAACACATAAGTATTATCTCAACGACGGTAGCCAAAAATAATGGTATCATCTACAAATTATCAAAACTTTTACCATCTAATGTACTAAGACAACTGTATTACAGCCTTATCTACCCTCACCTATTTTATTGCAATATTGTTTGGGGCAACAACTCCGAATCTGCTCTAGGTAAGTTATTCAAACTTCAAAAAAGAGTCATACGAATCATCACCAAAAGTTACTTCCTAGAACATACAGGCCCGTTATTTAAAGCCACTCACTAGATCTTAAAACTCCATGATATAAACAATCTTCTTGTTGGGCAGTTTGTGTATTGTCATTCCCACAACCTTCTACCTCGCACGTTCGCTGATCTTTTTGAGTTAAATGCATCAATTCATAATCATCATACCAGATCGAGGACTAACCTTCGTTTGAGTCATTACCATACTAATGTTAAAAAGTTTTCATTGAGAGTAAAGGGTCCAAAACTTTGGAATCAAATTAGTCAGTCAATAAAAACCAGTAAAAGTTTGGATATTTTCAAATCAAATATGAAACGCTATTATATATCCACTTATTAATTGATTGTCCTCTTTCGCTGATTCTTCTTAAGCTGCTTTATATTTATTTAGCATACTAGTGTATTTTCTCGTAAATCTCTGTATTTATCGCAGTTAATTTAAAACAGCAGTTTATTAGCCAACTACTACATTTTATATATTTAACATTCCTTTTCAGGGTTTCAGTTTATACAAGCCTTGCTTTTTCTGAAACCCCAGTTTTATATTACAATATTATGTATTAACAATAACATTGTACACATTGTTGCAATTTATTTCTGAAATAAATGAATAAATAAATAATAAATAATAATAATAATAATGATAATAATAATAATAATAATAATAATAATAATAATAATAATAATAATAATAATAATGATAAATAATAAATAATAAATAATAAAAATAATTGATTGATGATGATGATGATGATGACGACGAAAAGAAGTTTTGAAAAGAATTGCTGCATTGTAGATAATTGAATTTCATTAGCAAGGTCCTGGAGTAGGCTATGGATTTTATCGCGATGAGGAGGGTGCTGGCATTTTAAAAGGAAATGAACTGTATCGAATCTTTCAGGGCAATTTGGATGAAGCACATTGCTAAAATTATGATCATATAGCTGGGATCGTAAAAAGAAGTCTACACGTAGTCTTTTTAAAGACATTTCTTCTCTACGATTTAAATTTAGAATCATTGCTGTCGTGATTGTAGAAACTTGTGATGATCGTTTATAGACTCTAGATTTAAAAATTGATAAGTTTTGAATAGAGCGAATGTCTGTACAAGTGTCATTCCAGACAGCCATAAGTCTGAATATAGGGGAATTCTTAATCTTACTTGGTACACGATGGGGTATACGATGGGGTATACGAAAAGGTTGTTGATTTCTCAAGTTTCTTTCAGCTATATTTTGGTAGGTACTGAAGAGTGATAAGACATAAGAGGGGTGCATACATTTTGAAAATTTATACATGAAAACTTTTTGTCGCACGAGGCGCCTGCTTGATAATGATTGCCAGTTAAGGACATCTAAAACTTTTTCTCTACTAGAACCTGTGATACAGCCAGATACTATGATAGCAGACTGGTAATGGAGCCGTTCATGCCTATCTAGAGCTGTTTTGTTGGCGCTACTAAATATTACATCACAATACGCAAAGTGTGGGTATATAAATGAACTGTAGATTGTGTTCAAGTGTCGTGATTTTAATTTGTGATTTAATGATTTTAACGGATTTAAAAGCTTTTGTACCTTTTCATAAATAGATTCAACAAGTTTTTGGAAACGTAGATTTGAGTCTAAGATAAAACCAAAGTGCTTACGTGACGTTTCACTTGGGATACGAATACCGTTTAAAAACAAAGGATTATAATTCTTGATGTCATTTTTACAAAATGTGACATCACAACTCTTTCTAAGCTTAAACTCAAGATCCCAGCCCACTTCGTGCCCACTTCGAGATATTATCAAAATCTGACTGGACGGCTCGATTACCAGGGTACGGGTCAGTTGGATCAATACTAGAATATAAGGAGGTATCATATGCATACAAAAGCACAGTACTGCTTAATCCATCTTAAGATCATTAATATACAACAAAAATAGCAATGGACCCAAAATTGATCCCTGTGGTACGGAGCTGTTTACATAGTTATCAGGTGATGTATCAGAGAATATACCATCCATCAATTAGGTGGATTTATGACGCTATTATCAACTGGAGTTATAACATTTTCTAATATTGAATATTGAAGTAAGTAATTAGAAAAGTGGGGTTTCAGATCAGAGGGCGTGAGGGCGAGACACCCCACTCATCACCACAAGTAATTTTTTCCCCTAATAAATGGGAGACAGTGAGTTCCAAACAGAAAAAAGTGATGTCAATAAAAATCAATATTATTGCCCATATTGTAAAAAATACATCGATAAACCTTACATGGAAAATGTTAGAAATTATATTGATTCACTAGAAATAAAAGATACAATTGAAATTTTAGAAATATTACGTAGTAAAATTGTGACACACATAAACAGTGAGTGCGCGTAACAACAGCTGCGTGTGGATAGATCGATACAGTGAGTCTCTACTGAGAACGGTTATTAATGTGTGTGCTATTACTGTAGTACAGTGATTGCGTGTCAACTGTACCCAGATAAATAGATGCTGTGAGGCTTGGGTGAGAACGGTTAATAGCGTGCTTGTTATATAGGGGAAGTAATCCCCACTCATCACCACAAGTAATTTGTTTTCCTTATAAATGGGAGATAGAAAAGCATTCTTAGCAACAATAAATAACAGAATAAAACCAGCAAAAAAACAATTTGAAATAAAAAAGTTAGTTGATGTTACAAAAGAAATTGAACATAAAATATTGAAATTAGAAAAGATAAAAACTAAATATGGAGAGAAAGTATCAGCGAATTTAAGTTACTGTAATGTTAGTACATCACGAGAATTTAAAGTATTTTTACCTGATAAATGGGTTTCATTGAGTACAGAGGAATTAAAAGATTTAGAAGGATTTAAAATAATCTATCATGGAAAAAATGAAGATGGCCATCATGATTTAGAAATTGTTGATTAAATTTTAAAAAAAATAAATTAATAAAAATAATGAATATCTAGAATCCGAAATGACTTATCTGGACAATTTAATTGCTCCACATAGATAGACAAAAGTAGTGAGATATTCAATTATTTTTTTTCATACTCATCACCACAAGTAATTTTTTTTCCTACTAAATGGAACCAGAACAACCACAAATTATCAATATTACAAATAACACTGGCGTTATAAACATATACTACAAGAAGTGTTCTAAATGTGAATTAGATAAATTAGCTATAACAGAATTTAGTAAGCGTAAGATTAGCAAAGATGGTTTTCAAAATTGTTGTAAAACTTGTGCTAAACTATACACCAAACAATATCGAGAAGATAATATAAAACATTATAATTATTATATGACAAAATATATGAGAGAAAGATATCAAACAGATCTTAATTTTAGATTGAAACAATGCTTAAGGTCTAGATTAACACAATTATTCAACAAAGAAACGCATTCAGAAACACTATCTAATTTATTGGGTTGTTCAGATGAATTTCTCAAATCATGGATTATATTTCAATTCGATGATAAAATGAATATAGATAATTATGGGGATTATTATCATATTGATCACGTGTTACCAATATCTAAATTTAACATGAATGATGAATACGATAAAAAACTTATTTGGGGTTGGAAAAATTTAAGACCTTTAGAAAAGAAAGAAAATCAAACCAAATCTAATAAACTAAATTTACAGTTATATTCAGAACAGTTAACAAAAGCAAAGAAATTTATTGATCAATGGAACAATAATCCAAATAATGAACGATACGTTGAGGAATCCGAAATGACTTATCTAGACAATTTAATTGCTCCGCAGTGAGATATTCAATTATTTTTTTGCTTTTTTTCTAAAATATTAATCCATTTTTTTATTGTCAATTTTGGAATTTCAGAAGTACTTTCATTTTTGATAGCAGTTGGTTCAGAATTACTAATATCATGAATTTTATTTGATTTCTTATACCAATTACACCCAATCAAAATGAATACAATTACAAATCCAACTGTAAAATATAAATATTTATCAAATATTCTACTATCAGAAGGAGTAGAAATAACAATATTTTCACCATTTTTATTAACATTTTTATTACTCATTTTTTCTTTTACAGCTTTTTATATTCTTGTGATTTAATTCCTAATTGCCGAGACCATTCAATTTGTTTCTGAGTTCTCGGTTTTTTCTTCACTTCTTCCACCTTGTTCATTTATTATAGAAATATTTTTACTTTCAATATTTGAAAATGTTATAACTCCAGTTGATAATAATGTCATAAATCCACCTAATTGAAATGATAAATATCCAATCCATTTATTTAATTCAGTCATAACTAAATAATCATTTTTAAATCGGAATATAATCTATTTTCATCTTCAATTGGTAGTATATAATTACATAATTTACTATAACCTTTTACTACATTTTCTGATATCGCATCATTAATTCTAGCTGTTCTCGCGGCTTCATAAATCTTAAATAATCTAATAATTTCATCTGATTTCATTGTGTCTAATTCATTATAAGTTAAATTTTTACTGACAAAATTTTTACATTTTCCAGATGCTATTAATATTTCTAATTGATGTTTACAATAAAGATAATATTCATAATTATTATTTGTTGTAACATTATTTAAAGCACCATCATCTGGAGTTAATTTTGTTTCTGTTATTCCTAAATTATCTAAAGTTTTTTCAATTGGAACATCACCATTTTTAGATTTTATTTTCTTTTCACCTACCATTTATATAACAAAAAAATTAATTGTGTGATGTTGCAACTAGAATTTAACTAGAATGTAACTAGAATTCAACTAGATTAACAAGCTAGTTGAAATATTGTTGTTTTTGTTTATTTCTTGTTAAATTTAGTTGATTTTTTGTTTCAACTATTAACAACTAGAATTCAACTAGAATGTAACTAGAATGTAACTAGATTAACAAGCTAGTTAAAATATTGTTAAATCTATTTGATTTTTGTTACAACTACCAATAACTAGAATTCAACTAGATTAACAAACTAATTGAATTTAAATAAATTCATATTTAAATGGGTGTTGTAATCTAAATAGTAATTTTGATCTTTTGTTCTTTTACTGTTTTAGGATCTAATATAATAAATTTATTATTCCTAGTAATATTTTTATCATAAGTTTGATTAAATTCATATGTTGGACAAAATAATACTATCTTATCAAAATAGTTTTCATAAACAGTTTCTAATAAATGTAATATAAAATAAGTTTTTCCACAATTTGTTACACCAGAAATTAACATATTATGAGGCTCAAATATGAATAATTCCTTATTCATTTATATATTTTTAATTTTACTTGATAATATCCATTCATTAAATTTATCTGGCCATCCAACCCATTTTACTAAAGAATATTTTTTTCTTTTAATAGTTTTTGTTTTTAATACTTTTTCAATTTTATATTCTTGTTCTAGATTTTCAGTAGTTAAACTTAATTCTTCTTCGTAAAAATATCCATCAACTTCTTCACCATCTAAATCTTCTAATTTATAGACATATGGTTTTGTTGTTATTACCTTTTTTATTTTATATATTTCTCTAGTAAAATTTCGATCGTATCCTTTATCAAATATCTTTTTATACTTAGAAATTCTAACATTTTGACCAACTTTAAATTTAGGTTCACCAAAATCATCAACAAGAAATGCTCCATATAAATTATTCCAAACAATTTCAGCATTTTCAGATTTTCTAGCATCAATAGGTCTCATTCCAATAGAAGAATGATAGGAATTATTATATCCTTCTATCAATTTTGGTAAAACATCAATCCATTTAAAAGTATTATTTGCTGTAAAATATTTCCACATTCTTGTTCTTAATGTTCTATTAAATCGTTCAACAACTGCTGCTTTTTTATCCGATTTTGTTGAAAAATATTTAATATTATGAAAATCTAAAAGTCCATGAACTAATGAATTATCAAATTCTTTTCCATCATCAAATTGAATTTTTTCTGGTTTTAGTTTACCACCTGAAAGAAATTTTCTTAAAACATGTGATGTTTGTGCAGCATCTTTTCTATAAAGTGGGAAGCTCCATACATAACGACTAAAAATATCAATTATATTCAATAACCACCAATAATCATCATTATCTTTCTTAACATTTTTCATATCAATTAAATCTCCTTGCCACTGTTGATCTACATAACTTACCATAGTTTTACGAGTTTTATATTTTCTAACAATTTTTTTATGTGTTGTATACGTTGGTTGTTCTAACATAAATTCATTTATATCTTTATATTTAACTAAATTTTGTGGGATTATCTTATCTAATTTATCTTGTTTTACTTTACGCCATATATTTTTAGTAGAAGAATAAGCAACCGAACTCTCAGGGTTGTAATATAAATTTCTTAAATATTGTTCTTTAGTATTAGGAGTTTTTTTACCACTCATTTATATATCCTTAATTTTAACTTTATATTTCTAATATTGAATACTATCTAATTGTGAATTTACAATATTTAATTGCGCGTCAGATATAATATAAATGTGCATTTTAAAATTTTTGATTCCTTTATTCTTTTTCATGAATAATTGTATTCCATCTTTAGTGTTCTGTAGGTTTTTTCCAGAACCATGTAATGAATTATCTTCTGTTGTTCTAAAATCTAACCATAATGCATATTTATTACCGGTATAATAATCAATTTGATTAATATTACAATTTTCAAATGATTTTACTTTTTCATTCATAAAATGTTTTCTAATTTCTGGCCATTGATCAATCATTCTCATTCCTTGGCAAAATATTTTATTCGCTATTCCTTCGATAGTTATTTCTACTTTTGTTATTTCAGGATTATAATAATTGTCAACATTTATTGCGCCATTAGTATACGTTCCAATGGTAAAAAATATTAATATACCTTTAATAGATCTTCTAGGGAAGTTAATATTCTCATTAATTATTTCATCATTTGCATTAATAGTTACAGTTTTAAATTTATCAATATAATCATATAATAATGAAAATCCTTGATTGTATTGAGTTTGAATTGTTCTAGCAATATTTTCATCAGTTACTGTATCATATTCTAAACATATATTCGATAATTTATAACTCATATCTTTAACAACACTAGATAATACAATTTCATTTACAGGAGCAAATGTTATCTCAAATATAATATCTTCTTGAATTGCGTATTTATATAAAGGTGCATTATTATTTATCAATTCAAAGTCTAATGGAATTTTATATTTGCTTCCATATATACTTTTTATCAATTTATCTACATCATTTGTTAATATTGCGCTATTAGCTTCTGATCTTAATTTATTTTGGTTTTCTGATTGGATGCCTTGAAATATCATATTATTTCTATTTTCTTTAGTTAACCATAAATCTTTATAGTGCATAAATAAATTATAATCATCTAATGAGAAAACTGTTTCTGGACCAATCTTTATTGTTAACTTTTTAATCAAATATCTTCCAACATTATCAACGACATAATTATTATTATTACCGATTACTTTTATATCAGCTGATAAATAAATACTGTTTGGAACATAAAAAGTATTTTGTGTTAATCGAGGGATTCTAACGTATAAAGTTTCATCGGGATTAATATTTGAAGGGTTATGAGTAATTATATGATGTGATCTTTCTGCTTTAATAGCATTAGATATTCTAGAAATCTTAGAAGGACTTATATAACTCCCACTCATTTATTTAACAAAAAAATTAATTATTTATTTTTAATCATATTTACTAACCCAAAAATAATAGCACTTACAACTGTGATTAAAAATAAAATAATATGTTCAGCAGCAAAGTTAAGAATATTACCTGCAGATTTTAAAACAAAACCAACAATTGAAGCAATAACTCCTGGTAATGCTGCAGCAGATTTTTTAGATAGTTCCCATAAATATTTTGCTAATTTCTTTAAACCATCTTTAACTTTATCTTGTATAGAATTATTTCCTGGAGGTTTATCTGGTTTATTGGGAGTAGGAGTAGATTTTAAAGCATTTGATATAGCTAAACCTATTGTTGTAAATAACATAGTAACAGCTGTTAGAATTGAAAGAATTGTTATTCCTTCTAATTTAAATAATAACTTTATCCTGTCTTTTAATGATATTTCAGAATTTGGTTTAATCAACAAATCTTTAAAAATAACTTTTAATCTATTAATATTATAATCATATGATTTTAACAATAATTTAATTTCTTCTTTCTGTACTTCTAAATTATCTTTTAAATTACTAATTTCTTTTTCTAAACGTAATTCTTTTTGCCTATATTCTATTTCATCAATTACTTGATGATATAAATCAGACTTTAATTGTTCTATTTCTTTATTTTTATCAGTTAATTCTTTTTCTAAAGTTCTAATTTTAAAATCTCTTATACTTTTATTATGTTCAATTTTATCAGATGCAAGTCTTATACTAATAATTTCTCTAATTGCTTTATCAGAAAATATATCTAAATCTTCTAATTCTTGATCTGTTGCATCAAGTAATCCATTCGGTAAAAGTTTTTCAATTGGAACTTTATTTGATCTATGTTTACTATTTTTGGAAGTTATATTCTGTTCAGAAGTTGTTTCTGTTTCTGATTTCTTTTTGATTATTTCAAATAATTCATTAATTCTTTGTTTAAATACATCTATATTATCATCTATTTCTTTTTGTGTAACATCAGTTATTTCATTACTATTACTTATTATTTTAATTCTATCTGGTTTTAATTTTTCTAAAGTTGATTCTGATAATATTTTATTTTTATTATTTTTATAAGTGATATCAATATAATAATCACCTTTCAAACGATAATAACATTTACCATTATCTAAAAATTTTAATTGATCTGCTAAAAGTCCAACGTCTTCATCATTTATGTTAAAATTAGATTTTTCAATTAAATCTTCTAATTTAGGTATTTTGTTTAAATTATCTAAATCTTGTTTTACTAAATCTGGGTCTAAATTTTCAGGATTTAATTGTGATTCAGCATTTTTAATATAATCAGGCATATTTAAATTATTGTTATATTCTGGTTCATTACCATCATTAAAACTTGTTTCATCAAAATCAGGTGGTTGTTCATCAGTTATACCAGGTTCATCAAAATTATCCATTCCAATATCTTCTCCACCTTCTACATCCATTTATATAATAAAAAAATTAAAATTTAAAATATAATATTCCTCCTATAACAATTCCTATACAAGTTATAGCTAATTTAGTATTTTCATGGAATTTATTATCATCATTTAGTTTAATTACATCATGTTGAATATCACCGTGTGGGTGCCATATGGCACCATTATCAGTTCTAATATTTTCTGATGTATTATAATCTTTTATTTTAGAATCATTATTTAATTTAATATTCTTAGTTTTAGTTTCAGTTGATTGAATATGTTTTTTATTTTTTTCACCTTCCATTAATTTTGGAGCAGTAATTATCTTTTTATTTATATCATTTAACCCAAATGAATTATTTATTGTTGCAGTTTTAATTAGATTATTATAACCAATTATATTTCCCATCTTTAATACTAAATCATTAGAAATAATTAATAGATTAGGGCCTATACAATAATTAAGTCTTACATGAGATTTATCTAAATAATTTTGATATCTTATAATGTTTTCTGGAATCGATCTATTTTCATCATCATGTATGGAATCTTCAAATAAAACTTTAAACTGTTTCTGTGCATCGAATGAAGTGTTATCATTTCCAATTATTGGGGATCTTGTTTCAACTTGAGCGCCTAAAATACATATCAAATAAATTCTAATAGATTGATTTATTCTTTGTATACCTGATTTTGTAAAACCTTCACTATTTTCTAAAATAAAATAAACCCAACCATTATTATTATCAATTTTATAATTATGATAAGCTGAAATTCTATGCATATAATCAATTCTTTTTATTTCAAACTCTTCACCAACACCTTGCAATTTACCATGCGCTCTAAAATCGGAATTAATATTTATATTAAATTCATTACATATTTTATAAAACTTGGATATATTAATATTATTATCCAATTCTTTGAAATATTTAGACCCGGGTAAAGGACATTCTAATTCATTTAATATTATTCTGATTTGAAAATATGTGTGAAATCTAAATATTGTGTGAATTAATTTTAAATCAGAATACTTTAAATTTTTATCTAAGTTATTCAAATGATCATTCCAACTAATTCCACATCCTGTTGTTGCACAATAAACAGCAAAATCTAATTGGTTCTGCCAATATTTCATATTAGATTTTACTTTATATTTATGATATTCATCTCGAGTAAAAGTAACTTCATATGTATTAAATATATTTTCCATTTTAGAAATAAAAAACTGTGATTCATTAACATAAATTTCTAAATTAGTTAATGAATTTAAAACTATATTTTTATATGTAATATTTTTCTTAAAATCTATTGCCGGAATATTATATTTAATTGATTTATTATATTGGAAAGCTTTTGGAAACCCCATTTATATAACTAAAAAATTAATAATTTATTAATTCTTTTAATAATTTATCTTGTTCTTCAACTGTTATATAACCATTTAAACTTATTATATAATCTAGTGTGTTCTTTAATTTATTAATTTCTTTTATATTAGTTTTAATTTTTTCTTTATTACTTTTTATATTTAATTTTGAACTTATACCGGTTAAAACACTTGAACTTAATCCTAATACACCAATTGATATAGCTAAAGGTGTTAATGGACTGAATATTGCTAGAAATGTTATTACAGAACTAATTGTAACCGAACCACTGATAATCAAATAATATATAATTTTACTTTTTAAATATTTTTTCTTTTTTATCTTTAAGTCACTTTCAAATTCTAATATTTGTTTTTCTAAATATGTTTTTAATTTAGTTTTATTTATATCATGAGGAATAATATCAATACTATCAACTTTATCTTCCATTTATTTAGAATAAAAATTACTAATTAGTAAACTTATAAGCAACAAATATAACAATAACTGTTCCACCTAAAATCCATATTATTTCATATTTCTGTTGTTCTTTACTTGGGGTATAATAATCTGATAATTTAGGTTTGTATAGATGTAATTTTTCTTTATTGGTTACCGCGTTATATAAACTCATTGCATCATCAACTGATTGAAAATCTCTATGTGAAATCTTTTGATCATATAATTCTTTATTGATGTAATCCATATAGTTTTGTCTCTTTTCTCTATATTCTTCTGCATCTTTATTATATTTCTCTAACGCTAAATTATGTCTTCTTTGTTCTCCTAATGAACTATTTTTATCAATATGTTTAAATAAATAACCACCACCAGTAAATGCTAAAGCGTTAACAATTGCCGATCCTATAATAGTTATAATTGCAGAAGCCATTTATTTAGCAAAAAAATTATGTATTTATATGGGAGGAATATATTTTTGTTTTTCCAAATAATCAATAGTTAAATTAGATAAAGTAACTGCTAATGTTAACTTTAAAATATCATTTATATCAAATCTATCAACATTAACACTTCCCATTTTGAATACTTTTTTTAATAGCATTGAATAACCAACAGTTCCAACTGATAGTAATGCACCATTATATAATCCAGTTATTATCCACTTATTATCACTCATTTATTTATCAAAAAAATTACTATCATCAAAATATTTAGTTATCTTAGTGATGATTATTTCAACATTTATTTCATTACTAGTTTCATTTGTATATATTTCAATTATTATTTTTTTAATATCATCGATGATAAAATCTTCATCTAATTCATAAAATCTTAAAGATTCTCTAATTAAATTAGTAATCTTTTCTACATTTAAAGTTTCTTTATCTATTGTTGTTTCATACTCAAATGTTGTTTCATTAGAAAATACAACATTTTTGATATGTGTTATTACATCATTAATATTAAATTTCATTTCTTTCTCACGTTTAAAATCAAATCCAAAACATATACTCGGTCCAACAGTTATATTCATTTATATATCAAAAAAATTACTCTCTACATCTTATAACTAATTCATATATCACAGGAAAGTTATTTAAATCAATTAAGTATCCATTATGATTTCTTATTTCTAATCTAAAATTATTAAAATGAGGAATGCAAGGTTTAAAATCACATTCTGTTAAATTATAATTTATTTGCGTTCCAAATTGTTTAACATTCTTCAATGGTAAAATGTTTAGTAAACCAGAATTACATGTTGTATCTTTAGTTGCTTCAAATGTTTTTGTAGGATCGATTAAATTGCAATAAATATAAAAATGTGTAAAAGGTATTATATTTGAATTACCGTCTACGTTTCCTGTAACAATTTGTGGTTTAATTCCTAACAGTTTAGCTAAAGGTTTCCTTACCATAAATGCATGTTTGCTTTCATCATCTAACTTTATTTTAATTTTATCAGAACTATCACTTTTTATAAATCTAATTGAAAATTTATATTCACTTCCAAGTTTTAATCGTGCTCTCCGATTAATTTCTTGGGCTAATGTTTCTAAATTATATAACCCTGGTTTTAACATTAGATAAAACCATTTATTTTTATTTTTCATATGAATTGCAAAACCTCTATGTTCGAAAGTTTTATCCGATATATTATAAAAAGAATTACATAAACTTATATTAACTAATTTTAAATCTACACAATTCTTAAATTCTCTATCTAATTGTACTAGTAAATTATGTGATTTATAATTTGTAAGTTTTCTAGAATCAACATATATTCTGTATTCTTTTAATTCTACCATTATTTATAACATAAAAAAATTACACTCATCACCACAAGTAATTTTTTCCCCTAATAAATGGATGAGAAGATAGCATGTGAAATTTGTGGTGAACTTCTAAGAAAAAGTAATATGGCTCGACATATGAAAAAACATAATGAAAATTATAAACCCCCTAAACTAAACTGTCCAAAATGTAATAAATTATTCTCAAGAAATTATGTTAAAAAACATTCAGAGAAGTGTAGAATTAATGGCGCAACAGCTAATGTTGATAGTAATTCTGTTGAAGTTGAACCTGAAGTTATTTGGAAAAGACCTTCCTTATTTTATGATAAGGATAATGTAAAGAATAATTTCTGCGAGCCTTGTCGAATGAAATACATCCCTGATAATAAAGAAGATTGGGAGAATCATCAATTTCGTAAAGCACATATAGATAAAATTTCTAATAAATTTGAAACTGAATTCAATGAAAGAAAAAATAATTTATTAGAAAAAATAAAATATGAGAAAACGTTACCAGATAATGAAGAAACAGTTGAAAAGTTAGAAAAACAATATAATGAATTAACAAGAAAAACATATTATTGTAAATATTGTAAATTGATTATTACAACAAGTAATTCAAATCTACATAATAGAACAATAAAACATAAAGAAAACGTAAGAAAATACCAAGAGCTTAATGAAGATCTATTACCATTAAATTATAAACGAAAATGTCCACAATGTAGTTATGCGACCTTAAGACAAGAAGGAACTGTGTTATTTTGTGTTGATTGTGGATGGCAAAAGAATTTATGGGATGAAGAAAAAACTAGAAATTTTCTTATAGATCCAAAATTAAATTATCTTGATGAAATTTTTAAAATATTTTCTATAGAAGATCATACACCAGAATATATGCAATGGCTTGAAAAAATGAAAATAATAGAAAATAAAAATGGTGAAATAACTAAAAAAGATATTATAAAAACAATTATTCCACCAACATTTAACACAAAACAAAAGAAAATGTATTTATATTTATTATTTAACGATTATTATGAAAAACCTAAATTAACAGAAGAAGATATGAAAAATATAAAAAAAATATTCAAACAAATATTAATGTATCATTTGGAAAATAGAATAACAGATTCAATAAATTATGAATTCTTTTTAAATAAGATTGTAAATTATTTAAACCTAGATATTATAATTCCATTTGATGAATTAACAAACAAAAAGAAACAAAGAGAGCGAGATGAAATGTGGAACAAGATAGAACTTTATTTAAATGAGAAAAATGGAATGGAAGAAGAACCTGAACAATTAAATGAAAATGAAGAAGACAATAGTGATTTCGAGTATGATGATATTGATTTTATGTTTTAATGGCCATAAGGTAATGTTTTTATACCATCATCTAAAATATGCCTTTTATCATCAAATGGATTTAAACTAGTTTTTTCAACTTCATTAATGTACATCTCATGATCTTCTGAATTTAAACAATTCATTTTGTGTTTCATTACAATTGATTTATATAAACACTTTATATAATCTTGAAATTCTATATGTTTATCAACCACATGTTTTGTTATTCCTTTTAACTTTTTAGCTTCATGATCTTTTGTTCTATAACTATACATTTTACTTCTTATCCCAACAAATTCAATCATTTCATCACCTCCTAATTCATCTTTAAACTTACCAGGAATCTTTTTATTATCATTACTAAACAATTCATGATCTTTGGGGTAATTGCTAAAATCAAAATAATGTTTCAATGTTTTTAAGTCTTTTGTTATGTTATCAGTTTTTATCTTTAATATGTAACTGTCAGTATCAAAATATAAGATTTCTATGTGTTTTTCCCCAAAATGGGGTTGCAATACATTATAGTAAAATTGATACATTAATAATTTTGAAATTTCTAGAACGGTTGAACCTATAAATATTGGTTTATTAAATTTCATGGATGTTCTTTTTAATTTTACTGCTGTTAAATAATCCTCAAACCTTTTATTTCCTAAATGTCTAGGACTTGATTGTAGGTGTCTTAATCTTTCATAATTATTCACTAATTCAATGTCGTTTCTATTACGAATATTCTCACAAGTTTTTCCATAAAAACTATTATTCATCAATTTAAAAAAATCTTTTTCAAAATCTGTTTTTGATATTGTTCTCTGTTGAGTATTGAAATCTATATATTTTTCTAACCACTTCGATTGATTAAATTCAATATATCTATGTACTTTCTTTAATTTCATTCCTTGTTTTAGATAAAATTTTAACATTCTATAATGAACAATATAATTATATTTATTATTTTGAGTAAGTATTAATTTTTCTGTAAAAACATGATCTTTCGGTTTTATTTTCTTCTGGTATTCACTTAAATAACTATCATCTACAGTTAAATGTTCTGGGCAATAAGGTAAGTTTCTTGTTTTAAACTTTATATTTTCAGGATATTCTAAATCAACTACAAAGAAATAACCAATTGGTGCTTCATCTTTTAAACTCACAATTGCGCTTTCCCAATCAGTTTTATCATCATTTTCAACTTCTGTTAATATAAAATTTTTATGTGGTTGAGGTTGCATCATTGCCCAACCATATAAATTATTGGCGTCAATATATAATAATTTATATTCATCATTTGCTTTAAAATACCTATCTCCCATAACACCACTAATTCCACCTCTAATTGATTTTTCAAATAATAAAACCATATCTGGTTCTTTTAATAAATCTAATTCTACATTTGTATATTTTAAACCACATTGCCAGGTTAAACCAGGACTAGAGTAGCAATAACAAGGATCAACATTAAAATGGTTTAGATTAACTTCTCTAAACTTTTCAAATATGTCAGCCAATATCATAACATCTGATTTTAAATATAAATCAACTAATTCACCATGATTTTTCATCTTAAAATGGTTCCAAATATTTAATGTTCTATTAAAAACTTCGTCTTTCACATACTCCTCTTTTAATTTATCATAAAATTGATCTTTTAATAATTTCGTTTCTTTGAAATCATCGTGTGTTTTATAAAATGAATAAGGAATTGCGCCTTTATATCTCAATAATTTAAAATCTTGGTCATTTGGATAATAATATCGAGTTATAATAAAATCATTATCAACTAATGATTTTGATAAATTATCTAATGAACTTGCTAGAAATCTATAAGAATCTAAAAATCTAATGCAACCAAATTGAAATGAAATATAATTTTCAGATGTTTTAGCTAATAGTTTAAAATCATATTTTCTTACATTTGCTTCATTTATAGCATTATATTCTTCTATTTCTTGATTAATTGCGCCCAATTTTCCCGATAATTGTTTTATAAATAGATGAGTATCATAACCTGATAAATTATGAAATAATATTGGTACGAAATTTACTTTTTTAGCTTGTAAATTGCAATCTTCATGAGCAGCTCCACGATATTTTGAATTTAAATGATCATGATCTCTAACTCTTTTATCAAATGAATAAAAACGTTTTTCACAATAACAACAATGAGTTGCATAATTAAAATCAATTTCATCTTCTTTTGTCATAACTATTCTTTTATTTTTGTTTAATCATTTTGCAAAATCACTTTCTAATTCAATAATTTTATCACAAAAATCATTAACTACATTTTCACCTCTAAAAGAAATATATTGACTTTCATATAATTCAGGATAATTTGATTTTATATAAATTCCATAAGCAGCAGCTCTTTGATGAACTTTTTTAATTGTATTTATAATTGGTGGGTCTTGAATTATATCTTCATTTAATTCACTTCCTTTATCCATTGATTTTAATAATTGCTTTTTGTTATATATTTCTTTTCTATCTTGATCGGTTAATTCTTTATTCAACGATTCAAAATCCCCATAAATTACAAATGGAACAATATTTTTAAATTTATGATTAGTAAATTTCAATTTATAATCTTTTTCTGTTGGCATTATTAATTTACAAAAATCTTTATTATCACATAATTCTTTATGTTTTAGTAATGTATTCTCAGTCATAAATTTAGATAAACATTTTCTACATAGATAAATTTTACGATGATGATCACTTTCTGTTGTTCTAAAGAATAAATCAATTTGTTTTAACCACATATAATGTTCATTTTCATCTTTTTTGTAATATAACAAATCTATAGCATTTTCATCATCATAATATTCTGTTAAATATAAAGCTTCCAATGTATAATCTTTAATATTTTCACCTTTTGTCTTTGGTAATTGCATTAATTCGAATACATTTATTTTTAAATTATTAATTTTTTCTATTTTAGGAATCATTTTTATAGTTACTGGATATTGATCAATTTTATATAATGTTTCATATTTCCGATAATCTGTTATTCTACAAACATTTTCCTGTGTTGGATGTAAGCAACTAATAATTGACCATAGAAAACATTTATTATCTTCATTTTGAATATTTATTACTGCTTTTGTTATAAATGGTAATTTGATATAACTTGATGCTTTCATATCTTTTTCTGTTATAAAGTTTGAATCATTTTTAAACATTTTATTACTTTTTGATGTTTTATTTCTTTTTGTATTATAAACATTTAAATCTAAATATATAATTTCATTCAATGTTAAGCCAGAACCCTCAAAATATCTTTCTTCAATATGACGTTTAAATTCATTAAATATTTTTTCTAACTTCTCTTTTATTTGTGTTTTTGAAATTATTTCTTCAGAGTGTGTTTGAATATTATAATGCATTTTTTCTTCTGACTTTATAAAACTTACTTTCCCAGAGATACTAATTTTTGGATATTCAACATCTGTTATAAAATCTAGTATTTTTTCTATTATTTCATTAAATTTACTATAATCTTCTATTGTTGTACCTTTAAAAAATCTAAATATAATAGCTGCAGGACCAATTTTACTATGTAATGTTTCTAAGATTTCAAGTGTATCTTTTATTTCTAGTGAATCAATATAATTTCTAACATTTTCCATGTAAGGTTTATTTGAAATGGATTTTGTTTTTGAAGTTGATTCTTTTATTTGTTGTGGTTTATTATCAAAATATTCTAATCCTAAAACATTTTTATTTAAATTTTTATAATGTTTTTGTGATTCGAGATGTCTATTATAATTCCTTTTTACTATAAATTCGTTACAAACTTCACATTTTATTTCATCTACATTCATATTTTCTAATCGTTCTTTTCTTTCATTGGAATTTTCTGGAGTTTCAAAATCTATTACATTTTTTATATGATTTGCAGTTTTTTCATGTCGTGTTTTATGAGATGTATCGATGTATTTTTTACAATATTGACAATAATATTGATTTTTATTGACATTATTGTTTTCTAGTTGGTGTTCATTCTCCCCATTTTTTAGGGAAAAAATTACTTGTGGTGATGAGTGGGGTGTCTCGCCCTCACGCCCTCTGATCTGAAACCCCACTTTTCTAATTACTGAAGTAAAAATTTTTCTACAATAAATGAGCCAAGTGGAAGAGGTGAAAGGATTAACTGTGAAGAAAAAATCGAGAACTCAGAAACAAATTGAATGGTCTCGGCAATTAGGAATTAAATTCAGAGAATTTAAAAAAGCTATAAAAGAAAAAATAAATAATGAAAATGTTAATAAAAATGGTGAAAATATTGTTATTTCTACTCCTGGTAATAGAATATTTGATAAATATTTATATTTCACAACTGGACTTGTAATTGTATTCATTTTGATTGGGTGTAGTTGGTATAAGAAATCAAATAAAATTTATGATATTAATAATTCTGAAACTACTGCTATTGAAAATGAAAATACTTCTGAAATTCCAAAATTCACAATAAAAAAAATGGATTAATATTTTAGAAAAAAAGCAAAAAAAATAATTTTATTTTGATTAATTGAATATCTTTTTGTCTATCTACGCGGAGCAATTGAATTGTCCAGTCATTTCGGATTCTTGATATTCATTATTTTTATTTTTTTATTTTTTTTTTATTATTTTATTTCTTAATTATTTTGTCAACAACTTCTAAATCATGATGCCCGTCTTCATTTTTCCCATGGTAAATTATTTTAAATCCCTCTAAATCTTTTAATTCCTCTGTACTCAATGCAACCCATTTATCAGGTAAAAATACTTTTAATTCTCGCGTTGTACTAACATTACAGTAACTTAAATTTGCTGAAATTTTATCTCCATATTTAGTTTTTACCTTTTCTGATTTCAATATTTTGTGTTCAATTTCTTTTGTAACATCGACTAACTTCTTTTATTTCAAATTGTTTTTTGTTGGTTTTATTATGTTATTTATTGTCGCTAAGAGTGCTTTTCTATCTCCCATTTATCATGGGGAAAAATTACTTGTGGTGATGAGTGGTGTGTCGTACTCTCGTCCTCTGATCTGAAACCCACATCTTCCAATTACTATCATCACTATCATCGACACTAACTGAATCAGTCTCTGATAAATCAGACGATCGCTTACGTGGCTTGTTTCTTCGATTTCTTTTCTGTGGAATGCTTGCGGCCTCTCTACATCGCCGCTAGATTCACAGGTCGTTTTAAAGCCAGTTAGTTAGAGATTTCCTCAAATTCTGCATCAGAAATGGTGTCTTCAAGTTGGGATTGAATTTGGTTAAAAATTGTTGGTTAGTTTTTGCTGTGCCCTCTTGAAAAAAATGCTCTTCACGCCGTTTATGTGATATCACACATCACGTGTTGCTTATGACGTAGAGGGTATAGTGATCGACAGAAGTGCCATTTTCAAAATCGTTGTATCGTGGATGTTAACTTTAGAAGACCGTACGAAGTCTCTTTAAAGGTGAGTGTCAACATATATGGTGACTTAACTTAATTCTTTGTGAGCGCATAGAAGCCCTGTGAGAATCTAGAGACGTTCGCAGCATTGAAAATTACGCAATGGTCCGCAGAATCAGAAGCAATCCACTTCAAATTTTATGAGGTGAATATCATAATCATTATTTATCCGATATACACCAAAAAACCTTTAAGAGAAAGGTATTTGGCGTCGGATTCTGTACCGAAAATCCCGGATTGTTACACTGCATAGTTTTTTTAGTAGGGTTCTTTTAACATTTTGCCTATAAGCCATTTGATTGACACGTGGGGCGGGGCTTGCGATCTGCCGATGACGTCAGATGTAAACAATAATATAACCACGTGCATCGCGCACATGTGTAAACAAACCTGGCAACAAATCATATTTTTTTGGCGCCAAAACTGTTTTGATTTTTTCTTTTGTCCAATGATTTTTCAACTGGAGCCAACAGCTATGCCATTAGATTGTACAATCAAGTATTCACGTTTTATAGACTCTCTCTGAAATAATTCTTGTCCAGGGGACATGTATTGAAATATCTATTGTCGTTGTTTTTGTTTTTTTTTTAATTTTTAGGATATAAACAGCCTAGAAGAAACATCATCTGGCAGACACACATTTGACTACAGATCATATCCTGTTATAAAATGTGTTTAATAAATATTTTCTTGCAATTAATACTTCCTGACTACTTTTATTTCATGGTTATCTAAGTGCAAGGCAAACATTGGTGGCCGCCGACAGTAACTAGATTCTCTCCACAACGCGCTGACCTCGACACAAGAGGGAACACGCTCGTAAGCTAATATTACACTAACCCAAAACCCAGAACCCAATAAACTGAACAACTCTAAACGGTACATTTCAATTTAATTTCATTCCTAAAACAAATCATACATTTTGTTGTTTCTAGAACAGAGTTGCCGGTTATTCACCGATGAATTCTAGAGATCGGTAGTAATCGGTTAGGCCTACCGGCTATCACATTCATCGCTGCCTAATCTATCACCTGACCTTCATACCATAACTTTTCAGGGCCCAACATCTTCACTTTCAAGCTAGCTCATAATTGCCCTCTAAATTTTAATTCATTCGCCGTTACTACACTTTGATCCATGGTCCAAAACAGAGAGCCGACACCCGTCTACATCGAAATAAAAAATGAGATAACCCCAGTTTACCAATTAACATCATATCTGTAATCAGTTATAGACAACAAAACCGTACCTTAAGAATTTTGGGGAATCAACTAGTTTATGACAACTTTCTTCTCTTAAATCAACCGAACATCGAGTGCGAGGTAGGAGAAATAAAGGATTTGAATTTGACCCGGCTGAATCGATTAGTTTCGGAGCTATCCCTATTTGTTGGTGAATTCAAGATGGAGACCGGTGGCAAAAACAAACACAGTAAGCGCAACTTGAATTTAAAATTACGATGTTAAATTGGAGTTGTCATCGCAAGCAAGTATTCCGAAAAGAAATATAGGCCACCATGCCTATTTCGAAATGAGGGGTGTGGGTGGTCTTTAAGGGTCACTTTTCAGGGATGTGGCTTTGATTTGTTGAGTTCGGCCACAGCACACGACGACACAGTCACAGACTCAAGACACAGGGGCTCGTCACGTCCACGATGGCTGGGGGTCCAAAATCAAAGATTTGACCCAGTATCCTAGGTACCACCTATAAAAAAAGAAAAGGGGGTAAAAGTGCAGATCCGCACCTCTCCGCGTAAACGGTTCAATCAATTATAAATAAAATATCATTGATTCAGATTCAAAATGTCATCAGCAATTCAGTACATTGCCATTGGTTAATTTTAAGATATCTTCACTAGAGAGAGTAGAAAGATTTTAGCCAGGAATCTGTCATTCAGCAGATTGCGTCAATCACGAGAGGTGCGGATCTGCACTTTTACCGAAAAGGGAGCTAACATTTTGACATACTAGAATTGACCTTCTCATTTCAATCGCTCATAACTTCGTAACCCATCGACCGATTCGCACGAAATCGGTTTCCTTTCATTCCTAAGAGGTTACTTTTTCGTTTGAGACCTTCCGCCAAAAAATCGGATAAAAGACACCCGAGAAATCACGACTCAAACCCGAAAAAACGAGTCAGAATAGCCAAAGCCGGAATTACTAGGACGTCTCGGAGTAGTCGATTCCCGACGAAAAACGATGAGTTGATGCGGTTCCCGGACGTAAATCATCACATAGGGGCCCTATCATACAACGCTGGAAAGCTTATGAACTGACCTTATTGAAAAATGCCTTTATTTAGTAATCCGTTCTGATACCGGCGACTGGCAAGCTAATAATCCAGATGATCCAACAAACGATACATCGATCGAAGGACAACATCTTATATTTTGCTCATAACCAGAATTTATTCATCAAATGAACGTATTCTGAGTTTGGGAGAGCAAAATTTGCAGAAAAACGGAAAGTTGATCGGTAAGATACAAATGCAGATTCAATTTTATTGCTCAAAATTTCAGGAAACCACTTCAAAATGACTAATTAATCCCGTTAGATCATTGAAATTGTATTCTGTGTGGGTCTTCTCACAGGGATTGTATTTTAAACTACCAAAACTGTCGCGAATATATTCCTCAGAAAGTTTGCGCAATAAGATTGAATTTGAATTGCATTTGTATCTTATGATTAACTTTCGTTTGTTGAATTTAGACGCTGAAATCACCACGAGCTCTTCACTTAAAGTTGAAAGGTAGAGGATTTTTGCTGCCATAGCAATTGCAGTACAGGATATTTTGGAGGTCTCCTGCGCATTTAATCGCGATTTTTAGTGGTGAAACCTTATCAAATGGCCTCCAAAACGAAAAAAAGTCATTAAGTAAATTATTGCCACGGCTTTCACTGCTGCAGTCGCTGCACTTCCAGCGCAACGGTTTGCAGGGATAACCCGCTGCCCGTCTACTAGTGGGGTCTCCTAACCCTTAACTCTAATCCTTACCCTAGCTTAAAAAACGCACCCTAAACCTATCAGAACCCTAAAAACCTACAATGTAATTTTAATGTTATTTTAATTAGCATATATAAATGTCAGCAAAATAGTGGTACTAAAATATTGCAGCATGCACAAAATATTCATTTCAGTTATAGAGATGGCACGGTATCGCAATTGCTGCAATGCAAAAAATGAACTGCCCTCTGGGTGAACAGTATACATGTGCCCCTAGTTTCATAACTCTCACTTAGAGACATTTTCTTACAACAATGCATCTTTTGTGATGCCTCTAAAGGACTGATTTTGTTTGTATTTTCATCAGCGGACGAGCTCATCGACGAACCCAATCAACTGGTATTATTTTCTAATGATAACATAGAAGCCGGGTTTCTGGATGGATGTAAAGTGCAATTGTCAAGTTGTGCAATTTGTTTCGTTCACGATCAACCGATCGGAAAATACGCCCATCCTTTACAAGGTAAATAGAATATACTTCAGTAATTTACGAAACGTTAGGCTATGTTACTGGACTATTTTGCTAATGGGGAACCATCGACACAACTGGTAATTGTGCTTGTGGCAAGTGAAGATCGATCAGGTGTCACTAGTGTGCAGTTGGATATCATCTAGTAAAAGAGGTTTCCACTTGTTGCAGGTGAAAAACCATCAGGTGTCACTAGTGTGCGCTAGCAGGGTTTCCAGTAGCCCTTCCAAGTCCTTCTTTTGGAAAAAGTTTGGACAAACATAATCTTTGTCCTTCTTTTTGATGAAAAAGTCCTTCCGAATTGTATTTTTCGCATGCAATTTTGGCCCGGATTCAGCTGTTGAAGTATTTATTACTTAGGCCTGGTAATTCAATTGTCAGTAAAATTGAATCTACCGGAAAGCGTTATGGAATTACCCTGTCCCTGAAATGCATGACTGGTCTACATGACTAGTGTCCCAGTGTAGGCATTGCGAAAATGGTCATGAGCCCTCATATTACTGGAAAGTACTTCTTTCTGAGTCCAAAAGTCCCTCCTTTTGGGTCTAAAATTGCCCAGAAAGTCCCTCTTAGTACTTCTTTTTACATTGGCCTTACGGCTGGAAACCCTGAGTAGGACATCAGCTACTCTAGTAGGCCTAATAGAGGATTTGCCTAGTGGTGGTGAGGATCCACCAGGCATTGCTAATCTGCAGCAGCACATCTACATATCCCTGTAAATAATAGCTCATGATAAAATCAGTCAATACATTATTAGATTGAGTCCAAATACTGATAGGCCTACAACTCGGCCCAGATTCACAGTCGTGAGTTGAAGTTAACCGGATTTAATGTTAGTTCATTTTCAATTAGTTAACTATGAGTCAAATCTAACTCATAACTGGTTGTTACTAAATTCTAGCTCCAGTTTTGTTGAACCATTAGCCTTCTAATAGTTGCATAATTACGAGGCCAATTTGCAAGGCAATAGAATACGTTTCTAGAAGCCAATCAGAGTGAAGTCTCCTCTCCAATTGGACAGATATCTGCTGCAGGTATTGGTAAAACCCGTGGCATCATGGTCTACACTATTTAACGACTCAGAGAAGCATTTCACGTTTGATTTACATGTAATCTTGAGTTGAATGAGTTTAAGGGAGACCTTTTTTGAATGCACGATAAAAACACTATCTTTGAAGATTGTATAAGGGCTGGTAAAATAGCGTTTCCTCAAAACGCTGCGATAGGCAAATTCAATTTATTTTATTTAGCAAAAACATTGAATCCAGTCAATTCAATTTTATTCAGGTAAAAACCTCAAAAAGACAAAAACATCAATTTAAGTTTAAAGAGGAAAAATAATCTATTTGAAGCATTTGCCTGTCTTGTAATTTTAGTTACTATTATTACTGTGTAAATTTAAGCTGAAATGCGGCAATAACCCACAAATTGCATCAAGTAAGTGTAGGGAATTCCCCTAAGCTGGACGTCATGGTCCCATCCGCGCTTTGATTGCCTACTGCCGAAGCTCATGCTATCACTACCCTGCTCGCAGACATTTCATGGGTCTATTTCACCACCCAAGATTTCTTGGGCGGGCAGGTTGTCGCTCGGTAGCTATCATTCTTATGTGTTAAGCTAATCGGATGTGTTGTTTCTTGTTGGTAGGTTTGCTCTATCAATGCCGCACATCTGTTTAGCTAGGTATATAGACTAGTGTCTCTCAGAGGCAACCTGTCCACCCGACCCAAGGAATTTTCTATGGCGGCATTATGGTCCAATGAAGGGTCTGCAACCAGGGTTTGTATCGAAGTGAGCTTCGGCGGGAGGCAATCAAACCCTGGCAAGTGAAAATGACGTGCCCTGTGGAGCACTTGTTAGGAATAATTGGTACTTTAAAGAAATACTCATCAAATAGTCATTATTTCGTTGGTATTTATTAAAATTACTCATTAATGAAATATTGATTTTTTAGAGATGTCTCGAGTCGCTGAAAGAACGGAATATGTAACAAGTCGATACAAAATGAAAATGGCGAATATTCTCGAATTTCGTAATCGTTTCGCGGAACGACCATATTTGTGTCCAAACATCATTCCTCAAGACGAACAAATCGTAAGTATCTCATTTTTTCATGGCTTTTAACACGTTCGATGCCGCTGACGAGATAAATCAGTTTACCGTGACGTGTTATATTGTCATCGATTCAATGTCATTTCATAGCATTATGAATGACCTGGCAGAGGCGAGAAACCAGCTAACAATTGTCAAGCAGTATGGAGAGACTAAGGGGACAAGAAAAAAATGAGAATCTCTTCACCAGAGCCAGTGACGAGTTATCTCGTCATTGGTTTTTTACACTAAAATAGATCAGTGTATTGATTTATCAATGTACAAATAGTGCTGGCAGCATATAAATTGTATAATGTCAAAAATTAGCGTTGGCAATGGTGACCGGACCTTAAACCGCTAGGTGGCAGCGAACGTGTTAAGGAAGCGTGCAAGCCTGATGATTTACATTTCACAGCTCAGGGATGAGATCGTCTGATGTTTCTAGAGTCGAACGCAGTTGAGTTTAACTTTCAATTGAAAATGTCTCAGCAGGGACGAAGCCACGGCTCTGCTGACATTGTCAGACTAATATTGGATTCCGATTGGTATCGTAAGAAAGGCAAAAAACAATCTTTTCCACTAGCTGTGGCAGGTATGGTCAACAATCTGAAAACTAATTCATCGTAGTAATCGTCTCTTGGCGGCAAATCAAAAAACGAGCTGTCAAAACACAGGGATCTTTTAGTTAAAAGAGCAGGAAACGTCAAAATATCATAAACAGGACTTGAAATTTCAAAATTTTTAGCCCACTTGGGACTTTAGTCCCAGCGGGCAATTGCGTTCACTTTTCGTCCGTCGTCCGTCCATTCGTAGACCGAACAGTTATTTTTGGAAGTTTTGAAGATGCTTCAAGGTAATGTCTTGTTATTTGGTTCATACATGTATCTACCCTAGACACATCTTCAGCCCAAAAACTGGCCCTGTCAGATTCAAGATGGCCGACTTGCAGCCATTGTTGTTGGCCAAAATCAGAACTTTTTACACATTTTTGAACGTTTGGAAGGAAATTTTGAAGACTTTTAAATCAATTACCTTAATCTTTCGTACATATTTGAATCCCTAAAGGGCCCATCACCATAAGAAAAACTGGGTCGATCGGACTCAAGATTGTAGCTGCTGACATGTGCTATGATTGTGGTGAGTCTCAAGGTCATTGGATTTTTTCAAGGTCATTGGATGGGGCATTGAATATTGAAATTGTTAGATTGTTGAGCATATCCAACCACTTCCCAAGTGGGCATGGTGTCCCTGGACCCCTAGTTTATAAATGTATTAAAATAATAGATTTCAATAGTGTTCAGTGATGAAAAGCAATACCGTAATTTGTCTGTTTTCAATTTTGCATGATGGAAACTATCCAGCAAGAGTCAAAATGTTTGTGAACAAAGTTCCATTGCTTAGCTCCAGAAGTGGCACGCCTAAGGTCAAGAAATTCGGAACACGGTGCACATGCGGACGATCAGTTTTTGAAAGTGTGCTGATAAACTGTCTAATGTCTGGTGGTTGTTGTAGTTCATTTTCAATTAATAATGTCTCTGGTGAAGTTCTGAACACATGTAAAATACGGACAGTCGGTTTGAAGTCCACTTTTTCTTTATGATTGATTGTCTTTAAGACTCTCTATGAAGATGTGACTCATGTCTGTTGGCCTGTCAGTCTGGAGTCGGATGATGATGATGATCGTACGTCTGCCGATGTGATCGAGATGGAGGACGGATCATTGCGAATTGTTTCAATCGACGATCACGCCGCGATGACGCTATCTGCGCACGGTCGAGACTTCAGCGTCAGTTTCCTCGCGAAGATGAGTCAACCGGCAAAAAAACGGTACATTTTACATACAAGGGCTGTTCTAGGCAGTGTTTTTGATGGTCCGAGACCCGGCTCACCTTTTTTGTCAAGAAAGAGATAAAAAATCCTGTAAATTTGACTCTCATCTTCTCAGAAATTGCATCTTTTCGGATTTGCTCCTTTGTAAATTTGTTACGACAAGGGCATATGCTGCTCTTCCTTTTATGGAACCCACATCCAAATTTGCCTAGATCCTTAGGAACTGTTTAGAAGGATTGAAAATTAAAAATATATGATTTTTTTCTGATGGTCAGTCATAGATGATTAACGCGGTTAGGTAAACTGCACCTGTCAGGGAAGTGCCAAGACTAGCAGTAAATATTGCACTGAAAACTCGGTAGTGTTGGTACTGATGATATTTCATCCAGTCGAGAATCAGAGAACCCGTTATCAGGAAAATAGAAGATTTTCAAAATCATTTTTACTATGACTTCTCGACTTGGGAGGTGTACCGAATTCACACCCACTGATTCGCCCGTAAACTTCAGTGACAAATAGAGAAATTAGGGATAATGTTGTGTGTGTTGAATTTTCAGATGTTCAGAAGGAAAAGTTTTAACTGAAATAGATTCAAATACGCAAGAACAGCAGGATATGCCTAAGACAGATGCCAAACCTCATTACAAAGAAAAGAATTCCAGTTGCGATGAAAACACTTCAACGTACTGGCGTTACACATGGGTAGTGCAGCACCACCTGGTGGTGAATTGTCCACCAATTTGGAAACATCCACTGCAGCTGTTGACGAAATACGCTGAATATTCCAGTAACAGGTAAGAATTAGCGGCACCAGTTAAATCAGTAAACTGGTAGCACTAGAAAAACTGTTAGCCTCAATTTTCATTTTCAATATTTTTCAAACGCTTATATGTGTCTAAATTTGCATCACCCGGACAAAAAGCTGGTTCAGTGCATGAGCACACTAGCAACCTCTGATGGATCCTCGTTTGCCACAAGTCTAATCAAAAGGCGTGAAGGATTTCTGAAGAACGTTTTTCAAAGCATCAAATTATTCAGTTTTGTCAAGTGTTTAAGGGGAACTGCAGTCTAAAATTCTTGTATCTATATGCCTTAGAAACCTTTATTAATACATTTTCACAACAGCAGAAAACATTTCACTTATACTTTATCCAAAAAGAGGGTTTTGTAGAGAGCCTGGCGTCCGCCATTTTCCACACATAGCAGTCGCTTTTCTCCTAAATTGCAGCATAATGCCACATCAGCAATTATTTGGATATGTTTCACACAGTGGGTGGATAGATATAAGTAGAGACCCCACTGGCAGCCCAGCAGGAGTATTTTAATCACAATTTTCAACTGAGATCTTGGATGAGTGTATCTATTTGTGTACACACTCGTGTGTGGTGGGCCAGGATACGTCATCAATGTTTACAAGCCTCGCTTTGGAATTTATATATGGTGGTTCTCATCTGCCTTACATTCTCCTTGTAACAGCATTAAAATCGTTGTATATGAGTTACATAAGTAGGAAGAATTGGAAATTTCCACTAGCATTACGCTCAACAACAAGAGTAAAAATGAATGGCCAATTAAAGTTTTTTGATTGCAGTTCCCCTTTAAACTTTTCTACGAAGACCATCCATTAGGTTAGGAACAGTACAATACGTAGGCCTAATGTCTTGTAATAAATTAGATTTTAAATTAACTCGTTCGCTGCCGGCTGGGAATCTCCAGTGCCAGTTTACTTCTGGTTCTATCTCCAGTCCCACTACGAGTATACTCATGATCCTTCATAGCCACTGTAAGATAATTGCACTTTGGCACATATGGAAATAACACAGTTTCTGATTAGTGGCAATGTGAACAAACCCTGCTTTATTCTCGATGCTCATTGGTGAATTCTAGCAAAGGCTGACAATATGATAGCTCGAGTGCCAAACTACGAGTATATTTTGATTGATATTTTAAGGACTGACCCAAAGCCTGAAGGCTGTATCACCTAAAATACTCGTAGTAGCAACAGGGGAGGTACAATATTCTAACGGTGGCGGTGAGCCTGTTAAGAATTTTCTCCTCAAGTGGTCATCGCTCTTGTTTTTTGATAGCACCCAAGATATTTCATACATCAACCGAACGATTAAGGATATAAGTTCTCAGAATTCCATTGTCAACATTGACGATGACTACAAAATCGACTGTCGCCATGATGACCACATGCACGTTGCTACGAAGCTACCCGTGTCGTTACCACTTCGATGGCAATCGCCGCATCCTCACAAATGGCGGCCTGTAGGTGGTGCTGCGAACGATGAAATGGATGCAGAGGCTTGCTGCTTCAACGGTGGGGTCAAGGTCATCTGTTCGGAAGGCATTATTTACAGGTAATCGGGAGTAATGGGTTCATCATTTTGAGAAAAAAAGTTTCAAACTTCACCAGGGTTTGTTGACGGGGATGACAATTCTCCGCAGATCCGCGGTTTCCCGCATATTTCGGTATCAAGAAATATCATTTTTCCAAATAGTCCAAAAATGATGTAAAAGTATAGGGGGGGTTATGATGGTCTCACTCGGCTGGTCCCGCGCGATTGGTAATGGGGTGAACTGTAAAAGCATTCCATATTGTATTGCAACACTGATTTTGTATCTACTACGGTTGGTTGCGGACACGCGTGCGCGGCAATAGTAGTAATGTATATAGGCCTTTTATTATCGCCGCGTGCGTACAGGGCAAACGCCTTCAGATATTATACACTGTGTGATTATTTTAGTGAGCATTCATCGACGCATTTTAACTGCAATAATTCAAGGCTTTGACTCGTTATGCATGAGATGCTGAATGTCATCGAATGAGGATGGAAATAGCCATCACCTTCCAAAATATAATAGTCGTTCATGGGTTCAAGATCGCTCTATCTGCTCGGAAAACGCTTTTCATTTCTAAAATTTTCTTGGGGGAGGCCCCCAAACTTCCCCAAATTGCTTTGCGCCTTCGGAGTTCACGAGTGCTGATGGCTGTGCCCTCAGCTGGTTTGCCTGTGTCACCCAAGTCCAAGAACAAACCGTGGATTTCAAAGGTCGCCGTTCTCATCTCTGGGAGAACTCTTTCTCAGTAAATCTCTGTCATAGCAGCACCTGTAAAGGGTCTTGGTAGTACAGGGGATAATGCGTGATGCTGGTCGCACATGCAGATATTGTTCCCACTCTACAGTCATCCGTATTTGATTGATTTTTTTAGACTTGGCATGTTTGTTTACGTGGGTGGATGATGAACCCTACTGTTTTAGCTTACATCGGTTGTCCAAGATGGCTGCCACAGTCATTTTGGTATGTTAAATAGATATTTTGGAGTTTGTTTCCACTCTACAGTTTTAGACCAATTTTGTTAATACCTGATATTATACGCTATTATGATGGAGGGAGGATGAGTTCTTTTGTTTTTAACATACATAGGACATAAGTTTTTCATTGATTTTTGTAGGACTTGGTATATGCATTAAGGCAAGAGCAGGTTAAAGTGTTTTTGATGCATAAATGTTATCCAAAAGGGCTGCCACAGTCATAATGAAACCTATATTGTGAGGTGAAACTTGGTGTCAGGAATAAATGGGCCCATTTTAAACTTTGCATTCTCTACATGACTCTCAGTCACTGGCCAAGGGTTATTCATTATGTATGTCTAGTTTGTGGAATATCGGGAGCCAGATCTTTACTCTGAATGATTTATAAAAGGGCTTTAGAATTGTGTACACTGTGAAAGATTGACGGGATTGAAAATGAGATGATGATAATTCTTGATCGTTCAATCAACAGGTTTAGCGGTGAACATAAACTGAGTATGGAGATTTACCCGGGTGATGGCAGCGTCATGATTTCTAAAGGCTGCAACGCTGATTACTTCACACACTTGAATGTTAAAGACGGCCAGGTACGCATACCGGGTACACTTTATACCCAAGATCGGGAGCAGATTTTGGGGATGGTGATGGGTGAGCCCTGCCCCTCCCACTGAGGTTGCCTTATTCATCAAGGCAGAGATCATCAAAACCTGAAAATTTGACACTCATCCAATTTATTAAATTGTATGGTTTGTATTTCTTCAAAAATATTAACCCATTAGCACTCAAGCCGCTCTATCCGCCCTGCTTATTACTCCTCAAGCCGCCCAAACCCGCCCTGACACTTTTTTCGTATTCTGCACAAAAACGTTTATGGTGGGATTCAAACCCAATAGCTTATGATAAACTAGACACCCAAGTGCTGGAAATAACTTACCAAAGTAAACATCTTCCTATTTGAAAATCTCAAGTATTTGGAGTTTGAACATGGCAGATCTGAGCGCTCACTTCAAATCCATGTATATTTGGATGAATATCAGGGGGCCAAAAAGATACTATTTTGGTGGACCACCTCATCAAATCATATCTAAGCCTTGACTATTTACAACAAATAATGAACTTGTAGTGCATGAAAATGAACAGCAAATGAGCTATTCGGTATCGTGATAGACTTGGATTTTCCCTTGAATTTGAGGGGTAGTTGACACTACATGGTGAAATTCCTGAGTGCTAATGGGTTAATGCCAAGGGTGGTAACCCACTAGTTACCAGTGGCATGGCTGTATCCCGAGAAATCCTCTTTCTGGACCCTTACAATTTTCCTAGATCTGCCCCTGCAGATACCTATGTTTTCGCATCGTGTAGTTCATCTGACACCCATGTAGATGACGCTGATGATGACATAATAGGAGCTATACGCTGAATTCAAGCCAGCGTGAGCTTCTAGCTTCATGTTGATATTCATGGTATTCCAAGTTTTAGTTATCCCTGTTTATATGACCTGCTTTTTATGCATAATATGCACATCAGTATGCGGTAAATCTCTCTTACGGGGCGTGGGAATCTCTACTGATGATATTGAAATCTCGGCTTTTAGGCTAAACAAAAATGATACCTTGTTTCTCCGCAGCGGCCCGGTCATTTTTGTAAAATATGATAAAATTTGTAAACAGTTTATTCCAATAGCGGCCGGGTCTGTTTTGGTAAAATTGATCACAATTTTTAAAAGTAATGTATAGGGTAGATAGGCGGCCGGCTGGGTCATCTTTTAAGCTCAGCAGAGCGGAGAAACAAGGTATCATTTTTAGCCCACTTGGGACTTCAGTCGCAGCGGGCTATTGCATTCACTTTTCATCCGTCCGTTTGTCGTAGCGTCCGTCCGTCCGTAGACGGAATCCAGTTATTTTGGGAAGTTTTGAAGACGCTTCAAGGTAATGTCTTGATATTTGGTTTATACATGTATCTACCCTAGACACATCTTCAGCCCAAAAACTGGCCCTATCAGAATCAAGATGGCCGACTGGCAGCCATTGTTGTTCGCCAAAATCAGCACTTTTTACACATTTTCGAAGTTTACGAGGAAAATTTTGAAGACGATATGATCAATTACCTTGATCTTTCGGATATATTTGAATCTACCAAGGGCCCATCAGCATAAGAAAAATTGGGTCCATCTGACTCCGGGTGGCTGTCCTATGACCTTTTTAGTGCCCAAAAATGTCAATTTTGGCCGGACATCTGGGTCCTGTAGCTTCCTACTGGTTTGCCATTTCTCATTGTGATTTGTGCTGGGTATTCTTTGGAAAGGGATGTTTTATACCTGAGACTGGTATTTTTGATCAGTTAATTATGATGCAATTGGTGGCCATCTTGGTGTCATCAGTACTCATTTGTTGGTGGAATAAAGTTTTCCCACATTATATTGATACCTTAGCATATTGTGTTACTACAATCAATTGGAAAGTTGTAGCCCATAACGTGTTCTATGAGTTTTGTGAGGTTCAAGGACATCAGTTATTCTATATGGTCACCAGGGGGCGTTGAATAGTAGAATAACTTAGTATTTCCTTACCTTATTAGATTGGTACCTAGGCATATTTTTTTACCATGATCAATTGCAAAGTTGTAGTTCGTGACATGTTCTATGATTGTGGAGAGTTTCAAGGTCATTGGGTTTTGCATATGGTCGCCAGGGGGCGTTGAATAGTAAAGTAACTTAGTATTTTTATATTAGATTGGTAACGAGGCATATTTTGTTATCAAAATCGTAGCTGCTGACATGTTCTATGATTGTGGTGGGTTTCAAGGTCATTGGTTTTTGTACATGGTCACCAGGGGGCGTTGAATATTGAAATTGTTAGATTGTTGAGCGTTTAAAACCACTTCCCAAGTGGGCATGGTGTCCCTGGAACCCTAGTTCTTTACCATATATTTTGATGATTACATTTTTGATGAAAATGATGATGTTACCAATGAAAATATTTTGCAACATCTAAGAAAATTCACTCACCTGTTATTCATTTTTCAACCCCATATATTTAATCATGGTCAGTGTTTATTGAAAAAGTAACTTTTTTGTTCTGGTATGTGGGCTGTAGTTATCTATTGAATGCTATCATAATAAGAATTTTGATGAATAGGCTACAATTGATCTTTAACCCATAATCATTTTGAGAATTACCTAGTAATTGACCATGAATCACGAATAGTTTATAATGATGATAAACTACCTGATGATGAACGCTTTCACAGCAAAAAAATGTGGATTAACAGCCTTTGACTGTCCAGACATACATGTACCACCACTCTTCACTGTAGAGGGTAAAATGTTGATTTGCAGCTAGTTAAAAACCTCGTCTACACTAGCACGTTGTACCCGGGTCCAACGAAAACCCGCTTTCTCAGTGAGTAGCGTCTACACTTAATGCAGTTTCGGTAGGAAGACGCAACGTCTGTAGTGCAAGCTCAAGGTCAATTGTGGGACCCGAACCCTGCATTGAGCACGGGTTCATTGTCTACAATGGCAAAAAATGCAGAGTTTTAGGCGAACGCGGGTTCAATGCGGAGTGTACCCTTCTTTTTCAAAAAGAGTTTCTAAAACCCGGATCTTGGGGAAAACTCTGCATTGAACCCGTGTTTCGAGCATAGTGGAGACGCATAACTCGGGTACAAAATGCTAGTGTAGACGTAGCTTAAGTGTCTGCTGTGTAGAGACGTGCTCTTACTTGAAAATGAGCTGGAAAATATTGATCAAACGAAATACCATTCATTATCGGAGGTTTTCAATGTGTAGAGGTGTTCATAATTGTGGTTTTAGTGAAGAAGACCTTATAGCGGCAGATCTAGGAATATTAGAAGGCCCGAGTCCAGAAGAAAATAAAAGGCATTCCTCCAATAGTGGGGTCTGACCTTTGGTGTTAAGATATTTTTATAGAAATACATCTGAAAAGATACATATTCTTTGATGAGGGTAAAATGTGCGAGTTTAATCTATCTCTGTCTTAACGAATAGAGAAATCTCAGTGTGAGGCAACGGTCCAGTGTCTTTAGGAAGGGCCAATGTGCCAACAAAATTTGCGTTTAATGAAGGTACAAAGCCCAGAGGGTTTTTGGAATTTTCCTCCAGAGATTTTGAAAAGACGTCTTCCAGGCCACTTGTGTTTTCATTGTTCTCCAGTGGGAATGTCTAGACCCCCATTCAATCTACCAACGCATTTATATCCTGGATATTCATGAGTGAAACTATTCCAGATTGGATGAAAATCTGGATTAAACTGTCCGGAACCAATAAAGTGCTGATATCATGTGCACTAGCTTACTGGGTAGGATCTATCCCATCCTTGTAACCCAGCTTGTGAAAGTAGTGAAGTCATTTTCATAATATCTTTAAATCCGATCATTTTAGACATTATGTACCTTTACAAGTGTTCATTATTATTGTTATCATTATTATAGCAAAAACTTGAAATTGGGTCTGACTATTGTTTTAGGTTGAAGAACGGACATATTGTGTTGCGGCTCTGCCACCAGAGGGCACTGGCTCTTCACACCCATATTCTATAAAACGTCTGATCAGTCGAGGACAGCGTTTATTATGCTGTTCAACGCAGGCTAAACTTAACTTATCTACGAATCATGACTCCATCTGCTGGCAGGTAATTATTTAATCATTTACGAGGAATCTTCTTCGTAGAACCGAATTAAATCCACACAACTGTGGAACTGTGTATAGACTAGAGTCAAATAACATGCAACTGTAAAACTGGATTCACAACTTGAACTGAATCCAGAGTGAAATTAAACCCACACAACTGTGGAACTGAATCCAAAGCTAAATTGAACCCACACGATTGTTGAACTTCATCCACAGACACATTAAACTTACACAACTGTGGAACTGGATCCAGAATGGGAACTATTGGTGTTTATTTTTCAGGTTAATGCGGATGATTTGAGAATGGAGCTCCCATCATTACTAGAGGAGGAACGTGTAACTGAAATCGGTCATTTCCGTGCGTATTCCAGTGGGCGGGTGAGAGTTCTGTTTACCGATAGAATATCGCTAGATTTAAACTTCGATATCGAACGACTTCAAAGACAGGTGTGTATTCAGATATGTAACACGTCTCCATAGGGTATTGGAAAATTGAAAATTTACCTATGAGGCTTATTGCTTTATTGACACATGCCCAGTCAAAGTCTGTTATAAAATCAACTGTTTAGACCAAAAAAGCTTGCTTAAGAAAGGTACTTCATTGAATTTAAGTTCTATAGATTTTTCCTATTTCAAAAGGATGGCAAAACGATGGACTGTGACTGTATCCATGTCATGTAATGCATTTTAACCATCAAAATGAACTAAACTACATGAATCAAATGTTGCTACTAGCAGTAAACATTTAGAATATTTTACAAGTGACATTAAAAACGGTCCCCACTAAATTGATGATGGCAATTAAATGTTACAAATGTTCCCCACAGAAGGGCATTAGAGTTAGTGCAGAGGACGGATCCAGTAGTCAGGTCTGAAGGAGGCATTGTCCATTATCATTCAAAGGGGGGTTGGCACTGCCAACTTGGCAGGGGTGGATTTTGAAGGGTCCAAGCCTCCATTATTTTCTGCCAAAATAATATAATTGTTTTGGAATCTTAATGCTCAGAAAATAATCATTTTTCATTGTGGGTCCTCCAAATTGCCCTAAAAAGTTACTTAGCCATAATATTTGAACAACTTGACCTAGGAGGTTTTGCTCCTTAATATATTCCTGGATTCACTCTCGGTTGTTGGTTCCGCGAGTTATATTTACTCCAATAAATGGTAGATTTATCTATTGTTGTTTCTCTTAGACAAAGGAGATTCCCGATTCGTGGAGTGTCGAACCATTTTTGCCCAAAACTATCCGTCTGCTACTGAGATCCGGTCAGTATTACTACGTCAATACATCAAACCCTCAACAATACTGCAGGTTAGTAAACTGTCGTATCAACCCCCATTAATGAAATTTCTCTTGTATTTCTTGTACCAGAATTCGGCTAGTGTTTAACAAATTTGTGGGAAAAGCTGCTTTCATAATATACAACACTGTAATAAAATGTGATGTTGTAGTCCCTGCCTTACTCGGAATTGGTCAACTCAATAAATCACTCTAGGTCGGTGAATGTTTCTAAAAAATGACGTCACTGGGAAAGTCCTTCAGCGTCCAAGTTCAATGTTGGATGCTGAAGAACTCTCCCAGTGACATCATTATCAAGAACTTAGATATAGAAAATGGTATAAAACGTTCTGCCACGTAGGCCGTCTAGAGAGTCATTGTAAAAACCCATTACGATGTATATCATTAAAGTTAAACATGCTTACTACACAGTGCGCTATATTTTATCTTTATTCGTTATTGCAAATCCCAGAATCCCAAATCGATATTTGTACTCCAAGATCAACTGTACTCCGTTGATCCTACTGGTGCTTTATTATTTCCCTTGTTCACACCTCTTGCGAAAATGGACGATTTGTCGTCTTCTATATGTAATCAACAATTTCAGGTATATAGATTTCACGAAAGCGTGGATTACATGGGTGATGTCTGAAAACAGAACTGAATTCTTCAAAGATACGATCAACGGCAACCAACAAGCCATGTAAGACTGCTTCTTATATCGCCTCACATCTAAAAACATCTCCCGCATCTTGAAACTTCCTGCATCTCAAAAAATATTTGCCTGTATTTTAAAATGTCTGCCTACATCTTAAAGCATATCTCGAAACATTTTTTCAGGTCGGTTCAGTGTGAATTACAAAAGATCAAGTGTTTTAATTGTATCCTTTAAATGATGATGATACTATTTATTTAGGTACAATATTTCTTTTGCCCTCAAAGGAGGTTCGGCATCCCTCTTGAAAATACCATAGAGCCTGCTTGAAATTGCTTGAAATAAGCAGGTTTCACTGTGCTAATATCAAGTTAGTAGACTTCTTTGGTGTTACTGAAATTTTCTGGCTTTTCAATAATACTTTACACTGTATTCGGCTATAACTCTTACCAGAAAACTGAGAGTGGCAGTAGATTCCTTACTCTGTAGGTTATGGGGTGAAGTCAGGTTTTGATTAGATCGTAATCTGGTTTAAGAGTAGCAATTCTAATCCGGATTACAAATTTTTTAACAGCCGTTTCTATCGGGTTTACAGATTTTTTAGAGTGTAACTTTGTTAACGCGAATCTTGTGGGTAAAATTACCGAAATTGTCGTATTAAACGGTTACGTATTATCCAAATATGGGTAGATACAATGTATAAATATCTTGGCTTGGACTTGATGGAAATCATTGTAATAGATTCACCGACTTTGACGGTTTTTCTGCAAATTTGAATTGATTATAAAAACTCAGGAGAACATTGAGCCAAATTGATCTCTCGCTCACGACAGTGGAACTCGGTTCCAGCGCAAGATAGTATTGGAAGTCGTATTGGAAATATTTCCCTTAGCTTCCGTGTTTCAAGATTTACTGGATAATCTCACGCTGTCAACGGCGACGACGACAGACTCAGAAACAAAGCAGACGACATCACCATCGTGGCGACCAATCGATAAAAAGTTCAACGCCGCTACGGTAATGGACGCGCTTCGAAAAACTAGTCAGGCGATACGAGACATCGATTCGGTGGCAAAGAAATGATAAAAATAAACATTTTGATTCGAGATATCGTCGTGTTCATTCGGAAAAAATTATTTCCAGTAGAATAAATAGTTTTCGCAATCGAAAAAGTTTGTGATTTTACTTAACCAGGGAAGAAACTTTCGTGCGAATGTTTCTACTCAATGGCAGTTTCATTTTTCGTGTAACCAGCTTTTCAGTGAGAGGTCCTTGTTAGTGAGGATTGGCTGGTCATAACTAGACACCAACCTGTTCAGGACTTTTTGTTCGAAACCACCCGAAATTAAAAAAAGGTCAGTAAAAATAAATAGCAGTATTTTCATGGGATTTAAGGCCTACGTCATGATATTTTCCTCGATGGAAATCGAACTTATAGAAGGGAAAGGGTTTTGTGGGATCATAGCCTCACTTATCGCCTAAAATCCAAACTTCTGAGAATTTCGATACATGTACACAATGCAGTAAGCTATGCTCAATTCGAATACGATTTTACATGGCTAAACGGTTTTTAACTGCTTGATTTATTGGTGGCAATGGAATTTAGTCGGACCATTTAGAATGTATGTGTCCATGCCCATTGGAGACCATATGATCTTTGACAACCTGTACCCGCGGAGACCGGGAACTACCGCGCGGATGCGAACATTACAAGATATTTATGTAGCTAAAGCGGGACTCGAACTTCTGTGCTTGTGCGCTACTGATTGGGCCATCGTGACCGCAAGAGTAATGCTGCACCCGTGTAAAATTGCTTTGTAAGAATCTATGATTAGAATTCCTGCTCACTGATTGGCTGAACCTCCATTTGGCGCGCCTAGAGATATGTTCACACACTGTCCTGAATTGTGTTTGGTTTGTGTATGTGGTATTAACTCGGGATTTGGTCTTTATTTCTGTAAGCCTCCTTCGTGCCTGACCAGGCATTATATTGTGTATGTTGAGTCGTTTAATAAAGTTGAGTTCAGTGTTGTACATGAAATTATATGGGTTAGTTCGTTCGTATCTATATTCCTGCAGAATTCAGGAAAGCACCCATTTTAATAGTCGTTGTATTAGTTTATACGATGATCGACTCTACCACACCAAATTTCAAGGCCCCATTCGTCTCTACGGCGACACTTTGGTACATATATGTATTTCGTATTGTATAGATATGCCGTTGGAGTTTACTGTACCATCCAAGAACTCGGATATCGCTCCATGAAGTCCGGAATTGAGCGCGCAGTCTATTTTCCAACTCGTAGCGAATCTGCCGGTGATTAACAATTGGCTTACATAGACTTACATCTCCGCCCAAGAGATCTTGGGTAATTGTATAGTGTAAGGCCTAAGCGGAACACGGATTAACGGGTTCAGGCGCCCAGACAAAGCCTAGTAACCATAGTCTTTTATTGTATGTATGTATTGTTTATTGAAAATAGTAACCTTTATGTATTTAAGATACTGACATTCATTATAACTTGGTCAATTTACTAAGCAACACTTGTAGAATAATTTAGCAAAGCTGTTTTCGGTCCTATTCTCGAAGAATGGTTGACGTCGGAAATCCGGAACAGCGAAAGAGTAACGAGCGAACTATCAGTTTGGAATACCATGACTGGACTGATTTATTTTTACACACAAACTATTTATATACTTTGAGATACGAGACAGGTGGAGACATAGAAAATGATATATGGCAAGAAAGGATATTAAAAAACTCGAAAACCTGTGCATAGAGCTCCAGTGCACGATAAATAAAGATCAACCACGTGAACCTCTGGAAAACACAGATGTAACTCTCGTTGTAACGATTCAACCTTCACTACGCCAAGAATAAAAATGTGACCAAAAAATGTGAAAACCATATAAAAGAACTCGGGCTTAACCGAGAAGTGAAAGTGGTAAAAGCTATCCGTCTAAAAAGCCGTAACCCAACATACCCTGGTATAGTTAAGTTTGCCGTACAGGATAAAGAAACGAAAATAGCAGTGGAATTTCGAAAAAGTTTGGATTCGTAGCAGCAAGAGCCACCTTGAGAGACTCCATGAAATCAACACTCAAAGAATATTGAAAATGATGCCTGGAGGCAACTAACTATCTGAAAGTTGCTAGTAACGGACGACTGATTGACAAAACTCCGAAACCGAAAACCGGCCCTGTTGACAACGAGCCCCCGATGAGAACCAAAGCTTTCATTCCTCCTGAAAAAGACAGAAGAATATCTTTTAGCAAACTTGACAGTATGCAATTTTCCGCAACACCAGATTCCGCACCTAACCAGGTTACTAGATCTCAGAGAATCCCAAAACGACGTAGGATACGGTCTAAACGATTCCGGTCCAACCAGATCTTTAAGTTGGATCAGCAGCCATCACCCCAACCCATAGAAACACCAGACGCCAGTCCTCCAACACTCAGTACGTCGGCAACGAACATGAATACCCCCGCAGCAGAACCCGTTCTTAGCGATATCCTGAGCCAAGCAAACAAAGTCCTAATCTCCGAATAGGATTGCAGCGTTGACCAACAGTCGCGCCAATTCGTTACAATTCTGTGCCTGAATTCTGTGTGTGGACTACGGTCAAAAACTAGATTCCCAGAACTAGAACAATTTATATGTGAAAACGATAAAATTGTACTAACTGAAACGAAATTAGACACTACCGATTAGCTATGGATCGAGACATTCACACATGATTTGGGTTATATTGTTTTTCCTCACAATAGAAAGGACCTATCCATTAGAAGATCCGGTGGTATCGCAATTCTGATGACAAAATAAACTTAAATATTGTGTTAAAAATGTGCGTTCCAACAAAGTGAGTCTGTGGGTCGAACTAGACCAAGGTTATTTTCTTAATGAAAAAGATATTGTTATATGTGGTAGTTACATAAGCCCTGAAACGAGTGATTATGGCGATGTTAACCTTTTTAACGAGCTAGACAATAATATGTCAACTATAAATATTGAAAACAACCATATTATCATGTGTGGTGACTTCAACGCCCATACAAGAAACCTTCTAGATTAGTACTTCCCAAACAACAATGATGAATTCATCGTAAATGAACTTCACCTCAAGCACTCGAAGCACTCAATGACACGATCGACACCGTATCGTATATAAACGATCACGGTTATTTAACTAGATATAATGGGGACCAAAGTGTGAATAATTATGGCCGAAAGCTCCTCGACTTTTGCAAAAGGTATTCTTTCTTCATAGTAAACGGTAGGTCGACCACACGATAGACTTATTGGCGATTTTACGTGTGTAGGGATTAAAAGGGATTAACCACCATACAGTTGACTATATGATCGCGTCGCCTGATCTATTCCCAGTAATCGCAGATTTTCGTGTACTTGATTTTGAACGGGCCGTGTCTGATGTACATTGCCCGATTCGCGGCATATTTAATTTTAAAAGTAGCTATGGGTCCCCAAGAGAAAATGTACAAGTTAATCGAGGTAGAATTAAATGGGACCCAAATAAAACCAATTAATGTTCACGTGAAACGGAAGCCATCGATTTCAGCGATACACTAACAAACCTTGGATTTGGCGAAATAGATCCAAATTAGGCTAATGATCTTATCTGCGACCGTCTAAAAAAGGTAGCTACGAATATCACGGGAATTACAAATCCCAGGCCTACCATTAGAAACACAAGCGCCCGACCCAAATCGAATCTAGTAGCAAAAGCAAACAATTTAGACTGAATTATCGCCAAGCCTAGCGGTACTATGCTAAACATACAACAGAGGAAAATAAAGCCAGACTAAATTGCCTTTTTCGACTGTACAAAAACTCTGTTAAAACCGACAACCTAAATAATAACTGAATAAACGCATTAAGAACCCTAAAAGGTCAAACCCCAGAAACCTATGGAAACTCCTAAAGAACAAAGTCCCTTCCCCCTGCCTAGGAAATATCAATGACTTAACCAACCACTTTCGCCAACTGAACTCAAAGCCGACTTTCTCAAACGAAAACATAGACGCCGACCTAGAAAATATGACAATGGATAATCTAGATTATTAACCCTTAGAATTGGCAGTTTCACAGTCCGAAATCTCCAAAGTTATACAAAATTTGAAAAACAATAAAGCCCCTGGCCTTGACGATATTACTAACTAAATTCTAAAAAATGCAGAACCTGTGTTATCCCCAATTCTTGTCGTCCTATTCAATGAAACTATTACTACAGGAATCATCCCAGACAACTGGCTTTTAGGATCAATAATACCAAATATAAAAATAAAGGATGTCCCACATCACCTGATCTGTACTGAGGAATAACTCTACTATGTTGCCTAGGTAAAATTTTCACTAGTATCATTGATACCAGGCTCAGTATATTCCTAGAAATAAATGGTCTGTTAAACCAAAACCAAGCGGGCTTCCGTAAAAACCACAGCGCAAACGACCACATATTTAAAATACTGTATATGCTCATATCAAATCATGTGAACAGATGAACAGAAACAAATCTGATTTTTTCGACAGTTTAATCGGTTTAAGATGGGGCGACAATTTAACTCCAGTATTATTTTCTATTTACATATACGATCTAGAGTGTTTTATGGCTATCGAAGGCTGTAGTTTCATTAATATGAGGGTAGCGATAACACAGTTTGGTTGGAACTATACTATACGCAGACGATACGCTAATTTCATCAGAGTCCGCAGAAGGACCCCAGCACGCCTTAGACACCTTAGTAAAATATGGCAAACTTTGGAAGCTTTAAATTAACTGTGCCAAAACAAAAATTATCATTTTTCAGAAACGAAAATCGAGAAACCGAACTGACTTCAACTTCCACTTAGGCGAAAATAGTATTGAAATAGTAGAGGATTTCAAATATCTGGGTATTTTATTCAACTACAATGGGTCTTTCTGCAAATGTAGAAAATCTGTACGTGATAGCGCTCTCAAAGCTATGTACTTCGTCCTCAGGAAGATCGTTTGTCTCGAGCGCCGTATTCAACAACCGACCAATCATGGCTCTTCAACGATTTACGTGATTAAATGCCATGTCGTCAAAATCGCCCAGTGTGTCTGAGCCTTTAGCGCAGAAGCGCCAGTGAAGGTTCATGGCAGTTGATGTTCACGGTGATTGAATTGAACGATGATGCTGTTGAGTCCATACAAAATCTAAAAGGCTCTATTGGTTTCCCGTAACGTATTTCATTTCAGAAAAATAACGTTGGTTTACCGTGTATGTAGGAACTTCGTTCTCACGCTTGGGGTCACGGAAGGAGTTCAGTGTTAGGTTATTTTTTTTCTACTAAAGACTAAATAAGTCGAACCATTTCAACTCGTACATGTAATAGAAATACAGTTAAACGAGGGGGAACGCCCACCCCGGCAGGTCTCTGTGACTAAATTCACTTATAGTTTTTTTTTGGTTTAATTGGTACTGGTGACATTTGTCATTTGAAAACATTGATATGCAGTCAGTACGGGTCTTTTCCTGCCCTTTTATATCCATTATATCCATTGGAAAACATTTTTTATTCAAAAAAAGTTACATGAATTTGTTTTTGATAAAAATAAAATCCTGCCTGCCGGGTGCAGAGTTTCCACAAATCTGTTTTTTTTTGGTTTCAATATATATATAAACATGTGCCTGTCTGGTCACTTTGGTGGGTAGAGAAGGTGGAGAAACAAGGTATCATTTTTTAGCCTTACCAAATGAAAAAACAGCTCCTCATCCAAGCTCGACCTAGCGTTTGGAAACCTAATCAAATGGTCAAAACCAAAGTGAAACTGGAACTCATCCGTGTTCGTAGAAGATAATATTGACAGGCACCCACAACTTTTCTGCTGCCTTGGTCCGTTTGTAATCAATCAATCAATCAATCAATATCTTCAAGGCACGTAGCGTCTGTGTAAGACATTTTTGATAATTTCATTCATTGGGAGCATATGTAGTGGATCGTAGGAAAAAATGGCCAAGGAAAATTTAGAATTAGAGGTGAAACTAACTACAGTCAATGTTGATAATAGAATTAAGCTTTCAATTTAATAACATCACTTATTTTTTATGGGGCTTAAGCAGTTAAAATCGGTATAACGAGTTCGGAAATTTGATGAACTTACATATCATTTCATTTTACTTTTCATTCATTTTCATTCATTTACATAATAATAAATAGGTACCTTCAAGCTTCGGCTTTGTAGGTATCCTGGCTGTTGTATTATCTATTATATATTACATGTACCGGTATCTACTAATGATGAATATTGTAACACTCTCTTAGTCCATTTATTCTTGTAATATTTAATTGTAATTCATTCAATTTAATAGTGGTAATTAGTAAATAAACTAAATTAATTATTCAAATCATCAAAGTAAGCTATTAGGGCACATACAGTCTTAAATCATCAAAGGTAAATGTATTGGAGTGCAGTCTCTGTTAACATCAAAGTGAGATACGATCATCGTAGATTTACCTACACTAATTTGATCAGAAATTCGTTTGATAATCTAAAAAAGCGACGTGTCAATTAATGCATTTGGTTTTGTGGTAGTTAATGAAATGATTGTTAGTTTTTTTCTACTAAATCTTCCTTGGCCTTTCCTAGGCAAATAACTCGGCCATTTTTCCGCTCATCCGTGCAGTGATGATGTCGCGGTTCTGGTGTGGAGCTGTGTCAGCGAATGCCACATATGACACATTTTACTAAGCTGGGTATTTTAGTTTGAAAAAAAAAACAAAGAAGGGTGGCTTCCTTGTATTAAAGATTAAAAAAATCTGCCTGTCGGGCCAATACACATATTTCTCAAAAAATTCATGTTTTAACACCTGCCTGCCTGGTCATCAGGGATTTTGAAACTGGGAGACAAGAGGCGCGTACATGACGAAATTTAGACAGGCCCAATATAGACCGGACCAAGCATTCACACCGACAAAAATACCGTTCGGCAAATTAGCCCGGTCTAGATTAGACCTGTCTTAATTGGCACGGTCTTATAGAGCGAATCGGGCCCGGTCCAAATTTTGGACCGCTCTAAATCTTTGTGACGTGGACAGAAACTGGTACGAGGTCCGGTCTAAATCGTAGTTCTGAATCTCTGCGGTAGATGTCACGACCTCTGCACTAGTGAGTCCAGTTCATTAAGTTTTAAATGCTTATTTTTAAGTTCTGTTTTTTCCTCCCTATATATGAGGAAACGTTTGGAGCGTATTATACATATTCATATTCGTATGTCGCAATCATCATCCGTTGTACTTCCGTGTTTCGACTCGTGTTAACGAGGAGTTCTTCAGCGCGTGATAGAATAAAATCCAATTAGCAAAAACGTCTAAACCTGACAGAGGATCGAATACCAATTTGGTCCCAAGTTACTAGTCCTGAGTCATCTAATATATTGAATCCCAATCTGTCCATAATGCCTTCCATTTATTGATTGAAATAATTCATATTGGGTGCCTAATAGGCCTACTGTATTCGGTGGTTAAAGCGATAAGATCCATTACGATTACGATTACGATAAAGCGATAAGATTCATTGTAACTAGAAGGTGCTGCCCTCTCTTAGGAAAAACTTAATACTTTCTTGGAACATAAGGTGATCGTTTAACTATTTTACTCTTTTTGGGCCTTTTGAATCTTTATTCGGAGGATAATTCTACTGTAGGACACGGCGGAATAAACCTCTCGTTACATATATATATATATATATATATATATTATATATATATATATATATATATATATATATATATATATATTTATATATATATATCTGTTGAAATGGTCTGTAAATATTGTTATTCGTACGTTTTTCTTGCTCTAACACTAACTCAAGTCGGCCTACGTGTAACAACCGAGTTTTTAGAACGGCGAAGTCCCACTGTATACACATGTATTATTCAGTAATAGACACCAACCGTCGTTCACGGCTTACAATCCGCTGAGTGAGCACCCGGATGCGAATTTTTTTTCACACCAGGTCCGCCATTTTGTTTCTATATGTGACATGCTATCACGTGATCTCAACATGTAAACACAATAACTAACTACCGGTATACATAAAACACGTGTTCCTTATAAAACAGGAATAAGTTGAATAACGAAACCTACTAAGTAACAAAATGAAAATTGGAGTCTAGAAAATAATCCTTAATTATAATGTTAATAAAATTGGGGAATTATATGCTCAATTTTATTAATTATAATTTATGCTGATGTATACACCGCGTGTAGAAGACGCTGTCCTCAATTATGCCAGATCCAAAAAGCCCCAAGTCTAGACTTTTTGTGTCCTTGTAAATAAAAAATTATATGGGGGGAATATCCTCTTAGCCTCTGCAGGCAATGAAGTCTACGTCCTTAAGCTCCTTCTGAAGGGCCAAAAATAAATGTACAGGCCTCTCCATAGGCGTCGCCAGGATTTTTTTAGGGGGTTCGAATATCGGCAATTCAGCGAATCTAGTAAGGCAGCTAAGCACCACTCATAAGTCAGATATTTATCACAAATCAAACATTTATTTGCTAAACAAACAAGCCCAATCCTGGGCTTCCTCACAATTGGTCAAAGAAAATATTTATGATAATGTAATACTAAATTAATTATTTATTTACAAATACTGGTAGGGATCAGCAGTATGACGGCCTCAGATTGTCACATGGAGAGACAAATTATTATATTGAAATCTTTACATAATATACTAATACATAAGAAACTATTTTATATATTTTGATAATACAGCAAGTTATAATACATCAAGTTATGAAGAGCGAGACTTAAACGATTATTGCAGTATCTATATACGGGGTACAGCAGTTTAGTAACTAAAACTAACAGATTTGTCATAAAGAGTGAGACTTAAATGATTATTGCAGTATCTATACGGGTACAACAGTTTAGTAATTAAAACTAACAGATTTGTCATAAAGAGTGAGACTTAAATGATTGTGAGACTTAAATGATTATTGCAGTATCTATACAGGTACAGCAGTTTAGTAATTAAAACTAACAGATTTGTCATAAAGAGTGAGACTTAAATGATTATTTCAGTATCTATATCCCGGGTACAGCAGTTTAGTAATTAAAACTAACAGATTTGTCGAATACTGGTAGATCAGCAGTTTATATATTACACACTAGTTTTAGTAACCAACAGATTGTCATGGAGGGACCTTAATTATTAGATGCAGCATCTATATATTACACACTAGTACATACAGAAATACAGTGGAACCTCATTAATATGATTCTGATTGATTTCCAGCATGCCCCAGCTAAGATATTTATATCAATCAAGATTTGAATAATACGAAATCCGTTTAATACAACAATTTCACTTTAGCCCACGAGAATCGTATTATCGAGGTTCCACTTTCCACTCTAGTAATTATAATAGGACTAAACAGATTGTTAACAGATATCGATACTTGTTCATGTACATAGTAGTATTCATGTATCTCGAGCAATATTCGATTGGGGAAGCACATTTTTCGCGAAACTTAACTACACCTCATGATTTTGATGCTCTTGTAGAAATTATGCAATAATACCCGGTTAGCCAAAATGATTTTTCTGAAGTACTTGATCATCAACGAAAAACTATCACGTGGCATATGTAACCGGCATCACTTAGGATTCAAACGACCCGCTCTAACATTTTCTGACAACTTGTGCTGCACTTTATTAGCACTCGATTTTTTTCCACGAAATTCCACGAAGCATCAGTTTTGAGCCCCTGGATCGTCCAGCAGTCACGGCACCCTTTCCTCTACTCAGTCCTACTCTTCTTCGTACAACACCGGTGGAATTCACTCCAATTCGCGTACCAGAAAAGCGGACACTAGCAGATAGTTTCGGTCTTTTCTGACTGACACGGTTAGCGGGATTTTATCAAAATGGTGAAATAATGATGCTGACTTATTGCTAGAAAATGTTGGATTCCTATTTGCTATAGATGAATAAATACTACAAAATTTATCCACTTCCCTTAGAAAGTTATTATCAACAGTCTCCGAATTCAATCTCATCAGAATGTTCGATGTCACATCCTCTACCTTCTTACGGATTACATCTGTGCGGAGTTTAACATTTTTGGAATCAGAACCTGGATCGTTGTCATCAGAGTCTGGATCATCAATCATAGGTGAAGCTGAACTTTCTTTACAATTCTCAGAGGTTTTTGCGTTATCCAATACAGGTATATCATTACTATCACGAACCACTTTTTCATTCAAACCAACAAAGAATTCCAGTGACTTAGAATTTTGAAAACCCAAAGCTAACTCTGCATACATTTGCCGCCCTGCAGCATTGATTGGTACAGCATTCAAGTATGTGCAATTCGTCAAACGTATGACTGCAGACTGATGTTTTCACAGTCGACCGGTAACGCCATAGGGACAGAAGCATGTTCCTGCCATCAAATCTACAAAATATCGGTCGTTCTTATTTGTGGATACAACATTGCACTGGTTATCAGAAACTTTGGTCAAATCATCAGCAGTAAATTGTTCACCTCCAATTCCTAAATATTTTGTTGCGATGTGACAGTCCATTCTATTATGGGCAACAGATAGTAAGCGTCGCTGGATATACAATTCAAAGGTTGTAGTGATAACTATAGCAACTTGTTGTTTTGTTTAGAAATGTATTTGTTAGTCGTGTTTGTAAAGTAATTAGTCATATGTTCTTTCTGTCTTTGTTTATGGCATGTTGTTGCTCAAATTGTCTACTCACTGTCTGTCACCTTTGTTTTTCATACCTAAGTTTTTGTTACTATGCAGGAATATATATATAGATATAAGAGTCAGTTGAAACAGAATGAGGGACACAACGCACACTTTTATTTGGCAGTTTGTACTGAGCAGTTGTTGCGGTCGGTCGGAAGCCGACCAAGCATTTGAATAAAAGATATTTTATCAAGATGGAATTGATGACTTTGGATTTATTTTGACGAGCTAGTTCCCGAGTGCACTGAAAATCCTAGTTGTTACATAACCTCAAACAGCTGTATGGTGTTGTACGCCTTCGTTCGATGCAATATTACTTCCTTGAGAACTCGGATACTAGCTTCAGAGTAGTTGTTGGTGTCGTTACCTCTTGTGATAAGATCCTGTATGTATGCTAGAGCCCATTGTGTACTCCTTTCATAAAGATTGTTGTAGTACGCTAAGAATTTATCATGCTTCTGTGCAAATCTATTAACCAACAGTTTCTAGTGGGCTATATTCAAGTCAACTTCATTTTTGCATACAAACCTGACTTGAACAACTGTAGGAGTACACATGTACCTGTCTCTACAACATTTCATGTACACCATGTTTCGCATCACAAAGCCAACGCCAGAGTGCTTGAATAATATGAAATATGCACAGCAACTGCGTAGATGATGGCCAAGTTCTCTTGAGTGCATTCTTCTCAGCATCGCTGTCGTCCGTCATGATGATTTTTGGCCCAGACTTACCTCTCCCATAGAATGCTGAATCAGGTAGAGCTTCATTGACCATCTTAAATGCTTGAATGAGTGTGGATTCTGCTTCTCCTGATGTTATTACTATTTCAAGAGGCAATGGCACCAACTGGTGATACAGTAGATAGAATAAATGTTGTACACCCAAGAACATTCAAAGATCCAGTTGCATCACAAAATACGATTTCAGAGGAATTAGGAATGAGCGAATGAGTGCGTAACATAATTGGAGTAACCACTAACATAACAAAAGGGTTTTCATTTAACTTGTGTTTTTTTTCATATGCATGCTCAGTGTTTGTAACTGATGCTGGTGTTATTTTCGGATACTTGATTTTGGCTATGCCTCCACCTTTTTCATCATAGTCTGCGACAACTTTCTCGAGTGCAGAAAACATTCCATTACCATTAAGAAGTCCTATTTCTTCTTCAAGCCACTTGCGTCTGAATCTGTGTAAATCAGATACACTTGGATTAAGGCTTCGATCAGAAAGTTTTTCTTAAATCAAATCGACCGGGGTATTCAGCTGCAACTCTGATTCATGGGATTGTTTTGCTGATGACACCGAATGTCCTCTTTGAAATAACTATTTAAATTTTCCTTTGATGTCTGGAGAGCGGAAACTGAGTGTATGTGCTGACTTTAACGGATGAGAATGCAGGAAATCTATGTTCAATTCACACACCTTAGGCCATCTAGATCACGGTCACCTATGGTGGCAGTGCACTCTGCTGACTTTGTGCGGTTCTTGTTGAGGAGGGAGGGGATTCCTGTGATTCAATTTTGGCGGTGGCTTAGAGATATAATTTCTAGTGCGATGTTGGCAATGACGTGCAGCTCTGTAATCTATGGTCTTAGTTGGCTTGTGTGATCTTGTTAAACGGTAGGTTGTGTTGGTTTTATCTTTGAATGATTATAGCCAATTTTCAAACTGTTCAGATGTAGTGATGTTGGCCCATATTCTTACCTTTAATGATAGGTCAGGTGCACCTACATAACAATCAGGCTGGAACCAAGTCTCATCTTCCACTCGATAAATATAATTTTCGGGAAGTATATCTAGCACGCTCCCATGATGTTGAATGACAGCTGATTTCCTTTCTTTAACCTCTGAGCTCTCGTGCTTGCTGTACTCATGGTCATGAAAAATTCTTGGCCAGTATTCAGGTTCTTGTTATTTTACTTCTGTCGTATGTATTTTATTTGGAACAGGCCCCTTCAAAAAGGCTGGCTTTTTATAACCATTAGACTCAACACATGTGTTGGGATGTACATGTACTACCTCCTCTGGTTTCTGCAAATTGGTATCTGCTTTTCTTTTCAAAGAGAGTCTACTAACTCGATATCGTCCAGGCTGACTAGAACAGCGCCAGTAATTTGGTAATTTTCTGGACATCAGAATGGAGATTTGACTGCATCGCATCAAGTCAGGATCCTTGAAAATTGACGACTGAAGGATATCTCTCGATTCTTTGGATGCCTCTTTATTCAGAAAAGTTGGGATCTCTCCATGGGGTTTTCAACAAGATAAATGGCGAAAGCAAGAGCAATTGGACCACAGGAGCTGGAATCTAACTGGATAGGATAGGGGTAACAGTCCCCTTTACATGCATGAGTCCTAACATTTCGGCCTTCTCATGTCTGGTGTACTGGCACAACTTGACCTTCAACTAACGGGACACCAACATTTTCACTGACATACTGTTTCATATTGATTGGCATTGGCCACAGCAAACTATCACCATAATGAATGCAGTTTCTTCTCATATCATACTATAGAAATGTCCAGTGCTGGCCAGTGTGGTCATCTGTGATGACAGCAGTGGTATTGTCAAATCTTACGTTGGTAAATAAAATACAGTACCGATGGGTGTCTTTCAAAGCTGTTCTATCGCCGATGGGAAAAGTATACACATCATCAATTTTTTCATTCAATATGGCTCCAATCGCATTGAATTGTAATTCACTGTACCAGTTATTGCAAGAAAACCTACATAGGTTCATCGGAGACATGCGACCGTAAGATTCACCCACAGAATGATTGTAACTAGAATTACTTATGAGATCATAATAAATTATGAGCTGAGTTGCAATATCACCAGCAAACCGTGGCTTTTTCTGAACATTTTTCATCCATCTATCCTCCTTTCCAACATCAATTTGGATCTGGCGCCAGCTGCGTAATTTGCGACAGTAAGATAGGTTTGCAGAACTGAAAGTACCCCAAGGAAACTTGACAGTATGGTTAGGTGGTCGCTTATCTAGCAGCGGGATCAGTACATTGCATACATTTTCCGGTGGAATGAACTTACACTTCAAGTGAGCATACACATTGGTAGCATTTTCCACGATATTGAATTGTCCGATATCGGTTGGCGGAATCCTCAATTGACTGATATCCTTTCGGCAGATATTATCATGGACATTATGATTAATATCAGATACCTGTAAATATATGAAAAATATCAAACTATTCGTGAATACTGTTGATGCCAGTATTGTTATACATTCTGAGAAAACAGGTTGGAATGCTGGTCTTGTCATTCCTAAAACAAAATCGCCTACCCGCTACTAGAGCTACTAGCCACTGACATCAGCCAGAAGACACGTGCTCAAAGAAATAACAGTCAGTGAGGTGGCTTGATAAAGTTAACAGTGTGAAGCGAACAATTACTGGTTCAATTTATGTTTGGCACACCCGCCGACCTATCAATTACCACATCAGGGACAAAAAAAGTAAATTTTCAGGGACACAATAAGGAACAATGAAGAATTAAAACAATTTCTAGAGGGACAGTTGAAATTTTTTCAGGGACACTGACAGTGAGACATTTTCAGGGACATGTCCCTTTTCTCTTGCTTGGATGTTTTCCTCTGGGGCCGGCTTCACAAACTAGGGGTCCAGGGACACCACGCCCACTTGGGAAGTGGTTTGAAATGGTCAACAGAAAATTCCAATATTCGACGCCCCCTGGTGAACATATCAAGAAAGCAATGTCTGACCTTAAAACTCACCACACTCATAGAACATGTCATGAGCTAATCAATACAATAAATGAAAATAAGTTATTCGGCTATTCAATGCCACCTGGCGACCAGATACAAACCCAGTGACCTTGAAACTCAAACACAACCATACAGCATGTGATAAGCTACAACTTTGCAATTGATTGTGGTTACAAAATATCCATAGGTACCAATATAAATAGACAAATTGTATATAATTCGATATTTAACTCCCCTGGTGACGAGAACAAAAAGCTGGGTAACTAACCCCAATTCCCTAGTTTGAGGGGTATGAATACTATGACAGTGATACTATTTATCAAATATAAAGAACATATAAGTCAAAACCTGTCCATATTTTTTCTCAATAAAACCGTTTTCTATCTACAAATGAGGACTGGTGACAATACGATGGCTGTCGATTGCGTCGCACTAGACTGATAAAAAAATCTGTCTGATGTGCTTAAGATCTCTTCACAAAGTATAACCATCATGAATTTCAATGAAAAATGACAAACCATTCGGAAGCTACAGTTTTCGGAATTCGGGGAAAAATGACCTTTTTGGGCACAAAAAAGGTCACACGGCAGCCATCTTTGTGTCCAAACGACCCAATTGTTCTTATGCCGATGCACCATAGGGGGGATACAATAAGATCAAGATAATTGATTGAAGCGTCTTCAAAATTTCCCTTGAAATCTTTAAGAATGTGTAAAAGTGCTGATTTTGGCGAACAACAATGGCTGCCAGTCGGCCATCTTGATTCTGATCAGTTTTCGAGCAGATGATGTATCTAGGGTGGATACATGTATATACCAAAGATCAAGACAATCCATTCAAGCGTCTTCAAAACTTTCCAAAATAACTGGATTCTGTATACGGACGAAAAGTGAACGCAATTAGGAAAACTGATTTTGCTGGTTATGTTGCTATTTACAATTAATAACAGTTTAATCGATAATTAAATTGAAACTTTAGGCTTGAAATACTTTAAAATAGCCTAGCCAAGAATATCTCAGCCTTTAGGGAGTTTGATTATTCTTACCTCTATTTGCAGCATCTTTAGAAGAATTTATTCTGGGCCTGCGGCCTAGCATCGAAATGAGTATCAAATAATCTTCATGCTAAACAAACCGCCAACCTGCTGTCTTCTTTGTAATGGAAATTATATAAATACATGCAGTTTATGTTTGAATCTTGCAATCTGGTCAGTGGGGGGGGGGGTGGGGGTTGGTGGGCAGAATAGAACAATAGCAATGGATAGAAAATAGGATAGAGAGTAGACGCGCATATTAGACCGACTACTGGAACATTCACATAGGGAGAGGACAGAATGGAGCAATACAAAGTATAATAGATAGGCGGGTGATATTTTGCCAATGCGGCATTATTCCTGTTGAAGCTATTTTGCCAATGAACCCCCCCCCCCACCCCTAAACCGAATGAAATTATTTTATTTATTTTTAGCCCACTTGGAACTTTAGTCCCAGCGGGCTATTGCGTTCACTTTTCGTCCGTCCGTTCGTCCGTCCGTCCGTAGACGGAATACATGTATCTACCCTAGACACATCTTCAGCCCAAGAACTGGACCTCTCAGAATCAAGATGGCCGACTGGCAGCCATTGTTGTTTGCCAAAATCAGCACTTTTTAGACGTTTTTGAACTTTTTGAGGGGAATTTTGAAGACACCTTGATCAATTACCTTTATCTTTCGTATATATTTGAACCGGGGCATGGTGTCCCTGGACCCCTAGTTATCTTATCATTGAATCTAAAATACTAGAATATTTCAATACCAAAGATTTGAATTTTTGCAGAGGTGAACATTACGCCGAGAGAAGAAAGAAAGTTATTCAAGAATCGAAATATCTCGGTGGTGATATGGAACATACGCATTTAGTGAAAGGTTTAGATTATGCTTTGCTGGACAAGGTACGTACGTTCTTGAAACTTTTATAGCCCACTTGGGACTTAAGTCCCAGCAGGCTATTGCGTTCACTTTTCGTCCGCCGTCCGTCCGTTCGTCCGTCCGTAGACGGAATCCAGTTATTTTGGGAAGTTTTGAAGACGCTTCAATGTAATGTCTTGATATTTGGGTTACACATGTATCTACCCTAGACACATCTTCAGCCCAAAAACTGGCCCTGTCAGAATCAAGATGGCTGATTGGCAGCCATTGTTGTTCGCCAAAATCAGCACTTTTTACACGTTTTTGAACTTTTTGAGGGAAATTTTGAAGACGCTTTGATCAATTAGCTTGATCTTTCGTATATATTTGAATCCCCCAAGGGCCCATTTACATAAGAAAAATTGGGTCGATCGGATTCAAGATGGCTGTCCTGTGACCTTTTTAGTGGCCAAAAATGTAAATTTTGGCCCAAATTCTGAGTCCTGTAGCTTCCTACTGGTTTGCCATTTCTCATTGCAATTTGTGATGGGTATTCTTTTGAAAAGGATGTTTTATACCTGAGACAGGTATTTTTGATCAGCCAATTATGGCGCAATTGGCAGCCATCTTGGCGTCATCAGTACTCATTCGTAGGTAGGAAAAAGTTTTTCCACATTATATTGATACCTAAGCAGATTTTGTTACCACAATGAATTAGAAAGTTGTAGCTCATAACGTTTTCTATGATTTTCTATGATCTCATAACGTTTTCAAGATCATTGCTTTTTGTATATGGCCACCAGGGGGCATTGAATAATACAATAACTTAGTATTTCTTTATATTATATTTGTACCTACGCATATTTTGTTACCACAATCGATTGCAAATAACTTAGTATTTCCTTATCAGATTGGTACGTAGGGCTATTTTGCTACCATGATCCATTGCAAAGTTGTAGTTCATGACATGTTCTATGGTTGTAGTGAGTTTCAAGGTCATTGGGTTTTGCATATAGTCGCTAGGGAGCGTTGAATAATACAATAACTTAGTATTTCTATATTATATTTGTACCTACGCATATTTTGTGACAACAATCGATTGCAAAGTTGTAGCTCATGACATCGTCTATGATTGTGGTGAGTTTCAAGTACATAAGTTATTCTATATGGTCACCAGGGGGCGTTGAATAGTAGAAAAACTTGGTATTTCCTTATTAGATTGGTATCTAGGGATATTTGGTTACCATGATCGATTGCAAAGTTGTAGTTCATGACATGTTCTATGATTGTGGTGAGTTTCAAGGTCATTGGGTTTTGCACATGGTCACCAGGGACGTTGAATTGTAGAATAACTTAGTATTTCCTTATTAAATTGGTAACGAAGCATATTTTGTTATCACAATCAATTACAAAATCGTAGCTGCTGACATATTCTATGATTGTGGTGAGTTTCAAGGTCATTGGTTTTTGTATATGGTCACCAGGGGGCATTGAATATTTAAATTGTTAGATTGTTGAGCTTGAAACCACTTCCCAAGTGGGCATGGTGTCCCTGGACCCCTAGTTATTAGTATATCTTTACATATAGCCATTGACAAAATAGCGTTTACATGAATAATGCCGCATTGGCAAAATAAACACTTTCTAATAGATTGTTTTAACTGTATTTGACAGTTGAAACAACTGTCAAATTAGAAAATTTGACAGTTTCCCCTGATGTACGCAAAATCGGCCAATTTTCATATACATAAGCATAACAGTACGCAATAGCACTTACCCCTCCCCCTCCCCTAATGAGAATACGTAATAAATGAATGAGCCCTTATGTTATTCTTCAGTGGTACAACGCACGTGGAAATGTGTGTTTGACTACAAATGGCGTCAGCAATCGTGGGTTTTTCACAACAAACGCGCACCTGCTGTGTACGGCAAACTGGTGAAAATAGCCGACTTTAAAGTCTTATTTCTCAGTAATGGCTTTACTAAAATCAAAATTAGTAACACACTTATCATTTATACACATTTCACATTTAGAAAAACGGTTTTACACAATATTCTATTTAGTGGGCACTTGACCTTTAAACCGTCGAGCGCGCTAGCATTCATTGATATCGTTAAACATCAAAACGTTTATTATATGCAACGATAATATTGATTGCTAGCGTGCTCGACGGTTCTATTATACATGTATATGCGTGATCTCGGTTTCTAACCTATACTTAGAACCCGGTCAGAATGAACAGACACAAAACGTCATAAAGTCGGTGTATTCTAGATATTTGATTTATCAAAATCGGTCAACATATCTGCGATATCGCTGTCAAACAGACAAAAAAATCCGACCGAAGTCCGGTGGGCAAATGTCATGGAACAATTTGAATGCTAGTGTCTGGATGGTTAAGAGTATACTAAGGATCGTTAAGTGACTGGGATATAATACAACTACTTCCAGGAACTTCCAGGACTTGGTGAACAACAGAGATGAATCTCCGCCAGAAAAAACCTGAAGTGATCGTTTCTGTTTGTTTGTGCGCCACTTATTTCACACTTGTAAGTATCAGAAGTATCAATAGGGGACTGATCCAGGATTTTCAAACACAATGTGCTTTGCGGTCATATCCCCGCTGAAAACAATGTACTGAAGAATTTGTCTCATTTCATGCATTCTCGGGCGTGTTTTATGCACTGCTCGATCATCTCGTAGGCACCCAATTCAAGCTGAACCTTGTTCTTGTAGTGATACGAAAGACATTTTCCGATTGGGGTTGCTCACAGTCCACCACATTGCCCAAGCACCCCTGGATCTGCGCCTGAATAATGACTCGACATTTATTAATACAACCATTATTTATTAGACCATGCGAAGTTTTAGGTACGATTTAGGATAAGATATCCTTCGGCAAAGCTGTTTGAAAAGCGATGAGACTTCATGGGCGTCCCCAGAATCTTTTTCGGGAGTTCGTTTTTAGGATTAGAAGGGGGTCTGGCGGTCCTCCCCCAGAAATTCCCGAGAATTTGAAAATTTCGTGCAAGAAGCAAGCGCGTTCTGGTGCAATCTGAGGCCGATAGGTAGACTGGTTACCGTTTCCTTTGCATGTATCGATTTTATTTTGCTAAATTTAGCAAATTCAGATCATGTACTGACGTTCGTCGACGTTTGAAATTTTAAAAGGGGGGTTCGTTCGAACTACCGAATGGACTTTTTCATTATCTTGGTTTAACCCCTTCTGATGGTAATTTTATGGAGAGGGATCTTTAATGCATGTGACAGGTATTTTTTATCAGCCACTATCACGCAATTGGCGGCCATCCTAGTGTCATCAGTACTCATTCGTAGGTGGAAAATCTTTTTAGCCCACTTGGGATTTTAGTCCCAGCGGGCTATTTGCGTTCACTTTTCGTCTGTCGTCCGTCCGTAGACAGAATCCAGTTATTTTGGGAAGTTTTGAAGACGCTTCAATGTAATGTCTTGATATTTGGGTTACGCATGTATCTACCCTAGATACATCTTCGGCCCAAAAACTGGCCCTGTCAGAATCAAGATGGCTGACTGGCAGCCATTGTTGTTCGTCAAAATCAGCACTTTTTAAACAAGCTTGAACTTTTTGAGGGAAATTTTGAAGATGCTTCGATCAATTACCTTTATCTTTCGGACATATTTGAATCCCCCAGGGCCCATCAGCATAACAAAAATTGGGTCGATCGGACTCAAGATGGCCGTCCTATGACCTTTTTAGTGCCCAAAAATGTAAATTTTGGCCTGAATTCTGAGTCCTGTAGCTTCCTACTGGTTTACCATTTCTCATCGCAATTTGTGATGGGTATTCTTTGGAAAAGGATGTTTTATACCAGGTATTTTTTATCAGCCAATTATGACGCAATTGGCGGCCATCTTGGTGTCATCAGTACTCATTCGTAGGTGGGAAAAGGTTTGGGTGTCACTAAACCTAAGACCCCCTAAACCTAAGACCTAAGACCCGTTAGGTCTTATGTTTAGGGGGTCTTAGGTTTAGTGACACCTATATATAATATACTAAACCTAAGACCTATAAACCTAAGACCCTCAAATATCTCGTCTCTGATAAATAAATCAGATTTAAATAGGCCATCGATGGATCATTCTAACTAATATCTATATATTAGAACCATTTTGAATAGTCTAACGTACACAAATAATGATTTAGAGTCGGGTCTTAGGTTTATGGGTCTTATGTTTAGTGACACCTATATATAATATACTAAACCTAAGACCTATAAACCTAAGACCCTCAAATATCTCGTCTCTGATAAATAAACCAAATTTAAATAGGCCATCGATGGATCATTCTAACTAATATCTATATATTAGACCCATTTTGATTAGTCTAAAGTACACAAATAATGATTTAGAGTCGGGTTTTAGGTTCATGGGTCTTAGGTTTAGTGACACCTATATATGATATACTAAACCTAAGACCCATAAACCTAAGACCCCCAAATATCTCGTCTTCGAACTATCTGAGCTGCTACTTCATGCGGTATCGCAAAGAGGTTATGTTTGGCCACCGTTTATCTATTTTTTGTTTGTTTCCATGAAGCTTTTTATTAGCAAAATAACTCGGAAAGTTATGAATGGATTTCTGTAAAATAGGTTTACACATGAACAGTTGATTCCTCTAAAGTTAAATTTATTTATTTTCAAGTGACCACCACTCTTGATTCGCCAAAACAACAGGCTGAGTTTAAATGATCTTATTCAACCAAATAACTCTCCTCATCGAGCAACATTTTTTGAATATTCATTCTTTTTTTCTAGAGATTAACAGGTAGCTGGTGAAGGTTTATAGGTCTTAGGTTTAGTATATTATATATAGGTGTCACTAAACCTAAGACCCATAAACCTAAGACCCGACTCTAAATCATTATTTGTGTACTTTAGACTATTCAAAATGGTTCTAATATATAGATATTAGTTAAAATGATCAATCGATGGCCTATTAAAATTTGGTTTATTTATCAGAGACGTATTTGAGGGTCTTAGGTTTAGTATATTATATATAGTTGTCACTAAACCTAAGACCCATAAACATAAGACCTGGCTCTAATTCGTCATTTGTGTATAGTTAAAATGACCCATCGATGGCCTATCTAAATTTGGTTCATTTATCAGAGACGTGATATTTGAGGGTCTTAGGTTTATAGGTCTTAGGTTAGTATATTATATATAGGTGTCACTAAACCTAAGACCCCCTAAACATAAGACCTGGCTCTAATTCGTTATTTGTGTACTTTGGACGAGATATTTGGGGGTCTTAGGTTTATGGGTCTTAGGTTTAGTATATTATATATAGGTGTCACTAAACCTAAGACCCATAAACCTAAGACCCGAATCTAAATCATTATTTGTGTACTTCAGACTACTCAAAATGGTTCTAATATATAGATATTAGTTAAAATGATCAATCGATGGCCTATTAAAATTTGGTTTATTTATCAGAGACGTATTTGAGGGTCTTAGGTTTAGTATATTATATATAGGTGTCACTAAACCTAAGACCCATAAACATAAGACCTGGCTCTAATTCGTCATTTGTGTACTTTGGACGAGATATTTGGGGGTCTTAGGTTTATGGGTCTTAGGTTTAGTATATTATATATAGGTGTCACTAAACCTAAGACCCCCTAAACATAAGACCTAACGGGTCTTAGGTCTTAGGTTTAGGGGGTCTTAGGTTTAGTGACACCCGAAAAGGTTTTCCACATTATATTGATACCTAAGCGTATTTGTTACCACAATTGATTAGTAAATTGTAGCTCATAACGTGTTCTATGATTTGGGTGAGTTTCAAGGTCATTGGTTTTTGTATATTTTTTGTATATGGCCACCAGGGGGCGTTGAATAATACAATATCTTAGTATTTCTATATTATATTCGTACCTATGCATATTGTGTTACCACAATCAATTGCAAAGTTGTAGCGGTGAGCGGTGAGTTTCAAGGTCATTGGGTTTTGAATATGGTCACCAGGGGGCCTTGAATAGTAGAATAACTTAGTATTTCCATATTAAATTGGTAACGGGGCATATTTTGTTGTCATAATCCATTACAAAATCGTAGCTGCTGACATGTTCTATATGATTGTGGTGGGTTTCAAGGTCATTGGTTTTTGTCACCAGGGGGCGTTGAATATTGAAATTGTTAGATTGTTGAGCATTTGAAACCACTTCCCAAGCGGGTTTGGTGTCCCTGGACCCCTAGTTTAGGAATATCAACAGGTTTTAACTTATAGTCTTGATATTTGAATTTTATTAGCACTCGTACAGGATACATCTCCTCACTTGAAATTTGGATCACCCGATTCTTTGTTCTTTCCCACAAGGCTGATTTCAATATTGAATAATATACAATTTGTCTGTTTGTATTGACCCTTGTGCATATTAGGTGACCATAATCGATTGCAAAGTTGTAGCTCATGACATGTTCTATGATTGTGGTGAGTATCATGTTTAGATATTTATATCAAGAAATTTGACAATTTAACCGGTCCTACTTTGTTGAAATCAAACTTTTCAGTAACTATGGAAACAAGGGCACCTAGTTATTTAAAAAAATCCTATATATATTTCTAGTCATAGGGACAGACTACGGCTTTTGGGGGTTGGTAGTCCGGACCCCTGCTCCTTCCCATTAAGGTTACCATCTTTGTCAAGACAGTGATCGTTAAAACCTACAAATCTAACACTCATACTCTTGCAAATTACATTGTTTTGGGTATATTTGTTTTAACACCGAGGGGCAACCTACTCGCAGCCTTAATCCACGGAAAATGTTCTTATTTTGAAACCCTCAACCAATCACCTAAGATAGTAAAAAAAAGTCGAAATAAGTTTTCTAGTGTCAGGCATTTATGTTTCATTGATCTCCCGTCAATATCATATATTGTTTCACGGTATATTGCATCAATGAAATATGGCCGTAAGCAAGTGATTATGCTCAAAAGTTAACCATCAGAAATACTTTAGCAACGCTATTTTTCCGCTTACGAGTCGTTTCGGGAACTAACTCGATATAGATGACGAAGACTATGATATTTCAGTTGAAGACGACTTTATTCTGCACTTGGTATGTGTCTGAATTTCATGCACTCCAAGGCTGACTTTGCGCGAATGCCAGTATCTCATAATTCTTCTGAATCTTACAAGTTATATATAATATTGGTTAGACAGAACAAACAGAGAGACATGTGACAGATTGGCAGGTGACACATTAGGGGAACATTGGTCTGAGCACGGATTAACGAATTACTAAACAAACAAATGGGCAGATAGTTATAGCATGGATAAAATAATACGACTTAAGATACAATGCTATCAAAGTAGAAAAGGCTTTGTTATAATACCATGGAGTAATGGCGAGCACTCGGTCTTCAGTTAAATACCGGTACCCGATTTACATTTTTGAATTTTCAGCAGCAGCTTAACGCAAATGGAGGCAGCCATGGATGGGTCAAACTTGACGCAAACCGTTGGACCGGGTTTGCTATTTTGAGAATGATCTATCTATGTTCGATCCTTATTACTGATCATGACACGAGCTGGAAGGTGTTTCAAATTGAATTTGAATATATTAGGCTTAGTCGATTGTGTTGGGAAGATTGGAACCTATGGAATATATTAGCATATATTGAGGAACATAACATTCGTTTACTTTCTGTCAAAATTGATCTCGTGCGATTGATAGTTGTTTTGAGATTTGGCACGAATTTTATTAAGTCAGGTTTGATAATACAAGGTCTGTATTAGCCATTTCACGTACATCGAAACTTAACTCTCTATCGGCCGCTTCTATCAGGTTTGCAGATTATACTATCAGGTTGAAACATCTTTTAACATTAGCAATTCCGGTCGTTTACAAATTCTCTACCAGCCGAATCTATCAAGTTTGAGGATTGTGCTATTCCAGAATATAGAAGATATAGAATGCACTAAAAATGTTTTTCGGAATGACACCAATCGAAACTAGCCTAATAAAATCAAATTATTTCATTTCTTCTAGAAAAAACCGCACGCCTTAGATATAAAGTCCAACAATTCAATTAAACGCTCTTAACTCAAAATCTTTAGATTAAAATTGATTTGATAAGGAAGTTGTCTTTGGTTTTCAGGGTTTGGGATTGGCGTATCCCGGTCCGATGTTACTAGATCTACAGGAATTGACTGATACAAGTGTTCATCAGATCTCCTGGATATTCGTCGTTCGATCTCTCGTGTATTTCATCAGCGTTCTACTCATTGGTAAGAATTATTTTCAATCGTCAACTGCCGTTATTTTTTGTTGAGGATTTTTGCACAAGAATGGAGCCAAACTTCCAAAAAAGATGTGAAATTAAAATGATGTATATAAGATTCAGTATGTTCTGAAAGTGTTCTGGTGAAATAACTAAAATGTCCCTGATGTTTGTCATTAATTTGCAATTAAAGATATCTCCTGCATGCTTGTGAAGTGTGGACGATCAGCTTTTTGAAGTGTGCCGATTAAATATCTAATGCCTGGTGTTTGTACATGTGTATTTCATTTTCAATTTAAAGTGTCTCAAGTGAAGGTCCGAACACATGTGAAGTGTGGACGATCGATTTTTTTACATTTTGCTGATAGTGTAACAACTAGAATTTTCAGTGCACTCGGGAACTAGCTCGTCAAAATAAATCCAAAGTCATCAATTCCATCTTGATAAAATATCTTTTATTCAAATGCTTGGTCGGCTTCCGACCGACCGCAACAACTGCTCAGTACAAACTGCCAAATAAAAGTGTGCGTTGTGTCCCTCAACAACAACAAGTTGCTATACTAGCATGTCTGTTAGATGTCTGGTGTTAAAATATATCTGTGTTTGTGCTCAACACATGTGAAGTTTAAATTATCAGTCTTTGAATGTGTTCTGATAAAAGAGCGTCGAAATAGTTCAATTTTGCCGTTTTTAGCCGCCCTCTCCTTGTACGATTTTGTACTTATTTCATTGACCCCCACCCGTGCGAATATTTTGAAAGTCCCCCCCCATCAACCAACGAATTGTTGACCTACCTTTAGTCGAAAATCGATTGCAAATCCTAGGATATTTAGAGTGGGATGATATTAGGATACTGTAATCAAATATTTTGAATCAGTGTTTGACAAAATCTTGGATACCTCTCGTCCACTGTACGTACATTTTTCAAGAGACCCCTATAAAAAAGAACGTACATCTTTCTTTAGCCCCCTACGATATTAGTACAATATTCCCCCTCCCACGAAACGTACGTACCGGTACTAATAAAGAAGTTTCCAGTTTCTAGGCGCCATTTTGTGGCGGTCCCTCGAGGTCCCCATTGTTGCGATGATTTGCGCTCATTTTCAAAACATAAATTTAGATTGAATATCATATAGTTCTGCAGCCCCTTGCTCGACGAAATCAATTTATACAGCTTTTTAAAGGAAATGAAATGCAGATATTTGCTGGCAATTCTTGGAATTTTTGAACGCAACAATTGAGAACAGTGACGATGTGAAACCAAGGACCGCATATCTCAACCGCGCGTAAAAGAAACCGCAATATTTATTAATTTTGAAATATCTAAGTATCTCTTGAAGCTATATATCTTATTTTCACAGAGGTTAAAGAGGGTTATTTGCAGTTTAAGCCTGCGTTAAAATCTTTTGAATATCTTTCCTGACGACTGATCTGTACCCGCTTGAATTTGAGATTACGCGCAAATGGGGTCTCCCACTGCGCATTGCAATTTCACTGAACATTGAGACTTGCGACAAGAAATCTTTAAATGCAATTTGATTTCTTCACATTTTCCATGGGGATATTTTGGGATGATAATCCATATCTTGTTTGAACCGTATTTTGGCGGGGGCAATTCGTTTAGCTGGTTTCGGGGTCCGGTTTGTCCCGCTATTGAAGTTTGAACGGCCCAGTTGAGGAATTGTCGTATACAGCCCGTCCAGCCTAGCGCTGATTTCGTGTTCGGTGAAATCAAACGTCTTAGAGTCGATGGTGAAATGTGTCAGTCAATTTAAACGCTTAGGACATATTTAACACATATCCCTCTCTGGTAATCCCTCATTCTGGGATCATACGATGAATTTACTGAATCTCAACCTTCTTGCTGGAAAACATCGACCAGAAAACCTTATAAAATTCCAATATAATATTTAAAGGGGTTCATATCTGTCCCCCATTTGATATTCTGTTTTAGGGGGTCAACGTCCAGCTTTCAGCTGCGCCACATATTATGAAATATATAAAAACTTAGATTTTTTTTCTAGTGTCCAACCATGAGTGGTACATTCGGTTGAAACGCAAATTAGGTTCTCAACTAGGCCACATTTGCAACCAAACTCAAGCGGGTACAGATCAGTCGTCAGTAAAGATATTCAAAAAAATTTAACGCAGGCTTAAACTGCAAATAACCTTCTTTAACCTCTGTGAAAATAGGAAATATAGCTTTAAGAGATACTTAGATGTTTTAAAGTTAATAAATATTGCGATTTATTTTACGCGCGGTTAAGATATGCGGTCCTTGGTTTCACATCGTCACTGTTCTCAATTGTTGCGTTCAAAAATTCCAAGAATCGCCAGCAAATATCTGCATTTCATTTCCTTTAAAATGGTGTATAAATTGATTTCATCGAGCAAGGGACTGCAGAACTATATGATATTCAATCTAAACTTATGTTTTAAAAATGAGCGCAAATTATCGCAACAATGGGGACCTCGAGGGACCGCCACAAAATGGCGCCTAGAAACTGTAAACTTCTTTATTGAATGCTCCCTAAAATGTATGGCAACTGGACAAGCTTCATTGGTCTACTGGTCACGCTTGCTTTCTTCGTATACGAGAACCAGGTTCGATACCTGGTGAGTGCTCGTTGCTCGGATTGAAGCCCAGAACACATGTGAAGCTTGGGTTGACTACTCATTGTTAAGGTGCATGTTGTTTTTTTAGGTTTCACGTTGAAAGAAAATTATGTATTATGGAGATTTGCTAGTGCATATGTATTCCTGACGGCCAGCATTAGCAGTGTCGGCTGGTGTTCGAATTACGGCGCTATTCTCTGCGTATTCGCGATACAAGGTGTTTGTATGGGCACGATCGAATCCAGTAAGTTAAATATTACAGCAGAATCCTGAAAATGCATCTTAAGTAATAGCTCTCGAATTGGAAAGGTTAAAAAACTCCTGCCTATAGTATTGATCTTGATGTCAATTCCATGATTTGCAAGGCATTGTAAATTCCATGACTATCTATGATCACCAATGAACCCTGCGATACGGACGAAGACCAGTCTAATGATTTAAGAACATTTTTGTACAAAGTAATGATAAAACTTTTTTCAATATTTCAGCCAGTTGTATGCTGTGTTTAGTGCTGTGGGGAGACGATCACACTCCGGTTCTGCAAGCGATGTACTCCTCATGGATATGCGGTTCTTTCGTAGCGCCGATGCTCGCCACTCCGTTCCAGAGCTCCACCGCGATCACTGCCGGCGGAAACATTTCCACAAAGGGGGTCAGCCGAAACAAAACGAAAAAGACCGACGGCGAATCGATCGATATCAACAGCATCGTCGGAATAAATGATTCCTTAGAAGAGCGATATAGGACGATCGAAAATGCCTCCTCAGCAGGTGCGAGCGACGGCAGTTCTCTATCCGGCCTGCAAGTGTCGTTCGTGATAATCGGTGCCTTCATGCTTTTAGTCGGCGCCTTCATGTGCACCAGTTATCTGTCCTATCGTCGACGCCACAATGAGAAATCGAGAGCGAAGGAGCAGGAGGAGCTGGCGCGCGAGAGGTCGAATCTGCACGAATCCGAATCGGCGACTGATTGCGCCGGAGACAAAGCGTCGAAACGGAAACGTAAGAAATTCGAATACGTCGTCATCGTGTTGACGTCGTTATACGTTTTATTTCTCATAGCGATGGAAACAAATTTCGGCGAATTTTTGCCGGTGTTCATCGTCAAGAATTTCAACCGCAGCAAAAGCGACGGTAATTTTGTAATGTCGACGTACTGGGGCACGTACGCGCTGGCATCGGTGCTGGCGATCTGCCTTATGCGCCGTTTAAAACCGCACCATCTATTACGCTTTAATCTTACGATTATTTTTGCGGCGATGTTGACGTTGACGGTCGGCGGTGCCAATAATTACTACGTGGTATTGGTGGCGTGCGCCGTGCTCGGTCTCGGCCAGTCGACGATGTTCGCGTCGATTTTCTCGTGGGCTGATCATCATATACAGAACGCTAGCCAGGTGACGACGGCGCTCGTTTCAATGGCGACGCTCGGCGAGATGGTCGCGCCGCTCGTGACCGGGTCGTTCTTCGAACGGAATCCGCGCTCGTTTCTGTTCTTTTCGCTCGTCTGCGCGGTGATGGGCGTCGTGTTGTATGTCCTGTGCGAGATCTGCGCGCATTTCAACGAGCGCCGTCTAGCGGACAAAGAACGCCAGCAGACGACGCCGATGGTTGCGGCGAACGCGGATGGGCAGACCGATGCCGCCGAGAAGCAAGACGGTGGCGATTCGGATATTCATCGCGCGGTGGTGGCGATCTCGCCGACGATATCGCGACGTTTGGATTACACGAGTAATCGTTCGCTGATGCTACTTTCGACGAGTTTAGTATCGATAAACTCCGAGCCGAGTTGATCTCTCACTCATGATGTGGAACTCCGGTGAGATAGGATGTATTGAAAATATTTTCCTGAGCTTCGGTGTTTCAGGATTTACTGAAGAGGATTCGTAGAGGAGCAGTTTTAACCTGGTGTGGAATCAGGCCCGTGCCGAGTGAGGGTTCGGGGGTGGCGAACGAACCCCCAAAAATTGCCCTTCAAAGTCAGTGTCTAAAGATTAAGGTCAAGATTTTTTCCAAAATTTGGATAGGCCTAACAATGTTTGTTGGAAAATGAATAACAACCCGTGCTCGATTTTTATTCAGGTACCCGGGCACTACATATTTCATATCTGTCCTTTTTCAATAGGAAAATGGCCCTTCTCACAGTAAAAAGTGCCTTTCTTCATGAAACGCCTCTATTAAAGCTCGGCACGGGCCTAGGAATCAACACGAGCCGGATAAAATGTAGTACTTTATAGGTTAACTAGTTCATTAGCCATACGAGCTTTCGCTACGATTGTATAGTACATGTAGCTTCATCATGTGAAGCTATAAGTGGCTAAAGCTCATATGTCTAATAGACTAGGAATATGAAAGGATATAGAACGCTTATCACTGTATCAAAGTATATTCAGTGCGTGAGTTCATTTCTTACACATCTGCAGTAAAATCAAATATTGTAAATGTGTTTTGGTTAAAACCGATTGATATTAACCCTGAAATTGATAATTGACACAATGATAGTTTGCCGGGTAGCTGTTTCCAAAACAACTCGGTGCATTAGAAAAGGCAGTAAAGAAGATATAAATATAGCTGCAAAGCAGCGATAAAGGTTTTCTGCCTTGCTGGTTTAAATTCCGTACTAGGAGGCTAATAATATGCTCATCAGTTCACGGGGGTATTTTGATAGAGCGCCACCTAAGAGTGTTTACATATCCTGGATATGACGTGGGCCCATATAGGCTACTACGTAAAAGGTTAGTCAAGATAACTTTCATGATAACGAAGATACGGTGCTTTCACAATCTATTGGTGGCAGTTGTACGAACTAATCATATGCCAGTTGGCATATTGCATATGAGAACCGGAAGTGAAGGGTCGGGCACGCAGAGAATATGCGCACCGAGTGATGACTTAAACAAGGGGTTTGATGAGAATACCTTGATTTTCAGATTTTCGCTGGTATTTCATGAGGTGAGCTGGAACTGTATCCCGTTTGTTTTTACCCGTGTTTTCTGACATTGCCTGCGATGACCTGAGTTTCTTTTTTGTTGTTACTGCAGAATTGTTTGTAGCACATGTTTCGTGCATGAAAAATCGGTTAGTTGTCAATGATTCTTCTTTCCTATTCATTGCCCCTAGACCTCGAGAATAGTGAAATAAAAATTCAGACAAAAAAAACAGCCAACGATTTTACGAATTTTCTGTAATAGTGGATATTGGTTATCTCGTCAGTTCACCGGCGCAATCGGGACATTCGTTGTTGATGCAATTCGAGTAGCAACTTCCATCATTTTCAGTAGCGCAGTTTACGTTGCACCAGTCGTCGCAATCAGTGCAGTTTTCTTCCTGGTGGGAAAAACCCGACAAGAGCAGCAGCATGGTGAAAATCAAAGTCAGTTTCAACATCTGCAATGATGAAAGAACCAAGTTCAAAACTAAACAAGAGAACTAGCTTGAAGGTTTCTTGACATCTTGAAAAAAGCAAATATCTCTCAATCGTACACAATGAATAATTTAAGATGGATTATATCATATTAAGGATCAATGAATTCATTTTGGATTCGACCGTCAACCAGTCGAGCCCCGATATAGTGATGCCGTTATGAACACATCCGCTCAAAAAAATTATAAGAATTAATCAAAAACAAAAAAAATGTTTTTTGATTAAAAGCAATAATTCACAAATGTTGTCGTTATTTTGAAACGCCAATATTGATGACGTAGTGCACATCGACTAAAACAGAACCCCTATATAACGCATTATAATCTTTTGAAAGTATTATATCACTTTTTCTTTCATTGAAAGGAGTTTGAAGTATATTTATCATGTTTTCATCTAAATTACCTTTATAATTTAAAACTCTATTAAATATTTTAGGATTTTTAGCGCCATTATCAAAAGTATCAATTAGTTCAGTAATTAAATATGTTTCATTTGATAATATTTGGTTAGTTACAGTAATATTATCAATTTTATAACGCCTCTCATACACTTAATTTGATGCTGAGATATAATTTTTAATGTTTAACTGTGAAAATAATTTATTGGTTTCATTGATTTCGATTTTAAATTTGGGTTCTTCTTCTTTCTTCATTTTCATAACAAAACTTTTATTAAAATAAATCTGACGCATATAAATATAAATATTCACCGTTTTAAATATGAATTATTTCACTCACACTTTACTCACACCTTTTATGTTTAAAAATCTAATTTTAATCAACTCGTTAATTTCTATTTTATTTCACACTTTACTCACACTTTTATGATTAATATATAATTCATTTTAATATATATGAAATTCATGTAAATAATGTTCATTTATATGAAATGATTAGAAGTAATAGGGAATATGGGGGTTCAAGTCAAAGGTTGAGAGGGAGGGTGAGCTCGACCTCTCGACCTTTGGCTTGAACCCCCATATTCCCTATTACTTGTCACTTATCAGATTGTGAGCCTGCTCTAATTCTCGTTTAGACTCGTATCAAAACTCCACCCAACGAAAAGCGAATATTAAAAAATCATTATTCCCTTTAGAATAGTTTGGACTATATGTTTGAATTTATTCCCTGGCTTCACTATCTAAGTCTATCCCTGTTTATGTCTACTTACGTATTTCAAGGACATCTCTACTAAACCGGGAACTGTACCGTAAGGGGATATGCTCTGTAACTTTTATATAATAGTAACTTTAATGATAATAATAATATTACTTATATAATACCTATAATGTGAATGATAATAACAGTGACAATGAAAATAACAATCATAATCCTAATTATCATCATCAGTAAGAGTACGTAGACAACAATGAAGGCTATGACGAATAGTGATTTGAATATTTTCCATCACTCGGCTTACCTTATATAGTTAAAGCTTCCAACGAATTCAACTTATGAAACGAAAATATTGCGTGTTCTCAGAGTCGGAACCTGTCGATCGACGAATGAGCAAATGAATTAACATAGGCCTATATATTATCGCATATGATATTTTATATACGTTTCAAATGCAAATCAAACTTGCACAGCTAAATATCGAATACACAGATATCGATATTTGTTAAGCTGAATCAATATACGCACCCGGCAAGAGAACTGCAGCTGCCATACCGCCAAAATCGATCAACGCCTATAGAATTAAACACATTTTTTGCATCGAGAATCAAAACAGATTTTGACCATGAAATAGATGGGTGAAATGTCACTCTTGTCTAAGAGGTTGTTTAATTAATTGAATTGATTTATATTTGTCCTTTAAAAACCCGCGACACCCGCCGGGAACCAAACACGGGGTCCACAGTACTTCGTAAAGCAATAATATGCACTTAAATTGTATAAATATGTGCCCATATAAATATTTTTCTTGATTTTCTGGGGGAACCCCAAGACCCCCTGGATAAGCATTAGCGCCTCCGGCGTTCCCCGGGACGTCTTCCACGAGTGCCCTTGTCATATGCGATGAACTCCCTCCCTTTCGCTCAGCCTGGATCCGCCCCCTGACTTTCCGCGGTGGTGTCTCAGTTTTAGTTTTACTAACTGAGCGTATTTTGATATATGTATGTCACAAATGAATAACACATTAAATGTGTTATCCATTTGTACCATGTAAACTAGACTTCATGCCTGCATGCTATTCTGAGTAAGCGTAATGAAGTGAAAGCTATGAAAATCACTATTCAAATTGCGACTTAAATCGTACTCTGATCGTGCCCATGGCCAGAACGCGTCTCCGTGCGCCTAATTTTAAGAATTTGGATTTGTGCACCCCTCGATGGAATCCTGGATCCGCCGCTGCAATATGTGATCCATATGTATCTTTTAAATTAGACTTCATACCTGCATGTTTTTACCCGTCGAAAGAGGTTTCCGGCGAACCGTTTGCCACTCAGCAGTGTAGCTCCGGTGGCTTTCAACGGCAGGTTCGCTCTATCAATACCACCCCCTTCCTGGCCTTCGCCCAGGCGGCCCGGGTTCGATTCCCGGTGTGGGAACTTATTTTTCATTTCATTTTTTACTGTAACTCACTAACATACCGAATTCCGTAAAAACTACTTGAATTCAAATACCTTTCGGCACCTTGATGTTTTAAAAAGTCCAACTTTTAAAGTGGCTAAATTTATCAAATTCGGTCTAATAATATTAGATGCGCATGTATACACAGATCGGTAGTATGTTGTAAATAACGTTTGTTAAGTTTTAAAATACTTTTATTTCCTGTATTTGTAAACAATTGTAAATACAGTCATACCTCGATTTAACGCCACCTTTGGGGATTCCTGATTTTGGCGGTAAATAGAGCGTAGCGGTAAAGCGGGGTTTATGTCGAGTCACTCAAACTATCCTATCATCTGCTCAGTAGGCTACGATGTATATTTCCTCCATATACATTGGAAATGGTTGCAGCGTTCGTATTCGAATTCAAAATACATCCATCCTTATGTATTTTTGATACCACGCATTTGATTGGCTAATGATGACCGCTAAGCAGAATCGATTCTACGCAGCGAAATCTACTCTAACATCCAACTCGGATATCACTCTCAGTGCCGTCTACTTTACCACCCAACTTGGAAATCATTGTCAAGTCAAAAGATCTGACTTTAACGGAGTTTATTGTACCATACAACTCGTAAATTACTCTCAAGTCAAAAGATCTGAATAGAGTGGAGTCATCTGCATCATCCAGCTTGGAAATCATTGTCAAGTCGAATTATATGACTTGAGCGGCGGAGTCAACTATAACGTACAACTCGGAAATCACTGCCAAGCAGCGGCGGATCCAGGGGGGGGGGCACCTGCACCCTTCTGAAGTCCTCGCTTTTGTTCAGGGACGAACCTTTTCGTGAGAAAGAAAAAACACGTGACAAATCCCTGAAAATGTGTTGGCCTGAAGCTTTGTCGTCATCGTTTACTGGCGCTTTTTTTCGGCAGTCCTCTAGTTCATGGCATTTCATCGATGTTCATTGCTGTGTTAGGTTGAATAACTGGACTGATTCCGGGTCAGATGTACTCTGATCGCGCCTAGAACGCGTCTCCGAGCATCTAATATTAAACAAGAAAATTAACTTTGCATGCAACTTTGTTAAATTTTCAGATCTCAGAATTCTCTGATTTGTTCTTAACTACTTTCAGTACATGATAATAAAGCAATTATGAGGGCTTTATACTAACAGGGACATAGTAAAACTATATATTTTCTGTTTCAGAACAACCTATTCTATCTAAAAATCTATACTTTTCAAAAATTTTGCTGTCTGGGGTAAGATGAGGGACCCCAGAAGGCCCCACCCAGGGTGTGGTTGTACTAAATAAGCCTGTTTTTTTTTACAGTAATTAGCCAAGGAAAAAAAGAGATCAGAGAGAAACTGATTATAATTCTCCATTTTATCCAAGCTAGGGCCGTTGTTGATCACTGGGAAAAGTTTTGGGGTCCTTGGGTCATTATGATGGTCAATATCTCAAGGTCAACGAAAGGTCAAAAAATCAAATTTTAAAAAATTATTTTTTAATTTCAGTCAATATGTCTTCTCTAGTATCCTCTATTGCTGAATATCCTCTCATGAGCTGAAATAAAGTATTCCTCGAGGTGTCTCCGAATATTAGGGGGTCTTTGTGACCCCCTAAATTCCCAGAGGGGTTACCCTAAATTCCCAGAGGGGTCACCCTAAATTCCCAGAGGGGTCAAAATGACAGAAAATCTACAAAAAGTCAGTGTAATTTGAATGACATACTTCACTGATGCGACTACGCCGGCCAAAAATAAACACTGATAAGAGTTAGAATGATACAGTGTATGTAGTGCTACTGTGAAAATCTATCTATGTCAGGTATGCGCCGTGTCTAAACGCTCTGTCATAGGCCTATGTGCTGTATACACAGCTGGTGCTTGTATGGATATAGGAACAGCTTCAGTGTGTTGCCAAGGCCTCCGCGTGATAACAGACATAACATGAAGTACAAAGCTCGATGTATATTCCATCTATGGCCATAGCAACACTACCCGTTATGTGATGTAACGTCACGCACATTTCAAAGGTTTGACGACCGTTACTTCCGGTCACCCCCAGCATGCGTAGAGTTAATAAATTATTTGACGCCTGCGAAAAAATGTAGAATTTCTGGGATTAGCTAATGTGGAATCGCAAATTTGAAATCGAAGTTTTAAGAAATTTGGGGAATTATGAGATTTGGCGATTGGGTAGATGATACAGTCTTCGACTGGTCTAATTAAAAAAAAAAATTGTCAACTTGTGACCGACTTCGATTCACTTTTGCTCTAAGCTGGTCTGCAACTTCATTGCCTCCATGGTTGAAGAAAGAGCTCTTCTGATGTCTGCTTCATCATGACTTCGAGTTTAAAATATGGCCGACCTGGTCAGTCGTGTGCGCACTTAGCTCCTGAAAACTGCCTTTTTCAGGGGTATGTGTCGGAAATAATTTAGAGATTTTTGTATCATTGCGAAAAGCTAAATTATCTCGGTCGGATCTAGAGATGTCTTGAAATTTTTCTGATCGGATATGTGCCGTTTGAGTGAATTTGTGAATATTTTGTGAATATCAATGCGAAAAATATCAACAGTGACAGGTGTCATGGACTACTCTACTCACTCACTTATTTTCGTCGTTGGTCTATAAAGGATTAAACATATATCTATTTGTGTTGTGACTGAGTGACAGCTGATTGACAGATGACATGGCGTCTCAGACTCAGACTACTATATAACAGCCTTCACAAAAGATCCGTCTATAGAACAAGGCCAGAATAAAGAACCAACGGCAGATGAAGTGTTCAGCGATGCAGATAATCTCATGGAAGACTCTAATACTAGTACAAACAATCGCTGTAATAAACGTCCGAGGCCGGCTTCATCTAATTCAAGTGAATCAGCTGAAACACTTACGATAACCTACATGGAAACATATATGGATCAGTTCAAAAAAACTTTGACTGCAGAAATAACGACAATTGTTCAGACTGAAATTAAATCTCTAACTGACCGAATTGGCATGATGGAAAAAACAATCAAAGACTACGAAATAAAAGTAACTGAACTAACAACTGAAAATAATTCTCTTAAATTGGATATAAAAAAACTCAAAATCGGAGTAGTAGAGAATAACCAATACTCGCGAAGAAACAATTTACGAATATATGGTCCCTCTTTACCAGCGGTAAAAGACAATGAAAATTGTTCCAAAATTGTAATTGACAAAGTGATTAAAAAGCTGCAACTACCACAGGGCGAAAAAGTATCACAGGATGATATTGAAGTTGCACATAGATTGATACAGCGTCACCAACCGAATAATTCTGTTAAGCCAAAGCCACCGGGCATAATTGTGCGTTTTAAATTTCGTGGAATTAGAGATCGTGTTCTACAAAACAGGAAAAAACTTAAAGGAACCGGATTTGTTATACAGGAGGACTTAGCGCCTGAAGTATCCAAACTTAGGGATGATGCTTCCAAAAGTGGTAAATACGAGACTGTGTTTGTATCTCATGGCAAGGTGCTTGCAATTAAAAATGGACAGATAATTAGACTGAAGTTATTTGAGAATCTTCCATAAAGGACTAGAGATATGATCCAAAAGGTGACTTTTTAAATGATTCATATACCGGTGTAATTAATTCTTGCGGATAATCTTTTTCGATTAATGACCTAACATAATATCTGTACATAACTTAATCATTCAATAAGTAAGCATCTATTTCAAGAGTGACACCGTTAAAGCTGAATTGGTTTTCCCTCAAGTGTCATGATAGCCAAAAAGTATGAATATTTATAACTAAATTACCTAAAAGCTCAAACACACTTATTTAGTATTACCGGTATGACCTAGGACACATCTATACTGGTGAACTGTATATTGTATACTGTTTCTTACTTTTGTATGTCTGCCTTTTCTAAGACTTGGCATATTCTTAAGTTACTCGGTGACACTATTACTCGATAGTTTAGAGTAAAGAAGCTAAGTATGTAAATTGTCAATTATTTTTAACTCAGTTGATAGCGTGGTTTCAACAGAGTATTTACTTTATTTTATTTTGATTTATTTTTCCTATTGATGATCATATTATTTCAAAGTACGTAGTCAATATTATAAACACAAGCTACAGTGCTTATCTCTAAATCTGTTTGACTAAAATATAAGATTCTTTTGTAACCTTGACACATATGCCTTGGCCTCATAGTTGATTTAATCAACTACCTACCAAGTACTAGCTGACTATTGCCGTATACGGCGGTCAAAGGTCAGCATCTTTTTGTGCATTTTTTTTTTGTTTATTACAAACTCTTTTTTTTCTTTTTTTTCCTTATCAAATTTTCTTCTTTTTGGTTTTACGTATTTGTTCTAAATTATTATGTGTCTTGGCAACACAGATTTTTTTTAATTATTCAAACAAAAAGCTAATGATAAAAATTATTATTTAAATTCAATCATTGATGATGATCTGATTTTAGATAGTAATCAATGTCCATATACTAAACCCAGTGACCTGAAAGATGTATATAATTTCAATACTACCAACAACCTTAATATCTTACAACTGAATGTACGTAGTCTCTATTCAAAAATTGATAAACTCAAAATTATGATAGAAATCTTTAAAATTCAAAATATTATTATAGATGTCATAATGATATGTGAAACCTTTCTAACAGATAAAAATGCACCTCTTTGTAAATTATCTAACTATCATTTAATTGAAAATCATAGACTGAATTTATCTCAAGGAGGAGTCGCCATCTACGTTAATGATAATATATCGTACAACCCGAGAACTGATTTGGACATTTTTGAAGAAGGTAAATTTGAATCTTGTTTCATAGAAATTTATCCTAAAACTCAATCTAAAAAGAAAATTATTATTGGTGAATTATATAGAGTACCTGGCAATAGCGAACTAATGTTTCTTGAAAAATACAGAACTTTAATTACAAAAATTAATAACGAAAAATCAGAGATAGTTCTTGGTATGGATCAGAATTTAGACTACATTAAGATCAATAGTCATAAAAATACATCAAAATTCTTAGAAATCAACCTAAACAATAGTCTATGCCCTACAATACTGCGACCTACAAGAATCACAAAGGCCACTGCTACTCTAATTGATAACATATACCTCTCTCCCGAACTAAATAGTAATCACACTAGTGCAATACTACTAACTGATATTTCGGATCACTTGCCTTGTTTCGTTTCTATTGTATATAATGTTAGACCAACAACAAATGAATTCTTCTCCCGTAACCTTAATGCTAAAAATATACAATCAATAAATAACACCCTTTTAAATGTTAACTGGTCAAATTTGGATAATATGAATTGTAGTGAATCGTATGACTTTATTATGACAAATATTACTAATACTATTAATAGTATAGCTCCAGAAATTAAAAAAAGAAAAAAGAAAAACAAATTAATTGAGCCGTGGATGTCTAACTCTATTCTGAGATCCTCAAAGAAATGTGATAATCTATACAAAAAAGTTATTGGGTTAGATAAATCAGACCAACGTTATAAAAACTATATAAATTATCGTAATCGGCTCAACTATGTTAAAAGACGTCAAAAAATAGATTTTTATAATTACAAAATTAATTCCTTTGGAAAAAACTGTCGTAAAATGTGGCAATTCATTAAAGAACTAATTGGCAAGACTAATGATAAAACATCAATTACGACAAATTTTAAGATTGATGGAAAAACGGTTACTGATAATTCCGAAATTAGTCTTGCATTTAATGATTCCTTTTCTTCGGTTGGCAGAAAGTATTCAGAAAAAATACCTAACACTACTACTAATTTTATGGCATTTCTTCCTAATAAAAATGACAATGTTATGTTCCTGCAACCTACAAATAGTGAGGAAATATTTAAAATGATCAACCAGCTTTCGCCTAAACAAAGTACGGGTCCAGATATTTTAAGCAATAAACTATTGAAATTTATTGCTCCCTCAATTATTAATCCTATGACTATTCTTTGTAATAAATCTCTTCAAGAAGGCAAATTCCCAGATAAAATGAAAATAGCAAAGGTTATTCCTCTTCATAAAACTGGAAGCAAACAAACTCTAAACAATTACCGTCCAATTTCCCTACTACCAGTCTTATCCAAGATCTTGGAAAAACTTGTTCATAAGCGACTATATCATTTCTTGTTTAAATTTGAAATTCTAAATACTACGCAATATGGCTTCAGACCAAATCATTCTACAACTCATGCCATAGCTGATTTTATTGGTAACATTATCGCTAATTTAGAAAAAAGAAATTTTTCTTTGGGTATATGTCTTGACCTATCAAAGGCATTTGACTCGTTAAATATTGACAAACTACTCTATAAATTATATCACTATGGAATTAGGGGACACGCATTCAACTGGTTTCATAGTTATCTCAAAGATAGAAAAATTTATGTTCACTACAATAATGCTGACTCGACTTTCAACACGCTTACGCATGGAGTACCACAAGGCTCAGTCTTAGGTCCGCTTCTCTTTCTTGTTTACATTAACGATCTAAATAATAATCTCAAACATTCTAAAGCCATCTCATTTGCCGATGATACAAACCTTCTATGTACTGAAAAGAATCTTTCTGAACTGTTTCAAAATGCTAAAAATGATTTAAAATTATTAACCTCCTGGTTCCATGCCAATCAACTTACCCTGAACATTGAAAAAACTAAATACTTACTATTCAAACCAAAAAGGCATCTATTGAGATCAGACAACTTAAAAATAGAATTAGAAAATTTAAATATAGAATTATCTACTGACTGTAAATTTCTAGGATTAAATATTGATGCTGATCTCAATTGGAATTTGCATATTAAACAGCTTATCAATAAAATGAATAAAAATTTGTACCTGCTAAGGACTGTTAAGAATGTGTTCCCAGGTTTTTTGAAAAAAAACTATTTACAATTCATATATTCACTGTCATCTTATTTATGCACTGGTTGTCTGGGGTCCACTGCTTTCCTCTGAGCAAACTAATAGTATTTTCAAAATCCAGAAAAAAGCTGTACGACTCATAGATAATGCTGCCTTCAATGCACCAACATCCCCTATTTTCAAAAAATACAAAATTTTAAAATTTGCCGATCTTGTCAAATTAGAAATTCTTAAATTTGGATTTAATCATTCTCATAAAAAGCTCCCTTTGTCTATCTACAATTTACTAGATTTAAATTCAAAATTCCACAATTATAACACTAGAAACAGGAATAATGCCAGAGTCCAATTTCATACCACGAAACTCTTTCACGATTCTTTTTTAAGTAGAACTCCAATTCTTTGGCAGAACACTGATGATCATCTTCGCAAAGCTGCTACCATAAATTCTTTTATCTCACGATTCAAAAAAACTACACTCTTGAACTATTAATTAATTCTAAAATGAAACCTTTTTTGTGTTGCCTACCTTCATTTATTTTCGAAAATATTTATATATCTTATGCATATGTATGTGTATATGTGTATGTATATATGTGTATATGTGTGTATGCATGTGTATATGTATGTATATGGATATATATATTATTATTATTATCATTATCATTATTATTATTATTATCATTATCATCATCATTATTATTATTATTATTATTATTATTATCATTATCATTATTATTATTATTATTATTTTTGATGTCAATTATGTTGTCATTAATTATTATTGTATTCTCATTAATTGTATCATGGTATCAAATCATACCAGGGCATCCCCCCAATTAGGTACAGCCCTTAGGGCTTGGGGCTGTCCTGCTTGAATGTATATATTCAATAATCATGTACAACAATTATTATACTATTATATTATGTATTATACATTTGAGAAAAATATATTCAGTGTTCAGTGTTCGAGTAGCCAGCCGGCCCCGGTCCCAGGGCCCGGTTTGGCTGTCACTCGATATCCTAGACTTGAGTCTGGGTTGAAGTAGACATCGTCATTTAAATAACTTATTCATGTTATTCTGTATGAATAACCCATGTGTCTTGTATTTTGTATTTTCTTATTCTAAAATTTGTAACTTTATTGAACTAGGGAATTTCATCCCGGAATTTCAATGTAATAAGGATCAATAAAGTATTATGCCATCAGTGGACGCGGAGCCGTATATGACAGCTATGCTATTATAGATTGCTAATCTCATGAAACCTGCATACCCCTAATATCGAACATATTTTCTGAAACATTTGAATATTGAAATTATTTGTTTACATGTTTTTATATAGACCGCCTGTAGCCGCCGATGAAATTCACGCCGGCCCTACTCAGATTGTAGATAGCTTCGTCATTCCACTAGCATCCCCATGTCAGGGTCTGACTTTTATATCAGACTTCCAAATCATGTATACATCCGCCATTTAACCGAATAATCTGATTTACTTATCATTTCTATCTATGCCTGCCGCTCCTGATATAATCATACATCCTTTACTATTACAATACCTCTTATCATGATATTCAATGCAATATAACATTTCGACGTTCAAATAGAGGTCATTATATAATCACAGGGAGCCATTCTACATCTTTATCAATAATATTTTGCCAAATAGCTTGTATGTGTACACATAAACCTGTGACGTTTTGCACATCGATTTACGGTTGTCGTTTGTAAAATGACGATGAATGGTTAACATTGTTTAGGTTTCATAATGGTAACGTTTTATAAGGTGTCAAAAAATTTTCCCTCCTCTTCCTAATTTGTGCACCCCCTCCCTGAAACCCAGGATCCGCCACTGCAAAGTCAAAAGATTTTACAATGTACTTTGAGTGGAGTGTATTGCATTATGTACCATCTCTGATGTCTGTTCTCTCCATCTCTGATATCACTCTCCAAGTCCTTCAACTATTGACCACTGATAAAATACCACAATAGATTTTGTATCAGTATAAAATGCATGATGATTTAATACAAAAGATTAAATAGTTAAACATTAATAATTTCTAATTAGTTAATTCTATTAGAGCTGGTACAATGTCTCCTTTATGTTCGCGTAGTATCCGTTCCGCTTTAGCATTCGATATTTCCATTTCCCGAACCTGTAAAATTTAAAAAGCAATGACAATGAATTAAATTGATTATTAATAGCTGCAGCGATAACGGGTTTCTGCATTAACAGGGTCCCTATAGATCATTACTGGTCTGGATATAAGGAGTTTCAAAGCAAGGAGAAAATTTCGAGGAAGAGTCCATAGACCAGAGTCCATCTTCACCCGTCAAGGGATTCGAACCCACTACGCTAAAGCTGTTCCCTGAACCCCTTGACCTCACGAGTCGTTGGAGTCGTTACTAGCCGACCAGAATCCGGTCGTACCAATCACAGTGCTTGTAACAGACCGTCAGTAGACTTCTGTTGGTTTTCCCGTTAAATTGACCAATCAGCGAACGTTTTATCGAACAAGGAAGTATTTCGCAAATCGATATATGACGTCATGCGCAACAGCGCCAGTAAGGAAATCACGCTTCGTGAGGCCAGGGGGCTGGTGGAAGCGAGTTCGGGAGTGATACCGGACCCCTGGCAAGCGAGGATGGGAAGAGTGCGTATCACTTGCATATCCCAATTACAGTAGACTCTTTCTTTCTAAATCGGTAATGTATATCTTGGTAAACCGGTAATTCAGTGGTTTTCCAAGAAAATTTATATCCTTTACACTACATTACAAATTCGGTTTATGCCTAGAAACTGGAAACTTTTATAAATGACGTGTGAACTGTTTTTGTTAAAGGGAAAAATCAGGGAATTCCAGATTTATTTTCCCTGCAAGGCATGCTGTTCTTTAAAATCAGGGAAAAGTCAGTCATTTTTTTGTGAAGCTCTGTTCTTTGGGGAGCAGTCTTTTGAACGTGTTTTAAGTTGTGAACCATAACTTAAAGTATTAATTAAATTCAACATGTAAACATTGATTTACAAGGTTGCAGTCCTGCGACCGGCAGCGCTATCTAATGTTCAGCATTGTAATACAGGGCCGGTTTTATAGACTGGCATTATCTTCCACCCTGGTGTTAAATCAATTGAAAATGAATTGAGTTAACCCCCCGGGTTAAAGTTTTAACACCAGTCTATAAAATCTAGCCCAGGAGACCAAGAAGATCAGTTTTTTTAAGCGGTTAAGTGGGCTGATATGATGTCTGCTTGGCACAGTGGAACCAGGGGAGGATCCAGCATTTTGAAAAAGGGGGATGCAAATAAAGGCAATTAAGTTGTTATATAATACTTGGACAGGGAAGCGCGGGCGCCGAAACCGTGAAGCCATTGGGGGATTTTGGAAAATTAGATGTGAATGATGTGCATTCTGAGCATACTTTTGCAATGTAGCCTAATAGAAAGAAAATAATTCATTCCGTGATGGAAATCTGGTCAATCCTCCATCAGCATTGAGCAAACTACTTCTTTTTATACCACTACATAGGTATACAGTGCCTTGAAAAAATTCTTTGCTCCACAAAAAATAGGGTGGACTTGCCCTGTCTGGATCCACCCCTGGGAACCTTGTAACAACAAACTTTTCAGGGCACCAGAGAATCTGCTCAACACATAGTTGGTTCTAGCATGAAATTGTTGAAATCCTCTTTCATTGCGATAATAGACATTTCTGTGGACTTCCAGAAACTGATCGTCCACATTTTACACGAGTTCAGGACTTCGCCTGAGACATTTTCTAATTGAAAGTTCACTATAAATACAAGACATCATACATTAAATGTATGATGTCTTGTATTTATGTTGATAAAATTTTTATCAACATACTTTCAAAAACTGATCATCCAGGATCCGTGCTACATGTACCATGATGAATAGCTGTTTTGAGGGGCGTGCGGTGGTTCAATACCTGCACTGAATACAAATATGTACAGTAGGAGACTGGTGGACAAACTCTGAACACTTACGATTAAATCAACATCTTCTTTTCTTATTTTTACTTTCGATAATTCTCGTTCACGTTGCTGTTTCTCCATGGCTTCTTGAGCAGCATTGTCGCTGACGACTTTCATCGCCTACAATACAAAAACAAAAGCACTCAATTAACAATGAATCTACTAAAATGAAGACTTAAGAATTTAGGCAGCAAACACCATGAATCAAGAAGGGATTCAACATTTCTATGGAACATTTACTAGTAGTACAAAAATACTAGGCCTAGTTCAGTGGTGAGAACTTACCACCACCACCCAGATAAACTGGCCGGACTGAGGTCTAGTGAGTAACATCTTCCCCGGTAGGGATTCGAACCTGATGACATTGAGACTTGCCATGGTGCGAAGTCCTGCCACACCATGCGCAGCTTAGATGATGACATCACAGTGACTACTGAAGAGGCAAGTAACCACTAAAGTTTAGACAGTAACTAGACTGTGGTTTAGATAGCAACAGGCTCTAGTTAAGTAAGACAGCAACCAGACTGCCATTTAGACAGCAATGGGACTATGGTTTAGACAGTGACAAACTGGAAATAAGTCAGTAATGACTTAACTGCGATTTAGACAGCAACCAGATAGCGGTTTGAACAGCATTCAGACTGCTTCGCATCTTTCTAAGTAAATATTATAGCTTCTTCATGCCTTGTCAACCCTAATTAGGCTACATGTATGTATAATTGCTGTATGTATACCCAGAAATTTACTATTAACCTGTTCTCCCTGTATAACCCTTGTTTTAGGTTCCCTCACACCTGACGATTATCTCCAGTGTGAAATCGAATCGATGTGTCTTTCTAATTACCCGGTAATTTTTGATTGAATAAATTCTCGATTTTCAAACTTTCAATCGGTATATTGTGAGTTATCATCCTCTTATAATCAGACAGTAACCGTACTGCTGCAGCAGTCAGGAACACTTTCCAAAAACGGCTTATTCTGCCAATTTCGGCGTTTTCCGCCAATAACGGCAGAATCAGCCATTTATGGATTACTCAGTTTTAAACTGCTTCTGCCAATTTAGCCGAAATCGGCGTTTTCTGCCATTTTTGGCTTGTTCTTAAAAAACGCCATTTCCGCCGTTTTCAGCTGTTACAGTTTTTAAAACTACATCGCCAGAAACGGCGTTTTTAGCTTAGATAGTTTTACAGGTGCTATTTATAATGCTTAGTTCGATGGGAGTCCCTATTATGACATCATCGCTTTTCTGCTGGCATACATTTGTATATTTGCGCCGAAAAATTAATCTCATTGATCCGTTCCAGGCTTCAAGAAAGAATTAAATATAAATGTATGGGTTTCCGATGGCAAATGTATTTGAATTCTGTTCTTTCTGTATACCTGTATTCTATGAAATAAATATATACATACATGTATCCCAAATTGTTTCGAAAATGTTTGTTGTATTTTGAAATGAGTCTAGATACAGCTGTAGGCCTATCGATTTTGAGTTGTAACGTCATCGGCCACCAATTCATTCAATCACTATCCATCACAAGAATCCATCAATTAGCTTGGAGGCATCGAAGATGTTAATTACCTTCAATTAACCAACATCATATGCAGTCCAATATATCCCTCGACCATTCTATGCTTTATTAGGCAAGATAAGACCATGGGCAAAACTTAAAACTAGATTTTTGATACACTAGTTTATACATCCATGATTGATTTGTCTTATGAGAATGATAATTATAATAATAATAATTTTATTTTTAACAAATAATTTTATTTTTAACATATAATATTAACACATCCGTTCACCTCAGCAAATTAATTATTTTAATCCGAAAAAAGTACAGCGTAGACACTAGGGGAAACGTCTAAGTGGGTGGGGGAATCCTCATATATAACAAGGGGACTGCCAATAATGGCTTAATAGTTTATGATTATAAAACTAACTACGCCAAAAACGGCGGAATACGCCAGAAATGGCGAATGTTTTTATGTGTACCCATGGCAACGTTTACTTGAAAACTTTATAATAGTTTTTAAAACTAGTTCCCAAATTTATTTTTAACAAAAATCATGATAAATAAACTTGTTTCATGCTGTAGTAGTTTTGAGAGTTTTCCCGGAGTTTTTGGGCTTCATATGACGTAATCATTTAGAAAAACGTAAATTTGACCACTTTACCTAGCTCAAAAATTTCCATCCTAGCGTCATATGAAAGCTTATTGTCTGCTCGAGATTATGACGTCATCGGCAACATGCGCTAATTGAACCAGAAGTGCGCAAAAAACTTTAAAGCAAAACTCGAAACTTAGTGAGCTGAAACTGGCTGATTAAGCCATAAACGACTGTGAAAGTTTCAAAACTGAGTGATCCATAAACGGCTGATTCTGCCGTAATTGGCGGAAAACGCCGAAATTGGCAGAATAAGCTGTTTTTGGAAAGTGTTCCTGACTGTGCAGTAAACGGTAGGGGGGTAATCCAGTTCTTAAGTGGTTCTATCCAAAGTGATCTACCCAGCTCTACCTACGAACTACGAGCTTTGTATGATCAGATGAGCTTATAGCCTACCAGCGTTAGGGATGACAAGGGCCAAAACACGGTTGAAAAAGGTAACACTTCAAAAATATACTTTCTGAGTAATACTAATATATATAATTTGATTCAAATTATATATATTAGTATTACTCAAATTATATATATTAGTATTACTATTAGTATTCTCATTCAAATTTTGAATTGATAAAAACTTACGTCTCCGATATTAGTTATTTCAGCTTCCTCGTGATAATCAGTAACTTTCTCTAAATCAGCCGCTCCCGAGTCATGTTTCGCCGGTCGTTTTGATTTAGAGTCCGGCGCGTCATCGCCTTCTTCGTGCGCTGTATTTTCTACAGGGGAATCGCCACCGGCTTGCTGTTGAAGTTTCGTCGCCATTTTTTCTCATCAAATCCGGGTTACCGGGTGGTGGCGCCGTGGACTGTCTAGCAATGATTGCCATTACTTATATAGACTGGTTGCCTGTCCCATTCAATATGAAGATAGAGACCGGTAACCAGACTTAAGGCCTCTTTATGAACCAGCAAAATCGAAATAGATTAGCTATTTAGATTATATAGCCGATTAGTGTCAATTAGCATAACCGGGTATGTTGGTTGATGAAAACGCCGGGTAGAAATTATTCAATTATGGCCTACTCAGCAGCGACTTCTACCGAGAACACCATCATAGGCCTTTTTATGAACCAGCAAAATCGAAATAGATTAGCTATTTAGATTATATAGCCGATTAGTGTCAATTAGCATAACCGGGTATGTTGGTTGATAAAAACGCCAGGTAGAAATTATTCAATTATGGCCCAGTCAGCAGCGACTTCTACCGAGAACACCATATCGGTTGGATTAGATAATCGGCATACTTGCTCGCCGAGCGAGTATGCTGAGTATGCTAATCGATTATGATAACCAATGTTCATAAAAATGACGGATTATGACATAATCCATGCTCATAAAAACGTTTTGCATACTTGAATATACTAATCGAGTGTTCATAAAAAGGCCTCATATCGGTTGGATTAGATAAGATCGGCATACTTGCTCGCCGAGCGAGTATGCTGAGTATGCTAATCGGTTATGATAACCAATGTTCATAAAAATGACGGATTATGACATAATCCATGCTCATAAAAACGTTTTGCATACTCGAATATAGTCGAGTGTTCATAAAAAGGCCTTTAGGCCTATAACGTTCGAGCCGTCCCCTCGTTTATCATTTTCGAAGTTATGTTTTATCAATGTGTATAATTTTCTATTCTACGCGTGTATAAATGAAGTTTTGCATTTGAAATTAATTAGGCCTATCATCATCATCCAACTCGACTGGAACTGTTGTGGTTGTGAAAATCCGAGATCTTGAAACGAGTAGGCCTTCAAGAATTGTTCATCTATTGACCGAATCAATCATTGTGGTCGTCAATCATTTCTCTCGTCATGAAAACTCATTCATAATAAGAAATGTATTTTCAAAAAGTCATGTAGTCTGTTAACCGACGACGGAAAGTATAAATGGTGATTTATATTAATTTCAAAGCATATCTAATCTAATCACTCAGATAAACAATTTGTGTCGTCCGCTTAAATCATATCGGTGGGTTTAAATACACTGCATATTCTAATTCAACAGAATTTTTCGGGAGTTTCTACGGCTTTCGCAGATAATCTATTGTAATTCTGCTGATTATATTCTCTGGCTGGGTAGAGGTTGGTTGATCGGTTTCATATTATTTTTTCGTTAGGCTTATTACCTGAGTGCAGCCCAACTTAAATCAGTCACAGAATAATGTCATTTTATGCACGTGTAGCTTGGTCAAAGTCATTGCTTATCCAAGGTGAATATTATGAAAAACATCACGGAAAATCTGAAATTTGTGAAAACTACTATAAGTTTTTCAACATAAGAATATTGAAGTATTTTGTTGATGATTGCTGTGAAATCAAATTTGCGGGGATTTTTACCAGGGGGGGGGGATTTTTACCTATGGGGGATTTTTACCGGGGGGATATTTACCGGATGGAATTTTACCGGGGGGATTTTTACATCTTTGACTTCTGATATCAACCTGCCCTGAGAGGCCAGTTAAACTTCTGCAGATATCAACCTGCCCTGGGAGGCCAGTTCAACTGCTGCAATATATCCTCGTTTTCATTGATCACCTAAACTTTCTCTTTTTTTCATTTTGATAAAACACATTTTTCCTACATTTACAATCTAGGCTACAGGCCTACGCATATTAACAAAATCAGGCTAGAAATTCGACAAATGTTTTGAAGGCCTATTGATATAATGAGTAATTGCGTGCTCTCCTAATCTCTTCGTCACCTCCCATTCTGCGAAATTCAGTGTGTGTGAACGAGCCGATAGCCAGTTTAATTACGATTCGATAAGGACTTTGTTATTCAACACAAGTGCGTTCATTTATCTATTGATGCAAACAGGTATACACAGAAATACGTATGCAAAGGTAACATAGGAAAGTGAAGTGCAAAGAAATTCGAACAGAATTTCATTGTAAATTATAAAATACAAACAGCGCCGCTTGGAATTTTATGATTTCATTAAATTGTTACAAAAACTTGTATCATCGTTATCATTAATTACCAAACATAGTGCAGCAAAATTCTATTCCTTAGATTGATTGTGAATCTTCTTTTTCATTTAGGTTATAGATGAAATTTTTGACGAAATATATATATGTTTTGATAAAAATGTTCCCACGGAGAAAAATTCAATTTCTTTATTTCTATGAAAAGTATTTGTATTTCTTAATTTGTTGGGAAATGCCCATTCCAATTGTATTTTCTTATAGTTTAGCGAAAATACATGTAATGAGCATTCCGCATATGAAACTTTTGTTTCCCTATCATCTTGACATGCAACTGTTTTAGCTAAATTTGGTTTAAAGTATTTGTATGTTTTAGTTAGTTTCTGAAATAAATTTAAAATACAGCGTAGTCTTGTTCGAAAACTTTAGTTTGAATCCGAATATCCCGATCACCTTGATTTGCCACCGTTTCAGCTCAATCTGGTGAATAGTTTTCATTTTCTATTGATTCAAACCACTGGACTCTCAGGGCAGGTTCTTGAAAATCTGCAGAATGACTCATATGGTTAAAATTGTGATAGCTAGAGGAGCAGTATTAGGGTCACACGCAATAATTGCTGCTGGAATTGTGTCACCGTCGCGCGAAAATTGCACCCGATTGGATCATATGCAGCAGCGAGCAAGCAAGCGCGTGATTCTTTTTTATTATAAACGTGACTAAGTAGCCTAAAAGGCTTACTTACCTACTAAGCCCAGAGCAGTAGAAAGCCAAATAAAATAATACAATTTATTCGAATTCCGAGTTCTACTAGTGGAGATACTTAGCTGGTCTATTTTACAGTCACATTCGGAATAACGGCTAAAGATAGAAACAACTGAGACGGAGAAAAAGACAGCAGCGAACAGATAAATAAAGTTAAGCCAGCCACCAATCTAATACTGGGACGATAATTGATAAAAAAGAGCTAGAATTCTGGGACGATCACTAGATGTCGAAGACATTGGCATTACTACAACAACTACAGCTACATCAACGTCGACAGAGATGAATTTCCGCCAGAAAAAACAAGAAGTGGTCGTTTCTTTTTGTTTGTGCGTCACTTATTTCGCACTGGTAAATATATTGTTGATTAAGTGGATATTTAATTATTCAAACTGGCTCCAGTTAGGCCTACGGGGGAATCTGCACTATATATACACATGCACGTGCAAGAAGGAATAGGGTTAGTCTGGTAAAAGTGCAGATCCGCACCTCTCGTGATGGCGCAATCTACTAATTGACAGAATCCAGGCTAAAATCTTTCTAGTGAAGATATTTTAAAATTAACCAATGGCAATGTATGAATTGCTGATGACATTTTGAATCTGAAACAATGATATTTAATGTAATTGATTGAACCGTTTACGCGGAGAGGTGACCGGTTAGTCTAGTACCTAGCTGTCGTTCTACAAACAACGTTTAGGGCGAAAGTGCTCATATAAGGTTAATTTTCGTCCCTCATTTTGAGGGACGAGGCTTTGAGCGTCTATTTCACCCCTTAAAACACCATAAATTTTTTCAAATTCACTGTCCTGTAATCAGATGGAAGTTAACTATTGTTTGTGCATAAATTTGTAATCCTAAGTAGCTTTTGACGATCATAGTAGGCCTAGCTCAAAACTTTTGACTAGTCGCCTCAAAAAATGGTTGAAGTGAAGCAACATAACAAATATGGCGGTTTTTCGAGTTGCATGATGGGAGTGTAAATTACGGATTCGGACTTGAACTTGGACTGACATTGGTGCCAATGCAGATATTCTTGTTTCAAATTCTTGAGGTAAAAATTGACCAAAATTAATGCATTTTATCAACAAAAAATAACATTTAGAATAATTTTAGAGAGACATAGGCCTATTGTATTTTCACAGTAGGCCTATATTGATCTAGTCCGAATTGGAAATCCCGATTGTGGCAATCAATTCAAATCAAATCAATAAATTCTCCGGTTCACGGTTTAAATCATCGAAAATATTGTTATTAAACATGTTTTCTAAGTCAACAAGGTAGGCCTAACTAATTATTTATTTGAGTACAAAGGTTTGATTTGACACTAAAATCAGTTGTTGCATTGCAATTAACAGTGAGTTAACCTCTAGCCTATATGATACTTTAGCGTCAGACGTTGTAAAGAACGACTGGTATTCAGACCAGAATAGGGTTAGGGTTAATGAGGTTTATATAAATTAACTCACCTGATCTCCAGCTGTGGCGCAGTGGGTAAAGCACTCTACTACTGTTTGGTTTGATTTCGAATCCCAATATTACAAGTCAGAATTTTACTGTATTGCACATGCGCTAAAACTGTACTCCGTAACCGGAGCTATCACGCTCTGTAACCGCAGCCACCGGGTTAATTATTTTTCCGATGCAGCATCATTTTAAGGCTGGCTTATGTCGACAAGCAACGCGACGCCTACCGACGCAACTGGGTTTATCGCCGATTAGCGGCAACTAGCGGCCTACGAGAGGCCGCCAGTTGCTCCTCAATCGGTTCGACATAAGCTGGCTTGCGACGCCTACCGACTCGTCGCAAGCCGTATCCGGCTAGTTGCCCATGTTCTACTCCGGCCTACGGTAGGCAGGCTGTTGCTTTCGATTGCAGCCGACATAAGCTCATCTGCGACGCGACGGAACTGAGCGCAGGGGTTCCAGCCAATGAGAGACTGCATATACATAGTACAAATTATCACCGATAGTTAGCGTCATTCGTAATTAGTCATAAACTTTCAAATTCAAGTAGTTCAAAACGTAAACCAAACTTTCAGCACGGCAGATGACTGGACCGAAGATCTAGAAACGAAATTGGTAGAATTATGGTGTGAGCGGCCATCTTTAAAGATGTCGCTAGCACGTTGTATTCAAAACAGAATCAGAAAGATCAAAGTCTTAAAGAAATAGCTTTTCTAATAGAAGTATATTTCCTAATAATTCAAATTTTTTCTGAAAATGCTTATCACGTGACCATTTGAGCCGTTGCAGTTGCTAGTAATCGCTACCGACATAAGCAGGGAAGCAACTGGGAGGATCTCATATCCTGCTAGTCGGCCTCAGTTGCTGCGAATCTGAGCGCTGTCGCGTCGGTAGGCGTCGCGTTGCTTGTCGACATAAGCCAGCCTTTAGTTAACGCTATCATGCCTACAAGTATTAGGCCTAGGCCTATATATACGTACTGAGTATTGATATATTCGACAAAAATGATGAAGAAATACATATTTTGATGTTTCAAATCAAATGCTATGAGCAATAACTAAGCCAAAAGTGGCTCAGCATTTGAGTCTGAAACATCGCTAACTACTCATATACATAGTATTCTTTATTTTTAGACTTAAATAGACTTGATAAGGAAGTTGTTAATTGTTTTCAGGGTTTGGGATTGGCGTATCCCGGTCCGATGTTACTAGATCTACAGGAATTGACTGATACGAGTGTTCATCAGATCTCCTGGATATTCGTTGTTCGGTCTCTGGCATATTTCGTCAGCGTTCTGCTCGTCGGTAAGAATTGTTTTCAATGGTCAACTGCCTTTTTTGTGTCCTTTGTAGGCCTAGTTGGTTTTCGAACGCCTAATTGCCAAACTTGAAATTGAGAGAAACTTTGATTTAAGATTCAGTAGGGCCTATGTTTTGAATGTGCACCGATAAAACAACTAAAACAACTACTCTGTTGGTAGTTCAAATATTAGTGATGTCTGTTGTTTGTACGTAGAACTGGCGTACTGGGAAGTCGGGACACGTCGGGATCATGGTAAAATGTCCCACTTAGGAAAATTCCGATTTTGAGTAAGTCGGATTTTGGGGGTTTCTAAGAAAAATCAGAGTTAGCTACAGATTAAGATCCTAACCCTAAAAACTGAGTGACACATGGTCAGTACTCTATTATATAGCTGACTATGTAAACATATGTGTCCGTCGAGAGAAAAATTGATCTACCGGTGTATAATAGACGCTGCGTGCCAGTGACGATCTGCTTAAAAAGAACTGAAATTAGCCGACTGACTAAGAGATTGAAAAATGCATTGCTTTGAAACTTTCGGAACATATATTCTAACCGATTTAGTCGAATTTTCGACTTCTAGAATCCGACTTTGAAACAGATTTTGATAGGAAAATGAACTGAAAATATCGGTACTTCGGAACTTTTCCGACTTAAAGCTGTCCAACTTACGCCAGTTCTACTGTAGTTCATTTTCCATTGAAAATGTTGCAAGTGAAGTACTGAGCACGTGAAGTGTGGAAAATTTAAGTTTTTGCAAGTGAGTGCTGAGAAAATGTCTGAGCCTATTTAAGTGTTTGTTATCCATTTTCAATTGAACATGCCTCAGGATATGTACCCAAACACACGTGAAGTGCCGACAATCCGTTTTTGAAAGTGTGCTTATAGAAATGTCTGGTGTTCATTTTCTATCAAATTGTCCTCGGGTGAATTAGTCCCGAACACATGTGTCGAAGTTTGGGCCCCATCGACTCGTATTTGAGGGTTGAATACTCATTTTTAATGTGCTCGTCGTTTTTTTGTTTTAAGGTTTTGTGTTGAAAGAAAAGTTTGTATTATGGAGATTTGCGAGTTCATATGTATTACTGACGGCCAGTATTAGCAGTGTCGGCTGGTGTACGAATTACGGCGCCATTCTGTGCATATTCGCAGTACAAGGTGTTTGTATGGGCACAATCGAAACCAGTAAGTTGAAGATTCAAGAGTGGATTTCTGAAAAATACACCTTCTAACATCAAACATCTCATCTTATTAGTAAGCCCTCGAATTGGGAAGGTCTAACAACTTACAAACTGCTTATTTTGGTTCTATAGCCAGTCTAACACAACAAGGCTAAGTTCATTTTGGTTACAACTTAGACCAGTCTAAACCCATTTTGGTGCTATACGTGGGTCTAACAAATTGAACAACTTAGACCAGCTGATTGTGGTATGCACTGAGCCAACTTATAAGACCAACTTATTTCTTTAGTCGATCTAACAAATTGAGACCAGCCTTATGATTTAAGACCAGTTTTGGATGTACATGAGGAGTCATGGCTGCGGTCGCTTTGTTTTGAAACCTGTTTTCAATATTTCAGCCGGTTGTATGCTGTGTTTAGCGCTGTGGGGGGACGATCACGCTCCGTTTCTGCAAGCGATGTACTCCATGTGGATATTCGGTTGTTTCGCGGCACCGATCCTCGCCACTCCGTTCCTGAAGACGAACTCCAACGCGATCGGACACAATTCCACAGAGGGCGGTCGAAACGAATCGACAATAAATCGCGGCGAATCGATCGATATCGACGGAATCGTCGTAACGAATGATTCCCTGGAAAAGCGATATAGAACGGTCCAGAATGTCTCCTTGCCGGCGTTAGCTGTTAGCGATGACAGTTTTCTATCCGGCCTGCAACTGTCATTCGTGATAATCGGCGCGTTCACGTTGTTAGTCGGCGCCTTCATGTGCGCCAGTTATTTGTTCTACCATCAACGCCACATAGAGAAATCGAAAGCAAAAGAGCAGGAGCTGGCACTCGAGAAGGCGAACCGGCGTGCATCCGAATCGGCGGCCGACTGCGCCAGGAATAGAGCGGCGAAGCGGAAACGTAAGAAATTCGAATACGCCGTTATCGCGTTGACGTCGTTTTGCGTTTACTTCCTCATCGCGATGGAAACAAATTTCGGCGAGTTTTTGCCGGCTTTCATCGTCAAGAATTTCAACCGCAGCAAAAGCGACGGTAATGTGGTAATGTCGACGTACTGGGGCACGTACGCGCTGGCATCGGCGCTGGCGATCTGCCTTGTGCGCCATTTACAGCCGCACCAACTGTTACGCTTTAATCTGGCAATTATTTTGGCAGCGATGTTGACGTTGACGGTCGGCGGCGCTGATAATTACTACGTGGTGTTGGTGACGTGCGCCGTACTCGGTGTCGGGCAGTCGACGACGTTCGCGGCGCTGTTCTCGTGGGCCGATTTTCACATACAGAAAGCTAGTCGAGTGACGACAGCGCTCGTCTCGATGGCGACGCTCGGTGAGATGTGCGCCCCGCTCGTGACCGGGTTGTTCTTCGAACGGAATCCGCGCTCGTTTCTGTTCTTTTCGCTCGTCTGCGCGGTGATGGGCGTCGTGTTGTACGTCCTGTGCGAGATCATCGCGCATTTCAACGAACGTCGTCTAGCAGGCGAAGAACGCCAGCAGACGACGCCGATGGTCGCGGCGGACGCGCAGACCGACGCCGAAAAGAAAGACGGCGAGGCGGATGTTCATCGCGTGCTGGTGACGATCTCGCCGACGATATCGCGACGGTCGGATTACACAAGTAATCGTTCGCTGATGATGCTTTCGACGAGTATCAATAAAGGTTACCTCAGTCCGATGATTGGCAAGAAAGATTTGTCGTCGAGTCACACGTTTTTACCGTCGCACGTCGCGGCGAAGTCGTCGCATTCGCAGCCGTTATGTCCGCACCATCGTAAAATGTCGATCAGCCACTCGGCAATTCCTGATACGAGCAATCACGTCGAACTGTCGAAGATGCCGGCCAGTTCGAGTTTCAGTAAAGCGTTCCTGTTTGGTTGCGGCAAACCGGCGGCGCCGCAACACAGCACTGCGAACGGGTTGTCGCCTCAACCAAACGATAGTATACGTGAGGATTCCGAGTCAACCATGCCTGTTGAAGTTATCGTAAGTACTCATCGTAACGGAGATCTAGGTAGTGCTATCTCTCACGTCGGTTCGCCGTCGACCCTCTCTTTGTAGAATCTCTTCGCATTTGAGTTCTAGGCATCTGCCAAGAGGCGCGAGGGCGCATCTGGGAAAATGCCGAAGGGGCATCCTAGTAAAACCTATTCGTAGTGAACACCTCCGGTACTGAATACCATTTGCCCGGTCTCAAAATGTTCGAAAATACATACATCAGTACCTCCATACGAAAGGTTCAATTCACATCCTCATAAGCCGCGATCACATGGAGACGTTTTTTGCCCGGGCCAAATTGGCACGGATCAGGCTCAAGCCAAATTTTGCCCATGCGTAATGAGAGAGCGCGCTCACACGCAAACCACTCACTCGATACTAAACAATGCTCAAACAAAGCGAAGTGGGTAATTTCCGGTACCAGTTGCAAGTCAAACGCAATCATTTGTCGCGTGCTGAGATTTGGCCCAGGCCATAAACGCTCCTGTGAAATGTCGAGTTTGTTTGTGTTCGGACCTCCTAGGACTTCCCCTAGATCTGCCCTTTAGTTTAAGACCATAAATATTAACTTCCTGTTACCCTCTCATTTTTTGAATCTTTATATGGTTTACTTACTTAATCTATAATTGTTTGCTGTATTGAACATTAGGGGTCTGTTATATGGATTACGGATTACTTACTTAATCTATAATTGTTTGAAAATTAGGGTTCGTTTTATGGAATTGTTACGGGCTAAAGTTGAATCTATTAACCATTTCAGTGTGTCTACACCGCACTGTGGTGTATGGATTGGTGGCTATTGCTAGTACACTGCATAGCAGTGTGTTAATGTTATTAGTAATTAGTTTTTACCTGTATTAGAGGAGCAACTCATGTCAAACATAGTGAAATATTATAAACATTGATACACCGCACTGCGGTGTAGGCGCACTATGTCTGTTATTCAATACACTGGGGTGGAATCTTATAAATTTTCAAAATATCTCTAGCACTATCGGGTATTTATAAGTGAGCATTGGAAGGGTTTTAAGTTGTTAGTGCATGGTATGTGGAAATAACTGTTGAATTATTTGAATGAGCATTTTAGTTGATATCGCTATGGTAAATCTGTACTGTAGCTTAGTATCTAAATGATTGGACAAATCGAGCCAAAGTTTATCGGGCCCAGTTCCGCAGTTGTGATTTGGAGTTAAATGTCAAGTCAAAATTATGTTTGTCACATATTTTACCCTTATAGTCCATATCTAACCCCCAACTGCAGAACCAGGAAAAAAGATTTTTATAGACTTTGGTGATGACTTTTGTGATGATCATCACGATATCTGTAGCATTGGTTAAGGTGAAGACAAATGGTACTCTAAGGTTAACTAGATTTATTTGAAGTACAAGCTCTTGCTACCAGTGAATAGTTGCTTCATCAGGTGTATATTCATCAGGTTGCTCATGGTTAAGGGGGCTGCTTACTTTAACGTGTTAGCTGGTAGTGTACAGTTCCCCTCCAAAATATCAATTCCATAGTTCAACCCTGCTTAAATGATTCTCTTAAAAAAGGGTAGTTTATAAATGATACGTATATATGTATTTATAATAATGTATTCATTCTCAAAGGTGACTTCGATGTTAAATGTCATTTTATGAGAACCTATGGTTTGCTTTTGCTATCACTAACTGATGATGCCATTATGTTCTTCTAATTCATTTGCTGAGAAAATTATTGAGTTAAATGGGTGGCACACTTTTTTTTCTAAAAGAATCTGGGATCTGAATTTTTTGAATGGAGGTGTAATGGGATGTCTATTTCATGACCTGATAGTTTTGTATTTGAATCCGAACCTGATTTTCTATGAAATTATTGGAAGTAGCGCAATCAGAACGAATTCTTATTCTTTCGTAAAGGTCCTTTAAAATGCCATAGTTGGGGAATGATGTAATAAATGGCATCAAAACCAATTTGGCTTCATTCAAGATCAGTATTTCCATTGGATTTGAGTTTGGGAATCCAGAAAATTTGTCTCATTAGAAAATGTTGGCATTAAATGACCAGTTACATTATAGGCCTAAAAGGATGGCGCTCTAATGGACTTCGACTGTATGATATCAAAATAGACTGGAACTCTTTGTGTTGTGATATCTATTGGTGGTATTTACAACAGGCCTATTCCAGATATTTTTCACAGAAAAAAAATTACTCACTCAAGAAAAACTTATAGGACCATCCAACACATACCCACCCAGTGCTTGACTTCTCCAACCTGGCTTGACCTTTAAAAATTGTCATTTATAGGGCGCCTGTTTCACTGGAACATTGTTCTGAGGTGCTGGCGAGCTCTTCTGAATATAAAGTTCTTCATGTCATTTATCGAAAAGTTGGAGCATTTGTTCCAGCTATCAGGTTTGAAGTCAATGAATTCCACAGTTGAGGTGCTAAAGTGGCAAATGCCCGTCCTCCTGAAAGACCTTTGAACTATCCAGGAAGTGTAAGGAACATTTTCATAATTTTCGTGGAAATTCGGATCAATATGTGTTTTATTATCTAAGCATTTCGGTTCATACATATGCATTTAAAAAGGAAAACATGTGCCAAATTTCTCATAGTGTCTTGTCAACCGAATCTCCATAAGAAGTTTATATTAGATATAGGCTAAGCATAATAGGTCTTAGAGGAATCAAGAATCGTTAGCAATTTTTCAAGCTCTTTAGTGCTCAATATTTTGGTTAGAAAAGATATGAAAGGGGAGAAGGAAAGTAACTAAGAGGAGAGAGGGATGAAATCAAGGAGAGGAGAGATTGAAGTAGTGAGAGGGTAGAAGAATTGGGGAAAGAGAAGAGGGAGGGTGGTGGTGGGTTAGATTGCTGGAAGAGGAGGGAGAAAGTAAGAGAGGCAACAGGACGGAGACGAGGTAGAAGGGGGAGCGATGCCAGCGGAGAGGAGACAGACAGATGTAAGATGAAGTTTGAGAGGGGAGTGTAAATCGAGTGACTGAAACAGGCAAAACGCACTAATGAGCCAGATATTGAAGAGTGTTAACGTGGAATTATAAATCAATAAATCCGATGAATGCATCACCTTCGTGTGAACTGTTTATTGATTTTTTGAGTTGAAACAGTGAAGGGCGGAGGATCCGCCTCTGACCAGTAATCAATATCTCGCAGTATTGACTATGAGTATCGTCACTCTTGATTATCCACGTATCAAACTCTTCACTAGATAGCCCGCATATGCAGCCTTAGCTCAAGTAAAAATACTTGGACTTTTTACTCAAAATCCGGTTAATTGAGATTCAGATTCTGCGAGTAGGAAGAAAGCAATGGTTTATTTTTTAGGAAGTAGTAAATCCACCTTGGAAAATGTCTTCATAGCGTACGCGATTGTTAGATGATTTTGAAATAAAGAAAAAAAATCATTCCAAAACTATAGTCCTAAATCTCTATCTTATAGTTTGTGCATCTCCAGATTGTTAATAGTTTTTTTTTATAAGATTCATTGTAAGATCCATAGATATTTTAGTGACCATTTCATTCAGTCTCTTCTCTCCGGCTTCGCTGTTAGTAATCTCAATCTTCCTAATTTCGGACCTTTACTGATCTTTTAGTGTCTTTACTTTTGATACGATTTTGATTTTGTGAATTGTGTACTTGAAAAAAAATAAGTTTCTTCTTAAAACTGAATAGAATTGTATAGGGGGCTGTAGTGATTGAGAAACCATGAAATGGAACACAGGCCGTTGGAATAACTTCTTAAGCGCAGAACTTGAAAAACGTATTTTTTTCAGGGTAAAAGATTAGTTCTGGTTCGGTAGTTTGAACGAACCCCCTTTTTGAACTTTCAAACGTCGACGAACGTTCTGCATTTTTAAATTAACATAAATTAACCTGCTTGCACGAAATTTTCTGGGGGAGGACACCCAGACCACCTCTATTTACTAAAAACGAACTTTCCCAAAAAAATCCAGGGGACGCCTGTCTTATTACATTCAATCAATTATGTTCTATGAAAATATTAGCTTAGGGTGAAGGGAAGAAATAGCAATTAATGAAAAAAATCTTTACTATTACAGATCTTTTAAAATGGAAGGGAAGAGGGGAAAAAATTCTTTTATTCAAGAAATGTTTTCCACGTAGAATGGAAAGACGCAGGGCGGATCCAGGGCCGCTAAATGACTAGGCCTACTGCACAATGAAGGGCCACTATCCATGCAACAGTCAGTGGGGAAAAGAGAGTGAAAATTGAATTCAATTCGAATAATGGGAATAACTAAGAAAACTAACTTTTTTGCAGACCACTAGATTAAAAATGTCGAGAAGTCATTTTTTTTCATTGGAAAAAGGATGAAAATTTTAAAAGATAAAGATTTTTCATGTGCTGTATTTGGTGAAATTCAGGGATAAGGGTCGATATTCCAATTAATTAAAATGGGTCTTAGCCGGGACCAAGAAACTAGGTTATGAGTAGCAGGGGTCCAAAAATCCATCACAGCTTTAGGTGTATATCGGGCGTCCCAAAAAGTGAAATCAGAAATATCTGAATGATTGGGGGATCATTCATTTATTACGTACGCATAAGGGGATGGGGAGGGAAAGTCCAATTTCATGCGTACGTAATAAATGAATAATCCCTGGTCACAAATTGTGCCTGTATTCTCCTTGAATTGTGAAAACGTGTGAATTTAAAATCAATATCAATAGAGCAAAAATTCTGCAAAAATCATAGGAACAAATAAGAAAAATGATCTGTAAGTATGATCTGATCTGAAGTACTTGGCGTTCCAGCCAACTAGTTGTCCTGTTAGGTTTGTATTGTGTAGATTGCATTTAAGCAGAAAGAGCTTATTTGAAGCCCAAAATTGTTTCATTTCATCAAATGTTTTAGGCCTAAGTGAACACTGTTTCCGATTGCTATTAAAAGGCTGACTTTAGAGTTTCCTGGACTCTTGCATGGAGTTCTTGCAAGCATTCGTTGCTTTTTCGACTTGACTACGCCATATTTGGCACAGAACGCAATTACTGATTTACATGCCAACAAATCCCCTAAAGTTTTTAAATCCCCTGATTATCTTTCGTCATTTGGTTAAACAAAAATGATACCTTGTTTCTCGCAGCGGCCGGGTCATTTTTGTAAAATGTGATAAAATTTGTAAACAGTTAATTTCTATAGCAGCCGAGTCTGTTATGGTAAAATTGATCACGATCCCACACAATGCATCATATGCCATAGTGTTCCTTGGGGCTCTTGTTTTGTATTGTCCTTTGGCTGTGCTTTTTGTTTTTTCTACAGTGAAGCCTCGCTATATGATCTTGGATATAACGATTTTGTCGTTATATATATAGTTTATTAAAGTGTCATCTTTGCAAATAAAGCCAGCCTATAAAAGGCTAACAAGATACAACCTTTCATACAAATATAACATATTCATATATTACAAACCTAGATTTTCATCCCAACTATAACTAATTTTACTAATTTCATACTGGATAATATAACCGACCGATTTTCTAATCCCCGAAGGTCATCATAACGAGGTTCCACTGTATTGACTGCGCAAAAATGGTCTTTTCAGTGGACAGTAGACTCTGCTCAAGTCGGATCGTTTGAGACTGTAAAATGTATCCGACTTGAGTGATATCCGAGTTGAAAGTTATGTAATCTTAAATATTGTTACAAAACTATTATTTATATTTCGAAAAAAAATCATTTTGAACGGATATCCGAGTTGATCGGATCAGACTTGGGCAGTCTACTGTAGGCCTACTATTTGGTGTCAATGATCTTGTCAAGCACAGAGTAAGAATCTGAGAATAGTGGACTATTCTATGTTATATTATTAATGAATACTCAGTAATTTATCTGCAGGCATTTCTCACAGTTCTCCGATTTGATAGAAAGCATGATATAAATCATATAAGCATGATATAAATCATATTCAAGTTAATACTCGAGTGCTGTGTTAGGAAATGTGCAAGAGAAGGAAATGTCAATGATAATGGTGTTCAATTTCTGTGCTAAAAGGTGTACGTCCCGATAAATGCAGAACATTTTTTCAAGAATAGCGTGATTTTTCATGTATGTATCGTTGAAAAATGCTTGGAAAATTGTTGAGTTTTTGTTTTTTAGAAAAGTCATTTGCATTTTGGGTTCACATGTACACAGACACATGTATGTAATTGAACATATGATTGTTCTTACATGTTTGTAAGTTGAGAATTATTTGTTGGTTCCGAATGATATTAAGGCAATAATAAATGAAGAAGCACATTCTTATACTTTTCCAAAATATATTTTGTCCGGAGTTTGTTACATGTGGTTTTTTATGTCATTTCAATTCAAGGGTCAGTTGCATAGACACGGCTTTGATTTAGACCAGTCTGAGACCGTCTTAGAGCTTAGATCATATCTGTCATAGACTTTAGACAAGACTCTTTTAGACCAGACTTAAGGTTTTAAAAGTGGTCTACATCATAACTGGGCTGGGTGCTGTTCAGAAACTAGTCCCAAGGGCGCACAACATTTCCTTGTAACGGTTGAACAGTGGCACCCTCATTTGCATCAAAAATTATGTTATCAGGTCGAATCTTCCACTAGAATGATAGATCTCATGAGACTAGTTAAACAATAAAGGGACCAAGGACCATGCCAACGTTGGTGAAATGTTTGACATTCTGACAATTTCATTGACATTTAGTAATCAATGACTTGCCACAACCATAGAAAATATCACGAGCTAGAATATTGCATTTGATTGTGTCATACGTAGGAACTAAGATACATGTATGGAAATACCGTTTGCTTCAACGCCTCCTGGTGAACATTTACAACCCGATGACCTCGAAACTCGCCACAATCATAGAACGTGTCATGAGCATCTGCAAAACAGATGAAGTGAGCTAAAAATGTCCTGTTAATCTCTAAAACGAATGCATTAATTCCTGAAAAGCGGGGCTATAGGATTGCTGATTTTTTTCGGGAACATAAGACCGGTTTATAGGAGGAGATAGTGTGCAATTGTGTTTTGTCGCAGATGAACATCGTTGTATTGGCTGGTCGATTTTTATTCATTTCCGATCATCGTTATCATTCCGATACTGCGGACATGGACGATTCGTTCGCAGTAGTTTATGAAGCCTAGCTGTGTGGGTAATTTCATCATCGGGGAATTAGATTTGAGAGCAGCCGATTCGATCACTCTTATACGAGATTCCGGAACCCCTGGAGCGTTACTTCAAAATCGATCACGTAAAACGTTTTGCCCGCAAACGATAAAACGTTCAACGCACACGGGACGAAAAACGTGGGTTGTTGCAGTTGTTTATAATATAGCCTATCCACTCAACCCGGAATACCCTCATTTGTGTCCAAAATACTTCCGACCGTCGAGAGTCAAAAAAATACTTCATCGATTATTCAGATGCATGAAGTACCACTAATATCGACTTTGATATAAAATCAGTTTCTGCGTAGATTTTTCTGCAATTAATTTACAGGTAAAAGTAGATCTGCGGGTCCAACATTTATAATGAGAAAAGTATTCATACGCGCAGATCGATAGGATCGGAGGCACGTGAAGTAATTTTCAGAAGTCGACAATTGGCAATCGGAAACCTGATAGTCGACCATTTCTCATCATGCAATCATGCAAAACGATTGGCGGAATCCCCCTAAAATCTTAACTGTCCCCTTAAGAATCCCATCCCATAATTGCGAACAGAATATTTTCAATTCAAGTCAAATTCAACCTTGAACAACTGAAAAAGTATCAAAATTTTGCACTTTTCAATTAGCTGTTTTACCACTTAAGTTCTAAAAATCATAGTGTAAGCGAACAACGAAAAATCGCTGTGAAGCTGGGGAAAGGATATAAAGAATCGGGCACACCTGTCCGTTAACCCTGATCAACCATTAAAGACGACCCGCTTTTAAAATCCTAGACCCGCCCGTATACCGATTGCCAATTGTCGACTTCTGAAAATTACTTCACGTGCCTCCTATCGATCTGCGCGTATGAATACTTTTCTCATTATAAATATTGGACCCGCAGATTTACTTTTACCTGGTTCAACTCCAGAATAGGTCAATATAGTTCCGTCGTGGAGGGTTTTCTTTAATGAAGTGAGTGGTTCGGTTCCCGATTGTCGACCGATTCTACTCGCCGACAATGTCTACAACCCCGATTGTCGACCGATTCTATTCGTCGACAATGTCTACAATCCTGATTGTGAAAATCAACCGATGGAAGCACGCAGCCCCTCGATCCAAGTCACTTTATATAAGGGTAATCCACGCACACACGCAGCCCCTCGATCCCAACCACTCCGTATAAGGGTAATCCACGCACACACGCGGCCCCTCGATCCCAGCCACTCTATCTAAGGGTAATCCACGCACACACGCGGCCCATCGATCACAGCCACTCCATATAAGGGTAATCCACGCACACACACACAGCCCCTCGATCCCAGCCACTCTATATAAGGGTAATCCACGCACACACGCAGCCCCTCGATCCCAGCCACTTTATATAAGGGTAATCCACGCACACACACAGCCCTCGATCCCAGCCACTTTATATAAGGGTAATCCACGCACACACGCGGGCCCTCGATCCCAGCCACTTTACATAAGGGTAATCTACGCACACACGCAGCCCCTCGATCCCAGCCACTTTACATAAGGGTAATCTACACACACACGCGGGCCATAATGGTTTGATATTTCTGAATAGCAAGAGGAGCACTGAATCGCAGTATTTATTGCTATTCTTGCTATTCTACAAAACCTTACGATAGCAAAGAATAGCAAACGTCTTCGCTATTCTATGCTATTCTTGCTATTCTACTATCCTAAAAGGAAAAAGAATAGCATGCTTTTCTTGCTATTCTTACTATTCTACAAAACCTTACGATAGCATAGAATAGCAAGTGTCAGGGTATAAGGTTATAAGGTTAGGGTTTAGGTATAGGGTTATAAGGTTAGGGTTTAGGCCTATAGGATTTATATTAGGGGGTTAGTGTTTAGGGGGTTAGGGTTTAGAGAGTTAAGTGCCTATTGAGTTAGGGTTTAGAGGGTTAGGGTTTAGGGGGTTAGGGTTTAGAGGATTAGGGTTTAGAGAATTAGGGTTTAGAGAGTTAAGTGTCTATTGAGTTAGGGTTTAGGGGGTTAGGGTTTAGGGGGTTAGGGTTTAGAGGGTAAGGGTTTAGAGTGTTAAGGTTTTAAGGTTAGGGTTTATATGGTAAGGGTTTAGAGGGTTAGGTTTTAAGGGGTTTATTTCATAGGTTTTCAAAGAGGTTTAGGTTTCAACACATATATACAAAACACATTAAATCGACTACAACAATAGCATCATCTGAAGACGTTAGAAAAGTACTACCGTTCATAGTTACATGAAGAGGAGCACAATAGCACAGGAGCACGCGATCGTATTGCGATCGTACGCTATTCTTACGATCGTTAGAAAAGCACTTCCGTTCATATTTACATGAAGAGGAGCACAATAGCACATTGTCGACCAGTACAATTGGTCAACAATTAGGGTTGCAAACATTGTCGACGAGTAGAATCGGTCGACATTTAGGATTGTAGACATTGTCGACGAGTAAAATCGGTCGACGGTTAGAATTAGTCGAATATAGTCCAGGCGGATTAATTTCAAATACCAGTCCGATGTGATTAGATTCTGCGCAGATCTACTTTTACCTGTTCTGTAGTTGAGCCAATTTCTTTCGCCTGAATCCCCCAGCTAAGCTAGCAAGAATCATACAGAGATATCCACAAGAATGAAACACCAGAACATCGTGTTTTATGAACATATCTTATAAAAATATAGTTTTATTCAATGTATGTTTTATATATCATATCCCAAACATCCATAAATATTCATTATAACATATATACATGCTACAATATTCTATAGATGTCGCGCAGCCACGTGCTTCTTTGTCACGAAGTGATTGAAGTGATACAACATTGAAGATGGCCATGAAAAGTCCCAAAATTTGTAAATAACCATTCTATCTTTTGATATTAGGTTAAGGCAAGTGTCTAACACTGACAGGTGAACCAACTAACTATGACATCACATGTACACTTCCATAGAAAACATATAAAGCAGCATTAGATACAGTTGACTAATTTTTACTTAAGATCAGTTCATTTTGGATAGGTCTATTGTCATTTTCTTACCAATAACTTCAGGAAAACCGGTACGGACACAATGGTCTTTCTGGTTCCAAGGAAGCCGCAAAAATACAGTCAACCTCGCGTAATTGAAAATCGTTTCATTTGTGTGATGACGACCTGATTCAGGGGCGGATCCAGGAAGAAAGACACTCTAAATATTTGGATGGATATATGAAAGCTGTGGGTACTGGAGTGTGTAATGGGTAGTGTAGTGTGATCACACAGATCACATTGTTCAATGGGGTTTGGTCCAGGACTCGCGAGATTTTCGACAACACGGAAGTAACATAAATGATGACTTGAATTGCATGACTACCTACCACCCCTCATTATTGTTGGAAAACTAAACGTTGCGCACTGACTTAAAATTAGTAATAACATTTTAGAAATGGCCAGAATTTTAACTTAGGTTCTATCTCATTTTTACTTTACAATTGCGATTGGTATAATTTTTTTTTAAACGGCCGTTTAGGCTTCATGTTTCGTCTGCAATTCACTGCAAATAGTTACGCAACTACGCACATTTCAGTGTTTTTGGCAGCTGTACACTCAATCGGCATCGTTCGTGACTAGCTTCACTGCGGAATTATGATTAATTAACATCGCCATATCACATCATCAACTTATATTGTGCCTTAAAACCCTAACAGCCGAAATAATTGAAATGCACACACGATTTCTATCATTGAAAATTGAGAGAGTGGCCATGTTTGTGTTCTGTTGCTTCGCGTAAATCCCGCGCGGTGGCGCAACCGCGCGGAGTGGGGCCGATACGTCCAGGGGTATGTTGTGACCATGCCGACCAATAAAAAGGGCATAGTAGGGTGGAGGAAAGTGGGACACGGGGGAATGTGGGACAGGTTCCCTTTGAGACTAGCAAGCGCTGACATCTTGAAGCAGTTAGTATAACTAACACACAGAATGTACTTGTGCAACACCGTAGGCGTGTTACAAGTTGAAAACTTTTTGCTGTACACGAAAAAAAATTATTTTAGTCGATTTACACCACAGAGCCTCATTTTAGGACCCTGGAAATTGTACCTATAGTAAGTATAACATCTTTAGAAAAATATTACACGTACATTACAATGATTTTAAATTTCAAATGTGCTTTATGCATTTGTCAACTGTATACCACAGCACTCTAGTACTGATTATCTATGCATGGGTCTTCTTCAGCATGGGTTGCATATGTATGGTGTCCTGTGAGGGCCAAATTCTCAAATATGGGGGGTACATTGTTTAATTGAAAAAAAACTTGTCAGGAAATGCTTCTTATCCACATTCAATGTTTATAATAAAGCAAAACAAAGTTTTCAACATGAATCAGTTAATGAATCGTATATTTTTGAAATAGGCAATTAATAGAAATAAATTATTTGATGGATATTTTTTAGGTGTCCCATATTACCATATTTCTGATAAAATTCGTATTTTATTTCAGCAAAGATGCCTAGAAATCATAAACGAAAGAACAAGAAAGAAAGAACAAGTTAACTGGGATGAAGATGATATGAAAATGGCCATTGTCAGTTGTAAAGATGGGCAGATGTCATACAGGGAGGCTGCAGACATGTTCAAGGTCCCGCGTTCTACATTGCAGCGTCATGCAACAGGAAATGTGAAGAAAGTAGCTGGATCTAAAAAACTTGGAAGAGATGGATTATTGATAATACAACAAGAGAATGATTTAGTGAAGTACATATTTGAGTTTGAGGAGCGCGGTTTTCCTATAACCAAAAAAGATGTTCTAGATCAATTCATGAACAGATTAGGAATCGAAAATATGTTTCGTGGTGAAAAAGCGACAGATGATTGGTGGACTGGATTCAAGAAACGAAATCCTGATGTAACTATTCGCAAACCTCAGGGTTTGTCAATTGCAAGGGCAATACATATGAATAAGCCCCTTGTAGAACAGTTCTTTAAGCTTCTGGACACTGTTTATGCTCAAGCTAAGGTTTTTGGGAATCCAAGTAGGGTATATAACACAGACGAGTCTGGTTTAAGTCTTGTACCGGGGGTAAAAAAATTGTAGGTAAGAAGGGTAAGAAGGATTCTAACCAAATAACTTCAGGTGAAAGAGGCACACTGATAACAATAATGATTTGCTGCAATGCAGCTGGGGACTTTGTCCCACCTACTGTTATTTATAAGGGTAAAAGGCTTCCACCACATCTTGTTGAAAATTTGCCGCCGTACACATAAGTTCTTATGTCGGAAACGGGATATATGAACAAAGACCTGTTTCTGAAATGGTTAGAACATTTTAATACACATAAGAAAGACAAAGATGGCAAATCTGTTTTAATTATAGATGGTCACAAATCGCATACTATGTCAATGGATGTAATCGACTATGCTAGCACCAACAACGTCGAAACTTGTCAGTTTCCCACCCCACACCTCACATGTTCTCCAGCCTAGCGTATTTTATAAACCAGTAAAAGAATACTTCAGAGACAATGTGAGAAAATATCTTAGAAATAATCCTGGTCAAGCGTTTACGCGAAACAATTTTCCACAAGTCTTCCAGGACACATACATTAAATTTGCAACGATGGAAAATGCTGTCACCTCATTCCGAAAGACAGGATTATACCTGATTGTACTTGAAGATTGATGAAATACCTAAATATGCATATATGCCTTCAGAAACTACAGCTATTCCAACAGAGGTATTGGAAGATCAAGAGGTTGTAGTAAACCAAATGGATGTTGATGTTAACAGGAATGAAATTCCACTGGCAAAACCTACTAATGAAAATGTGAGTGAAGAAAATGAGATTCAAACTGAGGATGGTGAGACCGCTCAAACTGGAGAACCAAATGTTTCTGGTGACCTAACTGCTTCAGTGGAGGCAGTGGCTAAAGTCTGACAGAGTCAGCTAGTGAGACATCATTCCATGATATACTACCCTTACCAAAAAGGACTGTGAAAGAAAAGTCCACTCGGAACACTTTCAAAGCAGGGTCAAAACTCTTAACTAGTCCCAAGTATAAAGCAGATCTACAGAATTTAAGGGATTAACAGAAAAAGAAAGAAAAGAAAATAAATAAAGCTAAGGAAAGGAAAGAAAGGAAACTCCAGAAAGCGGGAAATAAACAGCAAAGGAAAGGAAAGGGTATGGCCAAAAAAGGTGGGTTGGCCAAAAAAAGCAATAAAAGCCAGTCTTCGGCACAAGCAGCGGTTGGTAGTGCAATAGCCTCTGGTTCTGGAGTTCAGGGGAAGAAAAAGCAGATTACATCAGATGACATTGACAGAGATAACCAGAAAATATATGTGGTACTTGTCAAGGAAATTACTTTGATGATGACTCCGACGACACAGAGGGGTGGATCAAGTGTCCCAGCTGCGATATTTGGTTCCTTGAAATGTGTGCAGGGGTTTTTGGTAAATCTATGTATGATTTCATCTGTGAAGAGTGTGCTGGGTAGTTATAAATGTGTAATCTTACAATTAAAAGGCACTATTATGATTATGTAATATGGAATTCTCTTTACAAACCTAAAATCATAAAATTATTAGTCTTGGGGTAATGTGGGACAAGATGGGGTAATGTGGGACACCTCTTAAAAATAAAGATTGGTATGATTTTATCAAGTCAATTATTGTTTTCTGTCAAAATAAAAGCAGTTTAACCAACATTTTATAGTTGTTTTTGAATTTATAGACCTGTCCCACTTTCCCCCCAAGTGGGGTAAAGTGGGACAATCTGGGTACTCTACTCCAGGGGGACCTGGTTGCTAGGGTATACTAGATGTGTGACCTTGTTGCATTTCAAAGTTTAAGAATATGATATAGCATCGTCCTCAGCAAAACTCGCCATAATATCTCATGCGGTGTTGCCACCATATTTGAATATCTAGTTAGCTGTCCCACTTTCCCCCACCCTACTATATGTATGTATAAATATCTACTGTGTATCTCGGGTGGTAACAATGGCAAATTATGATACAGAGAGAAAAAGTAAACAGGCACTAAGGAATTTCGACTGTGTCAGGCGACACGGTCTAAATCCGCCCCTGTGATTCGTATGATGTTCAATGGTCTTAATTTTCCATCCAAATTCCCCGGCGATTTAATCTCAGTCGCAGTTCTTCGTCCGTAGTGTTGGTCAATTTAGTAAAATACGAATGCAAATGTGATGCATAATTTGTTGCAATGTTTGTTGTTGATAATACATATGTATTGTGCAAAACTACTCCATATTATTCAATGATTGTTGAAAGATGATCTCTTGCGGCTATTGTAAATAGAATGTTACAGGCGCGATATTTTTCCGCTCGGGGCCAATTATTCAGTGTTTTCACGAGCGGTTTCCTGCGGCAGCTGGAAAAAGCTAGCTGGTAACCGCTCGTGAAAACCAGCCTTAAACACCGAAAAATTGGCCTCGAGCTGGAAAACGCGGCAACTGGAAAAAGCTACAACAAAATTTCTCAGCTGGAAATTGCTGGCTGGAAACTGCTCGTAAAAATGCATGCTGCAGCGATTTCCAGCTCTGCCACCAAAAACGCTTGTGAAAACGGTCAAAATGCGGCAGCCGTTTCCAGCTACCAGCAGTAATTTCCAGCTATTGCATGCAATAGCTTTTTTTGTTCAGTGTCTGCAAACCGCTCGTAAAAACGCATGCCGCTGGTATTGAAATTCGGTTGTCCGGGCGAACATGCACATTCGTGTTGTTGCTCGGGGCGTTTTCACGTAGCTGGAAAAAGCTGCAGGAAAAAGCTGGCTGGAAACAGCTACGTGAAAATGCGTGCCGCTGAAGTCGTTTTCACGTAGCTGGAAAAAGCCCCAGGAAAAAGCTAGCTGGAAACCGCTCGTGGAAACCAGCCTTTATCTTAATATTTGATGTAAAGTTCGTGTTTTAACCCCTGAAAACAAGTTTGGATTCTTCTTTTAGGACCAGTTCATTGCAATATGAAAGAAAATGTGCAAATTATTCATGGGCTATCAGACCTGCATTATATTTTACATTTATGTACGTATCAAACAAATCAAATCAATATTTCTCGGGACTATATACGTATAAGGAACGGCATCCTCTCCCGACAGGGATTCGAACCTGATGGCACGGGACTGCCACGGCATAGGCCATGTCCCAGTCTGCATGCAATTGTGCACCTTGAATGAGATTTGTAATCGGTTGATAAAGATATCACGGTTAAGGAACTGGAAGCACGATAACATGAATACTGGGACAATTTGCCGATGGAAAAGGTATCGAAGAAGTATGTGGAAGCAATAGAACATTGAACGAAACCTGCATAACATGAAAGAGGCTTTCCATAAAAACATGAGGGCGAACCAGGGTATGGGATTTCTTACACAAATACGACGAGAACAGCGAAAATGTAATGGTGGTCATGGTAGAACTAAGTGAAAAACACCAGCAGACGTCACAAAGATTTCGAAGGAAGTTGATCAATTCATGCAGATGAAATTATAGATTTGTCACACGCTATCTCCGTCAGAAAGAAAATGATCTGCCGAGGATGGTAGCCTTGGGCCAAGAAGAGGTTATGGAAGGAGACAACGATGAAGTTTTAAGCCAGCATTCCGCGGTGAGCGGGAGTCTATCCGTCCCAATAAGGCGAGTTTCCATCACTGTATTCAATGGCAACAGAAAAATGTATGCAAATTGGAAGGCTGCATGGCAACCATTGACAGCGCACCTGACAACACTTGTCCGCAGATGCAATGGCATAAGAAGGTTTGAGAAGCATTCCACTGCAGCTTACCAGACAGTGGAAGAACGACTGGAACGAAAGTTTGGAAGAAAAACTTGGCAATATATATACATATATAAATTAACATTCGCTACCTAGAGAAGTTCTGACTTACTAGATAATACTTCTCTCGTCAACCTAAATAAAATCAGCTGACAAAGAATCTTAGCTTTCTCTGTACCACAGCCTACAATAGAAATTACGTGAACAAATGGTATTGAGGTACCATTCTTAGGTATTCAAGAATTGCTGTTGTTAAGGTCCACACCTGAACTGCATATGTTTGTACTGGATATGTATTTTGTATCGTAGAATAAAACTGTAGCTCATAGTGGGAAAACGTGTCTTTTTGTTGCCGTTCCTCATGGCATAGGAGTAACAAAGTCTGATGAAAGGCGAAAGTGGATCAACCAAGCGGCTGACTTTCAGACCATCACACACAAAACTGTCGAAGGTATAACTAGCAAATATCAGTGTAACTTATATGTCAATAGGATATGGCGAACAATGTTTTTGCTGGTAACAGTGGCCAAGAAAAGGATGCTGCGTCTGTGGGACAAATCTTTCAACACGGCACTGAGATGATTTCAAGAAGATGCGATGGAAAAAAGATTATGCCTTAGATGTCTTTAAACGGTCACCGCAGAATTTTGATATGTTCAGAGACATGTACCTACAAAAGCTAATGCTGCTGATTTAGCATTGAGGGGTAAGAATTGTACATGGTGGAGTGACCGGAGATTTATCGTAAAGAATGAAGACTGGTGGCTTGCCAGCTAAGTTGTGACAAGTCACATTGCTTAAGAAATGAAGAAAGAACTTCTTTCCAGAGAGACGCAATTCACAATGTTAATCGATCCTATGACCTCTAATTACATCTGCGATTTTATATCATCAGCGGTTTACTTACATTAGAAAATTGATTATAGTGCCGATTTTTCAAGAAATGGATTCATTCTTGGTTTCAAATTGGTGGTTAAAACTTCACTATTTCGATATTGGCTGAAGGGCCAAAAGAATTTATAAGCTGGCCCGATGGTTCCGACAAGCTTATTCAGATTGTTCCCGATTGTTCACCATAACAATATTAAAATCCCCCAATTTAACAGCAACTTCAAGGGCCAGTCATCTATTTGTTCCCAAATGTCACCTTTAAAAGTCAGGAGTAGAACACAGTTTCCATAAGTTCCCATTAAGTCAAATAAAAAAATATGCTAGCAATGGATAAATGCGTGCGGAAGAAAGGATTTTTGACCGACAGTTCACCCTACATTATGTGGTACACACTTCACAGAAGATTATTTTGTTATACCATCATCAGTTGCCTTGTCAATTGGCTATTTCCTAGCAAGATTCTTCACCAAAAAAGGTTCAATATCTACCATTTTTTCATATGCCAACAAAAACCATACAATTGGTAAAGTGGAACAGCTCACTCTACAGGTTAAGACATGCAGAATTCTTACCTTACAATGCGGCCATTCCAATCATTTTACCAAGTACATGTATCACTGAGTAAACTGGTGTCTTTTCACATGTATATCAAAAATGAGCAGTTCACTTAGAAATTTCATTTGCTTACGACAAGGATGCATTCTACCCCAGCACGATTCATGTTCAAAAAAGGTGCAATACAAACCTCTTTAAATTTGCCAACAAAAAATACAGTCGGAAAAGCAGAACAGCTCAGCTATTCAAAATTAAGATCATATAAAGGTAAGCTTATAATCATTTACTCGTACTTCTATATAATATGGATAAATGAGGTGTGGAAGTGCACTTTCACGGCACTGTGCGGGCTGTATACGTTCTGTTTCTTCTTGTTAGCGATTAGGGCTATCCAATCATAAAAAGAATTCATTGTTCTAACAATTACAAATAATTAATCCTGAAACCGTGTAGAAGAACCTGCTGAAGGTTTGATAAGGTGAGACCAAAGGTTAAGATATGCAGAATTCTTACCACAAGATGTAACCAATTCAATCATTTTACCAAGGAATCACTGTGTAAACTTGTGTCTTTTCACATGTTTATCAAACAGAGCAGTTCACTTAGAAATTGCATTTGGTTAGGACAAGGATACATTCTACCCAATGGTTAGAGATGAATTCAGACGAGTACAAATTGCATTAGAGTCAATTAAAACAAACTTCAAGAATTGGTGAAGCTTACATAATGAAAAGACAGTATGGTGGATCAAGTTGCTAAATGGTTCTTCAATCATACACTTGCACCATATTTTGAAAGAGTCCATCAAGTAAGCATAACATGTGATATTACATACTGGGAAATGCAGATGTATACGAAGTAGCATTATTGATGAGACTCACTTGAGCTGAAGCACTTATCTTCTCCAGACCACTAACATACCAGTTCGCTTACCCAGATGATAATTTTCAATTGACACCAAATCACTTTTTGTTTGGTCAGATGGGGGGTCAGTTTGCACCGGATCATGTAGGTGAAGTGGATCTCATTCCAAGAAGGAGATAAGAGTGTATCTAACTCATGAGCAACTTTTGGCAACGATGGATAGCAACGGTTACTGCAGTTGGATTCATGATAGATACTAAGAGACTTTCAAATTGGGCATGTTGTAAAAAGTAATATTTTTAGAAAGGAATACATAGCCTTTAGGGACTTTCCCAGGAAAGGATGGCCAGGTTTTTGTAGTTTAGCTACAAGTGGGTTTAGAGAACATTTGTTAGTCCAATTGCAAAATTGTTTACAATAGAAACTACAGATTGCAGGGCAACCTAGTTATAACAACCTTGTTTGATCGGTAAATACAAACCAAGAACTAAGTACCAAGTCAGTTAATTTCAATGATTTCACACTTGATATAACTAACTATCAGTTGTTACAAACAGATTTTCCAGTCCCCTGAAGTTTGTTGCAATGAGGTCCCAACTTTGAAATAGCAAATTATCAGGCATTCAACTATAATGATAATATTAAAATTTAATTAAGATATAAACTTATATGTTCTAGAGTCTATAGGCCTAGTTGTTTTTTGTTACATATATCGTGGAATACATCTAATACGAATAATACGTTTACCACAATATACATGTATTATGTTGTAATAGTTGTAAGTGTAACTTTCATGCTTGATATTTCCTTTTGAATTATAAGTGAGTGGAACTAAATTATGGGGAGTTAATTCGAACCCCCTGATAATAACTTAGCAAGGTTGACTGTATTTAGACTTGGCTATGACTGCATTACAAATTCCCATCCCTGTCATACTAGTTGGAAGGCTAGATTAGACGGGAGAACCTCGCTCTTGCGGTGACAGTGACTAGACTCTACCACAATAGGTGATATTGGAGGGTGATTACAAAACATTTTAAAGGCAAGCTCATAAACACCTGTTCGCAAAAACTCAACCATCTGTTTTTCTCTCACATGTAGTTCATACATAAAACATTTCATGATTGCGATAAAATCTGGAAGCACATAAAAATACATTGCACTATATCTTCTAAAGTATAAGACCCTGGTTTTCACAGCACGAGAGATTCAGTGTACCATCATTAAAAAATTGTCAGTTTGCGGGAACCTTCAATGCCACTGTGGCTAATTAGGCTAGTGCGCAATAGATCATCGACTACTTTGCAAAAGGATACCTCAGGCGAGACAATAGGTGCGTGAATTCACATTTTCATGCAAGAAAATGAAATCACATTTTGCAGTCATACTTATGATTATCCACAATTCAAGCATTATTTCATGAAAATTGTTAGTTGTTTTTTACGAAACAATGTAGTTGTTGTAACAACCAAACTGTGGCACTCAAAATGATCGCAGACAGGCAAATGAATGCCTACTACGTCGCCTCACTTACCGTGCAAATAAACCATTCAATTCTGACTAAATGAACCTCGAAAATCACTATTCACAGAAGCAATTTATCTAGAGATTCACAAAATCACCCCAATTTTTGTCAAATTCATGTTTTCCGGCAAAGTCTTTCCTTGATTTCACTAGATCACACGAAATTCATGAAAATAATAATGGTTCACGAACAACCTATTATCCCTCACTACCTTGGAAATCAATGATTCTACTTGTAGCAAGGTAGGATTACAGTACTGAATATAGCATATGTAGTTAAGGGCACTTTGATTAAAAACACTTATTTCTACTATAGGGTATTCGACGATAAAATGACATTCTGACAATAATAGATTTCTGGAAACTGCTTTAACCCTAATCTAATATTCTGCTGCATAAAATTACTCATGAAAACCAAAGTAGCCTGTGACTTATCCAGGTAATGATCTACAGCCCGTAGGCCTAACCTGCATCCCACTTAAGACATGTGATGCTTTGAAGCCATTCTTATAATTATTAATCATCCATGCTTCAATTGAAAATGAACTTCAAACACAAGACATAAGTAATTTTAACTGTATATCCACACTTCACACCATAATGGTGATTATCTGAAGGGATTTGTTCCAGTCCTGGTTGCAGCTGCATTCATTTTGTCATGGTACATCTACGTACTAGATAAACTTTATACCGGTACCCGCTATTCCACATCATTCAGCCAGCTTTATTACATCACTATCAAACATGATACAATTGATCGAAATATTTCCTACCGTATTTTCCGGCCAATAAGCCGATTTTCTAGCCTCAGATTTTTACCCAAAATATCGTGATCGACTTATTGGGCGGATACGATCTGACATAAAAAATCACTTCCTGATCTATGCCACTCTAATGCTCTCAATGATCGTCAAAATCAAGAAAAGTGGTCGATATTTATTTGAGGTCATTATTTACTACCAATTATAATCTATTTTGAACTATTTTATTTTTACTTTGATTGTTCCATCACCGCACAGCGGCAATGGTATACATTTATATAACGCGCGAGTTCATCGTACTACCACGTGTCAGTTCATACATTAGTATATATGCAAATCAGCAGTGAGCCGCGTACTGCGTGTATGGCTGTGTGTATAGTAATCAGCTGAGTGAGTCTATATATAGCACAGTCACTCGGCGATGATAGTATACACAGCACTCTCACACATCGGCGGGCGCTACTGTCAGCCTCTTAAATCGCCAATTAAGACGAACTAATTGACAAATCAGTGAATTAAAATCTCTGATGAAGGGCCTCGGCTTATTGGGCGAAGCTTTATGAAATCCATGTATTTTAGGCTAAAAAACTGCCCTCGGCTTATTGGCCGGAAAATACGGTATATTCAAAGAATATACACTGCATTCAAACAAAAACGGAAACAGGATTTTGACATTTCAATTCAAAAGCCATTTTTGAAAAGTACTCTTTTTCAAAAGTTTTTGAATGTAGCTCAATGGAGTTAAGGCAATTGTATTGAAATGTTAAAATCCTCTTACAGTTTTTCTTTGGTTTTGGATTTCATTCTTAAACTGAATTAGACAAGTCGTTTGTCTATAAAAAACTAACTTTGACCACATTCTTTGATGTGACAGACTCACAGACTAGGGTTAATCTGGCTAAACTGTTTTTGATTGACAGTTCACAAAAATCAATCAGGCGATTTTTTTAAAGGATAACTGGATGAAAATTTCAACAGAACCTACACGCTCGAGTGAAACCCACGTGCCACATCGCCCAAGCCTTGGAATGTCACTCCACCGACGACCACGTCTGCCTTTTCGGAAGCCATATCTTTCTTCTTCATTCCACCCACGCGCTCTTGATCATGAGTAGATCTTGATCGAGAAACTTTTATCGAGTTTTATCGGCAGTGAACTGGAAAGAGCGGACACCTCCCAGTAGAGACTGCGAGATAGGAACAGTTTGTATAACAGCGACACAGCGACTGATTGACAGAACACAACGGCAATTGTTAGAAACTGAAACGAAGAACGGAAAATCAATTGATAATTTGGTAAGATTGGGGTTTTGATTTAGATTGCTTTAAAAAAGAAATAACTTAAACAAAAACTTGATGTCTTGCTTCCCTAGTCGGGATTGAAATCTGATGGCATGTTAAGAAACTACAGGTATATGGACAATTGCCGAGGACCACCTCTGCCTCAGCGAAAAATCCCATTCATCTAGACAATAATGTCAATTCAGTGAAATATTTACAACAGTTCTTATGCTACCGATTTCCCTGATTTTCAACTCTGTGAAATATTTTCAGCAGTCCCAACATTATCGAGTCCCCTTATTCCCAACACAGTGAAATATTTACAATAGTCCTAACGCTACAGTGTTCCCTGATTTTCAATATCGTTAATCATCTATCCTCAACACTGGAGAGTTTTCTCATTAATGTTAATCCATTAAATTATGTAACTTACTTTATAACTATAATAATCTGAGAGCAGGAATGAAAACAGCAGTAAAACTGGATAACTATTAAACCATAGTAAACAATTCTGAAAATTAAACACAAATTTCATCCATTAATTCAGAGACAAAATGCGAACCTGATGGCATTGGCCTAAAACTCTGCCTCTGTTTGAATCTATAAAATCCTCACTTGCTATCTTTTTATATCAAAGCTTAAAAGAGAGTTTTTTTTTACAATTGCTTATTCATGAATTCTATTTTGTTCTTAACCCTTTCAGTGCGTCTACACCGCAGTGCGGTGTATAAATCAGTGATGGATTTTGCTAGTACACCGCACTGCGGTGTATTGATGTAATTCGTAATTTGTAATTATCTCTATTGAAAAATGGCAGCAAGTGTCAAACATAGTGAAATACTAGTAACTAACGATACACCGCACTGCGGTATAGACGCACTATAGTGGTTTTCCCATTGTTCAACACACTAGGGTGGAATTTTTTAGAATTTTCAAATTTTCTCTAGCACTATAGGGTATTAATTAGTCAGCACTGAAAGGGTTAAAGATCAAGTGTAGCCTAAAGTAGCTTTTGTTTTTAACGATAGATAACGTTACATAAATACATGTACACCATTCTTGAGAAATTTTAGCTGTAATGAGTGATGGATTATCGAAATATAAATGATTGAAAAGTACAGATAGCGTTGATGATGACATAATAGGGCTACACGCTGGATTCAAGGCAGCGCAAACTTTTAGCTTCATGTTTTAGCTCCCCGTTTATCTTATATATGACCTGATTTTTAGGCATAGTTCATACATCAGTATGCGGTATATATCTCTAAGGGGCATATTATCTCAGTGGGAAACTCTACTGATACTGTTAAAAAAATTCGGCTTAGTAGTAGTCATGTTTACCTTGCCGACTACTGCGCCGATTGAAGGTAAACTCTAGTCATATCTGATTAAATTTTAGAAATTAAATACGTTTTCCGAGCACTTAGAGCGATCTTGAACCCATGAACGACTATTATATGTTGGAAGGTAATGGCTAGTTCCAATGTGGTACATCCTCATTTGATGACATTCAGCATCTCATGCATTACACGTCGAGCCCTGAATTATTGCAGTAAAAATGCGCCGATGAATGCTCACTAAAAATCATCACCCAGTAGTGTATAATATCCGAAGGTGTTCGCCACTCATACGCAGCAACAGTAAGTAGACCTATATACGTTACTACTGTTGCTGTGCGTGCGTGTCTGCAACCGATCGATAAAATACATACACTCATCGTAGTACAAATGTACATACAAAATCACTGTGTTGCAATGAATATGCATTGAAATGCGATACTTTTACGTGACGATAAGTAAAACAGGCACTGAACGCTTTTACGGTTCACCTGATTACCGATCGCGCCCGGACCAATTGAGTGAGATCATCACCCCCCCATACTTTTACATCATTTTTGGACTATTTGGAAAATTGATATTTTTCAATACTGAAATCCGCGGGAAACCGCGGATCTGCGGGGAATTCTCATCCCGGCACATTGGAGACTCGCTTTTAACGACCTATCACTATTTCTTATTATCATTTACTATACTGAGTGAGGATGCAATCAATACCTTCCTATCGAGGTCATTGAAATTCAGTGCCACGTACCTTGGCGAAACTGGTGTAAAAATCTCGTTTCAAAGCGCTGCGTTCGGTTGAAACCGTAAATAATAGATTACCGGCGAATACAGCAGCCAATAGAACCCGTAACGTGAGTAACGTTAATCCAGCTATAGTATCGGGCGGGTGATACAGTTTGTGATCGATGCCTTGGAATTGTTCCCAAATGAACAGAATTGCCTGAAATCCGAAACGAAATGTGAAATAATCAAAGACATCATCACTGAAAAATACCCAACGTTGTTAGAATTACTAGCTGAAATGTAGGTTGACCTGGGACAATGAGACATCTTGTGGTGGGGATCTGGTACAATGGTTTTGTCAATTAGGATTCATGTGTCTGATACTGAAGGTAGCAGTCTGTCATTCTTTCGTGTAGTGGTCTCTCATCAATCCAGGGTTCATGCATTTGAATCCTGATGGTAGCAGTCAGTCTTTCACGTACTGGTCTCTCATCAATCCAGGGTTTGTGTATTTCATCCTGGTGGTAATACCAATTAAGACACATCTCACAGCACCAGGAGTACCTCTATCAGAACAGAAATTACCAAACCCTAAATAGGTCGAGAAAACCTAGACGAACCTGTAAAATGCCCAAACAGCTGACTATTTGCGCGGCTGGTTTTGTTCGCAGAGTGTCGAGTCGCGATGATTTGTGAGACCCGGCTAACGTCCACCCCAGCGACATGCTGAGTAACATGTGTAACATGAGAAACTGTGCTATCAGATCTAAAACTGGAGTAAAACGTACACAAATGAATATGAAAAAAACTTCAGGACACCATACTTTATCATTGCATAATTCTGAGTATCTTGGGCATCAAAAGAAATAACAGAAACAACAGTTACTGCTCAAAATATCAGTTTCTGTACCACCCATGTGAGGAGACGTTTTCAATTTTCAATTGTATAGTTGTGTGGGTTTAATTTGACTCTGGCTCCAGTTGTATGGGTTTTTAATTCGACTGTGGACCCAGTTCAACAGTTGAAATGTGTTTGATTTGACACTGGATCAGCTCTATAGTTGTGTGGGTTTACTCTGACTCAGGACCCAGATCAGCACTTGTTTCGTTAAATTCGACTCTGGGTCCAGTCCCACGGTTGAAATGCGTTTGATTTGACTCTAGACCGAGTTCTACATTTCAATCATTTCAATCTTAATCCTGAATTTACGAGGTACTTACGTTCCGCTAATGTCTCTAAGAAAGCTGATCCTAACCCATCACTTGAGTATCTGCAAAATGTTAACAAAATGTTTTTCCAAAAATATAGGCCTTTATCCGGCATTAGGAAAACTGGTTGATAAGACACGTTTTGTAATTTATGAATGCGATGTTTGATTATGACTGAAACTTAGAAGCCCCGAAAAGCTAAGAGCATGTGCGAACCAATAAAAATATTGTATTTCAATGCATGGTATCAATGTGGGTTATTTCCACTCGTGTGAAATACATTAGGTTATCCGATGAAAATAAGAAGACTTTGAATTGTATTTTTGGGTCAACTGCAATAGAAAATCATTATCACATTAAGTCATAGGCCTTCCAAAGAGGGATTGTGGGAAGCAAACCAACTGGGCCACAGCGCCTCTTTTCACTTGAGAAAAATTGATTTACTTCATAAATTATGCTGAAACAACTATACCGGTAGTGCACGTATCATAGTGACTATGTGGTCTAGGTTGTTTAAAATTTGAAATTGAAATCTATTTTGGCCATTTTTAAAGAGGAATTCGAACCCCTTGATAAATCCTCGGGGCACCCAGGAAAATCCATCGGCCCGGTGAATGCAAGTGGTTATGTTTGTTAAAGAATAAATCCTACCTGTATAAATGAAACAGCATGAAAAATGCATCTAAAGCCTGACACACGGTAGCACCTGTCAACAGGTACAGTACCAGGTGCATCGGTCCGCGTTTTGACAGGGTTTGAACGAGCTGTGGCGCAAAAATGCACGCTACCACGAAACAAGCCAATACAACCAACTGATAAAATGATATCAACCCTGCAAATCAACAAATCAATTCACATTAGGTTTATCACTCATATTCATGAAGTGCATACACAATCCTTTATCCACCCTACACTGCTGACAGTTTCAAACCCTATATTAGAGGCAATTAGATATTTTTGGAAAAATAGTGTGTTTAACAGATCTATCCTTTATTGAATCTACTTCCAGTACGGCGTATAACAGACATCCTACCGCTATACTGACATCAACCCTATAGTGAATAGCTGGCATATACAATGGTCTACTTTATATAGGCGTATTGCCTCTACCCTGCAGTGCAGTGTATAACAGACCAACAGCTACATTACATCTACCCAACAGCGCTGCATACCCAACAGTGGTGAGAATAGCGCGCCTAGACTACTGCTATAGGCCTATTGCATCTACCCAGCGCCGTGTACAACAGACCTACTGCTATATCACTCATACCCAGTGCCGTGTACAACAGACCTACCGCTAAATCACTCATACCCAGTGCCGTGTACAACAGACCTACTGCTATGTTACACCCAGTGCTGTGCATAACAAACTACTGCTATATTATACATACACCACAGTACAGTGTATAACACAGGGATGAAAACGGCCCATATTGAAAAAGTCGGAAAATATTTTCAAAAAAAAGAATTTTTTTGGGGAACAAAAATCAGTAACTTTTAGCCAAAAAACTTACTTCCTTTTGGTCAAAATGTTAATAGTTTGGGCCTGAATTAGAGCCGCTTTTTGAATGAGACGCCATATTGGTTTCTCCGACTCCACAGTTGTGCTAACAACTGCCGAAAACCGTCTTAAGGAGCACTCCTAACTATGGAGCGCTCCGATGTGACGCCCGCGATTGAGGCGGTTAAAAGCGATTAAAGGTGATTTACACTGTTCTCAGGAATTAAGAAAATGTTAGAAAAGGTCGGAAATCCGTCTATGGTCGGAAGATTTTCATCCCTGATAACAGACCTACTGTAAAACATGTGCCGTGTATAACGGACCTACTGCTATATTACACATACCCCACAATGCATTGTATAACAGACCTACTGTTACACATACCCAGTGCCGTGAACAACAGACCTACTGCCATGTTACACATACCCAGTGCCGTGAACAACAGACCTACTGCCATGTTACACATACCCAGTATCGTGCATAATAGACTTACTGCTACATGTAGGCCTATATTACACATAACCCACAATGCAGTGTATAACAGACCTACTGCCATGTTACACATACCCCACAGTGCAGTGTATAACAGACCTACTGTTACACATACCCAGTGTCGTGCATAACAGACCTACTGCCATGTTACACATACCCCACAGTGCAGTGTATAACAGACCTACTGTTACACATACCCAGTGTCGTGCATAACAGACCTACTGCCATGTTACACATACCCCACAGTGCAGTGTATAACAGACCTACTGTTACATATACCCAGTGCCGTGTATAACGGACCTACTGACATTTTACACCCAGTGTTGTACATAACGGACTACTGATCACACATACCCCACAGTGCAACTTCTATTCTATCCATACCCCACAGTGCAGTGTATGACTTATGTACTGCTTTATTGTGCCCATCCCCACAGTGTGATGGTGTATAATGGATGTTCCACTATATTTAGATTTTAATCCAATGTGGTTATGAAGGGGTTCCTAATATGTATCAAGCATCGTACCTGCTTCTTCACCGCTGAAATGCTCTGTAGGATTATCCAGCGAATCCGGATTCATGAATTGTATTCTATATTGAATATCAGGAGTGTTGATGTGGTCATTGTTAGTCGTTTTATCAGTGTCCGAGGAGGAGCACGTATACTTATCGGTGTAAACGAGAACCCATCGACGAGGTTTGTTCAGGTACGGTACTGTGTGATTACCACTCAGCGCGGTCACTTGGACTGAAAATCACAGAAATAATGTTCTCAAGACAACCATTCAAAATTCATGAAACATTCCTGATCCCATCATAATACTGTCGCTCTCCCCACATATTTTCCTTTAATATTATCAAATTGACCCTAGTTTCATGACGTGCCTGCCGAGGGAGGATGTATCTATAAGGGTAAGGGTTTATACTATTACCTAGTCTCATGATGTCATTAGTTTGAATCCCTGCTGATGGAGGATGTGTCTACTAGGACAAGGGTTTGTACTGCGTCGGTCTCATAGATATTGTATTATTCAACGCCCCCTCGTGGCCATATACGAAATCCAATTACCTTGAAACTCACCACAATCATAGAACACGTTATGAGCTACAACTTTCTAAATGATTGTGGTAGCAAAATACGCTTAGGTATCAATATAATGTGGAAACACTTTTCCCACTTACGAATGAGTAGTGGTGACACCAAGATGGCCGCCAATTGCGTGATAATTGGCTGATCAAAAATACCTGTCTCAGGTATAAAACATCCCTTTACAAAGAATACCCATCACAAGTTGCAATGAGAAATGGCAAACCAGTAGGAAGCTACAGGACTCAGAATTTGGGCCAAAATTAACATTTTTGGGCACTAAAAAGGTCATCGGACGGATGGCCATCTTGAGTCAGATCGACCCAATTTTTGTTATGCTGATGGGCCCTGGGGGAATTCATATATATCCGAAAGATCAAGGTAATTGATCAAAGCGTCTTCAAAATTTCCCTCGTAAACTTCGAAAATGTGTAAAAAGTGCTGATTTTGGCGAACAACAATGGCTGCCAGTCGGCCATCTTGATTCTGACAGGGCCAGGGTGCTGATTTCAAATAAGGGCATTTTAGCGCGTGATTCCATCCATTGGAGCAAGGGCACATAATAACGCACTCACGTCTGTTTTAGGGGCAACTTGCAATGTTCCCTATTGCATAGAATCGAGGTACCCCCTACAACAATTGATTGAGGACAAGAAACTATGTTTAACTCTGATTTTACCATGAGTGACACACTTAACCACAGTACATCCTTACACCTATGCCTGTCAACGAACAAAAGTTAATCAATAATATGATAGACTCATGGCTTTCAAAATGATTTGAAAAACCAGTTACAGACAAAAAATTAGCAGAAAAAAGCAATCTTAAAAAGCAAATGTTACAGCGAAAAAAGCCAGCAATAGTGTATACATGAAATTGCATATTTTTAATCTTAGAAATATCAAATTGATTTAAATCTATAGTGTTAGTGATTGGCAAGTAACTGTTGATAATTGGTAAGCAGCCAGCTTAAGGACACATTAATTCTATCAGGCTACTCAAACTAATTATCTCTGTGAGTGTCTCTGTGAGTTCACCCAACCCACGGCTTTAGGCTTTACAACCGCAGTCGCTAGAATGATTGGCAGTAGTTGGAAAGGCAGCCAATTTCCAGGAAACTTAAACTAGGCCACTCGTCTGAGGCACGTTTTCACAGATTCACACTGACTGCAGTACATTCAAATATAACACCTGATCACATGAGCTTAACTACTATCATTGATATCAGACAAGATATTTCCTAGCCGTAGCAGGATTCTTACTAACAGTCGGATGTGATGGCTTATTTTGAAAGCCCTGACTCATTACTCGTGACTGACGAGGGCAGGAGGGCGGACCTACGGGTGAGCATGGGACACATCTGAAGGGCACAAGGGCGGCTATTTTCGGGGGCGGGGCGCACTGCCCCTCTATTTTTGGCTAGATGAAGCACTGGTCTACTAGGACAAGGGTTTGTACTGTGATATGAGTCTTATCATGTCGTCAGGTCTGAATCGCAATGAGGAAGGACGTGTCTTCTATCTAGGGCAGCGGCTTGTATTGCAACAAAGTCTCTCATGATGTCATCTGTTTTGAATTCCTGTTGAGGGAGGATGTGTTGTCAGCGAGGGAACAGTTGGTACTATGCCTAATGTCTATTTCAACTTGACTTGAGAGCATTCCGGGTGGCCCAGCTTAGTCAGTTTTGGTAGTATATACCGGTACATGATAGAAGTCTTTTAGGACCAGAATACATTGGCACTCAACCTTAAACATCGTTTTTTAATCCACTTTAAACTGTATTGAAGGATATCCAAAAAGTCTTTATTGAAAAGGGTTCATGAGAGAAAAGAGACTCCATTATTTTGAAGTTTAACAATATGTCTCCATGCCTACCAACTGAAGTTTGGTATGTAGGCATGGAAACATATTGTTTAACTTTCAAATCATGGAGTCACTTTTCTTCATTTAACCCCTTTCAGTGAAGACTTTTTTAATATCCTTCAATACAGCTATTAAGACCTTTATCAGGTATGTACTACCAAAAATGAGCGAGCTAGGCCACCCGGAATGCTCTCAAGTCAGGTTGAAATATACATTAGGGACATACATGTCATAATATTACACTCACATGAAACGCGAGCTTTGTCCAACACTTGTTGACAATTCGATCTCGCGGATTCAATTTCGCTGTAGCGTGATTTCCAATCTTCCATCAAATATAAATCAAACGTCGGCTTTGACTCCTCTTTCAATGACGACAACTGATAAAACACGTAGCCCGGCTCTCCTGAACAGAAATAAAAACACAAAATTCATCAATCTATTTCATTATCAGTCTGTTGTTGGCAGAAAGGTTTTTGGCGTCTCTTTTTAGTTGAAAAAAGGCTAATCAAAGGAAGCGAACATTTAACATAAATTTGTGCAAAATTAATTCGTCGTCATAATGAATGATCGGAACTAATCTAAAACCAAATTGAATAGTCCGATCTTCGGAATGTTCTTCGCACCGCGCAATTTACCGTAGTAAAGAAAATCACCGATGATCTGACCGGTGTTTCGTTTCGCCTCCGCCGAGTTGATCAGGCCCAGCTCGGTTTTAGCCCGCACTCTACCGACGATGACAGCTCCTATAATCAGCGCCGAAAACCCCGCGAAACGAGTCATTTTCGCCGATTGCCGCTATAATCTTAGATCCGCAGTCTTCGACGAGATATTCGATTGTTTTCACTTCCAGGAGATAATTTTGATCGTTATCGGGGAGATCCACGGTGGCATCGTCCGAGCCGATCTCCGATGCCGTAAAACTGAATGGCGGCTCTATTAAATATCGACAGAAACGGTCGAAAACAGAATGTTTTAACTGAAGTTTGTCATTGTTGTATAAATGCAGATTTAGGACATTTTAACTTATCTTTCGTACTTATTACTTTTGGACGGTGCGATTCAAGAATAGGGGACTATAGCAATATATATGTAGTGATAGTAATCAATTAAGTAATAATATTAGTAATTGATAACGATGATATATAATGATGTATATACTGAGTAATTAATGATGATTAGGGAACTAAACCTAACCCTAACCCTAATCCTAACCACTAGTCCCCTATTCTTGAATCTTACCGATAAGTATTTTTGCAATCACTTTGGTCCAAGAACGTGCTCATAAATATTGTCTTAGTTATTAAAGGAAAAGGAAGTTCATTCATCGGCAGATTAAAGAAATTGATGCGTTCAAAGACAAACTGTGTCCGTGCCCCAGTCCGCAACCCGGAAGTAAGAAACGGTTTCTGTCAAAATTCACAGAATTAGTCAGATTTGACGCGTGTGTGATTTCAGCCGATACGTTTACAGCTCTACTTTAAAAAGGGTAACGTAATCAACGTGTTCGCATAAAATTTATTTCCGAAATTATCACAGGCACTCGCTGATTGATGGGCTTGGTTCGGTTGGGATACAGTTGCTGGGGTTTTTGATAGTGTATTTGTGTTTTGAGTTGAGTGGTTATTCTGCAATATATCACCACAGGCACTCGCCGATGGGCTTGGAATACAGTTGCACCGGGCAACAACTATATACCGGACTGTAGCTCTCGAATAGTTCTAGTTAGTTACCTAATCGTTGGTGGTAAGCTTTTTATAATCGGATGGGCTTACCAACGTTAGGGATGACATTGACAAGGACCAAAACACGGTTGAAAAAAGTAACACTTCAAAAATATACTTTCTATCCACTTCAGTCCACAATTAATGGCTTAATTCACAAACTAACACAGGTACCTTTCGAAATAATCCAATTCTATGTATGTTTCGAGTGATTAATCAACATTATTTTGAGAAATTAATTAATTTCCTTACAAATTTCGCCATTGGCCGCCATTTCACTGTATTGCACATGTGGCATGATAAGACAAGGGGACCTACAAGGATTTAGATAAAACTTTCAAGACGAAACGACAATTTTTATTTTTGATGGTTTTCCAACCTATATTTCAAATCTTCGTGTTTTCCATTATAAATAATGAAATAATAAATTCTGGTAAAAGAAAAATGTGAATAAGTGTTGATTTCTTAATATTTTTCAATTTCGTCGTTTCGCTTCGTTAGTTTGTGCTGTTGTCCTGGCCTCAGTCCACAGGTGCCAGCACCTCCAGTAATTTTCAAAATGGCAGCTGTTGACTCTACGGAAATTTACTCTCACTTTACGGCCGATTTGCACATGGATTAAGATCGTCAGGTGAGGTGTTATAGGTATCAGACAAACTACGAATCTGTTGTGTGTCGATTACAACAAAAATTTGACGGATATCTTAAGAGACAATGAAATGCCAGGCAAATTACTCGTCAGTCAAATTGGCTGACGAAGATTTCATACAAAAATGACCTTCCCATTCCTGACTGTGGTTTGTGAAAATATCCGATCGTGAAACTAAACCACAGACAGGTTACTGACTAGAATAGTTCTATCTTCTCTGAAAGTTTCAGAGACTTTGACCGTTTTGTATTTTACTTATTAATTTCTAAACATTATTTTTGATATATTGGGGTCATTGGGCGTCAATTAGACCCCCAAAGAGCCCTTGCACCGGGCAACAACTATATACCGGGCTGTAGCTCTCGAATAGTTCTATCTTCTCTGAAAGTTTCAGAGACTTTGACCGTTTTGTATTTTACTTATTAATGTCTAAACATTATTTTTGATATTTTGGGGTCTTTGGGCGTCAATTAGACCCCCAAGGATCCCTTGCACCGGGCAACAACTGTATACTGGACTGTAGCTCTCGAATAATTCTTTTTTTTCTGAAAGTTTCAGAGGTATTTCGATATTTTGGGTGTTTGTGGGTCAATTAGTCCCCAAGGAGCCCATGCACTGGGCGAAAATTATAAACACCGGGCTGTAGCCTTTGTATAGCTCTATCTTCGATGGAAATTTTAGGAAAATTGGCCCAATTTTAGGAATGTCTCCATAGAGACCGGGAACCAGTCTACGTTGCCGCCGAGTCCGGTTCCGTGTCCGTACAATAAATAGATGAAATAAGTTGTATATTCACAATTTTATCTTTTTATCAAAATGTCTTTTTATTCAATAACAGTGCAAAAAACCGAATCCGAATCCAGTGATACCGAATCCAGTGCTCACTTCACGACGGTGTGGTTATTCTGCAATAAATCCGAGAAAAAACGTCATGGTACTGATACGTTTATAAAGATAATGGCCACTGGCTCCACACACGGCGACCTCATAAAACACTAACAAACTTCGTTTTTCAATCTTAAATCAAAACTTTTATTTTATATGACACTTACTAGTGATATGACAGTTATATCTATTATTCCATCCAATTGTGAGACACTATCAATTTGTGAAATGTCTTTAGTAATATAAAAGAAAAGGTAGTTGACGAAGTGTGAGCGTATAGGAAAAACTTTACAGGTGTTGAGACGTTTTTTCTCGTATTTATTGCAGAATAATGAATGAAAACACAAATACACTATCAAAAACCCCAGCAACTGTATCCCAAGCCCATCGGCGAGTGCCTGTGAATAAATCCGAGAAAAATCCGTCTTGGTACTGATACGTTTAAAAAGATAATGGCCGCTGGCTCCATACATGGAGACCTCACAAAATACTGAACAAACTTCGTTTTTCAATCTAAAATCAAAATTTCAAAGTCAAGTCATCATTTAGAATTATGGTTTATAAGCACGGAAACAGTATTGTGAAACTAAGAGGCTTAGACTGGTAGACTGATATAACCTAACCTCAGTTATTTCAAAGTTCCCAAGTTGATAAGTGAACCCACAATTGATAATGTTTAAATAGGCTTAGATTCATTCTTCTAACGTTCCAACCGTTTTCAACTCAACCTCATCATCAAGAGATAATCAACAGAAAGATATTTGTTTCTCTGTTAATCGTGTTAGTTGCTGTTAGCTGTTAGAGTGCCCTTAAAGGTACAGTAAGTGTCGGTATTTAAAAACATGTTCTTCTTTACATTGCAGCAGCATTTTTGCATCATTTAGCACGGTAGCCTATATATCATCTACCGGGTAACCTACAGGACTGTGATTGACTGCTCTCTGAATCGAAAGAGGTCCTCGATTGTGCAGAGTTCACGCGACGCCGCGCACCGCAGTGAAATCAAGAATGACAATGGGCGAAGAATCGAATCTCTACGGTGCCCTTACAATGCCTATCGTAATCAGTCCAGTCTTGGACAAGGTGGGTCTTCATTCAATAAATGGATAGTCATTCCTATTAATGACTTTGCTAAAGTCAGATCTTTTGGGACTGTTAAAATGTGGTCGACTTGAGTGATTGATATCCGAGCTGGATGCTATGTATGTATTTCTAGTGTCACGAATAATATTTTGACGAGCGGAGTCTACTGTACGATGCTACTCTAGTAAATGCTTTGTCGACCTGCGAATTTAATAAAGATTCTTACAATGAGGACCTGGCCATCAGCTATCCTGCCAGATATCATGCATAACAATAGGACGACTAGTTGAGAATTTAGTTAATTTTCGATAGACATAGGCCTAAAGCATTAGGCAATTCATTTCTGTTGACAATCTCTGGTCGATCTTTTAAGAGTTCCAATCTAGTGTTTTCATTCATCAGTCGTAGAATCTTGAGAAATTTAGGATCGGTTTTAATTGCATCTGAGAAGAAATCCAGTGTTATTTTCTGAAAGAATGCTAGTGACATGGCAAGCGCACTCTTAATCCAACTACGTGCATGATAGGTTTTCCTGGAGTTGCGTATCCGTAAAATATTTGTTAATGTTTTTGCAGCTGGAACAGAAAGATATGGCAGCCACACAGACTTTACGCTCTGCGTTTACCAAGGTAAGAAATCGCTAAAAACAAACATGAAACACCCCCAGATCTCTTTGGTTGCTACTCGAACCCAGACTCCACTCCCCGAAAGGCGTTCGATACTTTATCACCATTCTTCGATCATCCACACTTCACACCATCCTTTCCGGGCAGGGATTTGAACCTGATGACATAGCTAGAATCAGCCACCACGAAACCCCGTCACACGAGACTGCGTGTGCAGGTTTCTTCATGAACATTTGCAGCACGATTACAATTGCTCTTTGTTTGATAGCTGGGGCAAATTTCATGGAGGAACTATAAATGGGAAAAATCTGGGTGAAAATAAAATGGGGTATCTGATTGACTGAAAATGACGTGATCTAAGCTGCGCATGTATTTGCGCACTCTGTCTAGTGTGGCAGGGTTTCATACCATGGCGAATGTCCATGCCATCCAGGTTCGAATCCCGTCCGGGTGAGGATGACTTCACACGTGTCGGGACTTCTTTTGAGACATTTTTAGTTGTAAATGAACTACAATCACCAGGGCTCAGTTTCAGGAAAAAGTTTAAAGCTTAAATTGGTTAAGTTTCAATTGACGTCCTCATTGAACCATAAAGTTACCAACAGCAATAAAACTGAAAGTTAGAGTTTAACTTTTTTGTGAAAGCGGACCCAGATGTAAGAAATTTCATCTACTCATTTTCAAAAACTGATCGCCCAAAATGGTGAATGTGCCTCCAGGCTGCAGATTGATTTGTACGTATCTGGATGCAGATACTCAAAAGCTGTTAGATACCAAGTAGCTTACAGCTAAAAATTTAATTCTGTTGTAATCGATAACAAAAACAAAAAAACTTCTAAGCACAGACCGTAATCAGATACTTTTATTGATGTTTTGCAGTTTAGAGTAAAATCTCAAGGCACAACGTTGTGTAAGCCGAGTTTAATTTTCTGCGTTATTTTTTCAGTTGGAGAAACATCATCCGGGATCGATGTATGATTTCGTGAGAGCCATTCTGGAAAAAGCCGAAGTTCACAATAACATCGACATGTGTGAAACTCTATTACGTCTTGAAGGTAACCGCGAAATTGACGGTAAGTTACAACATGGTCTTTATATATAGGCCTAACGGAATCTCATCATAATAATTGATGGTTATTAGTTGCAAACCTAGAATTAACCTACATCCCAATCAGCGAAACTAAATTTCTGATCCCTTGAAATTCGTTTTGATGAGTTCCACTGTAGCAGGTGAATCCTGACTTGCCAATAGTGGAATCCTTCATTGCCACAGTAGTTTATGTCCTATTGTACACTGGTGACATCTGATGGATCCTCACCACAAGTGAAAACCTCTATTGCCAGAGTAGTTAATGTCCTGCTGCACAATGCTAATGACACCTTGTGGATCCTCACGAGCCACAAGTGGAATCCTATATTGCCGCAGTAGTTTTTGTCCTACTGCATATTAGTGTCACCTGGTGGACCACTTGCTATGAGTGGAATGGTCGGTTTCCACAGATTGCAGAGTCCCTGTTTACAGCTTTTGACTCATTCACATGATTGTAGGCCTACATCCATTTTCATTTTCCAGAATTTCACATCAGTCGGCCGGAGGAGCCGTTCCGAGATCTGAACGCGCGCTCGACGGCGCTGAAAAAGATTCTCAGTCGAATTCCTGAAGAAATATTTGTGCGAAAAGAATTCCTTGAAACGATAAAGTAAGTTGGATTTATATAGATAAGACCAGTCCATAGTATGTTGGCCGCTTCTAGTCCTTATTAGGGATGGATTGAGGGGAAATCACGAGTGGTTGAGGGGGTCTGGACCCCTGCCCTCGCACTAAGGTTGCTCTTTTTGTCAAGGCAGAAATTGTTAAAACCTGCAAATTTGACACTTATGCTCACTCATGCCCTCGGAGTATGTATCTTGTCTGATGTATTCCTTCAAAAATATCTTGATATTGGGATCCTGCTAGTTGTCTATGACTTGGCTGCTTTTTCCGAGAAATGGTTTCCTTCTGGACCGCGGCCCTCCTGTTTTCCTAGATCCGCCCCACTTATAATGTCACTGTATTAATGTATTAAGGATCAGTTCCTTTTAGCCATGTTTTCCGGAAGAGTCTATTGTTCATAAAATACGCGATTTCCCTGTTCAGTGCAGGAGGAGATTCAACCAATTTTGAATAACATTGCATGTGATTTGATTATGTCTTACAGGGATTGAGGGTGCCAATCATCTTGTATTACAAATAAGTATTGCCTTTTGAAAGTGTCCTGATAAAATGTCCGGTGTTTGTAGTTAATTTTCAATGTAAAATGTCTCTAGTGAGGTTCTGAATGTGTGCGTGAGGTGTGGACAATCAGTTTTTGAATGTGAGCTGATATTGTTGGTGATCGACTGTAATGATACTGTGATCGAAAGGTTGTTGGTAAGAAACAACGGAACAAGACCTGGTTTCTGTATATTGACTGACTGAGAACATTTATTTGGAGCTTAATATACAACTATGAAAGAGGATTATTTTGACATTTGAATCGTTTTGAGTTTGAACAGTTTTGGTTCGTTTGGTGCTGTAATATAATAGTATAGTACTGTAATATGAGTCGGTTCACAATTCCTGATATATGAATATCTAATGTCTGGTGTTTTTAGTTCATTTTCAATTAAAATGTCTTAGGCGAAGCTCTGAAAACAAGTATCAGGGGGACAGTAGGAGGAGGTATGAATTCACGTTTTTAATTTGTGTACGCTAAAGCCGGGCGTAGGCTGGCCTTGCCACGGCTTGTGACTCACTGCGACGCGACTCACTGCGACCGCCATCGTCGCAACGACTCATGACCTACTCTACCTTGCGACTGCCAGCGACGGGTTGCGACTGGCAGCAACACCAGTCGCAATGAGTCGCACATGTTCTAGTCTATGCGACGCGACGCAATCGTCTCAACCGACCTACGCTCTCTTGCGACTGGGAGCAACTAGTCGCACACAGTCGCTGGAAATCGACTTACAACACAACCGACTTACGCCCCACTTGTGACACAATCCGACGATCGCGTCGCAAGGTCGACCGACACCTGGCTCTAGGTGTAACAAAGAGCTGTCATCTGGATACTCTTGATGGCTTTGTAAATTCTTAAAAAGGCCAAGGAGTATTGGTGCCAGTGAACTGGGTGGCAAACACTTAAGATGCAGTAGCTACAGTACTACAGTACGTCATGAAGGTTATAAGATGGTAGTGAGTCGATGACGTCATTTTCGTGTCGCCACTTATAACTTGTTGTTGGGAGTTCAGAGGAAGATTTGTCAAACGAATAAATACTCTAATCTTATTAATGCAGAGTGTGAAATTTCGCTTTTAGTAAATGTTTCCCAAATTATTAGAAAATGCCGATAGTAAGACCGTGGGAAAGTTAATATCGTTGAATGGGCGAATCACGGCGGCAGAGTGCACCTGTAATAAGGCGGAAATAGTTCCATGTGAAGGCAAAGCTTTTAAATGATTAGACAGTCGGAGGTGGTTTATCAACTTTTTTTTCGACTATAGTGCTGCTATTTTCCCAACAAAATTGCTAGATTTCGATCGTTTCTCATAAGTCAACACTTATAATTCAAGTGTGATTTTGATGTGTGTAGAGATACATCGTGACTAGCGTATTGAATGGCGGCGCCATGTCTAAGCTGCGCATCGATCATTGAATAGTGGAATTATAGGGTGGAATTATCTTGATTGTATCCATACGAAGTTTATTAAAGGTGAATGTCAACAAATGGTCCATTACAGTCCCTCTAATTTATGTGGAGAGACGCTCTTAACCGGCAAAACCGTGTCGTGTTATCGTTGGCCTACGTGACTGACCTTGCTTGAGCGTTCGCTGTCGGAGCGCCGCTTCAAAGTTATGAATAAAGTACTATATAACTGATTGTTAATATAATACAACAAATAAACCTTTAAAGAAAGGTACCTAGTGTCTGACATTCTACTGAAAAATTCCGGATTCCGCATAGTTTTTTCATAGTGAGCATTTTAGAATACCGGGTATGAATCAATAAAGATGATTGACAGATGCGGGTGCGGTTGTATCAGCTGTTGAAGACATTCGATGTAAACAATAATTTTAACCACGTGCGCGATGAAAACAGGGACATCAAACTAATAAGCACTGATTTTTTAATTACATATGATTTTAATAGGCATCTGTGCTGGTTTTTCAAAATGGCCAGGCCCTCTGGAATTGAATTTGACACAGTAATTCGCCTGTAATTTGCGATGAATCTTTTTGAAAATTAGCTTGAAGATTGGGTCTGGTGAGATGTCCACCCCTATTGTAAAAAAATGTCATTGGTGATCAAATATGGCTGCCATTCGGGTGGCCATTTTGAATTTCTTGTTTGCACGATGCAGACCGCAATACTTGATGGATTTCCACAAAATTTGGTGTGAGGATCAGGGTAGGTAAGCTGTCCATGCCTTTTGTATATGGAGGTCATCAGCCAGGTCGAATCTTGAAGGTGTAAGAATTTTGTTAGGTGAAATGTCTACCCCTTATTGAAAATTGAGTTCAAGTATGGCCACCGGGGTTGCCATCCATCTTGGATTTCTTTTCAGCACGATACCTACACCAATTCTTGATGCATTTTTTTGGCATTTTTTCGAATCTCTGCTGGGCAGCTAAAATGGACTTGTCTTTTCATGTAAGGATATGTTAACAGAAAATGAACATTATATGTTAACAGAAAATGAACATTATCGCCACATAGCTTACACCATCTTAACTATTTTAAAACTTGTTACATCTTACAATGTAAATCTTTCTGTAAAACTTTGAATACTGAATCATTCTTCTTCTACTGCGTCATGAAGGTTCAAGGTTCTCTTGTTATAATATTTACCATGAGTGTGTATGGCCATAATTGTTGGTCAAACACAGGAAAATCTGACAAATTCATAAGATTCTTAATATCAAGTTTGGACGTTATCTTAGATGGTTGAGTTATAATGAGAATGCAGGCATGATGGATGCAATGTTTTATTGCTGCGGCCAAATGCCGATTTTCGACAGATTCTTACTGTTGCCGCGGCGAATTGACTTCAATTGAAAAAAAAACAAAAGATTTTAATTGAAAAAAAAAGTCATTCAGTAAATTATTGCCGCGGCTTTCGCCACAGCAGTCGCTGCACTTCCAACCCCACCGGAATGGAAATCTGAAACTTGTGGTCATTTCCTGTAATTACTTGACCAAGCTGTAAGAATAAAGAAGTATCTATTTTACTGGACGTTCACAGTGGACTGAATAAATCTCTTCTCTGCCTCTCTCTCGAAGGATGATACTCTTTACATAACACTTCCAATGTGTGAATGCCACATATTTTTGGGAGAGTCACCTGCAGCATGCTTGCATTCCCATAGTGTGACCTAGCCTGTGTCTCCACTGCCTGATTGTATTGAGAACATTTGGATTCAGTCAACCAGTATACGCCTTCAATAATGTAATGACATGACCTTTCTTAGATGGCCAAAAGATTTGTTATATAATTTTGTTCCCAGTATGCCTGATGATGGCTAATAGCATTTAGTCGAAACGTTGCTCCAGAAATATCCTCTTCTGTTAAGAACTTTTCATCTTTGACTGAATTATTGTAGGATTTCTCTTGTGATGGCCAAAAGATTCGACTGAGGAAAAATGTAAATTCCACTATCACAATAACAACAATATTTTAAACTTTTCGGCTTTGTGATTGTGGACTTTGTATTTTTACTCACCAGTCGCGACCCATTGCTAGGTCTTTCGTAGGATATTGGAAGGATATACGTTACTTTGGCTAGTGTTCGTAACATTTTTCAAGTATGCTTTAGCAAAGCTATTTTTCGGTCCTATTCGTGAAGAATGGTCGACGTCGGAAATCCGAAACAGAACAAAGAGAGTGAGACTTAACTAGCAGCTTGGAATACACAAACTATTTATATACATGGAGATACTAAACAGGTGGAGACATGGAAAATGATACAAAAACAAAGGTGACGAGCAGTGACATGACAGTGAGACAAACAACAATTAACGCATTAGATACAGACAAACTCAAGAAACAAAGAGCTATTGCAAGTGAACATTTAAACATTAAAGGAATATAGAATATAGTTGAAATGTATACAACATTTATCATGGAAATTTAGTGTTGTTAAAATGCACCTAGCCCTAGGCTATAACAACTAATCTCACTCGTCATTGAGTAAAAACACCTCAAGATAATTTTGGAATTTCATATTTTCTCATAGTTGTTTTAAGATAATTATGCTTTTATGTATAATTTAACCCCTCTTTACTGCTAGGTTCCAGTATTGATTTAGAACAATTTCAGTTCTTGATTCTACAATGTCTGAAAAGAAATAAATTATCGCTTTGTTTAAGCAATTGCTTAATCAATGGTGTGCCATAGTCGAGTTGCATTAGGATATGTTTGAATAGATAGAGGGTGCTTCCTACACATCTGAGTTTCTGAAATCTGCGAGCTTCACCATTCTTGAATACTTGACAATTGAAGGAAATTGAGCTAGTATGTCTTTTTCAGACTGGAATAACACGACCATTTTAGAGTCGATTCGATATGTAAGCGTATTATTCAACCGGTATTTCCCACCAGTCATAATAGGGCTGGGCATACCGGCAAACATCTTAGCTATCGTAGTGCTCAGCTCACCGCGTTATTGTGGTCTAACAACGTCCTTCTACCTCAGATTCTTGTCGGTTTTTGATACCAACTTACTGGCTGTCGTGTTATTGCTCAGTTACCTGGAAAACAACCGGCCCGACTTGATTTCGAACGCATTCTGTAAAATCTACTATGTCGAAGACTATTTCAGTTTTGCAATGTCGAACAGTCTGCTAGTCGTCGTAACGGTCGATAGATTCATAGCCATACAATTCCCACTAAAGGCAAAGATCTGGTGCACAGTGAAACGAGCAAAATGGGTTGTGTTGTTTGTGTTTATATTTGTTGCACTATGCTATTCACATCTGTTGATCTACGGTGGATTGGAGACACCGATCTATGGTGGTGAACCGTTCTGCAGACTTCAACTGGAAGGCATCTGGAGGGACGTGTTCAACATGTTCGACGTGATTTATTCCGTATATACACCATTTCCGGTCCTGCTGATTCTCAACATCTTAATGGCCAGAATTATACTGAAGAGCAAGAAACAGCGCCAAAGTACTTCGTCTGACACGAAATTGCACCAGCGAGAAATTTCCCTCACGATTCTCCTAATTCTTGTTAGTATTGTATTCCTCCTAACAAGTTTACCCTACGTTTTCCACACAAATTTTTGGGAAAGCGGTTACGTCGATTATGAGAATGACCCCGTTCTTTCCGAACTACGCCGCGCGAGTTCTTCTATATCTTATGTTTTTTTATTCATCAACCCGATGGTAAACTTTTATCTGTATTGCCTGGGAAGTTCGAAATTCCGCGCCGAGTTTAAGAGACTATTATGTTTTTGGGTGGTAGCAGTGTTGTGACGTGCTTGCTCTCCCATTCAACTGATTAAACACGAACAACAAAGCTACCGACAATACGTACAATCGTCTTTGATACCACGTAACTGCTGCCAGTATACACTAGATTATAGTATACAGCCTAGACTAAAATTAACTTCGTTTTCGTTAGTGTTTAGTTTTGTATCATTCGAATCGCATTCTGTAATTCTTTGATTCCGAACGCGTTTGGTACTCATCCGGGACAAATATGTGTTTCAAAATCGCTCGCCTAAGCCCTGGTAAACCACGCTTCTCTGCACGCTTATGGGTGCATCAAAACGCCATATTGCACCATACTTGGCATTTATAATGTTACTGTGTGTATTTCAAGCATGTAATTAGCAAAACGCGTTGAATTCGAACCGTGATCAAAAACGCAATGATCGCTAATGAACGCTGGATGCAATATGGATAAAGTTACTTTTAGGGTATAAAGTACATATACAACCTGGAGACGGAGTTATCTAATACTAATACAATGACACTACAATCCCTCCTTTTCCCAGATTTTGAATAAACCTACGAAGAAATGTAAAAATTAAGGACGCAAAAATCTATATGACGCTGTTGATCATTAATAACCCACTGATTAGAACTACACTAAAGCAAAATCATGAAATTAACTCCAAAAAAGCTTTCCAGTGACTAAAAGCAACTCCCATAATCCTTTTATAGCTAAACTATGAATCGAGATCCATCCGTCAAGTAGGCTGGTGGCGTATTGTGACGAGAACAAGGTATACAAACTAGTTTTATTGCAGGAAATTCATAGCGTAAAAAAGGGGATTACAGTACAGTATACTTCGACAACAATAGAGCTACGTAGAGCTACGAGTTAAACCCCTAGATATCAGATTTTGATCAACGGTTTGTGACACTGATTATTTGACTTAAGGTCGTACGATTTGGGAACTTCTTGCACACAGCTTCCAAACTGAAACCGTCATTTCAATGAAAATCTTCGTTAAAGTATTCTAATATGATCAAGAATTTAAGCCATGGCATTTGCTGCAGGTTATGAAAATAGCCGTCAGTTTGTCTCCTTACTGATGTCAGTGAAATGCTGTGGGTTTATACATTGTTATAATTGTTTACAACTTCAAGTTTTTTGATCTGTCACTCGGTCATTTCTTACTCTTTTCTTATTTTTGTCTCAATGACGTTGCAAAAAATTTGAATGCTGATTTGTTCAATGAATTGATAATTTGTTACGTCAAATTTATGGCCTCAAAATGATGTTCTCTGTGTTGGTATAAGAAGGTGAAGTCAACTTCGTCTGGTCGAGGAGCAAGGATATGTCAATATGATAAATAATACTAATGATTTATTCAGCCTAAAATCCATATAAAATCTGCTCATTGGCTTCACATCATCCATAAAAAGAGAACATAGAAGCAGAGAAAACTAAAACAAGGTTAATTAAAAGCTTTGATGAACAAATGGGTTTTGAGATTAGATTTAAAATCATCGATTGATGGACAAGATTTATTTGGACTGGGTAAAGTATTCCAGAGTACTGGCGCAGAGTATGCGAAAGCTCTATTCCGGCTGAGACAAGAATAACGCAGGGAATAAGAGCAGGGGTTGATTGTTGGATCCTAAAACTCTAGCGGATGATTTATAGTGCACAAGTGACTGTAGATATTGTGGTGCAAGACTGTTTAGGGATTTGAATGTTTCAGACTAGGATTTTAAACTGGATACGGGATTTATTGGGAGCCAGTGAAGGTCATGAAGAATTGATGTTATATGACAGAGTTTTGAGTTGCGGCTAACGACACGAGCTGCAGAGAATTTTTTTTTTGGTAGACCAAATCGCAAAGAATTACAGTAATCGAGACGAGTGGTTACAAAAGCATGAATGAGGCGTTCAGCGGTGACTTGGTCTAAAAATTGTCTAATTCTACTAATCTGTAAGTGGTAGAGCATAACTTATTAATATGTTTAGAGATAGACATGTTGTCATCGAAAATAACACCTAGGTTTCTGACTGAATGAACAGGGGTTAATATGACCCACCTGTTTTCTATTGGCTAGAAGGGAAGGTTTACTTACTGGCATACTATTTTGTCATGTTGATGATTTTCTATGGAGAGGTGATAAATTCTTTGAAGAGACGGTCATCAGTGAGATTCAAGAAAAATGTATCACTTGAAGGGAATATGTAGGCCTACACGCATTCAGATATGTTGGTATGCATCTAAACATATCACAAGATGTCACGACACTTGATAAGGATTTTCATAACAAAAATTTGGAATTCCTAAAAATTGGTAGTGTCCGTGGATAGAAGCAGAAAGATTGTCAAGAAAACAATGAGAAAAAGTATGTCATCTATGGCATGGTCGTCAAACTAGACCAGATTTGATATTCGATGCCTGCCAACTAGCATCTTCAATAAAAAAGGAAGGGTTAGAGATATTTTGGCTTTGAAATAAGTCACCAAAAGGGCTGAAGCTGAAAATTTCAAACTACAATTTCACTCTCTGAAGATCCCTAGAATGTTGGTCTGTTGAGATGCATCATTAGGAAATTAATCTGATGGTGGTACCCAAGATGGCTACTTCATTTGCTTCCTTGGAGAAGATGGAAGTATGTTGGGCCCGTAGGGTTAAGCGAAGTACCCTTGCTGGTTAGACGTTAGCTTTAGGAGACACCGTTGATGCAGCCTAACCATTATGCTTAATGTATGCATATTTGATTTCCGTCAGTAAGGAGTCTGGCTTAGTTGATGTAATATGCTGCACTAATAGTTAAGCAACATTAGTTTAGGTCCAATTTGCGAAAAATGGTCAACGTCGGAAATCCAGAACAGATCGAAAGAGTAAGGACTCAACAAACAGCTCGAAATTCCGAAACTGGAATAACTTTATTTTACACACAAACTAGCTACATTGGGAACAAAATGGGTAGAAACATGGAACAAAGCAGTGACTGAGAAACGTCTCAGAATTGATGTACCCGGTCACTGCTATGAAAGAAGTTACTGAAAGTGGTGTTGATATAGCTTCGTTGGATCGACTGAAATAAACAACTAGTTGTCTGTTGCAAGCCTTGGAGTCAGGATATATCCAGTTGACGTAATCATTACTTCAGCTGTAATCATTACGTCAACTTTAACAACAATAGTTGATAAGTCTGTCTATCAAATAGACAGCTCAATTTTGCGACCTTCTTGCATTGAAATACACAATGTAAGAGCTAGCACATTTTTTGATGGCTTTATAATATTTAAAGGCTGAGGAGTATGGATGCCAATAAACCGGGCGGTAGACACTTGAGATCAGCATCCCACTAGCTACAGTATTTTCTTTATATTGTTTACAATTATTGTGGATGGCCCACAACTAAACTATTGGTCAAACACAGGTGAATATGATTCTTTATATCATTGATTCTGCAATCGTTTTAAATGGTTTAGTCATAACGGGAATGGAAATCTGAATCTCGTGGTCATTTCCTGTAGATACTAAACCAAAGGATTCAAGAATTAAAGAGGCATTTTGTATATGTAGGCTATCTAGTAAAAGGTACTGGATGTTCACAGTGGAGTGAATCAATGTTTCTCTCATATTGTAAACACCAGATATTTTTGGGAGTCACCTGCAGCATGCTAATAGGTTGCATTCCCATGGTGTGACCTAGGTGTGTCTCTGCTGCCTGATAATGTGTGTCTCTGCTGCCTGATAATGTTAACCAGTAATCCAGGAATTTTGTTTGGAAAAATATCTTTTACTCAATATTCCAAAAGATTATATATCTGCCTTGTCCAGACTATGAGTCAGCGCTCACCCGCTACTTATTGAGATTGGCAGGCATAGAAAAATACCCAAGGCAGATAGACCTTGCACCGTATGTAGGGAAGTTGAAACTGAATTACATTTTATTATGGTGTGCTCTAGATGGGAAATTCTGAGGGATGAACTTTATAACATTATTTGTAAGATATTCCCCAACATTCGGAGTCTCGACAAGGAAGACCAATTCAGGATTATACTTTCTAATCATCTAGTAGCTAGTTGTATAGGCAAATTTGTAGACCAAGGATTTAAAGCCTTGCACACGATCTAATTCTATATCCACTTTCTCCATACTTGTAAATATTTTGAAATTTGGTAACTTGCATTAGTGTTAAATTTTTGGTTTACCTTTGTCAGTGGTATGAGGTTGAGCCAATTTATGTAAAATCGCGGTACGTTTTTTTATGTGAGCATTTTTTCATTGGTTCTCGGGTTAAACAATGCATAATCAATGCGATTGAAGACATGGCAAACCTCTGTCGATGACATGGTCAACTTTGTTTAAATTCGATGAAAAACTTCTTTTGGCGGGAAAATTCTTAGCTCTCGCGTATAAAATTGCAATGACCTCGATTCGGGGGTGTCGTCTCTATGAGTGAATGTGATTGGCTGTTTTTGGGATATACGGGGAATTCCAGCGCTACTAAAATGATTATGGGAAAGCCATTAATGGCGAACGTTTCATTGGACTAGGTACCGTATATGTGCGAATTTTAAATGCTCATTGCTGGTGAGAATATGATTATTTCACATATCGCCATAGGTATTGTTTCATTTCAATACCCGGTGATTGGTTAGATTGAGATTGAAGTGAAGCGAACGTTCACTACATGAGGACTCCACGTGCGCGGGATTGCTAAACACACAAACACACGCTCATACAGACTACTATATGGTGATGCTGTAACGCTGCTTGGCGCGTGCACGTTTGACATGATAACAGGCTGAATAATGACCGTAGCAGATGAGCGCTGTGTTTTCTGTTTGATAGAATTTGTAATAAATTGTAATTTCTTGTGACCTTGTAATTTCTTGTGAAAATACTAAGCAGCAAACTACAGGTATAGGTCGAGGTCTGAATATTGTAGTGGTAGATTCCAGGATTTGAAACGATCTAATACTACGCCCCGGTGTCTTAGCTTCCGCGGCCATACATTGGATGAGGTTTCATTTCCAAGACTCAATATTCAGCCACCCTCTGATATATTGTGACATCATATGAATTTGATTTGAATATTTTTTTCATATTATGATAAATATTTTTTTGAAAATATAAAAAATTTTCCCTGCCGCGCCTACCTGTACCCTACGAAATTTTGGACGTAGACCATAAACAAATGTTTATCTTTGGTCTTATTTGACTACAAAATAATTCTTTAAGAAAGATGAAATACAATATAAACTTCTAGAAATTTGAAGTCACGAATTAAAAAGATTTTTCAAGCAATGCCCTTTCTCCAAACAACCTCTAGCTTTTAAGGTAAACCACACTTTGCCTATGGGCAATTTATTTCTCATTGTTATCCTATGTACAAAAAATTTTATATACACCATTCTTTCTTTAGTTAATTTTATTCTGTTTATCAACAATCGTTCAAGATTTCATGATGAATAATATATTGAATTGAATTGAATTATAGGACATACAAGATTGTTGTCACAGTCATTTTGATGTCTAAAACAGCCAATTTGGAGTTTGTTCCCACACTGCATTCTACAGTTTCAGACCAATTTTTGGCTCGCATTAGCGATAACCATTCGTATGCACTATACGCTACGCTCAAAGCTATTTTGAGCACACTCAAACACAATTTCAGTAGCCTGTTATTTCACTACTAATGGGCGAATTGAACGGATTAAGCAAAAATATATTTCATTATTTGTTTTCTTTATGGTGCGCAAAGTTGAAAGCCGTGAGTTTCATATTTTTTGAAAAATTAACCAAAAAGTGTAAAAAAATCGATTTATTTGAGCACGTTTTTTTATACAGCATCTTTAATTGTCCAAAATAACGCATGCTAAAATTCAATGCTATTTGCGTCCGAAGAACTGTATCTCGTCAAGATCTGATGCTTTGTTCGGTTGTTATGGGCTTCCAAAGACGAAACCCCCCAAAATCTCGGTTATGTATAATTGTGTTGACCTGGTTTGAACTCCATCATGACATCATAGCATTCTTTGAATATGTAAATGAGGTGGATCAGCAGGTGCTAAACAAAATGGCGGCACAATTGAAAAGGTTCATATTCATCATTTCTAGCACGAATACTGATATTCAAGGCGTATGATATAACGATTTATTGAGTGCGATGTGTTCAATGATTCATCTAGTTTAGAAATCCCGTGCATAAGGCAATGTTGCATCAAGATATCTGACGAAATTCTGGTTTCAATTTGCGGAAATTTACTTCCGTGTTCGCCACACAGCTGATTCACTGATGATACTGATCAGCTGATAGCATCGAATTTTTTAAGATGAGTCTGATATATTTACACGACTGGAATAATTGTGTTTTATCATCATTAATTGAAGTCATTTTATTGACGTTCGCATTAACGATCCGTTTTGGAGACTGATTATTAGTATTAATGATTAGTGATGGTTTTATCTTTGTAGAGAAATAGCGAACGCGATACGTCAGTTATTGGATGCCGTCAGCGCTGTATCAGCCGTCATACATGGACAGTCAAATAAACAGGTATCAAAACTAAAACATCTGCTCTGTTCAATCATTACGAAAAAAAAAAATGTTCGCTGCTGACTTTGAATTATCTCTGTTCTGTCATCATTACCACTATTAGTTATCTCGTAGGTCTGGTTCAGCCAGTATTAGTTATCTCATAGGTCTGGTTCAGCCAGCATTACCACTATTAGTTATCTCATAGTTCCAGTTCTGCCATCATTACCACTATGAGATATCTCGTAGGTCCGGTTCAGCCACCATTACCATTATGATATATCTCGTAGGTCTGGTTCAGCCACCATTACCACTATGAGTTATCTCGTAGGTCCGGTTCAGTCACCATTACCACTAAGAGTTATCTCGTAGGTCCGGTTCAACCACCATTACCACGATGAGATATCTCGTATGTCCGGTTCAGCCACCATTACCACTATGAGTTATCTCGTAGGTCCGGTTCAGTCACCATTACCACTAAGAGTTATCTCGTAGGTCCGGTTCAACCACCATTACCACTATGATATATCTCGTAGGTCCGGTTCAGCCACCATTACCACTATGAGATATCTCGTAGTTCCGGTTCTGTTGAAGTAGGCCTAACCACTATAAGCTATTTAGTAATTCATAGTTTTGTCACCATAACCATTATGAATTAAAGATTATAATCTTAGCTGATCTTTCCTATTCACTGTTTTGAGATTTGCACTCTGGCACACAGGAGTGACAGAGTTCATGATTGGCTGTTTGTTAATGTAAACAAACTCTGTGCTCATTGTTACTGAGCAAGGCGGAGCCTTATCATGAGATTTTGCTCATTAAGTATAAAGAAGCATCATGGTGTAAGTGAGCGATGTTTTAGATAATACGACAGTATTTATTCACAGTGTCACTGATTAGAGATTATGATAAACAGGGCAATAAATAGATTACAAATGTGTAGGTAATATCAGGAAATTTGAATTTTTGGTGTCTCCGATGTTGTTCTTGCTGGTGATGAGTGGCTCAAGGAACGTCTTGATAAGAAGCAGGCCTGACTACGAGGGTGTTTATGATTTAATGTGGGAATTTTGGTCGCGGGTCTGGAAAATATTAGGGAAATATGGATTCCTATATTTGAAAGAACAGCCATCATTTTACGATACCAGGATAGACATAAGTACGTAAGTGAGTGATGCTTGATATATACATGTATATACTAATACTTTGTCGTATAAATAGTTGATTCCCCATTCACTTCACTCATTTTCCTGATGAAGCTGCTCTGCATTAGTAGTGAAAGCTTGTAATTTCAAACGATATCGGTTTTGACCCGTACAGTAACTAACTGTTTGTAGGTTGTAGGTTACAGTAACTAACTGTTTGTAGGTTGTAGGTTACAGTAACTAACTGTTTGTAGGTTGTAGGTTAGAGTTTGTATAAGGTTAACACGGCTCCTCTGCGACAAATTTTCCCATTGTGTTCATTGTGTTTTTCTTTGAATTTTGCAGAGGTTAGACCACCAAAAACGTGAATTTGTCAAGTACTCGAAAAAATTCAGCAACACATTGAAAGCGTATTTCAAAGACAGCAAGTAAGGGCAAAATAATTTCAATAAACAGTCCTCCAGTATATAGAATTGCCACTCAGTACCTGATCATCAGAAACAGTCTCTGAATGTGGTTTACTATCCCCTGATTGTCAGGAACAGTCTCAACAGTCTCTGAGAATGGTTTACTGCCTCTGATTTTCAGGAACAGTTTTTAAAATTGTTTACTTTCCTCTGATTGCCAGAAACAGTCTCTAAAAATGGTTGATTGCCCCCCGATTGTCGGAAACGTCTCAGAAAATTGTTTAGGGTATCAATCTACAGCCTGGAACCATCCCTTTCAGACATAAATTACCGTACCATTGTTGAGCGGTGAAGTGTGGATGATCAGTTTTTACCCCTCCGCCTTAGGACGCAAAGGGTATTGTCGTGCAGATGTTGTTCCCACTCTACAGGCTTAACCTCTACAGACCCAGAGCCAAATTTTGGTCCAAATACCTTCATATTTGAGAATTACACTTACTTTGGGGTTCTATGTTGAGTTTCGGCCTTAAAATTTTTTTTCGCCCACTTTTTTCCCAAAAATCGTACCTTGGGTCTGAAATGAACTTATTTTGGGAATTTAAATTTTCGGATTTTTGGAATTTAAATTTAAATTTTCAAGTCCTACACCATGCTAAGTGCCTTATTTAGCCTACGTAATACCGACATTCTAGCATGTAACTGACTTGATGCAATGGTCAAAGAATTTGTTTGAATTATGGAAGGAGAATGAGCCCTGTTGTTTTTGACATGTGTAGGTCGCCACAGTCATTTTGGTGTGTGAAATTTTGGAGCTTGTTCCAGCTTCACAGTTTTATAGTATACTAATTTTCTTTTCACTTGGTATGTGTATTAAAGGCATAAGGAGGATGAATTGAACCCTTATTGTTTCTAATGTGTCTAGGTCATCCAAGATGGCCGCTACACTTATGTCTGTGTTTTAAATAGGAAATTTGGAGTTTGTTACTGCTCTAAGGTATAGAGTTTATTTAAGCTGATTTTATTCATACTTGATCTGTGGTTTTATGATGGGAGGGGACGAGCCCTATTATGTTTGGCATATAGGCCTATAGGTCATCGAGAGCAACCAAATTTCTATGTGAAATTGGCATTATGGACCTTGTTTGTGCTCTACAATCTATAGTTCACTGATTTTTTTATGACTTGGTTAACTTGGAGGAGGATAAACCCTAGTGTTTTTGATGTGTATATGTTATCCAAGATGGCCACCACAGTCATATTGAAACCTATTTTTGAGATGAAACTAAGTGTCAGGTATATGTACCCTATAACAATTTTGCATGCTCTTCATCACTCTCAGTCACTGGCCGAGGGGTATTCTTTACATATGTCTAGCTGAAAGTGTGCGGATAAAACATTTCTGATGTCTGGTGCTTGTAGTTAATTTTCAAATGATAGAATCTTGGCTGCAATTCTGAAAACAAGTTTGTTGTAATGGGGATGAAGTACCGATTGCTCTAGGATTTAAGCTCAGACATACACTAGTTACCCCTAATTCAAGTATATATTCACAGGTTGGCAACTCCATTGAGTGTATTACATGTATAGTGAACACACATGTTTTGTTGCATTGTTTAGATTATTAGAGGTTTAAATCTACTGATTCGTCGGTTTTTCTTTTCGCAGGAAGAAAGACGTTTTCACAAGCGCAAATCATCTGATTAACCAGACGAATTTAATCATGGACACTGTTAAATCGTGTTTATAAGAAAAATCTGAAAAAGAAAACAAAACACTGGACTTTTTCGTATGAATCCATGTTCACTTGAAATGTTAAAATTGGGCATGCTGATCAGCTTCTCGCCAATACCTCAATAACGGAAATGGTAGATGAGCTCCTCAAAGTTGGCATGCCAGTTAATGGCTTGCATCATGGCTGGCAACTTCCCTCAGACTATGCGAGGGTTGTTCTCTATAAGGCTTACAAAATATTATCCCTTGTTTCAACTAAAAAATTTGTGACCTGTTCATATCTATAATTGCTGGGTTTGTTAGGGTTAGCTTGATCATAATTCTAAAATAAGTAATGTACACATTAGATAGGTGGCCGGCCTAGTCAACTTTTAAGCTCAGCAGAAAGGAGAAATAAGGTATAAATTTTTGTTAGCCTAAATATTACAACTTAAGAAGCTGAAGGAACTTACATATAACCCGGTTTATATATCTGTAAGCTATTAGATGTGAATATTTATTGTTCCTGAAATTTTTGTTATTTATTGAAAACAAAATGTTGTATCTATGAGTTATGAGAAAATATGGCGTAGAGTATTATATCCATTAAGAATTGGTGGAGTCTAGACGATGTCCCTGATGTGGTCTCTTATCACCGATCCTCCCCCAGCTACGGTAAATTCTAGCCCTGAGTTGATGTAAAATACTGAGTTTGAGAGATACAGTACTTAGATTCTGTCTCTTATGATAGCTATAGATTTTGGAACTGAAAATATACTAAGTACCTCTCTCTATTTATCTCTCTTGTATAAAAAGCACAATGAAAAAAATGTTGAATATTGCAATAAACTCATTTGACAGAAGAATGTGTCTTATCATTTCTATTCTTTTGTCAGCCACAGTTTCACTTGCTATGCTCACTCGCTATTCAGCTTTTGCCACCATGAAAGTGGTCACAAAATTGTTGCAAGGAAATCCAACTCCGTTATTAATGCCATCACTTGGAATTTGTTGAGTCCCACTATGACTGAAATTCAATGGTATAGAAATCCCCGAATCTCAACTCTGCAAAATATTTACAGCGCTACAGAGTTGGCTGCTTTTGTGAACAATATTCCCAACAGCGAGTAAGTAGTGAAAGTGTACTGGTTAAATGTCTATGGTTCATTTTCATTTATTTTTTACCGCAGTGTGGAAGATTTTGGATAAGAGAATATAGTTCAGTCTCCAGCAAATTCTAGCAAACAGTCCTAAAGATGTTTCCGCAAAAGCTAACTAGAAGATGCCTAGTCAAATTTTCTACAACTTAAAAAAAATGAAATGCAATGATTTTCAGATCTATGAAATGATCTTTATTGAATTTTACTAATATACATGAAATATATGTTTCTATAACATCAAAATGACAACTGATGGATTATAAATGCGTCATATCACCGAGCAGTTAATATAAAAATATCTTCAGTAACGTTTAAAAATTACACAATCTCTTAAAAAAAGAATTCACATCTAGGATCTTTTATGAAATGCAGTTTCAGGAGACCATTCATAAAGTACGTACGTATACAGGGCTATATAGGTAGGACCTTGCCATCTAAAGTATCCAATTGGCATGTATGTAGTTAGCTTTCTAAACAAAGCGTAAGCCCTTGATGAATTAAAATGTAGTTTCACTAGTGGTATTTGCCTAGCTTATTTGACCAAGTGGACGTCAAAATCAGTTACAATTTCGTTAACACCATAAAAAAGCGTTACTGGCTAAGTCGATTGTTTGCACAATGAGAGACCTGGGGCCAGTTGCACAGACGTGACTTAAGTCCAAAAGTGGTCTTAATTCTTAAGACTGGTCTTAAGTTGTTAGATTAGCTATAGAACTAAGTTGGTCTTAGACTGGTTTTAAGTCTAAGCCATGACTATGCAACCGGCCCCTGGTTATAGCGAATTCGGATATGACAATTAAATTGAATATTTCAAACCTAGAATTTCATCCCAAATTTGTTGATTTCAGTAATTCCATACTGGATAAAACAAAAACTTGGTTTTAACTGAAGTTTGTTGTAACTAAGTTTCACTGCATATAAACCACTACAACAAGCGGATTATCTGATGCCCTCAAGTTCAAATGTACATGTAGAACTGTTGGTTATAACGAACAAACTTAAGGGTTCCCTGACATTCGTTATAACCAGGTTCCACTGTAATATGACTACTGGCACAGGCGTAGTGCTCGACTCATATTTAAGTGAGCAATATATATGAAGGAAATTCCTTTTTCTTTTTTGCGGAACATACTTTATCAACGGTCCCCGGTACTACTGATATAAAACACTTTGATTATCGATGCAAACATTAGTAAGCTGATAACAGCACCGATTAAAATGCGAAATCATTTAGCTCAACATAAATCAATTACAGCAATACAGAAAATATCAACAAAATCCTGTTTCACGGAAAAATATATTTTCAGTTTTAAGCGCTATCGGTTATTTCACATTTCCAACAATTCACTGTCACTTTAACCGTTTTGAGCAACCCCTTTTTCATGAAACCATGGATAGTCAGTTCAGCAGTTGTGGATCTAATTATAATACCCTTGGCACCGGTTCCACAATTAACAGATCTATAATTAACCAAATGTTTCATTTTACGGAGTGATACTTGAACTCTGTAACTCAGCTCATGTAAGTTGAGTTGACTGAAATTGTGCAGACAATGTCGTTTAAAAGTTGGTTGAAGTAAATAGGAATTCTTTGATTGCAATTGAAAATGAACTGTAGGGTCTCGGTACAACTGTTTTCCCTAAGAAAATTTTAGAAATTAAAAGCGTTTTCCGAGCACTCAGAGCGATCTTGAACGACTATTTATTTTGGAAGGTAATGGCTAGTTCCAATGTAGCATATCCTCATTCAATCACATTCAGCATCTCATGCATTACGGGTCAAACCCTGAATTATTGCAGTTAAAATGCGCCGATGAATGCTCACTAAAAATCATCTCAAGTGCATAATATCTGAAGGCGTTAGCCACACACGCGTGGCAACAGTAAGTAGGCCTATATACATTACTACTGTTGCCGCACACGTGTCTGTCTGCAACCGATCAATAAAATACATACACATCGTAGTAGTAGATTCAAAATCACTGTTGCAATGAATAGCATTGAAATGCGATACGCGACGATAAGTTAAACACTGAATGCTGAACGCTTTTACGGTTCACCTGATAACCAATTGCGCCAAACCAGTTGAGTGAGATCAACATCCCCCCCCTCTTTTACATCATTTTTGGGCTATCAGGAAAATTGATATTTTTCAATACCAAAATAAACCGCGGATCCGCGGGGAATTCTCATCTCAATAATCGATGAAAATACTGTATGTTGAAATACTTTCATAATATCAACTCAGATAGCTAATTCGGACACATATTTACAATCCGAAAAGGTCCAACTTGAGCAGAGTCTACTGTAAAACATCACCATTTCTATGCGTTATCGTTCGAAGAACTTCCCCAATCAATTCACTAACTTATTCAAATTTTTCGCTGCACTCTCTTGAATGCCTTTCTTGAGAATCCAATTCAATTCAAGGCATTTTGAACTATTTTTTTGAAATTCTATAGCCGTATCCTGCTCAAAATCAACCTTGAGAGATGGTTTGAGAAAATATGACAAATTATCTGAAACACTGCGGTCCTTATTCGTACCCAACGGAGTAAGAAATGTGACAAACCATCTGATGACAATTTACGATATCGCGACTGTAGCACCGCGTTTCTTTTCTCTAACAGCGGCTTTACGACAGACATCGACCGTTGCGACTTAAACAAATCGTAGATTACGATTCACCGTGACGACTGGTCCACCACCGAGCGGTACCATCGGTCCGACGGCCTGATTCACGTCCGCAGTCGTGATGCTCATCAGGTTCTGAATATCAGCCGTTCTCATCTGCCGACGTTCGGCAGCCGTCTGCTTCTTGGCGAACGCGCCTTGCGCAAGTCGACGTTTCTTCTCCTGCAGTTCCAGCATTCTCTCCTCGACGGAGTCTTCGATGATGAACTGAAAAATCGAACGTGATTTTTTTTTTTTTTTCATATAAATCCGATCGGATCCACGCGTGGCAATGCTGTGTACCCGACCTACTAGGGCCAAGTTTTGTAAAACCATTCGGATTAACCGTCACTACCATATTTATTAAACCAGGGGCATGAGATGGGTGGGTTGTTGGGTGTGGAAATAACCAAGTGTAAGTTATATCAAGTACTATTTGTTATATCCAGTATGAAATGACGTTTCATATTCTAAATTTTTGAGGAAGCAAAGTATTGGGGGCTAGAGAATTTAAGTTAATCAACTGAGCCGAAAGCTCCACTGCGCACTAATGACACTTGGCGGAACCCCACCTTCAACAAGAGGAATCCTCTATTGCAGCAGCTTTGTCCTACGACACACTAAGAACACATAGTGGATCATCGATGTATAGTCTTTACCTTAGTGATGATAACATCTCGAGTTTGTCCCAACCGGTGACAACGATCGAAGCACTGTTCCTCCGATGCGGGATTCCACGCGGGATCGAGCAGAAAAACGCGCGACGCCGCCGTCAAATTCAAACCGACGCCGCCTGCTTTCAACGACATCAGAAATATCGTCGGCGACGCCGGGTCGGGGTCGGAGAACACCTCGATCGCGGTCGTGCGCTGTTTCTGCGACATCGTGCCGTCAAACCGGACGAATTTGAAGCCGTTCGTGCGCAGCGGCGTTTCCAGCACTGTCAGGTACGACGTGAACTGCGATACGACGATACTCTTCAACGAGGCATCCTCTTCTCTTACGGCGAGCAACGCTTTCATACACGCATCCACCTGCAACGTCAATAACACTTAATAAAACATCGACATACGTAAACATTTTCAGGTAAGAGCCAATCTTATTAAGTCCTTCACCCCTTTCAGTGTGTCTATACTTACAAGTCTTTGCTAGTACACCACATCCTGGTGTATTGATGTTAATAGTAATTAGGTTTTATCTCTAATATTATGTTTCTTATATTTATTAATTATATTTTTCATCTGTAATTAGTGTTAATTATACCTCTTTTTAATTGCTTGTTTATGTCAAAATACTTGATTTTACCGTAACTTTATCAGTAGCAAACAATTTTTTTTATATATATGCTGAATAAAATCTGAAAATTTGAATTCTATTAAAAGATAGTAGCACCTGTGAAACAGTGAAATTACAGTAGATAACCATACAACGCGTTTGGTGTTGACGAATTAAAGTGGTTGCCTGTTAATGCCATTTAACACACTGGGGTGGACTTTTTTAGAATTTTTCAAATTATATCCAGCACTTTCTTATATTAACCCATTAGCACTCAAGCCACCCGTGTCCAAACTGCCTATTACTCCTCACGCCGCCCGAATCTGCCCAGACACTTTTTTCGTATGCTGCACAAAAACGGTTCAAGTGGGATTAAAAGCCAATAGCTAATGATAAACTAGGCACCTGTTCCATAGTCCCATTTATTAGTTTCTTTTTCTAACCCCTGGCAAGTGAGCCTCTGTAGATATAGTTTATATAGTGCTGCCCTCTACTGAACACGTGTACTCAGTCGGCCATGATGTGGAAGGAAAACACAATAGATGGTGAAAGTTTTCCTCAATTTTGGTGGTAAAAGCCAATATTAGTTAGCATTTTGTTGCTCAAAATGTAGTAGTTGATTAGGAGCAGTGGTTTGAGCTGAATTGTAGCCTGTCAGATGGTTTGATGTAACGTGTGAGTGCATAGAGCCAGATTTCGTTTTGGCAACCAGCCAACCAGCAGACTTAGTTTTTCATCTGCCTGGATTTCATACATGGGCTGGAGAACGTTATGATTTTTTAAGATTTAAGAACAGGCCTTCTCCGTAGTTAGGTCTAGGCCTACTAGTAGTTATCAGTCGTCGTGTATTTCAACTGATCAACGTTTTCTTTTCCGTTCATTGAACGTGATGTGTTTTTTTGTGAAAGACTAGGGTCCGTGCCAAATGACCCCGTCTAGTCTATTCAACATGTGAATATATCTTGCGTTATTGGTATTAGATGTGCTTCGAGTCGATGACGATGATGTCTATCGTCTTTCCATTCGTGTATTAATTCGTGAAGAATTAATACACGAATGACGTGACGTGACGGTGTTCATTCGTCAGACCACAGAGGATTATCAACCTTTCGCGTATTTCCGTGTTTCTGGACTTCGCGTTTCCGGATTTCGCTTTTCCGTACTTTGCGTTTGTGTTTGCGTACTTTGCGTTGGCGTATTTTCGTGTTACCGTATTTCCGCGTTACCGTATTTCCGCGTGTCGCAGATCGCCGAACAGAACTCATTGTGAACCTTTTACCTGTCTATTGTAAATGTATATTTTCTATTTTCTTGTACTGGCAGCTGTCTTAGATACAGTTTAGTTTAGATTAACAATTAAATATTCCAACTTAAATCATGTGTGTGTGTGTGTCGTTTATAGGTGTTGTTTGATCCCAGTGGTTTTTAGGTTCTTCTACATCGAACAACACCCAAGTCCTCGAAATACCGTACAGGAAACAACATCCTCCTTTTTCAATTTCTAGAGTATGTGCATGACAGATCTGAGCGCTCACTTCAAATCCAAGTAAGTTTGGATGAATTTCGGGGGCCATAAGGACACGATTTTGGTAGCCCGCCTCATCAAATCTTACATCATATGAAAGCCTTGACTATTTACAACTAACCAACACTAACACCCCAGTGAAGTTCATTACTTGTTCCTTATTCCTTATTCCGTTACTTATTGAGAATTCATCTCCCAATAAGGAACAAGTAACATGTTACTTGTTCCTTATTCAGATTTTCTTGTTACTTATTGAGAATTCATCGCCCAATAAGGAACAAGTAACTTGTTACTTGTTACTTATTCAGATTTTCGTCTTTACCGGTTCAATTTTCGTTACTTATTCAGAATTCATCGCCCAATAAGTAACAAGAAAATCTGAATAAGGAACAAGGAACAAGTAACATGTTACTTGTTCCTTATTGGGAGATGAATTCTCAATAAGTAACGAAAATTGAACCAGACAATTCTGAATACGTAACAACCCTCTGCGGAGGTCGTGAGAGATCGCCTGTCGGTTTTTTGGGGGATATTCGATACCGGAGGACGTGCCGATACTAAGACCATAACGCCGCGCGAATCGATTTATGGTTTTTAAGTGATGATAGAGACGGAAAAAACATATACATTTCGAACCAGTAACGAAAGTTGAGCTGGTAACGACGAACTTTGAATCGGGAACAATCAATGGTTTATTGATTAAATGGTTGGCTCTCGCTCTCGCGGTCGGCACACGTGGTAACGCAATCGTGTTTAGACGTCTGGATTGGCTCATCACCTGGCGATTTGTTGTCAAGGTCGAGGTCAAGTTTGTTTATCAGCAGAGTAGACATAGTTACGTAAACTACGGCATAGTGTATACCAGCGCCACCTGGCAAATAAGTAACGAGAAAATCTGACTTGTTCCTTTTTGGGAGATGAATTCTCAATAAGTAACAAGAAAATCCAAATAAGTAACAAGTTACTTGTTCCTTCATGGGAGATGAATTCTGAATAAGTAACGAAAATTGAACCGGTTAAGACGAAAATCTGAATAAGTAATAAGTAACAAGTTACTTGTTACTTATTCGGCGATGAATACTGAATAAGTAACGAAAATTGAACCGGTAAAGAAGAAAATCTGAATAAGGAACAAGGAACAAGTAACATGTTACTTGTTCCTTATTGGGAGATGAATTCTCAATAAGTAACAAGAAAATCTGAATAAGGAACAAGTAACATGTTACTTGTTCCTTATTGGGAGATGAATTCTCAATAAGTAACGGAATAAGGAATAAGGAACAAGTAATGAACTTCACTGGGGTAACACTAACTTGTAATGCAGATTGAGCTATTCGGTATCGTGATGAACTTGGATTTTCCCTTGAATTTTCAGAGGAGTAATTGACACTACATAGTGAAATTGCCGAGTGGTTAATTGGTGGGCGAAGGTTTGACCGATTCAAACACAGCCAGCTTTTACCCCTCTAGTTCTAGACCCGGTCCCCCTGCAGGGTGGCCACTCTCCACACTAAATGTTAAGAAATGCAGCATATCAAAATTTCCCAGATTGTTTATTCCTGTTCCCATTATTTCCAGGTCAATGGCCACCCTGTCCAGAGTTTTCAACAATTCTATTCATTTATGCTTGTCACTTGCTACACTACTAGTTCATACAGACGCTGAGAAGTGGCAACACTCAGTGGTTTCATTAGGTCAGCCGTAAGCTGAGCCTATTACTATACACATGGAGCGCATTTAAATAACATGGTTTCCAGAGCAAAGGCTCTTTGAATGTGCAACTGGGCATATATTCATACAGATCATTCATTAAAGCATTATCCATTCTCCAAACTCTACGTAGCTGAATTTTGAAAGAGAGCCTCGTTAAAATTCATATGAGCTTTTTCGCGAATATCTGATCACAAAAATATTGGTTTTGAAAGCAAAGACTCCGCTATGATTGGCTTAGCCGCAGAAATTAGCAGGTGTTCACGTGAACCCGCAGTATCGTCTACAGTTTTCCTTCCGGGTTTTATTTTAAGATCTAAAATTGTATTTCAAGATCGATTTCTGTGAAAGCTTTTAGTTGATTTGGTTTTTGGGAGGAATATTTTTATTAGCACCACAGAAAATATCATTGACCCTTGTGCAAAGTCCGGGAAAAATTGCTTTTTCTCAAATCGGATAGATGACCTTGATATGCTAATTAGCCATGTGCTCAAACTACAAATTCAATCAAATTTCATTCTGAAAAAAATATCAAATCCAATTCAATTTTGTTTTATTGAGCAAATTTCAGAAAATTAATTTCTATTCCGCATTAAAATGAATAAGGACCAAGGGAAAGATTTATCTGAGGTATTTGTTCCTGTCTGATCCAGTCGCTGTCTGTGCTACTTTAGTATTCTATGATTGTATTGTATTGTGTAAATTATTAGATATTGACTTTGAGCTGGGAGTGTATTTTGACAAATTTAACGACAGAATGCATCATCATTTGCCATTTTATGAAAAGCTGACAGGCTGGCCATAGTGCCCCTTGGGGCTCTCGTTCAGCTACCTAGACTACGAGTGGCAAGAGAGGAGGAAAAGAAACAGGGAGCCCACTTTAATTCGACTTGCTTTTTTCACGACTATTTTCCGACATGCATGTTGTTTTCCCTGACTCCATCTGCTCAGGATCTGCTAAGAATTCTATCAATTAACTGTAACAGTCAAATCCATAAGCATGGACAGAAACTTTTTGATAATACACGCAATCTAGCAATCACAAATAATTTCACGCACCTTCTCATTTTTTAGGCCACCCTGATAAACCTTGAGCCAGCTAATAACACTTGGTTGGGGTCAGTCGAGGGGAAAAATTCCTCGAATCAGCTATTAATGCACTCAATGAGTTGATGAATCTAAAGAAATAATCAATGGCATTTTCATTCCCTTTATCAAAATTCAAAATTTCTTACCTTCGCACTCGAGTGCCATGGCCCATTGTCGGTTTGTATCACGACCGGTTCCGCCGGCCTCTCCGATTCGGGCGGTACATTCACCAGCCTGCGTTCATCAACCGGAGCCCGGCACAACGGGCACGGTCCAGATGTGGCGCCGCCGTCAGCCGCGCGCAACGCCCCCACAATGCACGCACGACAAAACACGTGCGCGCAATGCGTGATCACCGCGTCTTTCAGCGAGTCCAAACAGACGGAGCACTCTTCGTCCGACCCGGAACTCAGAACGGCCAATAAGTTATTGATAAGTCGCTGTCGTAATTCCGCCTCCGGTACATCTGCATCATCGGCGCCGCCGCGCGACGACGCCGCCAAATCTTTCGCCGTCTGCATCGATACTTTTGCCGCTTTTGTCACCAAAAATGGGTGGCAGCAAATCTGACGCAAACGCAGCAAAATTGTCAGCACTTCGCCATAGTGATGCAACAACGTGCCTTGGCGGCAGTAACGGCTGATGATCAACCGGCCCTCAGTGTGCATCGCGTCGTAGATCTTACGCTCCTCGTCGGACAACGCGATCGTCTCCTTGACAACGGTGCGCGACGGCAAGGCGACGAGCGGCCGACCGTCGACAATCTGGTTCTTTGTGCGACGCAACGCGACGTTCGTCATCAAGTGCTGCACGCGGCGGAACGCGCTTTCCTCGCCACGCGTGATCGGCCGTTCGATCGTGCGACTCCACCACGTGTGATCAGTGAATGGTTTCACGCGCAGGAAATTCATCAACGACCAGAAATCCTTGATCGAGTTCTGAATCGGCGTGCCGGTCAACACCCACCGGCGTTCGGCGGTCAGGTCGACGATCGCCTTCGTCTGTTGCGCTTTCGGGTTGCGAATGATGTGACCTTCGTCGAGCACGACGCGCAGCCACTTGACCTCATGCAGCGGCGACTTCGTCATCGTTTTCGGGTTGTTCGCCTCGCGCCAGTCGGTCGCCAGCGTCATGTACGTCGTCAGAACGATGTCCTGTTTCTCGAGCAGCGCGACGCGTTTGCACCGCTGCGGGCCATAGTACGAGTAGATCGCCAGGTGAACGCGCGCATCGACGTGCTCCTCGAGTTGATCGACCCAGTTGCTCAACACCGACAACGGACAGACAATCAGCGTGCCGCGCGTGCCGAAATGAGTCGCGCGGCCCGACGCACTGCCGCATAATCCGGTACTAGGCGTCGAAATCGAATCATCGTCCGGGGTCCAATTTGTTTTTCCCTTGGCATTTTTTCCTTTCGATTTGCCTTTTCCTTTACCCGCTTTACCGGCAGGTTTCTCAGTCACGCCAACCGAGGCAGAGGACTTTTCACTAGCGCCAAACGAGGCAGACGGTTTCTCGGTCACGCCAAATGAAGCAGACGCCTTTCGAACGGTCGCCGCGGTAATCATACCCGAAGGTGTCGCTTTTACCGTCAACGTTTTAACAGTCGCAGATGGTTGGGGCGCCGGTCTGTCGAATCGCGCGAACATCGCCGACACATCCGGCAAATCGAAATCGTCGTCGGAATCGATAACGTAGACGGGATCCTTCTTATCGCGACTCGAACTTCGTCGTTTATTCGTCGTGATCTTCGTCACGCTCACGTCGGGCGAATTATCGCTCGACAATACGGTCGGGGCGGCTACAGCGTCGTCCGACTCGTCGCTGATGGCTATCGGCGATGTCGTGCGCGGCGGGCCGTCGTAAATAACCTTTCGACGATCGCTACTATCGGTACCGTCGTCGCAAACGATTTCTTCGTTGATCGCCGATGGAACTTTCGACGAATCTAATACATCGAAACCGTTACCGTAGACGACGAGACTCGTCGCGGTCGCAGGCTTCGTCGAGTTGATGAATTGCACATTTCGATTAGCACCAGTTGACAATGGGAGAGATGTTTTGTCTTCAGCTACAGAATGTGAGTTGGTTGAACCAGGTGTTACTAGCTCGGGTTGAGGGAGAACCAGATTCGGTGAAGGCAGATCCAATACGGGTATAGTAGTAGTTCGCGATGAGACAGGTGTAACTGTTTCGGGTTTAGGAAGAACCAAATTCAGTAAAGGTGGATCCAATACAGCAAATGTTGAAGCTCCCGATGAGACAGGTGTGACCGGTTCGGGTTTAGGAAGAACCAGATTCGGTAAAGGTGGATCCGATACAGCCGGCGTAGAAGCTCCTGATGAAACAGGTGTAACTGGTTCGGGTTTAGGAAGAACCAGATTTGGCAAAGGTGGATCTGAAAGAATACAATCAATGAGATTTTTAGGATGGTAAAACCTGTGCAATAGATAGCATTGAGACTGCTGTGGATATTTCACTGAGTTCAGGGGGCCGGCTGCTCAAAGGTTGGTTAAACTCTTAACCGTTGGTTAAGAAATTATCTACCAGTTATCTCAACCAACCATTGAGCAACCGGCCCCAGACTTCCTGTAAACATTTAGTGTTGGGACTATTTTTTCACCCTTAGAGCAATCAGACAATTAATTTTGGTCACCCCCAGCTAGAATCACTGTTATGATTGTATCATTTTATCTGTTCAAGCTAAATCCATTTAACAGAGGCAGTCCAAGATCTGTGTCTACATGAGTCATTATCTAAATTACACATACCCTTGTTTAAAACTGTCCATAATTTAATGGTGGAATAATGATGATTACTAGAACGATAACCACACTCAAACGTGGTGAACGGATAGTAAGATAAAAGTTACCTGACGATGATCTCTAGGGTGAGGTCGAAACGTCGTGTCTTATATATATTTTAGATTTAATAAATAAATTATTGTTTTTAAATTCTTTTAATCTGTAGATAGTGGGTTTTTATCTTATCATGGTGATTACTAATTGCCTAATTATGAAGACTTGAGCCAAATGCTCTACAAACATACATAGTATAGACACTTCACAAATCAAAATTCACAAGACTAAACTTTGAAAATGAGACTGACCAAAAACGTAAGTAGAAAATTTTCAGATGACCAAGATCCTGAAATACCAGGAGTTTTCCAGGAAAAGCCTATAATAACCCTGAATTTCCAGGAATACCAGGTCTTGGAATTGATTTTGCTCAAATCCCAATCTGAATTCAAGAATCTGAACTTAGACCTGTGGAACCCGAGTCGAGGGTCAGTCACCCAGCCATGATGTCAGAATTACAATCATGTTCTACTGACCTGTTGATTGGAGGCCTGGAAATGACGTTTCGGTTTTTATAAACTTTTCTGCTGGTTTCCAGTCCTCGTCGTCTTCATCAGATTTCCTCTTTTTACGTCTCCCTCTGGTCTTTTTAGTCATTTCCGACTTGTCTGGAATATGCGTAGAATGATTCTCCGTTTCGCCATCGTCGAGAAATCGGGCCGGTTTCCGGGCATTCCTGCATGAGAAAAGGTTAGTTGAATTAGAAATGCAAATTGAGACTCAAGAATAGAGACAACTGAAGTAATCTGACAACTTATCTCATGACAAATTAACTGAGAGTTTGACTGTATAGTTGAAAATTGATCAATCTTGAATGTGAAACCAACTCACACAGCGGAACTTAAGTTTCACGTCCACGACTTTTTTGCTACTCACCTCCTTGGCCGAGACATCGATCGCGCTTCAATCGTCTGAGTTTTGACTGTCTGTGATTCATGGTTTATTGCTGACGATGTATTCACCTCGAAAACAGGCTTTGTAGCAGACGGGTTTGGTGGTCCTGATATCGGATCACTTTTTGTTGCCGACGGGTTCACCGAATCTGGCACCGCGCCAGTTTCAGTTGCAAATGGGTTTACCGGATCTGGCATCAAGCCAGTTTTAGCTGCTAAAGGGTTTACCGCATCTAGCATTGAGCCAGTTTTTGTCCTAGGCGGGTCTAACGAATCTGGCATCGGGACAGTTTGCGACGCAGTGTTTACGTCGCAAGAAGCTGGCTGCGTCGCGGCCGCCACCGGCAACGTTAACAATGTCTCTGCCGCTGCTACGACGCCTATTTCAGGCGCGCGACCTCGCAGTTCTATCTCTTTCGATGAAGAACTGGGAGACGAACTAGGGTTCGGCGACATCGCGTCCAACACGGCAGTACGCGTTGCAGACATGACGACTAATTCATTCGTTACGTTTTCTAATTCCACAGTCGACGATTGTGTCGTAGATGACACGATCGCGTTGTCTTTTTTCGATCGAAGCGTCGCTGTAACTTGCACTTCGAGTTCCATCGCACCGTTGACGTTCGCGGCGAGAGTTTTGGCCGTCGCTGTATCCACTAATGCGGTAGATGGCGCCACCACTGCCTCGGAAGTAAAAGCAATCGGTGTTTCTTCTTCATTTGGTTGTTTCTCTTTTCCGTCTTCTTTTTCCACTGAAAGAATGAAGAATTTAAGTGTGATATGAATGCTTTCGATTTTAAGACCAAGCGAATGAAAAATCTCGGGACAATTTTTTTACTTCCGATTTTAAAGTTAGATGAGATCAGTGTTCTCCGCACAGTGCGGCTCCCTCAGAAAATCAGTCAACCCTTATAAAATATCTGCTACCCCTACCAGAGTGGATGTCGACATTCTATCAATGCTGACTAGAGTAATAACTGTGGAAACCACGGGTGATTGTCTTTGGCCCAGAACTTCAAACTGTTCAATTTGTTCGCAATGGAATTAAGTCAGGCCATCTAAAATCTATGTCTCCGTTTGGCCCCCCTATGAATATTTTCACATCCGTTTATACCCGTTGCATTAGTTTATACAATGATTGACTACCACACAAATATTCAAGGTCCAATTCTTCTCCACGGCGACACTATTTGGTACATTGTTTCGTATCAATATATAGATAATTGTTCCTTTAAGATTCCAGCATACCGAGAACACTAGAGAGATCAGTTACATGAATACGACATTGTTCCTAAGTAGTTCATGAAAGTTCCGAGAGACAGATGGGAAGGTCAAGGATGGAGGCAAGAGAATAGATCCTAATAGACGGTACAGCTTAGAATTAACTTAATGAAAATTGCACATCATTTGCACGTTGAACGCTTCACGTTCTCGTCTGGCATTCCGATTGAAACGCGACGTATGCGCGATTGGAACGTGTTTTAAAACCGTTTCAACGATGTACACAGTACGGTATGCGTTTAATTTCAATCCTAAACACCAATCAATTTCTGTTTTAAACGTAAACAAAACGGAAAATAAACGTTAAGGGTCCAGTTCCACCGTTGTGAGTTAAGATTTAACTCATTGAAAATGAACTAACTTTAACTTTAACTCGGAGTTAACTCTAACTCACGACTTTGTAACTGGGCCAAGGATGTCAATTTAATTCTAACCGTAGATGGGAGAAGGGGAGGGAGAAATCTGCAGACGTATGCGTACCTGAATCTTCGTTATTGTTTTCCTCACCGCTGCTGTAAACATACTTCGCTGGTTTTCTTACAATTCTACAGATAAAACAAACACAAATTTTTTGTGAACAACCTACACAAAGGGTTCGTTCTATCAAACTCACATCACCACGATGAAGCCGAACGAACTGAAGCTATCTTCTTACGCCGGCCACAACACATCAGAAGGCGCGGTAAACATTCGAAGTAAAACACACGATCATAAGAATGAAGTCGTTTCTACTACTGATATTTCTGCAGATCTTCAGAGAATAAATGAGTAATTGATGTGGTGATATCGGGTCGTTACGTAGCAGACCGGGCTAGCTGACGTTAAATTGTAGTAGTTTCCATCAGGAAGGAGAGTAAATTTTTCACCAAACTAGGGGTCCAGGGACACCACGCCCACTTGGGAAGTGGTTTCCAATGCTCAACAATCTAACAATTTCAATATTCAACACCCCCTGATGACCTTATACAAAAACCAATGACCTTGAAACTCACCACAATCACAGAACATGTCAGCAATTACGATCTTGTAATTGATTGTGATAACAAAATATGCCTCGTTACCAATTTAACAAGGATATACTAAATAATTCTATTCAACGCCCCCTGGTGACCATATGCAAAACCCTATGAGCCTAACACTCACCAAAATCATAGAACATGTTATAAACTACAACTTTGCAATTGATCATGGTTACAAAATATACCTAGGTACCAATCTAATAAGGAAATACTAAGTTATTCTACTATTCAACGCCCCCTGGTAGAATAACTAATGCCTTTAAAACTCACCACAATCATAGATGATGTCATGAGCTACAACTTTGCAATCGATTGTGGTAACAAAATATGCTTAATATCAATATAGGTATCAATAGGTATCAATATAATGTGGAAAAACTTTTTCCCACCTACAAATGAGTACTGATGATATCAAGATGGCCGCCAATTGCGTCATAATTGGCCGATCACAAATACCTGCAATGAGAAATGGCAAACCAGTAGGAAGCTACAGGACCCAGAATTTGGGCCAAAAAAGCACTAAAAAGGGTCATAGGACGGCCATCTTGAGTCCGATCGACCCATTTTTCTTATGGTGATGGGCCCTTGGGGGATTCAAATATATACGAAAGATCAAGGTAATTGATCAAAGCATCTTCAAAATTTCCCTCAAAAAGTGTAAAAAGTGCAGATTTTGACAAACAACAATGGCTGCCAGTCGGCCATCTTGAATCTGACGATGCCAGTTTTTGGGCTGAAAATGTGTCTAGGGTAGATACATGTATAAACCAAATATCAATACATTACCTTGAAGCGTCTTCAAAACTTCCCAAAATAACTGGATTCCATCTACGGACGGACGGACATATGAACAATCGATAAATGGACTACTTGACTGTCAGGTATTTATTTCATGTCGTCTGTATTCATACCACAGAATATCGGTATGATACACTCGACAGCTGTGACTTTTACAATTAAATTTGCAGCAAAATAAAGAAATGGAACCACATTCTTGAGTGTGCGACTTGTCTGTTTATACGACTTATAGACAGAATTTTATATTATTTGATGAAGAAATAAAATCAAGGGATTTTGAAATTTGTAAGACTTTGATGAGTGTCCGAGTTACAGCGTGGCAGCTTATGCGAGGTCAACTGTATTTCAATATTTTTGGGAATAGTTGAGTTCTTGAAATGAGTAGAATCTACTTACTGAAAGCCGTTGTAGTGTGATCCGGATTAGGGATTAATCACCAGGGCAGTTTTGGGGCAATTCAGTTGCTAAAGGGTGAATGTTATATTTACAGGGTGATTCAGGGTTAAGGAGTAACTAACAGGCCAGTATCAGACAGTTTAAATGCACGGCTAACTCTTTAAGTAACGAAGTAAAGTAAATCAATAACAAATTTTGCTAGTACAGCGGTGTATCCAGGAAATTAGCCATAAATTTTGTTCTCAATTAAAAAATGGCCGCACCAGTCAAACATTGTTAAATATATGGGTTTATATATCGGGTTTAGAATAAATAACAACACAAGTCCCTCGATGAAGCTTCTATATATTACATTAGTAGCGAAAGCTCGTGCGTCAAATAAATAGTTAACCTATATAGTACTACTCGTGTCGTTATTTACTGAAAGGTTTATAAACGTTATGTTCAAGTGAGTCAACCAGAACAGACTTTCACAGAATATGATATGCATAAATCGAACCTTGTAGATCGTGATCGCGACGGTAAATTATACGGGTTGATTTTCATCGCCTCGTACGGCGCAAATGTGGGATCTTCCTTCCGCACTAACACGTTTCCATCATCATCGTCGTCGTTCATGATATCATCTTCGCCGCTGAGAGTTTTGTCATTATCTTCGATAACTACATCATCATCGCCGTCATCATCATCATCATCAATAATTTCACTGTTTTCATCTACATCTGGAAATAATATCGTCCGAAAGCGATTTCAATTATCAACAAACTCGTTCCGAGGAGTATCTACATTCATACAGTCAATGTCTGTAATAACGTCATTGCTGGCTTACGCAAATATTTTTCAGAGAACAAATTTGCTCGATCTAAACTGAAATTCAATGAAAACACCATGATTTATAACTCCAATTTCATTATAATGTCTTCTATTGGTCCCAACATTGGCATTATAAAGAGATTTTACTGCATCAAGATACAGACTTGACCGGAGACATTTTCACTTGGAAATGAACCGTTTAACACCAGACATTCAAGCGTAACTCACCGGTAGCGGAACAATCGGCATCTGTCGTCGAACAGGAATCATCAATCTCTGTATCGCCGTCTTCGGTTATATCGGGCAAATCGTCGTAATCATAGGCGCAGACTCCGCTCGTCGCTGCAGCCGTAACGGAATCATCCCCCGGCACCGCCGACGTCGGTTTGTCTTCGTTGTCGGATAATTTACGTCTGGCGTTGTTCAAACGATTCAAACAGGCAGACGTGTTATCCCTCATACGATCGCGTTTACGCGGACTGTAAAACGTACGCCCGGACGCGCGGTACATCCGTCTGCGCATATCACGTGCCACCTAGAGTCAAATAGATACACTGACGTAATCGATAAGCGGAGTAGTTTTCGACTATGCAGTTATTTCCAGACCCCGACTACATGATATCTCAAATTGTAGTATTTTTCACCGAACATGAGTGTAATTTGACAACAAAATAGTAGTTTAACTCAAAATGTAATAGAAATACTCTGAGATTATTTTGAAATTTTTTGGTACGTAGTTGGGCTGTTAAAAGAGTTGAAACTACCTCATAGTAGTGTCTGTGAATGCAGTTCTGTTTTTGTCGAGGTTAAGGTAGTACTATCCTGCCAGATGGCTCGACCCAGATTCAATCGACCATTGTCAGAACTAGCTCTATTAATTAACGTTGAACTTAAAAATTTCAGGATCCCGAATCCATATTACAGGAATCTGTTTTCATCAACTCTAATCTTATTAATTATTATGATTGGAGTTGATATAGCGTGTTGAGCTGACTACAGCAATAACATAAATCATGTGGTATGAAAAATACATTTTCTTAAACATTATAAGCCAAGTTAAAACAACCTGTAGTAGTTCTATCTTTAGCTCTACCGCTATTTTTGGCCTTATAGACAAGTGTCAGAGCAGGGATAAACAAAGAACCAGTCATCTACGTATGAATTATCAACGACTTACCCTAGATTGTCGGAGGAACCCTTCCACGGGCACGGCGAGAGGCTTCTCATTGATAAAGTTACTGAGAATTAAAGCAATGACCTCAAGTGTTTTTCCGAGACCCATATCATCGGCCAGAATACCTGAAAACATATACATACATTTAGACTTTAATTAAGTATTTTATTGCGAAATTTCATGAGTCATAATCAGGGAACTTGGTAGCGTTGAGACTGCTGTAAATATTTCACCGAGTTGAGAATTAGGGAACTTGGTAGTGATGGGACAGTTCATATTTCACCGAGTTGAAAATCAGGGAGCTCATTAGCGTTGAGACTGCTGTAAATATTTCACCGAGTTGAAAATCAGGGAATTAATTCATAGCCTTGGGATTGTAAATATGTGTTGACAATCAGATAACTCGGTAGCGTTGGCACTGTTGTGTATATTCAACCGAGTTGACAATCAGGGAACTCGGTACTGACTGGACTGCTATGGATCGATGAAATTGTTTTGAAATGTCTTCTTACCGCCGCGAACTGGTTTCGGCTTGCGTCTGGTCGAATAGTGCGTTAACGAATTGAAATATTCTCCGTTGCTTTGTTTCTCCCAAAACGGCGGCAAATTGTCGCGATTTTCTCTCGAGATCATCCAGTGTAATGCCTGTTTCTGATGAGGGAACAGTTTCGTAGCTATAGCCTGTATGGTGAGTGTGAGGGAGTAAGAAAATTCTGATCACTTAAACAAGATGAACCAGTCATCCGACAATTATTTTCAATTCCTGATAGCATAAATTCTTTTCATTGTTCATGAGGAACTTCAGCACTGGCAGATGGCTTGACGAGCACCCACTCAGACTTATATCTTCAAAATTGGTCACTTTCAATCAATTTTGAACTAAGATTTTATTCAAATCAAAACATTACCATATGAACCTCCAATAAGAAGATTCACTTTTCTACTCCCCAAGTTTGGTACTTAATTAAATCAATGAAGTTGATTACATTTTCAATTAAAATGTAGCAGAACTTGACACAGGGAAGCCCGAGTAGACCGGCTATAGGCTTTGTCAGTATGTGATTGAATATATTTCCACGTATATTATATTGCCCTGTATAAACATTGCCCTGTATTTTCCGAAACGCACTAGATAATCCATACCACAAAATGCTCAAATACTTTCTGTAATCTGCAACTGAACTTGTAGCGGTATTACCGTAAATTTTGTACATAGATACATAGGTCAGGATTTTCAACTCTTAACTACTGTTTTACCTGGATCAAAATTAACATTCGATTTGTATGATAAGAGAAAATTTGCATCGTTGACATCGTTGAAGATTTTAAACCTACCTTGCACGGTTCTGATTCTGTCGTTTTGTCGCCTTCTTTCAAATTCTCGAACAAATTATCCAATTCATTCTTCATCTGAAAAACAACGAATTCATTGAATTTTCCAACTGTGGAACTGGGCCGTGGATTGAACTTCGACTGAAGAGTGGAATCCTCTGTTGCCGCAGTAGTAGAAGTCCTGCACACTAGTAACACCTGGTGGATCCTCACTTGCCACAAGTGGAATCCTCTATTGGCGCAGTAGTTGATGCACCTGCACATTAGCGACACCTGGTGGATCCTTACTTGCAAAAAGGTAAATCCTCTATTGACACAGCAGTTCATGTCCTACAACTACACACTAGCGACACCAGGCAGATCCTCAATTCCCACAAGTAGAATTCCCTATCGCTATCATAGTTAAACTTTGAAATGAAATATGAAAATTCTAAAAATTTATTTATCCTCATCGTCTGAATGAGAGGTATACAATGGGACATCAAGAAGTATTTAGAATTTTATGTCCTACTGCACACTAGCAACACCTATTGGATCTTCACTAGCCACAGTAGAGACACGCCACCGGTATCTCATTTTTTTCAGGTGAGGATCAACTTTTCTTACTCACCTCAGCAGTAGTCAGCACAGTTCTATACGACGACGACGACGAAGGTTGAGACTGATATTTATTCTTATTCGCCGAAGCCTCATTCGCCGCGCTTTCCGTCATGTAGTAACCGGAGTAGCGCAGTTTGTCGACAACTTTCTGGCGATTCTCCGACGAACCCCAAAAAGTCAACAGAACCGGCATCGAAAACACGTTCGTAGAACCACTCGGTATCGTACTGAAATATATTCAATCAAATAACGATGTATATGCAAAGCAGCGATAATAGGTGGTTCCGTACATATGTCTTGGTTTCCCAGTCGAATTGTTCATTTAACCTCACAACGGCACCACAACCTTTGAAGTGTCGCCCACACACTATCAGCAGCCAGCAGGACTTGAACCCGCCAGTCACTAGGTACTGATAGAGAATAAAACGGTATCACGCCTTATCCCGCTAAGCTACCTAAAGGCATTTAAAATGAGCTGAAATTGACTTCATTTTCAAGTTGGAACCCTCAAGTGGAAATTACTGATGTACTTTTGCATGCCTAATTGTAGCCATCAAACAGGATAGTAATGTTAGCAAGTGAGTCCAGCAAATTATGAGCACTCACCAGGCATCAAACCCGGGTCTTGTACGTAGAAAGCAAGCGTGCTAACCAGTAGACCAATACAACGCGAATGGCCTATGCATAACACTGCCCTCGCCTCTAATTTCAGCTGTCCCCAGGCATATATCAATATGTATTTAACCCTTCATTTTCTGTCCTGATGCCCATGTAGGATGAGAGGGATTACCGAGGTCAAAATCGGGTATTCTACCAATGTAATGATACTAGAAGTGGCAGTGAAATTACGTGCACTCACTGGGAATCGAAACCAGATCTCATACGTAGGAAATAAGCTCGCAAACCAGTAGACCAATGGAACTAGTCCACTTGGCCGGTGGTTATGCAGCTTGTCTGAGTAACAACACGAAAATAACTTACGCGTCGATTCTACATAAATCATTGTCCATAATAAATGCTAATGGAACGGCTAACTGTCGCTTGATATGTCCGACTTGATCGCCATCTACATTAGTCACTCGTATTGCGTTTTTATCATATAAGTTGTTAGGCTCGCGCTGCAAGGCGACCATTTCACCGGTGTTTACCTAGAAATGAAACCCGGCACATCGGTCAAGTTTTACAAATTAGTTGCCGATGTTGGAGCTATAAAACATGCCCATTTTCAAAAGATTGCTCGGAACTTACGCGGCCGAGCAACTGCGCTGCTCGGTTTACTGCTCGGACATTCTGCTTGGTTTTGATAAATTAGCCCATATAGATTTTGATAAATTAGCTCATATTGCGCGGGGCTAATTTATCAAAACCGAGCAGAATGTCCGAGCAGTAAACCGAGCAGCGCAGTTGCTCGGCCGCGTAAGTTCCGAGTAATCTTTTGAAAATGGTCATGTTTTATACCTGGATGTTTGGTCCTTGGTTTAAATTCAATAATTTGACTCTGGATCCAGTTGTGTGGTTTGATTTGATCCAAGATCTAGTTCAAAAGTTGAGTGCGTTTAATTTAACTCTGAACCCAGTTTCACAGTTGTGTGGGTTTAATTTGACCAAATGCACAGTCATGCAGGTGTAATTCATCCTGAGATCTAATTCCACAATTGTGTGGGTAATTATGACTCAGGATCCAGTTCCACAGTTGTGTGGTAAAATTTGACCAAAGATCTAGTTCAACAATTGAGAGGGTTTAATTCGACTCTGGACCCAGTTTCAGAGTTGTGTAAGTTTTATTTGACTCAGGACCCAGATTCACAGTTATTTGACTCTGGACCCAATGCACAGTCATGCAGGTCTAATTCGACCCGAGATCTCTTTCCACACTTGTGCGGGTAATTATGACTCTGGACCCAGTTCCACAGTTATGCGGGTTTAACTTTACTCAGAACCTAGTTCCACAGTTGTGTGGGTTTAATTAGTTTATGAACCAAGTTCCACGATTACGAGTCAAGAGATCGAGCGCAGTTCATAGGGAATATATTTAATCTGTGTAAACTCACCGATCCCGAGTAGAACTGTTTACCGACGACGTCACCGCGAACCGTTCCGTACGTCACTTCTTCCCCGTTGAAATCATCCACGCCTTCGTTGTCATCGGAGTCGCTCTCCATCACAAGCCGTAGCGCCTCGCGGTCGGGCGGGGCTGGACCTGGCGCGTTAATCACGCCCGGGAACACCGACGATAAATCATCGCGCATCCGTCGCCATTCGCTACGCCCGACGTCATCGTCGTACCATCTGCGCTTCCGTGGCCGGCTTTTCCACCCGCCCCAGCGTTTTCGGCCCCAAGGCATCGCGCAGGTGGGTATCTAATCGCAGAATGTGGCGATACGTAATTCTCTTGTCGATCACCACAATACAGTCGAGCACAAACCCTTTAAGAAACGAAACGTACTAAGATTATAGAGGGACCTTGTCGCAACAAACTTCACGGGACGGGATAAATCTGTTTGCGATATGTTCTGATAGTTCTAAAACAGCAGAACCTCATTACAACAAACTTCCATGAAGACTGAACAGCGAACTGGATACTTTAAGATTGTCGAATGTACATTTACCTTTCTATAGTGAACAACAGGGGCTAATTTTCTCAAAGGCAAACTAGTGCATGCGTACACTTCATGGATTAGTGGTACTTATTAAACTAATTAAAAAACTCATGCTGAAGAGCATAAAGAACTCATGAAATAGAAATTGCCACTTAAAGAGCAAATGCCATCTAAATTGTACTAACTAACCAGATGAAACTTAACTTTAGTATAGGCCTATAGGCCCTAATGACCTGAGATTCAACTGATCGAAAATCTCTAATAATCTGTCAATTAGTCATTTATTTATCTTTCACTCGGTGTTGTGTAGTTTGCATACAGCCCGCAGTGACTCTATTGACGATATTATCTGAAAATCAACACAAGCACGTGTGCGCACTAGTTCGCCTATGCACAATTGACAATAAATAAACATTGATTTAGAAAGATGATCATTCCTTCACTGCATTCACAGACTTATATACGTTTATCATGTCATTTCTCATATTTTATACCTCTTTTTTCATCTTTATTGTGCAAAACCAATAATGTAAGGCGTTATGGAATAATAAAGATATTTTAAATTGAATTGTCATTTATAACAGTAGCAACACTATACTATGTTAAGATTTTATCATTTTAAAAACTTCCACAAACGGATAAAATACCATAGGCCTATATGTCTAGTGAAATGACTGGAAGCTGTGAGCATTTGTCAGAGATGACGTCAGAAACGCGCACATGCTAACATAAACAATAACAGTGAGGACGTGCTGAAGTTGCCGATTTATAAGTCGGATTTCTCAGTAATGGCTGAACTAAAATTCAAACCAGTGTTTAGTATATTTGACATTTGCGAATAGGCCTAGGCCTATATCAAATTTCAAAATAGCTTTTACACAATATTCTATTTTGATGGCACTTGCTCTTTCAAGCAGTCTCAGGCTATTGCGATCTTGAGTTGGGAACCACATCAACTCATTGTTTTTCAATGGAAATCAATCACTTCAAAATGTCCTAGCAATTCCGGCTGTGGCCATTGCCTATTTCGATTCGTTTTTCCGTTACTCATTATAAAACATGGCGGATTATCGAAGTAGGAATAAACATATCGCAGGTGAAATATTAAATAAATATCTATCCATTATCAAACAAAGCCCATATTCAAGTGCCTATGGCTGTGCCCCAGCAGTCGTGGCTAGCCCCCGTTGTGCGCTATTGGTGGATGGATTACACACATGGAATGAAAGAATGAACGTCAATTGGAATTGAATCTAGGCCAATTACAGGCGCGGATCCAGACTGTCGCACATGCAGCACGTGCGGTAGTCGCAGCTTTCAAATGCCCTTGAAAGATTTTGGGAACAAAGTAAATAAGAGGGCACACAATTTGTGAGTCATAAGAAATAATTGCCATTCTGTAATAGGCCTAAAGCAATATGTGAATACAAATAAATTCCCCAAAATCATAAAATGCAATCTAAGGCACTCTCATTTGCTCAAAAGGGCACCATTCCAAAATATATTATTGTTGGTCCATAAGTTTAATCGAAACGCAGTGGATATTTTACCGTATACGGCTGAGTATTTATTTCCGCTATTTTACCGTACATCGTCGCTGATTGGCTGATTTGCATGCGCACAGAGCTGCGCGACTTCGTAAATTAAAAAAAATGTGGAGAACAGATGGCACAGAGAGTCAGATGGAGCGGATAGAGCGAGACTCGAACCCAGGCCAGTAAATTACTAGCACAGCGTCATACCACTAGACCACCGAACTCGCTGAAAATCATCAAAATGTTTAACTATCTATAGTATAGTACTTCACCTTACCCGAATCCTATCCCTACCCTAGGGGTAAAACGGAACCCTCTGGACCCTCTTCTCACCCACTCAACACTAACCCTATCCTTAAACCCAATATACTGATTTAATTGCTACTGTTTTAGTTAATACTGTGCGGTAAAATAGCGGGAGTAAATACTTTGCCGTATACGGCTAAATATCCACTTCGTAACCGAAAAAGGGCAAATTTTGCCAAAAAATCCACGAAAGGCACTAGCAAATTGATGTGAAAGCAAATTTAGTGGCACGATGATGTTGATACTGCTGTGTCACACAGACTGTGTGTGGCACTATCATCTCAACAAACTCGCTCGCGCTGACGCTGGGCAATATTCTACGGATCACTTATCAAACTGCTGCTGCTGCTGTTAGAATCTGTAACTGACCCTGTAACTGACCCTTTATCCTGTAAGCCCAGTGGAGAGAGTTTAATCAGAAATAGTCACTTTTTTCTTCAATCCTCTTCAGCATTTATCATCTGGAACTCTGCGGAGCTGCAACAGCGCGCGCCAGATTCCCGCGAGTAGCTCCACACACCACCCGTATCCCTATTTCACGGTTAATGGTTTCGGGAACAGTATCGGACCAGCTGTAGATCTTCCGTAAACGTTATCGGGAACGATCAAAAGCAGTGAAAATCGTAGGATATTGTGTCAAGGATCCATTAACTACCAATGCCCCTCCCCGCTTGCTTTGTTGGTGTGCCCTTAATAAAATATTCCGCTGTGTGTCCTAAAATCCATCTCCAACCTTTTCTTGGAGAAGAGGAACACTAACACGAAATAGGCTGTGTTTACCTTGCGGCCAGTTTGGAGCAGAAACACATTGTTTATAAAAAATCTTTTTCAATTTGTGACTTCAAAGTTGTATAAGCTTAAGCTTTATATTATATTTTATCTTTCTCAAATAATTATTTTGTAGTCAGATAGCCTAAGGCCAAAAGATAGGCAGGCATACAGTATAGTACATTGTTTACGGTCCACGTCCAAAATTTCATAGGGTACATGGGGAGGGAAACTATTTCATATTAAAAAAAAATATATCTTTCACAATATCAAAAAATATTTAAATAAAATTCGATGTCACCAATCAGAGGGTGGCCGAATATTGGAAGTCTTGGAAACCTCTCCCAATGTAGGGCTGCTGAAGCTAAAATACCGGTACCGGTACTGTAAAAAATCGGCCACAAAAAAAAATCGGAAGAGATGGGTGGTCAGCCTTAATATTTGAGCAAGTGTTTAAAAACATAATTTTCAAACAAAATCATAATTAATATTATTGAGGGCCTGTCGCCAAAACAAAACAATGCCCAGTTGAACAATACAAATGACTGTATACTTTTATTTCCACTGGATTCAAGAATAGCTCATATAATCAACAATTTTTAACGATGTTTTACATCACATGATTCAACAATTACACTATGAAAATTAGGATGTGTAAAAATAAAATGTACACGCATTACCATAAATTTGAAATATTATTGCACAATTTTCTTACAAGATTTTTCTAAACATATTTTTTACAACCCATTTTGATTAAAACCATTTTACATTATAACATCATACTAGTATAGGATATTAAAAGTACCTGATATCAATAAAAACATGCAGTCTGGAAACTTATACCTTCAGACATTCCCTACATGTTCCTTGCATTGTTTGGAGAATTGCGGAAGACCACTGATCAAATGTCTAATGTTTGGTTCATTTTGTTCATTTTCAATTAAAAAAATGTCTCGGGCGAAGTGCTAAGCATGTATGAAGAGTGGATGGGCAGTTTTTGAAAGTTTGCTGATAAAATGTCTAATATCTGGTGTTTGTAGTTCATCATGAATTGAAAATGTCTCAAGTGAAGTACTGAACTCATGTGCATACAAAAATTAGAAGAATGTCTGCGGGTATGACGGAGGTGCAGTGTCCAAGCTACAAGTCGACACCAGTCTGGGCGGTGGAACCAGACTCGTCATGATTAGATACATAATATATTTCATGGAGAAATTTCGCGAAAAATGTTCACGAATGATGAAAGTGAATATTCCCTGCATTCGGATTCGCGACGATTCGCGTTATTTTATCGGGACGTTTCTTCAAATTCAACAAATATTCGTTCAAATCGACGCCGACTTCTTTCAATTTACGCAATTCGTCGATTTTCTGTTCGTTCTCTTTTCTTTTCGCCTGCAAAGAAATCGCACGAAAAACGGAATATCAATTTGAATTATTTTCAAAGCGCGAATCCCGTTCGAAATAAGTACTACAATAACTAGATCCGAACTCAAAACGTTAGGGTCGACTATTGTTTGGCAAACTAATTTTCAGCATTTGACCGGGACTTTGAAGTAAAGACCCGGAGGGAGTCAACAGTATTTCTCAAAAATCAGTTATTGTCGACACCAACTTGGCGTAAAAGAACTTAATCATAGTAAGAGACAGTGACTCCTGTATTTCTCTTAGCTACTGGCTCTTAAGCAGCATTTAAAAACGTTTGGGTAGAATTTCCAGGCAGTAAGGGACAGAGTTTATCGGATTTCAAAAACTCTTACTCCGTATTTGACATCGAATCGATATCAACTTAAACTGCCACAGCAAGACACAAACTACCATAAAATTCATTTTCAATCGATCAATTTCGCGATTACTCCATCCATTTTTCAAAATAATATAACACAGGCCTATATTAACTTCATGGTCCCCACTAGGTTTACCGTATTTACCTCAATTGTATTCAGGCGTTTTTGTTCGACGACCTTAATCGTGTTCAAGTGACGTTTCATTTCCAGCTGCAAATGATGTTCATGTTTATCCCTGAAATTACGACATCCGAAAAACAAGTTTCAAGTTGAGGGATACACTATACTTCATCACTCATGTCCTTCCAACCTCGAACCACTCTCCACAATCACTATTGTAAGAGTGAGTGGCATGTGGTGATCAGTTTTTGGATGTGTGCTGATAAAATTTCTTATGTCTGGTGTTTGTAGTTCATTTTCTGTTTGAAATGCCTCAGGCGAAGTTTTGAATTCATGTGATGTGTGAACGATCAGTTTTCTAAAGTGTGAAAGTTCTGAACATATGTAAAGTGTAAATGACTAAAACTTAAGACAAATGGTGAATAATGTATTGAATGACTGAGGGACGGATCCAGGCAGTAGGTTGACTGATGTCTGGATGAATCCAAAGATTAGGGGGAAATCTTTCAAACCCTGATATCGACAATATACTCTAAGTACTTCACTTACTTCTCAAGTTTTTGTGTATGTGTCAATTTATCAATTTCCATGGCACGTTCTGAAAGATATATACCGGTATGGTTGAACAGTGTACATGTGATAGAAATTGACTATGATGCTATCGACTGAACTAGAGTGCTTAGTGTCCTAAATGTACCTTGTTCTGCTCTTTCCGTTTCATTTTTTAATTTCATATCGGTCAAATGCTCTTCCTGTTCAACTGTTTCACTCTACAACATAATAATTAACCGAATACCAACATAAGAGGATTAGACTCCGGATCCAATTCCACAGTTGTGTGGGTTTTATTTGACCCTAAATCAAGTTCCACAGTTAACGCGGGTTTATTTTGACTGTGAATTCAGTTCCGCAGTTGGGTGGGTTTAATTTGACTCCGATCCCAGTTCTACAGTTGTGTAGCTTTTATATTTGACCCTGAATTCAGTTCCACAGTTTTGTGGGTTAAACTGAAAACAATTGTAGCTAATAAATTTGACAACTTATATCCTATGACAACTTCAATCAGTGCAATTGCATTTTTGACCATACTGACCATTATTTTGAGTTTAGTTCGTTCTTTCATCGCGTTGTCATGCATGTCCTGTAGCATCTTACTAGCGAAATAACCTCGGAAAACGACCTTCGTAATCTCGTAGCCGATTCGCTTGCAACACTCGAGCAAATTCGAATAGTTCGACAGATTGTTCAAATCCGACGACTTATCGATGAATTCCATGTACCTGTCGATTGAAAAAAATGAACAATTTCTATAAATCCTTTTTTTTCTAAATTAATCAAAAGATATGATGCATGTACGGGACCCAGTTCAAAAGTTGGCATTTGACGTAGGAGAACGTTCTAGGAATGAAAAACTTAAGTCTGAAATGTTTCCTAGGGTAGGACAGTAAACCTTGCCGTACTTGGACATCGCTAACTTTTTAACTAACTTGGACAAAAACGAAATCATTTTTATGACTTTCTTACGTATTTCCCTATATCCTAAACTCGAACTTTCTTTGCGTTGGACTGATTTTGCCACGGTCTCCATTTGTTCGAGTAAGGCGAGGTTCACTGTTACGCGTAATAATGGGCACTGTTCATTTGTAACCAGTCAAATACACCACGGTTTTTGAGCTTCTACACCGCATTGCAGTGTATAAATTGGCGATGGACTTTGCTATTACACTCTATTGATGTAATTAGTTTTCAAACTATCTCTATGATGACAGCACCGGTGAAAATGTTGAAATATTAGTACGGGGTAACTAACAATACACCGCGCAGCAGTGCAGATGCACTGTGATGTGCCTGTTATACAACACACACGGACGGAATTTCAAAAATTTTCATATATCTCTAGCACTTTTCATTTCGGTATCAATTAGTCAGCACTGAAAGAGTTAACAATCTGTTCACTACCAATAGCGACCAAAATCTCGGAAATTTCGAATATAGGCATCACCACATACATGTATCGTCAGAAATGAGCTAACACAATCTGGTACAGGGTCTGTACAATTATCTAAGAGTGAAGGGTAAAACTTCTGCATTGAGATCATTCATTTATTACATACGCATAAAATTTTTCCAACCCCCTCCCCCTCTGTACGCAAAATCGGCCATATATATACATTAAGCATTACAGTACGCAATGGCACTTACCCCTACTCCCTCCCCTAATGTGTACGTAATAAATAAATGATCCCCTTAAGTTTCTAAAGCCAGAGACAATCAAATGACAGCCAATACGCTGGGAATCTCTGCCCTAAAAATCAACTGCAAATATTTTTCAAAGCGATTATGCCCCGATTCATTAAACTTACGTGTATTTCGAAGCGAACGCTATCACGTCGGCAGAGACGCAACTGAAAAATTAGAAACAATCACACATATATAAAAATATGAAATGCATATGAATTTTTACTGTACAAAGTTACCGCACAAAGTTGTGAACCCTACATCCAATTCAAAAAATTTCATTTCTTCTATTTTGAATGAATGAATTTTATGTCTCAATAAATATTAAACGGTGTACATAATCACCATATAGAGCATGGACCAAGTCTAATTCATTGAGAGGACACTCTTGAGTCTAAAGACTGCACCAAATGATGGAGGTGTGCCCCAAAAAGATCAATAGTTAACTCGACTAGTCAATCTGGACTATGCATTATTGCAACAACCGGTAACTCGAAATAGAAACAATTTCTCAACGTACTTGATGAAATCTGCAATCGGATCTTGCGTATTAGCCAACTGAAAAGAAAACGCAGAAACGAGGTATTCTTCAGAAGATTGATAAAAGAGAACAGAAATTATCGACATTTTTCTGGACTTAATCTGCGAAAATCGTTACCATTCGAGGGATGTCTTTCAGCTCGTAAAATATCATCAGTTTGATTCTCATCAACGCGTCGTCTGCGGTGCGTACTTCATCAACCTGTATGATGACACATCATCAGCGACTTTATTAGAAACTACTGCAGAAAGTTGAACTTCTGAGAGAGATACTTGTTTAACTATTGAACAACAGGTGACCACAATCCATCCACTTGTGAATTCGCTGTGTTTTTTTCGGTAAAAGCGATGCTTTCCATGTATCCTGATGAATGGCAGTAGGTAAGACCAGAGAAGTAAGCTAGCCCAGCGAATATTCTGATCTCATTCGTCTGTGTTTTTCCGTGTTACGCAGAATTGTGGTCACCCTCTTCAACAGAGAACGGTTGAACTCAAGAGAGAACTGTTCAACTAAGAGTGTTCAATTTAGAGATAACTGTTCAACTCGCAAATGACCGTTAGCCAAATCTTTATGGTCCAAAAAGTCCTGTTTAGATGCACATATTTGACTAAAGCTATATGAATTTAAAAATGAAAACTAGGGTTGATAATGTGGTGAAGTAAGGAGTGATTATTGCAGTTTCATACTACAGTAAACCCCCGATATACTGCCCTTCCATTTTATGTCACCCCGCCTACCGCCAGGTTTCCAGGTTTTCTCAATGTACATCTCAATAAAGATACATAGTAAAACACCCTCGATATACAGCCATACTCTGTGTACCACCAAGATCGTTCTGCAGCCATATGGCCGGTATATCGGGGGCTGACTGTAATTATTTTCCAACTCAAATTTACTTACATTATAATAGAATTGGTCTGGAATTACTTGAAGTTTATTAAACTTCAGTAGACCAGGAATTTTCTGTGTTTTATTATCTGGGTTTGTACCGTGCCAATTAAACGTGTGAAGCCTAAAAAACAAGCAAATAAAACTGCAGGTCCAGGAACACCATGCCCTATCGGTAAATTGCTCGACAATCTGGCAATGACAAAAGTTAACACCCCTGGGCAGGGTTTCATAGTTGTGGAAGCAAAATAGTCCCTGTGAACATTTTGAAATTTGTCAGTTATATCCATGGTTTCTCATTATCACTATGGTAGTTGTCACCCAGATTGAGGATTTAACCCTAGGGATAACTTTGATACCCAGTCTATGAAAGCGGGCCCATCAGATGCAGTAATCAACACCTAAGAAGTGCCACAATAACATAAGCGAAGGACTTGAAAATTCTTGAATAAATCACTTCATATTTCAAGCAATGTTTCGGCTACAGACTAATAGCCATCATCAGTCATAGCGTTGGAACATCTGATGTCTATAGCCACAAATTGCTTGAAATATTTAACCTACACATATATAGCCTACACTCATTTATTCGAGAACTTTCCCACCATTAGCTGAAATTATTGTGAGCTTTCATACATATTCATCTAACACAGGATATTCTATATTTTCCCGACCTAACACTAATCGATGACCTTGATGAATTGATTGTGCTTACAGGGATTGCCTTTAAGATAGCAATATATGGAAACGCCATGTTATTCTGCTATTCAGCGCCCCCTAGGGATCATACACAGATTCAGATTTGCCTTGAAACTCACCACAATCATATAATCAATGGGCAATTACTTGCAGTACCTACCATTCATTTGCTTTAGGTATGTAGATGGTCGGTCCATCTTTTAGATAGCGCATCACTTCTTTAGTCTTTTCATTTTTCGAATAGACGACGAGCAGTTCATTCGCGTCTAGCGGAATACCTTGCATTTTATCGATGGACGTGTGCTTGCTGGGATCACGAAACATCGAGCACGGCCTGAAAAGAATGAGTAACCCTTGAGTGTCAAACGTTTGTTTCCACCCGTCGCGTGATCCTTACCCTATAGATGGCAATACTGTTTTTATCAACTATGTAGCAGAACTACTTAATTAAACTTTAGGCCTTACCCTAAACCTTAAACTTTCTGCCAGTGTGGAGGTATTTGCGATCGTCCAAGGCGCCAAGCAATGGTGGGGATCCGGGTCCTCTTTTTGAAAAAGCTTTTGAAATGTTTAGAATCAGCCAGAAGATGCATTCTAACAACATTCTGGCATGAGAGATTTGAAATAAATCCCCTAACATCAGGACAAAATTCACGGCAGGATGATAATAGTTTTTAAAATTATGATTATAGACATTAATACACATAACATCAAAATGCAAAACATGATGAGCAAAGTTTTGGTCCGGCCGCGGTTCTGCCCCCCTGAGATGGCAGCTGTGTGTCCATGTAGCAGTCACTCTAGATTAAATTTGATATCAGACCCGTGTGTGTAAAAAAATTCAGGTCATGATACTGATAATTCATGTCGTTTTTTAAACCTGAATTAATGATAATCATTTCACTGTGTGATGAAGTCCAATGATAACTTGTAAATTTTGGGAAAAGGGTAAACTGTAAAGGGTCAAACGAAACTGATATTGTTAAATAATCATACCGTACAATGGTTCAGAATTACATGTACTTGTAAATATGTTATTGTAGGATATCGGAGATAAATACAAATTCAAGGCATTTAAATCATAAATGAGACGTTGTAAGAGATTATCGAAAAAATCATATTTCAAATCTGTACGTTTTCAATCGGCTTTTCAATCGATTTTCAATCCAAGTGCCCCTTTTCGCAGCGAAAAAGTGCTCTTTCCCTTGAAACAGATTTGCTTCGCAAAAAAGCTTGGCACAGCTGATACCCATTAGATTAGCCTATTTAAAACGTTAACCTATGGATGGAGACACTGGCTCATTACTCTTGACACATGTGAGAGCCACAGATTAAACTTTACCTATAGATGGCGACAGTGTTTCAGTGGATCTCAACTCGGTAGGAATGTATCATCTGCAAACCACCGCATTAAACTTGACCCTAAAGATGACGTCACTTACCCGGGAATGTGATCAACTTTTCCATCAATATATTTCACTTTCAGAAACTCGTTTTGATTCGCCGACAGTCGAGAAAGTTCCGTAAACTTCTCGCGAAATAGAAATAACTATGAAAAAGAGATGAGAGGCAGAGTTTTTAAAAAATCCGTCGATCGGGGCTTGTAGCCTACTGGCAATCCTAACTGTGGCAAGTAAGGATTCCAGATTGTATCCACAAGGTGTCCCTAGTGGTTATATAGTTCCTGCACTTAAATTCCTGCCCGATTCAATAAGGCAGTCTTGCAAGTGAGGATTCTGTGAGGCCCTGCACTTAAATTCCTGCCACATTTCAATAAGGCACTCTTGCAAGTGAGGATTCTGTGAGGCCCCACCAGGTGTCGCTGGTGGTTACCCATTAAGAGCAATTTAATTTCTTCTACTACATTTAAGTTAAATTGAAATAATCTTTTCTGATGAAGCTAGGCGCACACAAGCGTGTTTTTTCGTTGGATAGCATCAATTAAATTCGCCAGCAAATTTATACGCCCAGTACGAGTGAGGGGCGGGCACATGTAGTGATCAAACCGGAATTCGGTCAGCGACTGCCGTTTAGCGTGGGAGAGTTAAACTAGGGGTCCAGGGATGCCATGCCCACTTGGGAAGTGGTTTCAAATGCTCAACAATCTAACAATTTAAATATAAAACCAATGACCTTGAAACTCACTTCAATCATAGAACATGTCAGCAGCTATGATTTTGTAATTTATTGTGATAACAAAATAAGTCACCTTCCCAATTTAATATGGAAATACTAAGTTATTCTACTACTCAACGCCCTCTGGTGACCATATGCAAAACCCAATGACCTTGAAACTCATCATAGAACATGTCATGAGCTACAACTTTGCAATTGATCATGGTAATAAAATATGCCTAGGTACCAATATAATAAGAAAATACCAAGTTATTCTAATATTCAACGCCCCCTGGTGACCATATAGAACAACTAACTCACCACAATTATAGACGATGCCATGAGCTACAACTTTGCAATTGATTGTGGTTGCAAAATATGCATAGGTATAGGACTCAGAATTCGGGCCAAAATTGACATTTTTGGGCACAATAAAGGTCATAGGATGGCCATCTTGAGTCCGATCGACCCAATTTTTCTTATGCTTATGGGCCCTTGGGGGTTTCAAATATATTTGAAAGATCAAGGTAATTGATCAAAGCGTCTTTAAAATTTCCCTCAAAAAGTTCTAAATGTGTAACTAGGGGTCCAGGGACACCATGCCCACTTGGGAAGTGGTTTCCAATGCTCAACAATCTAACAATTTCAATGTTCAACGCCACCTGGTGACCATAAACAAAAACCAATGACCTTGAACCTCACCACAATCATAGAACATGTCAGCAGCTATGATTTTGTAATTGATTGTGATAACAAAATATGTCTCGTTACCAATTTAATATGGAAATACTAAGTATTCTACTATTCAACGCCCCCTGGTGACCATATTCAAAACCCAATGACCTTAAAACTCACCATAATCATAGAACATGTCATAAACTACAACTTTGCAATTGATCATGATAACAAAATATGCCTAGGTACCAATCTAATAAGGAAATACTAAGTTATTCTACTATTCAACGCCCCCTGGTGACCATATAGAATAACTAATGTCCTTGAAACTCACCACAATCATAGATGATGTCATGAGCAACAACTTTGCAATTAATTATGGTAACAAAATATGCTTAGGTATCAATATAATGTGGAAAAACTTTTTCCCACCTTCCAATGAGTACTGATGATACCAAGATGGCCGCCAATTGCGTCACAAATGGCCGATCAAAAATACCTGGCTCAGGTATAAAACAACCCTTTCCAAGGAATATGCATCAAAAATTGCAATGAGAAATGACAAACCAGTAGAAAGCTACAGGACTCAGAATTTGGGCCAAAATTGACATTTTTGGGCACTAAAAAGGTCATAGGACGGCCATCTTGAGCCCAATCGACCCAATTTTTCTTATGGTGATGGGCCCTGGGGGGATTCAAATATATATGAAAGATCAAGGTAATTGATTTAAGCGTCTTCAAAATTTCCCTCAAAAAGTGTAAAAAGTGTTGATTTTGCCGAACAACAATGGCTGCCAGTCGGCCATCTTGAATCTGAGAGGGCCAGTTTTTGGGCTGAAGATGTGTCTAGGGTAGACACATGTATAAACCAAATACCAAGACATTACCTTGAAGCGTCTTATTGTTTAATCGCCCGGCGCCCTGAACAGGCACACGGCCAATTTACAAATTCGCCAGGATCAGGCGAATAATAACGCTCGTGTGCCCCCAGCTTAAGTTAATCAATTTTCAGCTGGATCAATCTCTTATTTGATAACTTTAGGGATTAGGAGCCTAAAAATCCAGTTCAAATTCATTTTTCACTGTAGGCCTTACGAGTGTATTTTTGCACTAACTAGCAAATACTTACCCGTTTGGGACCCTCTTCAATGCGCGCACGTCCATGAAGATCGTAGATCAAAGCCTGAAAAAATATTGAAATTCGAATAGTCTTGGCTACTTTTATGCAAATGTCCCTGCAGATCAGTTATTCTTGGATATGAAGAGTTTCAAAGGAGAAAATTTACAAGGTCCGCTAATAAATTACAAACTAAGTAGTAGTAGAGGCTTCTTAACCCTTTCGCTGCGTACACGCTTGCACCGCCCCCTACGTAAGGTATTTTCCGAAAAATTCGATTTTTTTCAAATTGTTTTTAACCCCGATTTTTCGCGTTTTTATCGAAGATTATTATGTTATTTAGTGAAAATCAGTAAAAAATCATACCAACAGCCTTTTCTGTAGGGGGGGGCGTGTTGGGGGGGGGGTCAGGATGGGTTAGAAATTTTTTTTTTCAGTTTTTCACCCAAGTGCCTATCTCAGTCTTTGGTGATTGATGCTACGGTGTGGATGAAAGAAATTCAATTGATATGGGATATCCTTTTCCGCTGGTAGAGGTACGTAAGTGGGGAGCCATCTCAATCCCGCGCAAATTACCATGTGCTCAACAGGCTGACAGCACCAACTACTGACGCATTTTCGCCATCTGTTGTTTAGAAAGCTAACTATCTTGTCTTACATGCGTTTCCATACTGTTTGCTGTGTACGCGTTCGAGTTATAAATCAATAGGTGCATGACGTTTCTACAACGTCATACGCACAGCAAGTGTCACTCATATGACGTTTCCAAAACGTCACACGTAGCGAAAGGATTAAGGGCCTACAACTGACTACTGTCTGTCGTTTAGTTTCACGATCGGATATTTTCACGCAAGCCCATCCGATTATAAAAAGCTTAACACCAATGATTAGAGGTTACTTTGGAGCATATCGTGTAGCAAAGCGCGGTCAGTTTTGCTGCCACTCGATATCCTCTTGAGTCTGGGTTGAAGGCACTTGTATGGGCTTTGATTGCGGATAAATAGGTCTATTCAATATTTCACCAGCGGTATGTTATTCCTACTTCGATAATCCGCCATGTTTAGCAATCAATTTACCCATGATGCAATGCGTGTCTCTCGTTTAACTATACTATACAGAAAAGCAGGAAATGCTTCCTATCTCTGAAACGCTTAAATCTACCTGCAAATATGGGGACAGCCGAACACTGCCGACGATTGCTGAAGTTCGTTCCCGTGTCAATTTTAATCCTGATATATAAGGAGTGCCCATAATTTCAATTGTAGATGATTTTTTGGAAACATTGACGCTGTTTTAGCTCCGTTAAAGATTTTAACTGGCAACGAAATAGATTATTGAAAATTCGCGATGCCTCTAACTAGAGATAGGAGCGTTTCCTGCCTTTCTGTATAGTAAGCTTATAATAGTTAAACGCCGGACGCGCATTGGATCACGGGTAAAACAGTTGCATCATGGATGATTAAGATGGCAACCCCGGTGGTATTTTTATCGTAGATTACGATAAATCTTATCATTTTTAACACACCAACAAGGTCAAAGCCCATATTCTACTGCCTTTGACATGTGCATTTGAAATAACTTGTTTAGGTTATTCCATTGTATTTTGTATATCGTGTTTTCTTGTTTTGAAATTTGTAACTTTATTGAATTTGGGAATCTGATATGTATTGTTGTTATAAGGATCAATAAAGAATGGAATTGAATTGGTAACTAATTAGGCCTAACTAACTTAACTTAAACTACTGACCTGATCCCCTACATCCAATGTCACCCAACCAATCATCTCCCCTGTCAGGCCCTGTCTATTCTATGTTATCTACTTTACTGCACAGGATCTTAGATTATTTTCGGTGTCTTCTTCGTATCGGGTGGAAGGGAATGATAGCTTGATGATTTATGTTGAAGGTGGATGATCGAACTACTACAGACTAGTAGTGGCCTATTTTTGATTTATTTCCATTTTGTTTGTTGTGTAGTTTTGCAAAGCAAATTTGTTTAATGCAGATGTAATAGATATTTCATTTGCTTAATAAATATCTTTAATAAATTATTCATTTTTCATTTCCGATTTCTATTTATTTCTTTTTTATGAATTTCCTCTCTTATCACAATCTTTAGCAAAATGTTTTCTGTCACAAGCATCCTCTCACGGCAGGGATTCGAACCTGATGGCGCCAAGATCGCCACGGTTCGTGCCGTGGTAGACTGGTTGCCAGTCTCTACCTTCAGCTTTTCTGACTCTGACTGCGAATGCAGGTGGGAGAGGCGACCAGTGGCAGTATAGTGCCGTGGCTGAGCGCGATGCCATCCAGGTTCGAATCCTGCTAGTGAGGGGGTGTCTGGTTTCCCTGGCCGTATCATTTTCCAAAACGTATTCGCCCTACCCGGAATAGCCGACGCAACGCTGTTTTGAATGTTTCGGTGCAAGTTCAAGTTCAAGGTGCGAAAACAACTCGAGCCCCTTCTTATGTGTCTGACTATATATGAAGTAGGCCTCTGGCGTTGGATTCACGTGATTCCAATTGCTATCTGTTCGACTGTTTTTGCACATATTGGGTCATTCTTCACGAGTAGCAGCTATTCATGTCCCGGAGAGAGATTTATCACTAATTCAGACAAATGACCAATATTTCACGACCTTTGACCAAAAACTTCAGCAATAAACCAATTGTTTGAATACAATTTCAAGAAATTTTCTGCATTTAATGGTGAATTTAAATCCATTGAAAATTATTGTGTACGCGATATCGTCATGTCCCCGATACACGGTCCATGTTTCTTTCTCATGATATGACACCTCAAGTGAAGTTATAAGATGCAAAATTTGTGCCGATCTGATAAAATATATTGCATATAAATAAAGAGTTACAAATAACTTCTATTCTTAGGATATAATAAATCCATTTAAATTTATTTGGGGTAAAGGGCGTCCCCTATTTTTCCTCTCCGTCACGGCCGACGTAAAACCATCTCAACCAGTTTCCATTTGAACTATCTATGACGACTTATGGCGCCCCTGTGAACAAGCGCAATCTTTAAACGCTTGAGTGCATGACGCTCATCTTCTACACATTTGAAGGGAAAAAATAACCGCATCTAAACAAGTGATGAGTGCGTATGTTTATTCTCATTCATCTCCGAACGGTCTGTAGAGTAGGAATACTATACATTGTATCAATAAAAAATACATTTATTGATTGAGGACATTATCGCGCTTAACATCAACCTTCAAACAATTTGCTAAAAAAAATCAATAAAAGATGTAACCCCTCATGCTCACCTAGTCATTCATCTCCATCACGTTCATCTCCGTCACATTTTGGAATATCGGTTTCGTGACGAGATGAATTAAATCATAATATATATTTGTAATAAATATTCACAAATCTAATCTTATGATAGGCTCTGTTAACGCAATTTATTTTAAGTAATCCCCTAATTATGGTGGCTGATAAGGGCCATAGCGTAAAATTCCTGGTAAGTAAATGAGGGCGCCAGAACGCCAGAACGCCAAAACGAAAAAAAAACGTCAAATTTTCTTTGAAAGTTCGTTTTGGCGCGCCAAAAAAATGAAAATTCCGTTTTGGTGCCCCCGTCAAAATAACGAAGAACGTCGAAATATCTCTGAAAGTTCGTTTTGGCGCGCCAAAACAAAGAATATTCCGTTTTGGCGCCCCCGCCAAAACGAACTTTCATTACATATGCACACCACCTGGCCAATCAGAATTTCTTATTGCGCCCTGCATTAATAATGCGGCCAATCACCTTTCGCGATGAGCAGCCGCACATGAGCCGAGTGCAAACGAGCAAGGAACCCGCGCCATTAGAATCCTCCATCACCGCGCTTATAAAATAATTGAATATGATTAATTTATAATTATCGAAACTACATCATAAAACACGAAATTAAACAATGAAAAAAAAATTCAGAAACGATTTAACTGACACGGATAAGATGAGCGTGATTTTTAGTCGAGTTTGTCGAGGTTTTAGCATCGCAAATTTTAAGACACGTGAAAAGTTGACCGATTTTCACACGTGTTAAACCTTGCAGTGTATGCCATCTAAACCTCTACCTGTTACTTTTAGACTATTTAGATACAAGGGTAAATTTCTGGGGGGGGGGGGGGCAACATACGCGGAGCACCTTTTCGTATAACGGGGGCACCCCAGCAAAGCGAGTGCACCGAGTCGCGAAGCTGTGAGGGTTTTTACCCGGGAAATTAATTTATTGGTATTTCGTTTAAGTGGTAGTTTGAATTTCTTCTGTTTTTATTTTTCAGACTTCACGGAATTCCAAATGGAATCGATTCAATCGGGAGTTCAATCTAATTCAGCATTATCATGATATAACAAACGGCGCGCTCATAAAAGCTGTGAACTATTATCAAAAACAAGGATAAAGATTGACTGTGAAAATTGACTATGAATCTCAGGATAATCACTGGATTCATACATTACACGCATGATTGGATAAACTGTAAGTTAAAAAAACATTAACAGCTGAAATTATGTTTCATAGGTTTAGTTAGTTACGAGGAACTTACTCGGTGAGTTAGTAAGTTATAGAAATGCATGCAAATGTGTACAATTTCCAACGAACTTAAGAAATTTGGGTGCTATTTACATCAGGGTCCTGTGGGTCTCTGGGTCAGATGGAAAAGCGGCCTGTTTATTTTGATACTTAATATATTTATTTCAGGGTTATGCTTCTATTTCCAGGGTTTCTCTCTCTTTTCAGGTGTTTCCGTTTTTTTTCAGAATTTCCGTTTATTGAAACTATTCGTTTATAAAACACCGGACGTTTATGTAAAAATATTCAGTTGAAATAAACATGAGAAGTTCAGAGTCATCGCTGAGACAAGACCCCAGAAGACTAGGCCACAGAGTACGTGTCTTCACCCCCAGCACACAACAGAGTGGCCTGATTCAGGTGCGGCCTGTATGTTCTATTTCAGTGAAAAGAACAAGACCCCTTAGTCACAGAAGATTGAACCTGAAGTTGAATGATGATGACAGAGTGACTGAAGAATTCCGGTGTGACCTGTATAACATGTCTCTATTTCAGTATCCCCCTGCCCCCAAACCCTCGCCTGAATAGGTAGGCCGACTGGTCTTTATAGGTTAGGTTAGAATAGTTAGTTGATAAATCGTTGAATTAAAACATAATTTCAGCTGTTGATACAAAATACAGTTGCAATTCAAGTGGAACTTTTGAACAGTAAAAGTTGCATTTATTTACAATTGAACTTGATTGAAAATGTTTGACAGTTCGTGAGTTAAGTGTGATTTGAGTAAGATGAAGAGTTGAACAGTTGAACTCTACTTCTTATAAGATACAAGTGACATTTACTTACTACTGGTTTCAGGTTCAGACAGCACCAACCCCACCAGGTTGTGCCCTATTTCTGTGGTACGGATTTCTGGTCTTTTCTTTTTGGTTGAATTTATCAATTGATATTTGATCTGATTTTGGGCGCGCTGTTTGTTTTGATGTCGATATTTTTCGTGTTTATATTTTTTGGCGGTTTTAATGATGAAATTTAGTTTCATTGGTAAATCCGAATCATTAGACGATTATAACCCTGTACGGTACAGGTCAACCCGCGCCATTTTATTTTTGAAATCATTTCGCGTCGATATCATCACTACTGACGACATCGCGAGGTTCATATGAAATATACCGCAGCAAAATGAATGCTGAAAACTAGAGGTAAAATATTCTATCCGAATATCAAAACTGCGTTTAATACGTAATAACTGTTTGTCATGCATTGTGTATTTATAGTGTTGTAATACGCAGAATTCTGACACGCGTCACGTCGACCCGACCCAAAAACCTTCATCTGCCTGGACACGCGTCACGTCGTGCCTGACTGGATGCAATCGTGTAAGTGATAGGTTTCTATATTGCGACCTTTCTTTTCTTCGGTCACAATTCTCGCGCCATTTTCAGTACAGGTTCAACTCCTTCCACATTTTTTTCACAAGTCATTTCGCGTCGTTTCACCCGATCATTCTTTGAACCTTTACTTTCGTTTGCAACTAAATTAGAGTTAACACTTCTAGATAAAAACATTGATCGCAAAAATAACTAGATACAATGTAACAATAAAGGGCGTGATTAAGTGATAAATAATTCCAATATGATAGTAAGCAAACTTCCGAAAAGGTTCTAAAGCTTGACGAGGATTTGAATAATTAGAAATGAATAAATCTCGCGCCCTTTTACTGGACAGGCCAACTAGCACGCTATTTCTTCAGTCAAGGGGTTTGAAAACTGAAAACTGTGAATCTGTGTTAATCCACTTGCGCACTTGAATTCCTTGCGCAAAGACAGCGATTATATCATTTCACCGCATGGAATTGGAAAATAGTTTAGGGTTTACATGAAATCCCACTCTAAAATGAAAAATACGCACAGATCAAAATGTTCCCTTCAGCAAGCAGTTGATTTGTTTCTCTATAACCCCTGGTATTACATCGTATCACTTCATTAGTCACTCCTCATAATTTTATTATTGCAAACCTTAGTTTTCCTGAAGATGCCTATTAGGATCTAGTTGAAAGGTTTGATAAACTGCTAGCTCAAGGAAAACATTTCGGACTATTTTCATTCTTCGACTCGGAGTGTTTCATCTATGTTTTTTGATGAGGACTACATCAGTATTTCTGAACATGACTTATAGGATATAGTCGAAACGTTGGATAAATTGCACTAGCTCAAGGAATACAGTATTCCTGACTATGACTACATGTATTATTAGAATATAGGCGAAACGTTGAATAAACTACACTAGCTCAAGGAATACAGTATTCTTGAGGATGACTATTAGGACATAGTCGAAACGTTCAATAAACTACTAGCTCGAGGAATACAGTATTCTTGAGGATGACTAGTTGAATAAAGTCGAAACGTTCAATAAACTACTAGCACAAGGAATATGACTATTTGGATATAGTTTGTAAAACGGTATGAACGAAGGCGATGTTCTTACAAACAAAAACAATTTGTGCAATCCAATTTTAAACAAATGCACCTCTGATTGGTGCGATTGTACGCGACCATAAAAAATATAATCGTTTCGCTATTATATTTAATTCGCCTGAGCACGCGTATCAATTGCCGATCGAAATTGCTACGGTTGGAAATAATCGCTTGTAAGTAGTAACTAAATTGAGCTATTACTGCAAGATTTCATACTAGGGCTATAGTGTATCATCTGCTTGTAATTGAAGAGTTGAAGCACTGGGAGACGTTCGAATTGATCGTTTTTAGATATGCGGTCTCTGACCCGAGGTACTGTCAGTTAACACGAGTGGACTCTGAAGTATATCAGATATAAGGAGCTTGTTCCTGACGATGACGATTTTAATACATGTATAGTCGAAACGTTGAATAAACTACTAGCTCCTGCAGTAACATTTTCGGATCGTTTTTCCGTTCTTATTGTGGGATTCTAATAAGTGGAATCTGTGTTCCAAGAACGTCAAGCGACTGCTTAGATTCACGAGAATGAAAATATTACACACTTGTAGCCTTCAATGAAAAAGCCCACAGCAGCATTCTGGCAACAAACCCGGGCCCAAGAACATAAATGTATTTTATTGCGGCAATTTGTAATGCCTGGAAATATTCTTTTCATATATAGGCCTAAAGAATACAGTACAGTAGTTGTTTAAAAACGGACATAGTATTTCTTACAATAACATAATGTACTATTTAAACTTCGAGCCATTGAATGCGAAGCCAAAATTTGAATGTGCTCTCCAAAAAGTCTGGAAAAAAAGGGCGGGAGAATTATAGGGGGCGGGAGAATTATATTTTTATTGTTTTGAAAAAGAAAGATTGCAAGAAGCTCAAATTATATATAGAAGAGACGCAGGAGGGAAGTTTTTTACCAATGCCACGGAAAAATTAATGCTAGTAATGCAAGTAGAACATATGCAAACAATTTTATTTGGAATTAAGAAGCTCCTTTAAAATCAAACTATATCGTCACATTTAATCCAAACAATTATTTTTGCTATTTTTGTCACCGTAAAATGTGGATTACCGGTACGTGAACGATGAGCACGTAAACGTCCGGAGAAAAAAACACTGTCGCACATTACACAGCTATGCGGGCGAGCGCATTTGACTATTCAATTTCTATTTTGGGGACTTTCATGACGTAGACGGCATCTGACATCTAGGTTACATGTTTGCGTGGTCTAACAGCGAGCTAAATATCTGGGAAAATCAGGTCCAACTCGTATCGTATTTAGCCTGCACGTCACCAAGGCGTGGTTTATTAGGAAGGCGTGCTTCATGCAATTAACCCTAAAATGGAGTTCACTGTGTGAACCATGGACCTGTTTTAGAGCCTAATGCTTTGAAGATTCTGCATTTTTCCAGTTTTTTGAATATAAAAAAAAAACAATTCTTCGAATCCGGGATGAGTGCGATCTCATTGTAATGATTATGACGTTGGCTAGTACAATAGAATATCCTTCTCCTAATTGAAGGTGTAAAATTTTTTTGGCGAAAGCTCATCGTGCGTCTGTATAATAACCTATAATCTTTATGTTTAAGGCAGTTTTATGAAGTTGTATACAAGTAGTAGGCCTACAGTAACATGTATTATTGTATGAACTTGTATTTTTGTAGTTTGAATTTTAATATGGACCTCCATACCAACTATTGTGAATACGGATTTCTGTTCCGACCACTCCCAATGAAAAAATTCAGCATCTGAACATGTACACTCAAACCTTTATATAAACCATGATCATGTCTTACTATCAAGAATGAAGTGGACGATTAACGTAACTTCGTGTGCTTCTTGCGTTCCCTTATATACGGCCCGCACTGGTTCACTGATGTATAGTGGTCTTCGGCGACGTAACAAGTGATTTTTATATAACCAAAAGTAAAAACAGTGTTCGGATAGTTTGACTTCTTGCGCAACAAGGTGGAAGAAGAAAGGGTAATTAAGTGGCTATTTCAGTAATCTATGGTTTTACTAATTTCAACCTGGCAGAAGGCGCATTGAGGTTTTTTTACAATCAAAATTTGACATGGACACATCCGTGAACAGCCTAGCGCATTGAACAGCTATGTCCATTTCATTTGTCATCGTTATTGTAATGTAACAAATATGTCACTGAACCCCAAAAAGTATCAAAGAACCTTTGTTGCCTCAACGACGCGTAGGTGTGGCTGGAGCATCCAACTCGAGAGTGACTAAACACGATCAATATATATCGTTTGAAATGAAAAATCAAGTTTCCTAACATAGATGAAAACATAACGACGACAATGTTTTATTTTTTCTTGAGATTAAGCATCTTTTTCAATGCCTCTCGCACCTCTTTACCCGTTATCGCGTACAAGTACAAATTAATGGTATAATTTGTGATTAGCCAGAGCCACAGAAATTCGTGAATGACCAACAACTCGGCAGTCTCAGGTTGGGGGTAGATCAAATGAAAAATCGAATCAGGGGCGATGAATATTATAAACGCGATCGACGTCACTAGTAACATTATCGTAACTTGTCGGGAACGTTCGGCCTTCGAGCCACCGGTTCCGGAAACCTCCGAAGATCGCCGAAGTGCGATTATGATGCACAAATTACATACGACGATTATCGAGAGCGGTAAATATTGCCAAATAACGTTCATAATCAGGAAAAACGTGTTGTAATTCGTGTCCGGGCACGAAAACGTACAACCGAGACCCGACTGATAACTGACGCAATAACAGAGATAGGCCATCGACGAGAAACTTGCGACAAAAACCAACAGAGAGACGATTTGAGCCGTGCTACGTCTGCAGACTTGACGAGCCATAAACGGTATAACCACAGCGACCAGTCTCTCCATACAGACAACGCTGATGAACCACGAGCTGCTCATGTTAAAAACTAACGGTATAGTCTCGACTAGTTTACACTCGATAATGCTATCGATGACGATCGGGTACATTTCGATAGTGCTGAACGCAAGCGAGATGGCGAAACGAACCATCGTACAGTTCAAAAACAGCGTATCAGACAGGGCTAGATAGGAGAGATAGACACTGAACGAATGACGGCGCATTGTCGTGAATGACATCAGCACGAAGGTCAGTCCGTTTCCCACCATTCCGATGACGTACAGCACACCGAATATAGTAACACTCGCATAGCGAGCTTGTAACGGGATTTTGACTCCGATTTCGAACTGCACGGCCCAATATTCAATCCTTATTTCACCGTTATTGGCTGGAGTCTGGTTCGTTCGCTGTTCAGCCATTTTAGACTCGTAGTTTGATTCGACGACTAATGATACAATCTCGTATGATTGGGAGATTAAATTACTCTATTTCCAGATATGAAAAGCGAGTACGGTAGTAATAAAATCAATATATTCTTCGAAGATCTCCGTCAAAAATACAATTCCAGTCATATTTTGAAAATTCTTTTATTTGATTTTTTCTCGAAATGAAGTTATTTTTTATATCTCATAACAATTTTCAAGTCGCATAAAATGTTCGATATGATAAAAGTACTGCATTGACAACGACTCGCCTGGTGTTCAGATTTGAACTAATTCAATGGAAGTAATAGGGAATATCTTGTTTCAGATCAAAGGTCGAACGGTCGAGTTCATTAAAAACAAAACATTAAAAGTAATTTAAAACCATAATATATTTTCATAACCGTGTGCATTTTATATTAAAACTAAATATTTATTCTAAGATATCAATAATTTAAAAAGCATATTGTATTAAATCAATTGGTCGCTCCACTTCGCTGCCGCCCCGCTCCGCGACCAATTGATTTATTTACAATACACACATTCATATAATCAAATATATTCAAATAATAATAATAATATTCAACTGAAATACACACGGTTATGAAAATATATTATAGTTTTAAATTACTTTTAATATTTGTTATTAATGAACTCGACCATTCAACCTTTAACCTGAAACAAGATATTCCCTATTACTCTTAAAATATTCATATATATGAATAAGATATAAATGAATAACTTCTAAAATCAATTTTCATAAAAAATTTAGTATTAAAATGGAAGCAAATAAGTACTACTGTCCAACATGTAATATCAATATAAATTAATCCCAAAAAGCAAGACACAATAAAACTAAAACACATTTAGAGAATAAATTGAAACTAGAATATAAAGATGATATATTAGAATCTAAATTAGATGAATTAAAGAATTAAAAAGAAACATACAAATGTGATACATGTAATCAATCATTCAGTGATAAAAGATATTTTAAAGAACATTTAAAATCTAAAAGTCATATTAGAAATATGAATAATGATATTTTAGGTGAGGATTATTTTGATAATGATAACGATAAGAAACATAAGACAATTAAAAGAATAAGAAATAAATTAAACAATAAAAGACCATACATGGAAGATGTAAGAAATTATATTAATTCATTAGATAATAAAAAAGATATAGAGATAACCGAAGCATTAAAAAGTGATATTGGTCCAGCAGCTATTGAGTTTAAATTTCATAAAGGAAAAACATTAGAAGAAAATAAAAAACATTTAGAAAATATGAAAAATATTATAAAAATAATAACTGATGGTGAATACCCTAAAATTAGTATATGTTCTAAAGTAAAGTTTATAAGATCTGAAGATAAACCAATATGTAATATAAATTCTCATTCACAACATATTATTTCAAAACAACATATAGATGATAAATTAGATAAATGTTATAATGAAGTAAAAACTAAAATAGAAGAGAAATATTTTGAAGGATCTGGTTTAATATTTGATGAAATAATATTTATGACTTTACATGTTTATAACACAAAATATAATAAGTTAACTAAATCAAAACCAATTGATGAAAATAATGTATCATATTATAAAGAACAAGATATTAAAGCATCGAGTTATATTAAACTACCATTTAAAACTAATGCTGTAACAAATGTACAAAATGAAGATGATAAATGTTTTCTATGGACAATTATAAGTTGTTTACATCCTGCAACTTATAATATTTGTAGATTAACTCATTATAAACAATTTGAAAATAATTATAAGATAGATAAGTATCCTGTTAGAATTAAAAACATCCCAAAAATAGAAAGAGATAATAATTTAAGAATAAATGTATTTGATTTAATCAAATTACCAAATACAAAAGGTAACAACATAAAACATTATACATTTGAACCTTTATATCTATCAAAAGATTATGATTCAAATGATGTTATAGATATACTATATTATGAGAATCATTATATGTGGATTAAAAGAATTGATTTATTTTTTAAATCAGAAAATGATTTTGATAATAAAATATATCTATGTAGAAAATTTTTACATAGATTCAGTAATGAAAGTGCATTATTAAATCATAAACAATTATGTGAAAATCATGATTATTGTAAATTAGTTTTACCAAATGAAGAGGATAAAATATTAGAATTCAAAAAATATGATTACAAAAATAAAGTTCCATTTGTTATATATGGAGATTTTGAATCATTAAATAAAGAATTAACTGATCAAGATAGAAAAGAAATATATTATAAAAGAAAGAAATTAAATTCTAATGAAAATGATTTTTCAGATAAACCACCAAAAACAAATACTATTAAAAAGATTCATCAATCAGCTGCAGCTTTCGGGTTATATATTAAATCTGATTATCCAGAACTAATTGAAAGTGAATATTTTCATTATAGAAATGAAAATGTTATCAATCATTTTTGTGACTTATTAATTGAATATGAAATAAGATTTAGTAAATTATTGAATAAAAATATAGAAATTATAATGACAGAAGAAGATAAAGAAGCATTTGAGTTTGCAGGTAAATGTTATTATTGTGAAAAGATATTTAATTATAAAGATAAAAAAGTAAGAGACCATGATCATTTGAATGGAAAGTTTAGAGGCGCTGCACATGAGAATTGTAACTTACAAGCTAAGAAAATTAACTTTGTACCAGTTATATTTCATAATCTATCAGGATATGATGCACATTTATTTATCAAACAGTTATGTCATAAAATAGAAGAAATCAATAATGAAATAGAAAGATTAAATTCAAATAGATCAAAAGATAAAATACCAACTTAAAATACCAACAAATCTAGCATACTGCCCCGAACATAAAACTGTAACTCATGAAGAATTATCAAATTACCAAAAAAGAATTAAACCCGAAAATCATATTCATACAGAAAAGTTAATGGTAACTCAGGAAGATAAATATAATTATGTAGTACATTATAGAATGTTAAAGTTTTATCTAAAACAAGGAATGGTTCTAAAAAAAAGTACATAGATATATTTCATTTAGACAATCTAAGTGGTTAGAAAAATATATAGATTTTAACACCAAACAGAGAACTGAAGCTAAAACTGATTTTGAGAAAGATTTATTCAAGTTAATGAATAATGCTTTCTATGGTAAGACTTGTGAAAATATTAGAAATAGAAATGATATTGAGTTAGTTAGTAATGGTAAAAGGAGAAGGCATTTACAAACATATCCTAAGTTCATTGGTAACAGAATATTTGATGAAAATTTAGCTGCAGTTAAAATGAGAAGAACATCAATGAAATTTAATAAACCAATCTATGTTGGCGCTTCAGTTTTAGAATTATCAAAATTACTAATGTATGAATTCTATTATAATATATTACAACCACTTTTTGGAGAAAAACATATAGAAATATTATATTTTGATACTGACAGTTACATATTAAAGATAAAAACTGATAACATAACTGATGATTTAAAAACATTAAAACATCATTTTGATTTCAGTAATTATCCTAAAGATCATGAATTGTTTAGCAATGATAATAAAAAAGTTCCTGGTAAATTCAAAGATGAATTAGGTGGTGAAGAAATGATTGAATTCATCGGTATTAGATCTAAAATGTATTCATATAAAACTAAAGAACATGAAGCTAAAAAGTTAAAAGGAATAACCAAAAATGTAGTAGAAAAGAATATTCATTTCAAAGATTACATCAATTGTATATTCAATGAAGAAGTTAGAAAACATAAAATGAGATGTTTAAGATCTGAAGATCATGAAATGTTTATTGAAGAAATTGAAAAGATAAGTCTAAACCCATTTGATGATAAAAGATATATTTTAGATGATGGAATTCATACAGTTGCTTATGGTTGTAATTTAGATGAATACTTAAAATTTAAAAGAGAAGAAACAAAAGAGAACGAGATAATGAAAAGAATTCTAACGTTTTAATCAAATTTTAATAAAAATATGTTATTAAAAGGGAGAGTAAACAAGCGCACAGTGAGAACAACAAATTATTTCTAGATAGAATTAAAGATATAACAAATGTAAAATCTGTAGATTATAAATTTAAGAAGTTAACAGAATTGATAATCCATAAGAAATATCTAATTACAAATATTGATACAGTTACTAACAAATATGGAGATAAATTAGTTATACACTTAGAATATGAAGGATTAAAAGGAAATACGATTAAATTCAGAACATATTTACCAGATAGATTTCATAGATTATCAAGTGAAGATTTAGAAGAATTATGTTCTGGAGATTTCTATTTCGTATACAAAGGTAAGAATGAAAAAGGGCACCATGAAATAGATTTCGAATAAGAAAATATGTAAAATAAATGGTAGAATTAAAAAAATACAGAATATTTGTTGATTCTAGAAGACTTACTAATTATAAATCACATAATTTACTAGTACAATTAGATAGAGAATTTAAGAATTGTGTTGATTTAAAATTAGTTAATATAAGTTTATGTAATTCTTTTTATAATATTACGAATAAAACTATTGAAGATAATACTGTTTTAATTCATATCAGAAATGTAGATAAATGGTTTCATCTAATTTTAAAACCAGGATTATATAATTTAGAAACATTAGCTCAAGAAATTAATAGAAGAGCACGGTTGAAAATTAGAAGTGAAGATAAATTTATAATTAGATTTATAAAAAGTGATAGCACAAATAAAATTAAAATAAAGTTACATGATGAAAGTCAACATGCATTTATGGTAAAAAAACCTATAGCTAAACTGTTAGGAATTGCACCAGATACTGTTACAGGAAACGTAGATGGTAATTCAAATATAATACCTTTTACACACTTTTATATTTATTGCAATTTAATCGAGCCTACACAAACTTTCGAAGCAACTAAAGATATAACTTGTAATTCTGGTTTATTAAACATTTTACCATTGAAGAATGTTAAAGAATTTGGAATGCAAATAAATTATAATTTAACAGAATGTGATTTCAAACCATGCATTCCTCGTTTTAATAATTTAAGATTAGAAATAAGAAATCACAATGGATATTTAATTGATTTGAATAACTTTCCTGTAATTTATGAATTAGTTATAAGATGTAGAGAGTAATTTTTTCACAATATAAATGAATATAACTGTTGGACCGAGTATATGTTTTGGGTTTGATTTTAAACATGGTAAAGAAATAAGAATTAAACTAAATGATGTAATTACTGATATAAAAAGTAAATCATTTAACAATGCATCAATGATTAATAAAGAAAATTATGATATAAAAAAAGTAATTGATTTAATTAAATCACCTTTAGAATATTATGAATAAAATGAAGATGGAATTATTGATGATATTAAAAACATATTAACAAAAATATATGATAATCATAAAAGTAGTAATGAAATAAATGTTGATTTTATCATAAATAAGTTAACTAAATATTTTGATGATAGTAATTTTTTTATAAATAAATGAGTGATAATAAGTGGATAATAACTGGATTATATAATGGAGCATTACTATCAGTTGGAACTGTTGGTTATTCAATGGTATTAAAAAAAGTATTCAAAATGGGAAGTGTTAATGTTGATAGATTTGATATAAATGATATTTTAAAATTAACATTAGCAGTTACTTTATCTAATTTAACTATTGATTATTTAGAAAAACAAAAATATATTCCTCCCATATAAATGCGTAATTATTTTACTAAATAAATGGCTTCTGCTGCTGTAACTATTATAGGATCGGCAATTGTTAACGCTTTGGCATTTACTGGTGGTAGTTATTTATTCAAGAAAATTGATGGAAGGAAATTGAAAATGGTTCATTATCAGAACAAAAAAGACATAACTTAGCATCAGAGGAATACAATAAAGCTGCAGAAGAATATAGAGAAAAGAGACAAAACTATATGGATTATATCAATAAAGAATTAACTTATCACAATATTTCACATAGAGATTTTCAATCAGTTGATGATGCAATGAGTTTATATAACGCGGTAACCAATAAAGAAAAATTACATCTATACAAACCTAAATTATCAGATTATTATACCCCAAGTAACGAACAGAAGAAATATGAAATAATTTGGATTTTAGGTGGAACAGTTATTGTTATATTTGTTGCTTATAAGTTTACTAATTAGTAATTTTTTTTGCTAAATAAATAGAAGATAAAGTTGATAATATTGATATTATTCCTCATGATATAAATAAAACTAAATTAAAAATATATTTAGAAAAACAAATATTAGAATTTGAAAGTGACTTAAAGATAAAAAAGAAAAAATATTCAAAAAGTAAAATTATATATTATTTGATTATAATTGGTTCGGTTACAATTAGTTCTGTAATAACATTTCTAGCAATATTCAGTCCATTAACACCTTTAGCTATATCAATTGGTGTGTTAGGATTATCATCAAGTGTTTTAACTGGTATAAGTTCAAAATTAAATATAAAAAGTATTAAAAAAAAAATTAAAACTAATATAAAAGAAATTTATAAATTAAAGAATACACTAGATTATATAATAAGTTTAAATGGCCATATAACAGTTGAGGAACAAGATAAATTATTAAAAGAATTAATAAATTATTAATTTTTTAGTTATATAAATGGCAGATAGTTTCCAAAAGCTTTCCAATATAATAAATCAATTAAATATAATATTCCAGCAATAGATTTTAATAAAGATATTACATATAGAAATGAAGTTTTAAATTCATTAATTGATTTATATATTTATTTTACTGAAAGTAATAATTTTCATGTAAAGATGGAAAATATATTCAATGTTTATGAAATTAATTTTGAAAAAGAATTAAGTAAAGCAAAATTATGGATGTTAAAATCAAATATGCAATTCTGGCAAAACCAATTAAATTTTGCTGTTTATTGCGCAACAACAGGATGCGGAATAAGTTGGAATGATCATTTAAATAAACCAAGTTTACCATTAATATTATCACTCTTTAGATTTCATACATACTTTCAAATAAGATTAATATTAAATGAATTAGAGTGTCCTTTACCAGGGTCTAGATATTTTAAAGAATTAGATAATAACATTAATTTATCAAAGTATTATAAAATATGAAATGAATTTAATATAGATATAAACAATTCTGATTTTAGATCAAAGATGGGAACAATTACAGGGGGAGATTTATCTAAAGTAGAGAAAGCTTTGGATGCAACGAATAATTCATCATTTCCAATCGGAGGTTTTTATGTCCCTTATACTTAAGAATATAGAAAAGAAATAAAAAATACAAACTCAAAAACGTTTAAATGGAATGAAATACCAAAATATTATATTTATATCAAACAACAACAAAATAATGATGGTTGGGTTAATTTTATTTTAGAAAATAGTGAAGGTTTTACTAAAGCTGGAATACAAAGAATAAATCAATCAATTAGAACTTATTTGATATGTATTTTAGGCGCGCAAGTTGAAACAAGATCCCCAATAATTGGAAATTTAAATACATCATTTGATACACAAAAACAATTCAAAGTATTATTTGAAGATTCAATTCATAATGATAAAAATAGATCGATTCCGGAAAACATTGCAAGATATCAAAATTATTTAGATAAATCACATATTAGATTAAATTATTGTATAGGCCCTAATCTATTTATTATTTCTAATGATTTAGTATTAAAGATGGGAAATATAATTGGTTATAATAATCTAATTAAAACTGCAACAATAAATAATTCATTTGGATTGAATGATATAAATAAAAAGATTATTACTGCTCCAAAATTAATGGAAGGTGAAAAAAAATAAAAAACAAATTCAATCAACAGAAACTAAAACTGAAAATATTAAATTAAATAATGATTCTAAAATAAAAGATTACAATACATCAGAAAATATAAAAACTGATAATATTCAACATGATATAATTAAACTAAATGATGATAATAAATCCCATGAAAATGCTAAATTAGCTATAACTTGTATAGGAATTGTAATCGGAGGAATATTATATTTTAAATTTTAATTTTTTTATTATGTAAATGGCAGAAGGTTGGGAAGATATTCCATTGGATCCTTTTGGTGACACCCCCGGTATAACTGATGAACAACAACCTGATTTTAGTGAAACAAGTTTTAATGATGGTAATGAGCCAGGATATAATACTAATTTAGGTGAAGATGATGATTATGATGTAATTAATTCCGAATTACGTGAAAATTTAAATGAAATCAAAATTAAAATAACAGGTGTAGTTGTAAACGAAATATTGCCAAAAGATGTAATAGATGAAATTGGTTCAGAAGGTGTTGTAGAAAAATTTTTTAAAGATGACCCATTTTTCATGAATAATTTAGAATTTAAAAATGATGTGTGGTATTATAATCTTGAAATAAATGGTGAAAATGTAAAATTAAGATTATCTAGAATGGGACAAGAAAATATGTATGCACCTGTAATGTTAGCAAGATCTACAATTGAACATTCAAAAGGTGGCACAGAATTTCTCAGAATTATATGGAATGCAATCGATAGAATAAATGAAGAAGAACCAATTCCTAACATTGATATAAACAAATATTCACCATTTAAAAATCCAAATCCAAATCCTACTTTTATTGATCCAGAAACTGATGAAGATTTTGCAAATCGATTAGATAAATTAAGATCTTCAACACCCGAAACATCGAGAAGAGATATTCAACAAATTGATAATGATTCAAGTCAATTACAATTAGGAAAACGTTTAGATAACTTACTGGATACAATGAATTCATTTGAAGAAGATATGATTAGTGTTTTAGATACACCCGGTACTAAAACTGGAATAAATCGAATACAATCTTTACTAGAAAAAGGATTACTTAAATTAACTGATGAAGAATTAGAAGCATTTCCTGAACAAACACGTAGAGAAATTAAAGGTATACAAGAATCAGCCGATGTAAATGCTAATATCAATATGAGATTTTCTAAAATAACCATGTTAGAAAAAGAATTAGCTATTGCAAATGAAAAATTAGAACAATTAAAATTAGATAAAAATCTTCAAGTAATAGAGGAAGCTGATTATGAAAGCAGAAAGTTAGCTTTAGAAAAAGAAATAGATGATTTAGAATATAACATAAAATTACAGAAAGAAGAAAGAGATACATTATTAAAATCATATGATCTTAATCATATTAAAAAATTAAAAGTTATTTTTAAAGATTTAATAATAAAATCAGATTCTAAACTATCATTGAAAGATAGAATAAGATTATTATTTAAGTTAGAAGGAATAACAATTCTTTCAATTCTAACAGCTGTAACTATGTTATTTACAACAATCGGTTTAGCAATATCAAATGCTTTAAAATCTACTCCTACTCCTACTCTCAATAAACCGGATAAACCCTCAGATAATAATTCTATACAAGATAAAGTTAAGGATGGTTTAAAGAAATTAGCAAAATATTTATGGGAACTATCTAAAAAATCTGCTGCAGCTTTACCAGGAATTATTGCGTCAATTGTTGGTTTTATATTGAAATCTGCAGGAAACATTATTAACTTTGCTGCTGAACATATTATTTTATTTTTAATTACAGTTGTAAGTGCTATTATTTTTGGGTTAGTAAACATGATAAAAAATAAATAATTAATTTTTTTGTTAAATAAATGAGTGGGAGTTATATAAGTCCTTCTAAGATTTCTAGAATATCTAATGCTATTAAAGCAGAAAGATCACATCATATAATTACTCATAATCCTTCTAATATTAATCCCGATGAAACTTTATATGTTAGAATTCCTCGATTAACACAAAATACTTTTTACGTTCCAAATAGTATTTATTTATCTGCCGATATAAAAGTAACTGGTCATGATAATAATTATGTTGTTGATAATGTTGGAAGATATTTGATTAAAAAATTAACTATAAAGATTGGTCCAGAAACAGTTTTCTCATTAGATGATTATAATCTATTTATGCATTATAAAGATTTATGGTTAACTAAAGAAAATAGAATTAATATGATATTTCAAGGAATCCAATCAGAAAACCAAAATAAATTAAGATCAGGAGCTAATGACGCAATAGTAACTCGTACCGCAGATAATTTGATAAAAAATATTTATGGAAGCAAATATAAAATTCCATTAGACTTTGAATTGATAAATAACAATGCACCTTTATATAAATATGCAATTCAAGAAGACGTTATATTCGAAATAACATTTGCTCCGGTAAATGAAATTGTATTATCTAGCGTTGTTAAAGATATGAGTTATAAATTATCGAATATATATTTAGAATATGATACAGTAACTGATGAAAATATTGCAAGCATAATTCAAACTCAATACAATCAAGGATTTTCATTATTATATGATTATATTGATAAATTTAAAACTGTAACTATTAATGCAAATGATGAAATTATTAATGAGAATATTAACTTCCCAAGAAGATCTATTAAAGGTATATTAATATTTTTTACTATTGCAGCATACTCTAATGGTGCAATACAGGTTGATAAGTATTATAGTCCTGAAATAACAAAAGTAGAAATAACTATCGAAGGAATAGCAAATAAAATATTTTGTCAAGGAATGAGAATGATAGATCAATGGCCAGAAATTAGAAAACATTTTATGAATGAAAAAGTGAAATCATCTGAGAATTGTAACATTAATCAAATTGATTATTATACCGGTAATAGATATGCATTATGGTTAGATTTTAGAACAACAGAAGATAATTCATTACATGGTTCTGGAAAAAAATTACAAAACACTAAAGATGGAATACAATTATTCATGACAAAGAAAAAAGGAAGTCTAAATTTCAAAATGCACATTTATATTATATCTGACGCGCAATTAAATATTGTAAATTCTCAATTAAATAGTGTTATGTATTAAGTGTTATGAAATATTAAAATTTTAACTTTAATAAAAAATCTTATATTAAATGGAAGGAGGTAAAGTATATAAACATATTCCATACATCGATACACATGAAAATAATGATGGTTTATATCATGTAATACCTTGTAATATAGCTTTGATATTTGATCCTATTTTCAAAAATTATAAAACTAAACTAATAGAAATCGATTATAATAAAAGTGAAGTTGTTGATAATTTAAGTAATGTAATTGATAATAATGTAATACCTACTACAGTAATACCTACTACAGTAATACCTACTACATCTAATAATATAATACCTACTACATCTAATAATGTAATACCTACTACATCTAATAATGTAATACCTACTACATCTAATAATGTAATACCTACTACATATAATAATGCAATAATACTAAATGTTAGTAAAAATAGAAATTATTGTGATTATTGTAAAGGTGAATTTTCAAACGCTCCATCAAATTGGAACAAACATATGAATACAAATTCACATATTACTAATGTAATAGAACGTGTTGGTTTAAAAGAATTTATAGAACACCCATTTAGATATGTTACAAAATTTGTTTCAAATATAAAAGTAAATGGTAAAGAATTATATGAAGATTTTTATTAGCAACACCTAATAAAAATGAATTAGATTTAACCGATGCTAATGAAATATTAGGATCAAACACTGTAAATGAAATATTAGGAGCAAACACTAATAAAGATTCTCTGAAACATAAAGTAGAAAATAATGATAAATTTGATTGGATGAATAAGCATAACAATGAAACAACTATTGATGATTCGGTAAAAAAGGTGAAAAATAAGTATAAAAATAATAAAGAATTAGAAGAAGATACGGTAGAGAATTTGAATAAATTGTTAGGGTCTGATAGTGAAAGTGATTCAGAAATTGATTATCTAACACTCAAATAATAATAAAGGTTGAAAATTGTATAAAATAATAGTAAATAAAAAAGGGGTTTTAAGTATTTAAGGTATCTAACAAGGTATCAGGTATTAGGGTATCTAATAGGGTATCAGGTAATAGGGTATCTAATAGGGTATCTAATACATAGTTATATAAATAGTTATTTTATAAATTTATATTCATAGGGAAATTGTAGTCTCAGTAATAATTTTGAACCTTTATTATTCTTTAATTTATTCATATATTCATCATGTAATTCAGTAGGTATAATTTGATTTTCTTCCAATGATTTTTGCATAGATTTTCTATCTTTGTTATAAAATAAAACTAAAAATCTTATATTCTCCCTAAAGTCTTTAACAATTGAATTATATTTTTGATTTAAAACCCATGTTGTTATCCCGAAATGTCTCCCAGAGAAAGCTAAATAACATAACTCACTTTCTCTCACTTTTGAATCATGTAAATTTGCGCAATCATCTACAATGAATAATGTATTTGATCCTTTATAAGTATCAATTGCTATTTTTATACAATTATCTAAATTTTCTTTTACTGTTTTAGGATCTAATATAATAAACTTTTTTATTTTAACTATATCTCTATTATATGTTTTATTCATTTCATAAGTAGGACAGAATAATATTATATTATCAAAATGATTCTTATAAATAGTTTCTAACAAATCTAATATGAAATGTGTTTTACCACAATTTGTTACTCCAGTAACTAACATATTATGCGGTTCAAATATAAATAAATCTTTATTTATTTATTCTTTTAATTTTACTAGATAAAATCCATTCATTAAATTTATCATCATATCCTTTATATTTCCACAAAGAATACTTTTTTCCTTTAAGAGTTTTTGTTTTCAATACTTTTTCTATTTTGTATTCTATTTCATCTGGGTTTGGTACAAGTGATAATTCTTGTTCATAGAAATAACCTAATATTTCTTCATCTTTTAGATCTTCTAATTTAAAAACAAATGGTTTAGTTAATATTATCTTTTTAATCTTGAATATTTCTTCTGTAAAATTTGGGGTATAACCTTTATAAAATGTTTTTCTATATGTAGATATTCTTACGTGTTGTCCAATTTTAAATTTTGGTTCACCAAAATCATGCGTAACAAACGCTCCATATAAATTATTCCAAACTATTTCCGAATTATCTTCTTTTCTAGCTTGTATAGGTTTCATATTTATAGAACTATGTTTAGAATTATTATAACCTTTCACTAAATCATCTAATATATTTATAGACTCATCGATATAAATATATGTTTCATTAGCAGTAAAATATTTCCACATTCTAGTTTTCAATGTTTTATTAAATCTTTCTATAATAGATGCTTTTTTATCTGAATGTGTTGAAAAATAATCTACATCGTTAGATAATAGTTTTTTAAAATGTTTGTTATAAAATTCTTTACCTTCATCAAATTGTATCTTATCTGGAATAGCTTCTTTAAATATTGATTTAAAAGCATTTGTCACTTCTATACCAGTTTTATTTTTGATTGGATTTGACCATGCGTATCTACTGAATATGTCTATAACATTCAGTATCCAGAAATATCCTTTGTTGTATTCTTCTAAGTTCTTCATGTCAATTAAATCTGCTTGCCATTGTTGATCGATACATGAAACCGTAACTTTTCTTGTTAAATAAGTTTTATCCATTTTCTTGTGGATTTGATATGTTGGTTGATTTTGTTACCATGATTTTAATTCACTATATTTTATACCACCATTATCAGATTTAATTTTATTCCATAATTCTGTAACGTTAGAATATGATACTTCACTTTCTGGGTTATAATATAACTCTCTTAAATATTGTTCTTTTTTCATCTTATTTTAATCCATTAATATTAATCTTGGTTTATTTTCAATGACTTTATCATTTGACTTATTTGGTATGATAGGTTTGTTGTCATTGGAATCATTATTGTTATCATCAGATTTGAATTTTGATTTATATATTACACCGGAGAATATAATAATTGTGATTAACCCAATTGTAATATATAAGTAATTATTTCTTCCACTATTAGAAGAATCAGATGGATTATTATTTGAATCAATATCAGGTGATTCATTTATATCAGTTAATTTCTTTTTCTTAGCTTTTTTTTAATTCTGAAGATTTTTACCTAATTCTCTTGCCCATTTAATTTGTTTCTCGGATCTAGCCTTTTTCTTAACTCCATCACTCATTTATTTTAGTTAATTTTTGTTCTGATTCATTTTCTGTTTCGACGTTTGGTTGTAGTACATCTGTTTCGTTCTTACCTGATTTATATTCCATAGGCTTGATGTTCGAAAATGTTATGACACCAGTAGAAATTAATATCATAACCGATCCTAATTGAAATGAAGCATATCCAACCCATTTTTGTAATTCAGTCATAACTAAGTAGTCATTTTTCAAATCACTATATAATTTATTTTCATCATTAATTGGTATTAACTGGTTACATAACTTAGAATAACATTTGACAATACCATCTGAAATAGAATCATTTATTCGGGCTAATCTTGCCTCTTCATAAATCTTAAAATATTTTATCACTTTATGTGGTTTCATAGCATCTAATTCTTGAAAAGTTATTATTTTTCCCAAGAAATCCTTAGATTTCCCGCCAGCAATTAATAATTCGAGATGATGCTTACAATATAAATAGTATTCATAATCTATATTACAATTAACTTGAATAGAATTAGAAACAACTGGGTCCTTATTATCACTAATACCCAAATCATCTAATGTTTTTTCAATATCAATAATATTCTTACTCGATTTCTTTGACATTTATATTAGAGAAATTTAATAAGAAAAATATTATAAGTATTATAAAATGATACTAGCTAGTTAAAGCTAAAGAATTCTAGTATTAGTTATTGTTTTTTTAGTATTTTTTATTTGTCATATAAAGTATTCTTTTTTGAAAAGAAAATATTAAAAACATAATAGAATTCACTAGCTAGTTGAAGTTATGTAATTTTTAATACTTTTTATTTAAAATCTATTATTCTTTAACCACTCATTAAAGACTCAACGTATTGTTCATTATTTGGATCATTGTTCCATTGATCAATAAATTTCTTTGCCTTTGTTAACTGTTCTAAATATAACTGTAAATCTAGTTTATTTGATTTAATTATGTTTTCCTTCATTTCTAAAGGTCTTAAATTCTTCCAATTCCAAATAAGTTTTTTATTGTATTCATCATTCATGTTAAATTTAGATATTGGTAACACGTGATCAATATGGTAATAATCCCCATAATTAACTATATTCATTTTATCATCGAATTGAAATATAATCCATGATTTGAGAAATTCATCTGAACAACCCAATAAATTAGATAGTGTTTCTGAATGTGTTTCTTTGTTGAATAATTGTGTTAATCTAGATCTTAAACATTGTTTTAATCTAAAATTAAGATCTGTTTGATATCTTTCTCTCATATATTCTGCCATATAATAATTATAATGTTTTATATTATCTTCTCGATATTGTTTAATATATAGTTTAAAACAAGTTTTACAACAATATTGAAAACCATCTTTGCTAATCTTACGCTTACTAAATTCTGTTAAAGCTAATTTATCTAATTCACACTTAGAACACTTCTTGTAATATATATTTATAACACCACCAGTGTTATTTGTAATATTTATAGTTTGTGGTTGTTCTGGTTCCATTTATTATACATATTTTTTAACTAAATTGGTTAATATTTTAGAATCCTCTTCCATTTCTTCGACCAACGTCATCCTTTTTCATTCCTCGCTGCTTTTGATAAGTTGTTTCGATTCCTTGATATCTAAATAATACCAGTTACAATATCCGCGTCACATGCGGGCATACAGGAGCGTTTTTGCTTAATGCGCATGCGTTAATCATAATTATATATTCATTCTATAAATTCTGTAAAATAGAAACAACACATGCGTTACATGCGTCACATGCGGCCATTTATGGCCGGTTTTGCTTAATGCACATGTGTTAATCATAATTATATATTCATTATGCAAATAGAAACAACTGAACATAGAAAATTCAAACGCATTCATGTCCTCGTCACATGCGTTACATGCGCCACATGCGGCCATTGATGTCCGCTTTTGCTTAATACACATGCGCTAATCATAATTATATATTCATTCTGTAAAATAGAAACAACTGAACATAGAAAATTCAAACGCGTTCATGTCCGCGTCACATGCGTTACATGTGTCGGTCACATGCGGCCATTTATGGCCGGTTTTGCTTAATGCGCATGCGCTAATCATAATAGAAACGACTGAACATAAAAATTCACCAAACAGATTTACACAATACATTATACAAGTTGTTCAGTCGTTTCTTCCAATACATCATTTGATTTCTATAAATACAATTTATAATTACAAACACTTTTTCAATTGCTGGTAAATATTTAACTAAAACAACAAATGTTAAACTTAATCATTGGAGTCTTAATGTTTTTGAAATTCTTATATAGTTTCTTCGTCGATCTTTTGGCGATTCTTGTGTTTCTTGTGCTAATTTCTATTGGTTTGATATCCATTGCTGTGGATTCCTCAGTCAGAAAGAGTATCTTGAGTTTCTCTATCACTTCTTGATGCGTATGGCGTTTTATTAATCTAAAAGATATTAGCGGCAACTCTAGCCATCTAAAGGATATACTAAAAACACTTAAATATATCTAAAGGTTTCATATTTAATAGCCCTAATAACTACAACAAACAGTACTTACATTTAGATTTAGAATTGTAAACTATAAACTCCTAATTTCGTTTCGATAGATAGAATATCCTGAGCACAATGTTACAGCGCCTGTTCATGTCTTGCCACGTCATCTGGTTCCGGTTCTAGAGTGTTCTCTGCACGTTTGTAATAATGAGTCATAAGTCTCGGCGTCATAGTAACGGCTGTAACAGCTGTGAATTTATAGATTTATTCCATAGCTCTGTACATGGAATGTATATAGGTTCAAATAGAATCATGTTCTAGTATAAACATCGGATCCTTTATATCAAATTCCTCAACGTATTGTTCATTATTTGGATCATTATTCCATAATTCAATAAATTTCTTTGCCTTTGTTAACTGTTCTGAATATAACTGTAAATATAGCTGCATAGCAGCGATAACGGGTTTCTGCCTAACTTTCATATGTCGCACTGGCGAATGACGAACTACTTACTAGCAACCTGGCGGATTGTCACTAGCTATGAGTGGAATCCTCAATTGCCACAGCAGCACTGCAGGAACCCCATTGTACTGTGGCAGTCGCCATGCCATCAAGCTCAAATCCTTGCCAGGGACAATGTAGTAAATGACATCAGAACTTGGCCAAGCATATGGGGATAAGCACCAAATTTGGAAACAATAATTATACACAACACATATCATCATACCATCCACCTTTTATTTATATTTCATCCCACAACATTGATTACAAAAATTTCTGAATACTATCTCACTGCACAATACAAAATACATACATCGCCACAAATGATTGCTACATGATCAATTACCATTTCCTATATATTCAATACAATCCTTCATACAGTTCCATACATAATCATTCATAAGACTGTACATATGTGTTTAGTAATATTAATGGTGGTAATATATGTACAGTGTTATCACATCAAAACCTATGGCAACAACGCATCAATATCCCCCAGCATGAAATAATACTCATTTTGTACACTGTACATAGCTGTTACATTCCAACACATCCATTCCACACAGTGACTGCTTCATCCCCATGACAGCTAGATATATACATCCACCACCATATCTTACTGTTACATTGCTACATATCAATCACAATGTCAAATATCATTCATGCCCCATTACAACTATCTACATACTTTCCCCAGCTTATACCACTGTTACTTAACAACATATCAATTCCAAATACACACTGTTTCATTCCCTAGAAACTAGGTACATCAATTTACCCATTTACTATTGTCACACAATCTTCAAAAACACTAAAATATAAACCCTGTCACTCATAAATGAATTCACATAAAGGTCACATAAAATTAAAATCATAACTACACATGCCTGTATATACAAAACCCCACTATTGTAACACACCTGACCCTCCTATATACATCCACATAGATGTTTCCACATATCGAAATCAAAACATACACTACATACACACCACAACACAACACCCTGCTTCATTAATACGCGTCACCCTCTGACATATATTCGCAGAGGAGACTCTACAGAACGAAATATTATAACCTCCCATACACATTTACACAACCCAGTACCATAACCTCCTACACATGTGTCATGATAAGCAAACAACATCGAAATTCAAATGTGTACAAGTGGACAGAATTAAACAACATAAACCTATTACCAACTTGTGACATTATCATATTATAACATTACAAAACCCATCCAAATAGGAGACTCTGATAATCGAAACATTTACTACATTTGCACCAGCACACAACTCCCCTATAAACAAATCTGCCTGAATAACCATAAAAGCGATAACATTAAAAACCTCATTTTCTAATGAGTAAATACAGTTTATAAACTGTATTTACTCATTAGTTTTTTCAGTATTTTGTCGCTTGCCACACCAAGAGCAAATACATTCCTCAGATTGTTTCACACATGACACAACTTCATAGTGTACACCTCTGCAATTTTTCAAATAAATGTTGCCATTTAATTCACACACGATTTGGTGCACTGAAAGTAGAACCAGCGAATCGTAACCAACCATTGCCTACAAATGTATATATATCAGCATGCAGTAAATCAGCTGTTGCAAGAATTTCAACCTCTGTCACCCAAGTACCTGTATATTTCATACGGGATTCATCAATATACTCATTTATAGTAAGTTGTGGATTTCTCAGATGTGGTTGGAATTTGTCGGAATTCTGCCACATGTGCTTTAAAACTTCGGTGCGTATAGCCCGATGATATTGCTCAGTTCCACAGATTGAATATGAAATTGCCCGAAAAAAACAGCTTCCATCGCCTTTAATTTTCTGCGTATTACATGGAGAGTAGAGTTGTCCATCATATTTGGGCATACATTCATATCCGAGAGTTGAGGGTCGACAATGAATACCTAGAATAGAGCATAATGTTTTGCACTGACCTTTTTCTAGTGGGTTGTAAATTAAATCATCATGCTGCACGGATTCACTAGTAACAATTACATCGCATTCATCTACTTTTGGGTTTGTATAGGGCAGTTCATCTTCACTACTTGTTTGTTGGTAGTTTGGAGAGTATGTAGTCGTTGTTTCGATAATGCTATTCTCTACAGTAGTTTCAATTTCATGGTTGATAGAAGCCACTGTAATTTCATACTGTATTGGTTGCCTCTGATTCATTGAAGCTGCAAGATTCTGACAATGTTTGACAATACAATTAACACAAGAGTACCTTACTAATACAGCATGTCCATCAGCGGTCATCATTCCTGATGCATCTCTCGAATGTGAATCAAATATCCAGTACATGTCATCCTGTTTTAAAACACAAAATGTATTTCCAGAAAATGTTATAAAGCATGTGTCGTAATTAAGCAGATTATTGTGCAAACATTCATGTAGTTCACTGATAATTCCAAAATTTCCAGCTCTCATTTCATCAGATAATTCAGATATAGCAACTTGAGGGGATCCAACAGTCACATTATAAATGGAATTTCCAATCTCAACAGCAGTTGGTAGCTCACTGATCAATAAATACATATTTGTTATTGTATTCATATTAGTCAATGTTGCGTATAAATCATTTCCAATATTCAATACTGAATCAATATCATGAGGCATCCAGTTTATTACAGCTTTATTTGATGCATGAATCATTGCAGCTAATGCATTTGTTACACATTGCTTACCTGAATGAATATCGTATTTTGGATGACCCTGGTGGAAATTTCCATGAATTGATGAACATCTCATATTCTCAGCACTTAAACATGACTCACTGTTACCAAAATTGCCATCACAATCTCTACACGAAATCATACTCGAAATTGGTTGAATAGATGAGTCAGCTTTCATTTTCGATGAGGTTTCATGTATATTGTGACCAGCGTTATCATGTTGAATCTTATCACAGTTGTCAAGTGTAATCTTTTCACAGATTCCATATATAGCCTTATCATAGTTGCCTTGTTTAGTCTTATCATAGTTGTCATGCATAATCGTATCACAGTTGTCATGATTGAAGTCACAAAAAACTGATTTCACTTCAATTGTCTCAACTTTGTTTTTTGTCATATCTTCATTCGAATTAGTTCCACAATTTTGATTCATAGTCTGATCATAGATCTCATTAATATTCATTTCATGTTTTTCAGTCATTTTCATTTCATTTTTTTCATTTGTTTTCAAATCATAGTTTCCATTCATATGCATTTCATATTTTTCATTCATTTTCATTCCATGTTTTTCAGTCATTTTCATTTCATCTTTTTCATTTGCATTCAATTCATAGTTCTCATTAGTTTTTGGTTCAAAGTTTTCATTGATTTTCACTTCATACTTCTTGTTTTGATTGTTATCAGAGTTTTCTTTTTGCGTTTCGTTAAAGTTTTCATTTTGAGCGTTTTTTAGGTTTTCATTTAAGATTTCATTTTCAACTCTTCTGTAGTCTTCATCTTGAGATTTTTCATAATTTTTTTCCATTGATCCTTTTTTCATCTCTCTGTTTTGTCCAGTTAGGGCTGAGGGAACTCCAACCACCTCCACCTTCTGAAAATAGAAAAAAAATTCATTCACTATACGTTCGTAGAATTTTCTAATGAGTTCAATTCAATTCAATAGCTTATAATTATCTCAACAAGAACCAGGGATGATACGACACTGGTCAGTTACACACCCTCTAAGCAACTGGTTTATGATTTACTGATATGGTTTTTTCTGATAAAATACCAAAATCAGGCACCAAAATATTGCGCAGCTAACACATGTGATGAACAGTTTAATGAATTTTTTACTCGGAAAAAAGGCCTACATACTTCTTACTAGAAGATTAACATTTGCCTATGACAAGAGGGTCTTACCTTCTTCGGCTGAAAGCTACCAGCTCTTCTTTTCCTTTTAGGCATGATGAGTAATGTACTGATCAATATCCTATTTCAAGTATCAACAAGTATCAAGTATGTGACCTATCACAAAAGAAACATTATCACAGCATTATTAATCAGCCTGTAGGAACTTTCTCTAAAATTTCGAAACAATAGGTGACACCTGCTACAAATAGGTATGGTGTGTTGAACAAGCAGCCTGTCAGCTGTGATAGCTCCGCTGGGTTTGGTTGATGGCAAGATTGGAAGAAAATTGAATAAAATGTGTTGAAAACAATGCATCAAAAATGTCTCCAAAACTAAACAAATTAACTGGATTTTGTTTGCAAACTTTTGGAATAAACCCTATAACCCACATAGGCTAGACGTAGTATCCTGAACAAATGTGCAACGACGAGTATTAAAACAGGTAGTGAACACTATTATGGTTCGCCCGATTACCGATTGGTGGCTCATTTTAAGATGGGTTGAAACAAAAATAAAAGGCTGGTCTTCCCTCTGAAACCTGTTGTTGCGGGGAATACCTGCATGATGAGTCTTGTTTAAAAAAATAAATAAATAGGAAATTGAATAATTGGTCGTCAGGTTCCGTTTTAGAAAAGGAATGATGCCAATACAAATATCAACAAATTCAAGTTCTGGAATTACTCGTATGATGGCACTAGTCAGAACCGGAAATTGGAACCTAAATCCACCTTGTTTTGTTGATTTGCAATAAAGATCTCTCGCTTCAAGTTTTTAATGAGCATTTTTTTTCACTAAATTTGTGATTTTTGGAAAATTTTTGACAGTTGAAGTAACGTTTTGTCCAATCTAACAGATTTCCAGGATATCATACTTAAAGGATTAAACGTGATGATGTATGTACGTAAAATACACTTACTAAAAAGGAAGTGCATATTTAACCTGGATCCGGTCACCGACTTCTGAACGCTATTTTGCCAAATCCATTTATTATGTAACAATTAAATCATTTTATTGGGTTTAGGGTAAGGGTTTGGATAGGGTTAGTGTCAAGAGGGTGAGAAGAGGGTCCACAGGGTTCGATTTCACAAGTAGGGATAGGGTTAGGGTTAGGTGAGGCTAAATGTAGCTAAAACATTCGGATGGTTTTCAATGAGCTCTGTGATCTAATAGGAAGACGCTAGGCTAGTAATTCACTGGTCCGGGTAAACTCTGTTCTCCACACTTCCTTCCAATTATCTAAGCCGCGCACCTCTTTGCGCATGTGCGTAGTAAATCAGCCAATTTAGAGACAATATTTGGCAAAATAGCGTTCAGAAGTCAGTGACCAGATCCAGTAAAATAACTACTGCCTACTAAAAAATTGAGAGGCCAGATTTTTATTGCAAATAAACTAGAACATGGCAGATTTAGGTACCAATATCCAGTTCTAACTAGCGCCATCAGTCGAGAAATTCAAGAACCTGACATTGTCGATTTCCCCAATAATTAGGCAGGCACAATTAGGCCTATGGGCCTAGGTAGATTGAATATACAAACAGTAGACTTAAGCTTGAATCAGATCCAGAAAGCAGGATACATTTTTACACTCCCAAATGGTCTGACATGAGTGGGCGGAGTGTACTGTAATTTATGTATAATAGGCCTTCAATTTGAAATTAGCTGACATACGATTTCAATTAAGATATTTCTGTGTTCATTAAAATTGGCAGTCCCTTCTTATAGTATTTATTCACATTCACGAAAACCTGATGACTTGTTCGCATTCAGCAGAATCGGGTGGCTTAATCATAAGTCACAGGGTCAGGGAGATGGAGTGCTCCCTGCTCTCGCACACAGACACACACACACTAGTGCAATTCAAATCCCATTATTCAATATTTAAGCTGCTGTCTATATAGGCCTAAATATTTTCTACCCATACCACAAACACTATTATTAAATCATACGCATTGGGTCAACCTTAACACCTAGCCCAAATTTGGCCTTTTAAAAGCTACTTCTATGTGTAAGTCATGCGGGATTCGATATCGATCTCACACCAACCAGACCCGACTGCTACCACAACGCGCGGATCAAGACGAATTCCGGTCGGCTTTTAATACCAGTCGTCAGATTACGTGGAAAAATACATCATATTAGGCCTAACCGTTATATATACATACCTCTCTGAAGATTGGTCACAGAAACACACAACAAAGTCGTAAAAATGCAAGTAACGTAGAGTGGCGTCGCACGTTGTAAATAAAGAAAATGGCGTCTGAGCTAAATTGACGCATGCGCCCGAAATCTGAAAACATTGAATGGATGTCGTAGGTCGAACCCCGATTTATAAATCCGAATCCGTGATTTATTTTGAAGCTCAAGGTCGTCGGGTAATTTGCAGGCTTTTCACGATGTACATTTATCAATGGATGATGATTCTTGCGACATTCTTATTGCCTGTTTAGACCAAATAATTACGCGGGATTAATTCATAATCAAATATAATACGCAAATTGGAAATGGTCAGGCGCTGAGTTATATTTCTTTCATAATTGAAAATTAGGTTTATAAGCTGCTAGTAGTCGAATCTGAGAGGAGTTACATTTTATGAAAAATTTTTGGCTGGAAAGGGGAAAATTAATAATAATAATAATAATAATAATAATAATAATAATAATCAACAGAATTACAAGAGGGTTTCTGCGAAAGCAGCAGAAACCCTAAATATTCTAGTTTCAATTTATTCTCTAAATGTGTTTTAGTTTTATTGTGTCTTGCTTTTTGGGATTTATCTATATTGATATTACATGTTGGACAGTAGTACTTATTTGCTTCCATTTTAATACTAAATTTTTTATTAAAATTGATTTTAGAAGTTATTAATTTATATCTTATTCATATATATGAATATCTTATGAGTAATAGGGAATATCTTGTTTCAGGTTAAAGGTTGAATGGCCGAGTTCATTAATAACAAATATTAAAAGTAATTTAAAACTAAAATATATTTTCATAACCGTGTGTATTTCAGTTGAATATTATTATTATTCGAATATATTTGATTATATGAATGTGTGTATTGTAAATAAATCAATTGGTCGCGGAGCGGAGCGGTAGCGAAGTGGAGCGACCAATTGATTTAATACAATATGCTTTTTAAATTATTGATATCTTAGAATAAATATTTAGTTTTAATATAAAATGCACACGGTTATGAAAATATATTATAGTTTTAAATTACTTTTAATGTTTTGTTTTTAATGAACTCGACCGTTCGACCTTTGATCTGAAACAAGATATTCCCTATTACTAATGGATAAACAAATTTTGCGTTAATATATTTAGGCTGGTACTGCAGTTATAAGACAATCTAAATCTGATTTGTATAAATTTTCTTATCAAAATTTTCGCTGTCAATGATCTGTTATCTATGATCGCTGCATTCATTCTTAATCTGCTAAGAACAGCGTACGTTAACGCCGTTTTAGGAGATATCGTGTTTCGACGAAATAGAATTTTGGTTGGGTTTTCATCTCCGTCATTTTTAGGCGTATTGCACTTTTTTAATTTGGTGGCCATTTTATTCAATTTTTGCCTCGGCGAGTTCTTATATTCATAAATTGTTCAGTTGAGTGGCCATATATTACGGTACGTGGTGGTTATTATAACTATCCCGGGCTATGTACATCTCGAGATGGCGTTTCAGTTTTCTGGGGTCTTTCTATTCCCGTATATAACTGTTGTGGTACAAATTTGCTTTTATGTTGTTATCAATGTTATTGATAAGTTTCATTTTCTACTAGGATTAGAAATTGTTCTTTTTTGAGCGAATTCTCAAATTGTGTTGCCAAAGTTGATCTTCCTAAGTCATTTAGGCGGGTAAATCGCGCTACTGTCGTTGTATCATTGTTGACGAAGTTTATCTTCCATTGCTACATAGCGTATGATCTAATTAATCGTTGTGGCGACAGCGTTGAATTCTTTATGTATTTCGGGCTTTTTTCCACGTGGTTTTTTCATGGTAAGCATTTATAGTATATGAATCAGTCAAGATGTTCGACAGCGTGCCTCGGTTTTACCAGCTGTTGGTGACGTTAGATGTAAACAATAATAAACCGGCGCGTGCACAATGCAAACAGGAACAACTAACTAAGAAAAACTGTAAATTGTAATGTAAAATGTTATTTCAATAGGCATCCGTGCTGTTTTTAATAAGTCGAATCTTAATTGCCTCCTTTCCCAACAGTAACATTGCATAGGCCTAAGCTTGGCCCTCAGATGTGTGGATGGAATTGAATTCGACACATCGATACAGTCTGTAATTCCCGATGGACTCTTTTAGAAATTAGCTTGAAGATTGGGTTCAAAGGTGAAATGTCCAGTCCACCGCTATTGCAAATAACGATATTAGGTGATCAAATATGGCCGCCAGGGAAACCATCTAGAATTTCTTGTTTCCAAGATGTAGCCCACTGCGATTCTTGTTGGATTTCTTCAAGAGGAAATGTGAGGATCAGGGTAGGTAAGCTGTCCATCCCAATTGAATATGGCGGTCATCGGCTTTCAAATATGGGGTGGTCATCCGTCTTCAATATATTTTTAGCACGATACAGCTTGCAGTTCCTGATGAATTTTTAAACTTAATGGGAGGTTTGGGGTATGTGAGATATCCATCCCAATTGAAAATAAACTTCGTTAGCCATAAGATATGGCCACTAGAGCAGCCATCTTGAATTTCCTGTCAGCACGAAACGACCTGCAACTGAAGATTGACGAGGTCATCGGCTGTGAAGTACGACCGCCAGGGTGACCATCCATCTTGGATATCCTTTTAAAACGATGGATTTTTTTAATGTAGTGCGTCTTTTGGGTAGCTAAGATTGGTTTGGCTCTCTTGTTGGTTGTCCCGGTCTTTTCATGTGAGGATATATGAACAGAAAATGAACATTATCACCAAAGAATCATTCTACTTCTACTGCGTCATGAAGGTATAAGTAATTGGAATATGGCGTTTTCAGATCAGAGGTCGAGACACCACTCATCACCACAAGTAATTTTTTTTCTTAATAAATGGGAGATAGAAACGCACTCTTAGCAACAATAAATAACAGAATAAAACCAGCAAAAAAACAATTTGAAATAAAAAAGTTAGTTGATGTTACAAAAGGAATTGAACATAAAATATTAAAATTAGAAAAGATAAAAACTAAATATGGAGAGAAAGAATCAGCGAATTTAAGCTACTGTAATGTTAGTACATCGCGGAATTAAAGTATTTTAACCTGATAAATGGGCTTCATTGAGTACAGAGGAATTATAAGATTTAGAAGGATTTAAAATAATATATCATTGAAAAAATGAAGACGGTCATCATGATTTAGAAATTGTTGATTAAAAAAATAAATTGATAATAAAAATAATGAATATCTAGAATCCGAAATGACTTATCTGGACAATCCAATTACTCCGCGCAGATGGTACCATAAACGGCACCCACACAGTGATAGACAAAAGTAGTGAGATGGTGCCGTACGGCACCCACATGGTGATATTCAATTAATTTAAAAAAATTATTTTTTTGCTTTTTTTCTAAAATATTAATCCATTCTTTTATTGTGAATTTTGGAATTTCAGAAGTATTTTCATTTTTAATAGCAGTAGTTTCAGAATTATTAATATCATAAATTTTATTTGATTTCTTATACCAACTACACCCAATCAAAATGAATACAATTACAAATCCAGTTGTAAAATATAGATATTTATCAAATATTCTATTATTAGAAGGAGTAGAAATATCAATATTTTCACCATTTTTATTAACATTTTTATTACTTATTTTTTCTTTTACAGCTTTTTTATATTCCTGTGATTTAATTCCTAATTGCCGAGACCATTAAATTTGTTTCTGAGTTCTCGGTTTTTTCTACACAGTTAATTCTTTCACCTCTCGCACTTCACTCATTTATTATAGAAAAATTTTTACTTTCAATATTTGAAAATGTTAGAAACAAATTAGTTGTGTTGTTGCAACTAGACTTCAACTAGAATTTAACTAGAATGTAACTAAAAATATACTAGATTAACAAGCTAGTTGAAATATTGTTAGTTTTATTTATTTTTTGTTGAATTTTATTTTTTTTTTCAACTACCAATAACTAGAATTCAACTAGAATGTAACTAAAAATATACTAGATTAAAAAGCTAGTTAAAATATTGTTGAATTTTATTTGATTTTTGTTTCAACTACCAATAACTAGAATTCAACTAGAATGTAACTAAATATGTAATAGATTAACAAGCTAGTTGAATTTAAATAAATTCATATTCAAATGGGTGTTGTAATCGAAATAGTAATTTTGATCTTTTATTATTTTCAATTTATCCATATATTCATTATGTAAATCATTTGGAATTATATCATTTTCCTCAAGTGCATTTTCCATTGATTTTCTATCCTTATTATAGAATAATACTAAAAATCTAATATTCTCCCTAAAATCTTTCACAATTGAATTATATTTTTGATTTAAAACCCACGTTGTTATCCCAAAATGTCTCCCAGAGAAAGCTAAATAGCATAATTCACTCTCTTTAATTTTTGAATCATGTAAATTTGCACAATCATCTATAATGAATAATGTATTTGATCCTTTATAAATATCTAATGCTATTTTAATACAATTATCTAAATTTTCTTTTACTGTTTTAGGATCTAATACAATAAATTTATTATTTCTAGTAATATTTCTATCATAAGTTTGATTAAATTCATATGTTGGACAAAATAATACTATATTATCAAAATAGTTTCTAATAAATTTAATATAAAATAAGTTTTTCCACAATTTGTTACACTAGAAATTAACATATTATGAAGTTCAAATATAAATAATTCCTTATTCATTTATATATTTTCAATTTTACTTGATAATATCCATTCATTAAATTTATCTGGCCATCCAACCCATTTTACTAAAGAATATTTTTTTCTTTTAACAGTTTTTGTTTTTAGTACTTTTTCAATTTTATATTCTTGTTCTAGATTTTCAGTAGTAAACTTAATTCTTCTTCATAAAAATATCCATCAACTTCTTCACCATCTAAATCTTCTAATTTATAGACATATGGTTTAGTTGTTATTACCTTTTTTATTTTGTATATTTCTCTAGTAAAATTACGATCGTATCCTTTTTCAAATATCTTTTTATACTTAAAAATTCTAACATTTTGACCAACTTTAAATTTAGGTTCACCAAAATCATCAACAAGAAATGCTCCATATAAATTATTCCAAACAATTTCAGCATTTTCAGGTTTTCTAGCATCAATAGGTTTCATTCCAATAGAAGAATGATAAGAATTATTATAACCATTTATCAATTTTGGTAAAATATCAATCCATTTATAAGTATTATTTGCTGTCAAATATTTTGACATTCTTGTTCTCAATGTTCTATTAAATCGTTCAACAACTGCTGCTTTTTTATCCGATTTTGTTAAAAAAAATTTAATATTATGAAAATCTAAGAGACCATGAACAGATGAATTATCAAATTCTTTTCCATCATCAAATTGAATTTTTTCTGGCTTTAGTTTACCACCTGAAAGAAATTTTCTTAAAACATTTGATGTTTGTACAGCATCTTTTCTGTAAAGTGGGAAGCTCCATACATAACGACTAAAAGTATCAATTATATTCAATATCCACCAATAATCATCATTATCTTTCTTAACATTTTTCATATCAATTAAATCTCCTTGCCACTGTTGATCTACATAACTTACCATAGTTTTACGAGTTTTATATTTTCTAACAATTTCTTTATGTGTTGTATATGTTGGTTTTTCTAACATAAATTCATTTATATCTTTATATTTAACTAAATTTTGTGGGATTATCTTATCTAATTTATCTTGTTTTACTTGACGCCATTTATTTTTGGTAGAAGAATAAGCAACCGAACTCTCAGGGTTGTAATATAAATTTCTTAAATATTGTTCTTTAGTATTAGGAGTTTTTTTTACCACCCATTTATATATCGTTCATTTTAACTTAATATTTCTAATATTGAATACTATCTAATTGAGAATTTATAATATTTAATTGCGCGTCAGATATAATGTAAATGTGCATTTTGAAATTTAAGCTTCCTTTTTTCTTTTTCATGAATAATTGTATTCCATCTTTTGTATTTTGTAATTTTTTACCAGAACCATGTAATAAGTTATCTTCAGTTGTTCTAAAATCTAACCATAATGCATATTTATTACCAGTATAATAGTCAATTTGATTAATATTACAATCTTCAGATGATTTTACTTTTTCATTCATAAAATGTTTTCTAATTTCTGGCCATTGATCAATCATTCTCATTCCTTGACAGAATATTTTATTAGCTATACCTTCAATAGTTATTTCTACTTTTGTTATTTCAGGATTATAATACTTATCAACATTTATTGCGCCATTAGAATATATTGCAATGGTAAAAAATATTAATATACCTTTACTAGATCTTCTTGGGAAGTTAATATTCTCATTAATTATTTCATCATTTGCATTAAATGTTACAATTTTGAATTTATCAATATAATCATATAATAATGAAAATCCTTGATTATATTGAGTTTGAATTATGCTTGAAATATTATCATCAGTTACTGTATCATATTCTAAACATATGTTTAGAATATGATATGGGATATAAATTATCAAATATATTATATTTGATAATTTCTATCCCATATCTTTAACAACGCTAGATAGCACAATTTCACTAAAAGGAGCAGATGTTATCTCAAATATAATATCTTCTTGAATTGCATATTTATATAAAGGTGCATTATTATTTATCAATTCAAAGTCTAATGGAATTTTATATTTACTACCATAAACCTTTTTTTATTAAACTATCTACGTCATTAGCTACTATTGCGTTATGTGCCTCAGATCTTAGTTTATTTTGATTTAAGGATTGGATGCCTTGAAATATCATATTTTTTCAATTTTCTTTTGTTAACCATAAATCTTTATAATGCATAAATAAATTATAATCATCTAATGAGAAAACTGTTTCTGGTCCAATTTTTGTAGTTAATTTTTTAATCAAATATTTCCCAACATGATCAACAACATAATTATCTTTATCACCAGTTACTTTTATATCGGCTGATAAATGAATACTATTTGGAACATAAAAAGTATTTTGTGTTAATCTCGGGATTCTAACATATAGAGTTTCATCGGGGTTAATATTTGAAGGATTATGAGTAATTATATGATGAAATCTTTCTGCTTTAATAGCATTTGATATTCTAGAATTCTTAGAAGGATTTATATAACTCCCACTCATTTATTTAACAAAAAAATTAATTATTTATTTTTGATCATATTCACTAATCCAAAAATAATAGCACTAACAATTGTAATTAAAAATAAGATAACATGTTCAGCAGCAAAGTTAAGAATATTCCCAGCAGATTTTAAAAACCAACAATCGATGCAATAATTTCTGCAGCAAATTTTTTAGATAGTTCCCATAAATATTTTGCTAATTTTTTCAAACCATCTTTCACTTTATCCTGTATAGAATTATTATTATTTGGTGGTTTATCTGGTTTATATGGTGTAGGCGTAGATTTTAATGAATTTGATATAGCTAAACCAATTGTTGTAAATATCATAGTTGAGATCAAAAGTGTAATATAAAAGTGTGTGTAAGGTATTAAGTTTGATCTACCTTCTGCGTTTACTGTAACAATATCTGGGTTAAAACCCCTGTGAAGCTGGCTCCCGGTTCCCGGTTCCTTATTCGGCTCCCGATTCAAAAGCATTTTGAATAGGTAGCCGAACCAGTAGCCGGCTCCCGGTTCCCGGTTCCCGATTCGGCTCCCGATTCAAAATGTTTTTGAATCGGGAGCCGAATAAGGAACCGGGAACCGGGAGCCAGCTTCACAGGGGTTAATTCCTAACAGTTTAGCTAAAGGTTTTCTTACTGTAAATTTAAATTGTTCATCATGAGCTAACCTAATCTTTATTTTATTAGAACTATGTCTTTTTGAAAATCTAATGTTAAATCCGGAATCACTTCCTAATTTAGCTCGAGCTTTTTTATTAATTTCTTGCGCTAATGTATCTAAATTATACAATCCTGGTTTTAAATATATAAAAAACCATTTATTCCTTTTTTTTGTAAAAGATTGAAAAAATTAAATGTTCTAGACTTTTATCTGATATATTATGAAAAGAGTTACATAAACTAATATTGACTAATTTTAAATCTAAACAATTCTTAAATTCTCTATCTAATTGTACTAGTAAATTATGTGATTTATAATTTAACAGTTTTCTAGAATCAACAAATATTCTATATTCTTTTAATTAGATGAGAAGATAGGATGTGAAATTTGTGGTGAACTTCAAAGAAAAAGTAATATGGCTCGACATATGAAATAACATGATAAAAATTATAAACCCCCTAAACTAAACTGCCCAAATTGTAATAAATTATTTTCAAGAAATTATGTTAAAAAACATTCAGAGAAGTGTAAAATTAATGACACAAAGGTTAATGTTGATAGTAACGAAAGTAATAGTAATTCTGTTGAAGTTGAATCTGAAATTATTTGGAAAAGACCTTTCTTATTCTTTGATAAGAATGATATAAAAGATCATTTCTGTGAGCCTTGTCGAATAGAATATAGCCCGAAAATATAGAAGATTGGGAGAATCTTCAATTTTGTAAAGTACATATAGATAAAATTTCTAGGAAATTTGAAACAGAATTTAATGAAAGAAAAAATAAAATATTAGAAAAAATAAAATATGAGAAAACGTTACCAGATAATGAAGAAACACTTGAAAAGTTGGAAAAACAATATAATGAATTAGTAAGAAAAACATATTATTGCAAATATTGCAAATTGATTATTACAACAAGTAATTTAAATCTACATAATTAAACAATAAAACATAAAGAAAACGTAAGAAAATACCAAGAACTTAATGAAGATCTATTACCAAGATATGATAGACAAAAATGCCCAGAATGTATTCATTAATTTGAAGAAATCTTTTTCAAAATCTGTTTTTGATATGGTTCTCTGTTGAGTATTGAAATCTATATATTTTTCTAACCACTTCGATTGATTAAAGTAAAGATAATAGGAATTAGAAATTAGCCTGATAGCTCTTTTTTGCAATACAATTAATGGCTGAAGTTTATTTTCAAAATTTCGTCCCCAAACTAAGTTACAATACTGGAGGTAAGGATCAATAAGCGACAAATAAAGGGTACGAAGAGAACTCACTGGCGGCTTATATCTTACTCTATTTATTATACCAATGCTTCAAGAAACTTTTTTTTCAACTGATTTTATTTGATCGTCCCAGGTTAGATTTCTGTCAATAAAAACTCCAAGAAAATTTGTGACATTGACTTGTTTGATCTCTATATTGTTAATTGATATTCTCAAGTTATGTTTCAATAGTTTACCGAACACCATAAATGACGTCTTCTTTACATTTAATGACAGCTTGTTTGTTTGAAACCAGGTATACAATTTTGATAATTCAATGTTTACTGTACGTACTAATCTGTATAAATTAATGTCACTATAAAAGGCATTTGTGTCATCGGCAAACAATATAAGTTTTAACACATTAGAAAATTTAATACAGTCGTTTACATATAATAAAAAAAGCAAGGGACCTAAAATTGAGCCTTGGGGTACTCCAGCTTTAACGGTACATAACGAGGATTTATAATTTTGAATTTGAACAAATTGTTTTCTATTCTTCAAATAGTTTTCAAACCAGTTGTTAGAGATGCCTCTTATTCCATAAAAACATAATTTTCTTAATAAGATTTCGTGATCAACGGTGTCAAAGGCTTTTGATAAATCTAAGAATACCCCAATAGTTGATTTGTTTTCTTCTTAATTTTGTGAAATTTCATCAGTTATCAATGTTAAGGCCATGGCAGTTGAATGGTTCTTTCGAAAGCCGAACTGGTTTGGTTGAATGATATGAAACTTGTTACAATATTCGGTTAATCGATTATACACTATCTTTTCGAGAATTTTAGAAAAGCAAGGCAGTACGGATATCGGTCTGTAATTATCAAAAGAGTCATTATTGCCAGCTTTATAGAGTGGACGTATTCGCGCTACCTTCAGTTCAGCCGGCACTATACCGGAATTTAAGCTACAGTTAAATATATGAGTTAGCGGGTATTTTACAGAATCAATTATTTTCTTAACTACTTTTACAGACAAACCATCAGCACCAGCGCCTTTGCTGGGTGAGAAATCATTTACAATCTGACTGATTTCATCAGGGTGGGTCGGGAAAAAGAAAAAGTTTTCATTTACTGGATCTGTCAGATATTCACTGAAGTGGACACCTGTATCTGGTATTTGATTGGCTAGGTTGCTACCAATATTTACAAAGAAAGAATTAAATTCATTAGCGATATTTTCATAGCCGTTTACAACGATACCGTTCCTTTTGAAAGAGCAAGTAATCTACACCGATCATTGGAAGATTTTCCAATTAGACTGTTTAAGATATTCCATGATTTTTTCAAGTCGGATTTGGCTGCAAGTAATTTAGTCTCATAATACTTTTTCTCGGCATATTTGAGTGTACGAGACAAGGTACTTTTGTAATTCAAATAATTTTTCAAATGTGATCTATTACGCAAAGATTTTCTGTACAAGCGATTTTTGTGTTTAATACATTTCAATAATCCAGATGATAACCACGGTTTATGTAATTTATTTTCGTTTATTTTACGGGGAATTGAAAAAGGAAAACATTCATTATATAATTCCATGAATTTAGTGTTAAATGCGCTGTATGAGAGTTGTGGGTCTGCATTACTATAGATATCCGACCAATCAGTGACCAGAAGAGCTCTATTGAATTTTGAAATGTTACGTTCACAATAGTTTCTGTTCGAAGTCACCTCTTGGTCAATTTTGGGCTCGACGTGATTACAGACAGTAAAAATAGGAAAATGATCCGAAATATCGGTACAAATAATACCCGTACTAAACACATGGCGAATGTCGTTACAAAAAATATTATCTATAAGCGTCGAGGATGTGGGAGTGATTCTTGTAGGTTTATCAACTAATGGAATGAACCCAAATGAAGTCATATTTTCTAAATAGTTATCAGTTGGTCTGTGGGCGTTAACTTGTAGTAAATCGATATTGAAATCGCCCATAAGATAGCATACTTTGTCTTCTCTATTAAGTTTCACTAAAAGTGGAATTAATTCATTATTAAAGCCATTTATGCTTTGTCCGGGTGGTCGATAGATCAGACCAATTAATTAATTTTTTTTTCAAGAATCAATTCAATAAATAGACATTCAAAAGTATTTCTATCCTCGGATAGATCTGGTCTAAGTTTCACATTAAAACTTTCTTTGAAAAATAGGGCCAAACCTCCTCCCTGACAATTTTTTCTACACTTAAAAACACTTTTCATACCTGGGAGATTATACAGCCTGCCATTATCATGAAGTTCGCTAGTCCAGGTTTCGGTTAACCCGAAAATAGAAAAGTTAGTTTTTAAATTGCTCAAAAAATATGAAAATGTATCAAAATTTCTGTTACAACTACGAATGTTTAAAGCACAGATTGAAAAAATGTTGCTTTTCAAACTCTACAGTAGAGTTTACATCAAAGTATTGACATTTTTTATTATTAAAAATGTCGATGATGAATAAGTATAGGGTAGATAATACTCGTTAATAGGTAGCATTATTAGACTGATGTTATCGGTAAATCATCTGGGACTGAAATTCTGTCCTTTTTGGCCATGTGAACAGTTGGGCTAAACCAGGTTAAACCAGGACTAGAGTACCAATAACAAGGATCAACATTAAAATGATTCAAATTAACTTCTCTAAATTTTTCAAATATGTCAATATCATAACATCTGATTTTAAGTATAAATCTACTAATTCACCATGATTTTCTATCTTAGAGTGATTCCAAATATTTAATGTTCTATTAAACACTTCATCTGTCACATACTCCTCTTTTAATTGATCATAAATTGATCTTTTAATAATTCTGTTACATTAAAATCATCATGTGTTTTATAAAATGAATAAGGAATTGCGCCTTTATATCTCAATAATTTAAAATCTTGTTCATTTGGGTAATAATATCGAGTTATTACAAAATCATTATCAACTAAACTTTTTGCTAAATTATCTAAAGAACTTGCTAGAAATCTATATAAATCTAAAAATCTAATGCAACCAAATTGAAATGAAATATAATTTTCAGATGTTTTAGCTAATAGTTTAAAATCATATTTTCTTACATTTGTATCATTCATAGCATTATATTCGTCTATTTCTTGATTAATTGCGCCCAATTTTCCTGATAATTGTTTTATAAATAGATGGGTATCATAACCTGATAAATTATGAAATAATATTGGTACGAAATTAACTTTCTTAGCTTGTAAATTACAATCTTCATGAGCAGCTCCGCGGTATTTTGAATTTAAATGATCATGATCTCTAACTTTTTTATCAAATGAATAAAAACGTTTTTAACAGTAAACACAATGAGTTGCACAATTGAAATCAATTTCATCTTCTTTTGTCATAACTATTCTTTTATTTTTGTTTAATAATTTTGCAAAATCATTTTCTAATTGTATTATTTTATTACAAAATGGCCGCCATCGAGAAAAATGGTAAATGTTCATTTTCATCTTTTTATAGTATAATAAATCTATAACATTTTCATCATCATTATATTCTGTTAAATATAAAGCTTCTAATGTATAATCTTTAATATTTTCACCTTTTGTCTCTGGTTATTGCATTAATTCGAATACATTTATTTTTAAATTATTAACTTTTTCTATTGTAGGAATCATTTTTATAGTTACTGGATATTGATCAATTTTATATAATGTTTCATATTTCCGGTAATCTGTTATTCTACAAACATTTTCCTGAGTTGGGTGTAAACAACTTATAATCGACCGCAGAAAACATTTATTATCTTCATTTTAAACATTTATTACTGCTTTTGTTGTAAATGGTAATTTAATATAAGATGATGCTTTGATATCCTTATCTGTTGTAAAGTTTGAATCATTTTTAAACATTGTATTACTTTTTGATGTTTTATTCCTTTTTGTATTATAAACATTTAAATCTAAAAATATGATTTCATTCAATGTTAAACCAGAACCCTCAAAATATCTCCCTTCAATATGACTTTTAAATTCATTAAATATTTTTTCTAACTTCTCTTTTATTTGTGTTTTTGAAATTATTTCTTCAGAGAGTGTTTGAATATTATAATCCATTTTATCTTCTGACTTTATAAAACTTACTTTCCCAGAGATACTAATTTTTGGATATTCAACATCTGTAATAAAGTCCATTATTTTTTCCATTATTTCAATAAATTTACTATAATCTTCTATTGTTGCTCCTTCAAAAAATCTAAATATTATAGCTGCAGGGCCAATTTTACTATGTAATGTTTCTAAAATTTCAATTGTATCTTTTATTTCTAGTGAATCGATATAATTTCTAACATTTTCCATGTAAGGTTTATTTGAAATGGATTTAGTTTTTGAAGTTGGTTTTTTTACTTGTTGAGGTTTATCATCGAAATAATCTATTCCTAAAACATTATTACTCAAATTTTGATGGTGTTTTTGTGATTTGATATGTCTTTTATAATTCCTTTTTACTATAAATTATTTACAAACTTCACATTTTATTTCATCCACATTCATATCATCTAATCGCTCTTTTCTTTCATTGGAATTTTCTGGTGTCTCAAAATCTATAACATTTTTTGTATGATTTTCAGTTTTTTCATGGCGCGATTTTTGAGATTTATCGATGAATTTTTTTACAATATGGGCAATAATATTGATTTTTATTAACATTATTGTTTTCTGTATGTTGTTCATTCTCCCCCATTTATTAGGAAAAAAAATACTTGTGGTGATGAGTGGTGTCTCGACCTCTGATCTGAAAACGGCATATTCCAATTACTGGTATAAGGCCCGTATAAACGTAAAATTTCTGTTGAGCCCCATCCAATGAACGCAGTGGTCAGTCAAATTCCCGATAGTCCATATTTTTTGGGTGTGGGGGTAAGGACATTAAGTAAATTTGAATGTAATCGGTTATGTAATGAATGAGTCGTAGGAGGTTTAGAGATTTAACTGCTTTAAAAGTGCCAGAGGCGATAACTAAAGTATAAACCTCCAAATTGTTTTTAAATGAATAATCCTTTCTGCAAAATTTGTTTTCGAGTTAGATGCAAATGAATGATGGTGAGCCAGGTATTCGTCTTATTTGGTATTGCAAACATTTTCAAAACCCTATCGAAATTTAACCACATGATGCGTTAGGCGTTTGGAAGCTTAAAAGGATTGTAATAAAATTCTGTAGCTATATATTTCGCATTTAAAGCTTTTAGTAAGTCATGAAATCGTTACGGTAAGAATTAAGTAACAAAGTAACGGTGGCTTTTAGATTAAATGGCGACAAATCACTCGAATGCTATACGACTAAAAAGTCTGACAATTGTTGATGTAAAGTTTCTAAATCGGAGGCGGTATCCTACAGCATTCGTAGCGAGTACAGGTGTCAATATGTTTCTTGTCGTTTGGTTTAGTCGGTAATGCATTGATTGTGATGCTGATGCTAACACCTAAATATCGTAAACAACTCTACGGCAATTTGTTTCTTATTCTCGCTGTTTCTGATAGTGGTTTCATCGTCTTTTTTCATTAATGTATCTCAATGCAGTTTATTACCACGTAAACAGAACTATTTTGATCGATATTCACCGCTCTGATTCTGTTTGTAAATTGGTATTAGTAATTTACTCATGTCTATCGTCATCAGGTCCGAACCTACTTTGTATAATATCTATAGAACGAGTTTGTATCGTAGGGTTCCCGTTCCGTGGACCACGGAATTCAAAGACGGCCAAACTATTTTCTCTGGTATACATGTTTGTACAAGTCAGTATAGTCGCTTCTGATGCGAGCGATGTACTGTATATCCCGGGAACTGGTTGTGTTCACACAACGGATCGAACCGTAAACCAAGCACTTCAAATTATTTGCATTCTATTCATACCATGCTCAGCGATGATTATCTCCACGATTCTTATAGTTGTGTCTTTAATGTTTTATCGCTTGCAGAAAATACAGTCGTCTTCATCGGTATCTGTAATGGTGGTCGCTACGTGTGCACTTTTCTTACTGCTAAGTTTACCGGCCAACATAATTTGGGTGAAGTCTTGGGTCAATCCGAACGTCTCGCAATCACAGATAGAATTTAAAATAGCCGACGCGATTTATCGTTGGAATTGGGCAGTGAATTTCTACATCTATGTACTGACGGGTAGAGAAATACGTGCGACTTTACGGCGTTATTTACCTCGCTGTAGAAAACCATCTCGAACAATTTGAATTGATTTCTCCGTCAAATTGCCCGTCATTATGAGACTAACACATTCAAGAAAAACGTTTTTAGTTAAATCGTGTTTTAATGCGAAAATATGACAGGGCTTGTTATGTTGATCAATGTAGATTGATGTCACTCCATTACTTCCCATGCCGAAATACAAAAACATGCAAATCCCCCTATAATTTGTAAGCGTCTGATTTTCAAAGGCTGAGAGCCAATGAACATATGCTCCCGGTTCTGCCATATGTAAAGAAACCCCTGGGAAAGTAAGGCTTAATGACTTCCCACTGTTATGAATTTCTAAAATGTCTTTCTCCCTCAATCGTGTCTCACTGTTTGAGTCGTCAATTGAGCAAATTGAGGAAACATCGGTACATTTTACCCTTTAAAGCGCATGTTTTGACGAAATCGCGTAGAGCGCGGCCGCTCTCGAACATTGTCGGCCTACAAATCGTCACCGGCGACAAGATCGCTCAGTATTCAGCAGGCCGATAATCGGCAGCAAATCACCTAGTGTGCGGCTACTAGCGACACATCGCTTCGAGTCCAATTACTTACAGCCAAAACGGTGGCCCCGGTGGCATGGGATACCCAGAAAGAGGACACATTGGTGGAAATGTGGTCGAAAAAGCCATGTTTCTTCGAAGTGTCGTGTGAGGGGCCGTGTAAAAAAAGCAAAAGGCGTAAAACGACATAGCTTTTACGCTGGATATGACCGGTATCTATTTCACTTTTCCCATTATCAAGTTAAGTTCAAATTCACTTCATTCAGCCAATTTTCTTGAAACGGCATTTACTACAGTTCGATTTTTCATATTTTTCTGTTGAACAGGTTCAAAAACGCTTGAAGAGCCTAACGATTCCAGTATACCAAGGCCAAGAAATGGCTTTTAGAGAAGCTCCAATCTATCCACCCACACATTAGAATGCGAGCTACAATTTCCAATTTGGAGGTTTGTATAATGTGCAAAAATAGAGAAATAAGTTTGTTTAATCATATGTGATTTTATTTGATTGATTTGATTTTCAAAGAATATGATAAATAATATATCACCGACGAACAGATATTCACATGCACGGAAACGCGTGCGATAGACTAAGATATCACGTTTTCCCTAAGGTTATTTTGATGATTTTTAGTTAATACGTTCTACCTTCCATTCTGCTAATACTATCAGATATGTTTGTCGTTGTTTCGTGCGCAATGGACGACAACTAACGACACCTCGTCACTCGAATGCAAAGGCTACGGAAGATATTTCATCGTTTACTCGTTCAGAACCAGGATGGATACGGGATTGCTAAACGAGCTGTGTTAAATACTTCACTCACCTCGTGCGGCACTGCGTAGAAATTTAAGATGACGATCAAAGATTGGTGACCCTTTCTTGAGTCGTAACAATATGATAATTTTCTAGATGATTTACTTTATCATTCAAAAATATATAGGCTATGTCTTTTTTCGTCACGGTGAAATGTTCGCCATTTGCATTTTGTTAGCGGATACCGGGAACATAGTATAGTATATTACATGGTTGTCTATTTGTCACCATCAATATGTAAAATTGAAAATAACAAAATAGGTTACAGACAATGAGGTGGAGCCATAAAGACTGTATATCCAATAGGATGTTCGAACACCTTGAAATAAACATGAACAAATGAAAGAAAAAAAACACTTGAAAAGGGATGACGATGAAGAATGAAGATGAATTTATTACATGCAGAAGTCTCCCTGAGTGTACATTATAAACAAGTACCTTAAACTCAATATTGATATCGGTTAGAAATATATCCATTGAACTTCTTACGAGGGGTCTCATAGTTGGAGCGAATGTAATGAGTACAGGTTGGTTTTGCCAAATTGAACGAACTTTAAAGAGGAATGACTTATTGATAATGCTAGTTTTTTTGGGGCCTGGATTCTAGGGTGGTTTCGAGCTCTGGTATTATATCTATGATCTATTAAATAGATTTAGAATTGGTTGCGGAAGTTGGTTATTCACAAATCCACATGCAAGTTTGATAAGTCCTACAGTTTATCATATCTTCAAATTTCGGAATCTTGAACTTTTTAAAAAGAGGCGAAGTCGGTGCGCTGTATTCAGCACAACCAAATACACGAATAGCTTTCTTATGTAATTCGGTTAAAACATCAATTTGATTTTTGAGATTAATGGACCCCAGAGAGATAAATAGTATGCTATATGTGAGTTCATGCAACTGATCAAAATAAAGTAATCGCTTTGACCAGCTTGGTAAAAGATTTTTCACGCACTTTAATAGATAAATATTTTTATTCAGCTTCGAACAAAGAAATTTCATGTGACTTTCAAAAGCAAGCATATTATCTATCAGCAGTCCTAAAGATTTATGCACATGACGATTAACTCGATTTGGCTATTTTCTATTTTTATGATGGGATTGTCAATATTACATGATGTGGTTTGGTACAAAGTCCAGCAGATTTTGTTATATTGAGCGTGAGTTTATTTGCTCTGAACCAATTGATAGCAATTTTGAAGTCGAGCCATTTGGGCGTCCTATCATTGATACTGTTTCCTAATAGCCTATTTAGTAACGGCTGATGTTGTGCCTTATCAAATGCTTTGACGAAATCCACCGTTGAACAGGATTCTAAGACTGTGAAGAAAACAAAATTATGTAATAAAAACGTGTCACCTGATATGGGACACGCTTACTTCATTCATTAGTGAACCCCCGCCGCACCCCGCAGAGTTTGAAACTACCATACGTAAGTATATAAGGGTAAGGAATACCCATCATTTTCACTTCAATTTCAATCCTCGAGACTGTTTTCGTATCGTCGATATTTTCGAGAGCAAAATACGCACAGCCGAGTACAAAAGTAAGTACAACCGAGACGCGTCATTTAGATCACCTTCAACTAAGTCTACAATCAAGTCCTAGGTAAGTGTAAAAAACAAAAACTTTATGTTTTATTCGATTATATCGGAATGAAATAATTTACAATATAGTCTGTAAAAATCTCATCATTTTCCTTGGTATTTTTTCGAAAAATACTTTGCCATTTCATTCATATTCCATTCCGTGACATAATAATAGTTGTACAAACATCGCGTAATAACCACAATTATCAGACATAACATTTTGATATTGGATAGAGTTATAATACCATATTTTACAATTTTCGTGCATATAGTTCGTTAAGATTTCATTATAAAAATTCGGCGTTTTGCCAAAAGAGTCAAAGAAAAATCCGATTTTAGATCCGATTATAAATATGCTTAACTAATGCGTACCCGGTTCGTACGAATTATAGTTATTACAATGAAACCATAGGGTCTCAAACCATTTACCGCAGGCATCATATCGCATGGAAAAACACCTTTGAATCGAGGTTTTATACATTCGTCATTTTTCATTAATTCTAAAATCTGATTTGTGTATAACATGTTTAAAAATGAACTATAAAATATCGAACGCCTTTAAAAATCGATGGTAATGTCTCTGTTTTCAGCGACTTCCAAAACTTCGTCAAACACGGCGAGTAAAACTAAATTTACATTGGTCGGTAAATCTTTATCCAATCGTAACTGAATTTTTAACGATCCACGTTGAATAAGCGATAAATGGTCATCGCCCAATGCAGGAGATATATTGAGTGTACACATGAACATACAGACGCTATCGAACAGTAGAAAATTTACCAATCAATGTTTGTTCAAATTTGGAAGGTACTGGCTTTTAGATTTTTAGGGAATGAAAATCGATTGTGGAAAAAACCCTGCACCGTAAGGGTATTTACAGAAGCTGGAACTTAGATGAACGCTCCCGAAGCGAGACCAGGCAATTTTCATTTCATTGCAGACGTCTATCAAAATAAATATCAAGGCTAATTTTTAGCGGCTAAGATTGATGTTTTTGTTGTGGCATGCGAATAGCAAGTTCGTATATGGTAGCAGGTGACGGTCGAGATCGACATGGTGGTTCGCATCGAAAAAAGCAGATTAAATGATTCGCTCCTGTTTCACTGGTTCTTTTTAATGAATGAACATTCACAAGATCACAAGACTCCCTATTCTCTCATAGTGATCGCTGCCAGTGATCGTTCCTGTTTCCCGAGTGATCACCCGATACCACAGAGCACTGATTTCTGATTTCCTGCTCGTCTGTTTGAGGCATGGATCTAGTTGCACATTTACTTGCTTAATATCCGGATGTATGATTAAAAAAACTATTCTAAACTCTATATTCAAACTGAACATGGAGCTATGGAGATAAGAATATGATGAAATTACTTTTTGTTCGAGCTTATGGATTCACTCCTGTTTTAACGATGCGTTAAAACAAAAAATGAAGAATTAGAAAAAAATTGGTGGAGACTGAGTGTCATTTTAATTTGATTTTAATGTGGCCCGAATCAGCCACCATAGTTTAATGTGATCTGTGTGCATTTGTAGCCAGCACGCAGATCACAACGATCATAGTTAGTGTAGTTACGTTCAGGGAGAGGCAACATGTGAAATGAGGTTATAAAAAATTCAGTTTATTTCCAATCCACATTTCCAATGAATTTCTTTGAAAGAATCGAATGATTGAGATTTCATCTTTTATTTTCGATCACTCATCATCGTACGAGATACTATAATTTCCATTTCAAGCACTAGCGGAGCCGATGGTGCATGTGCGATCATTTGAAGGCTTTACGGCTTTTTCTTTAATAAAATCCTCCGAAAGTTTATGAGTTGAAATATATGAATGACATAGTGGCAAAAAATTAATACGGTATTTCAAAATATTTCATATGTTCAAAGAGTCCCCCGGTATGCTGATTAACACGTCGTTGAAACAATAGATACACGATTAGAAAATGCGAAAACGGTGTCAGAAATCGGTATTCGAAAAACGCCTAATAAAAATACCGAATCGGAAAACGCATAACGCCTAACTGATAGTAACATCCAAGAAATTGACCTAAATCCCGTCGTGAACTATGTACGCAACGTTACATAGTTCACGTAGGAGTGCGTAGAGCCCCGCTTGATACATCTTCGCTTCTACTGTCGTTTCGACGCTCGTTTGGTTACACAACCAAAACACTAACTTATCTATGTTATTATTTCATATTAAGATAGAGTATAATGATAATAAAAGACATTTATTTTTCATATGGAACATATAGTTTATTATTTTTGTTCAAGGAAGTTCAGGGGCTAGACATTATTTAGTCTCTCATTGGTTCGGTAGGCCTAATCCATAAGCGTGGTTGTGAACCGTTTTGGCGGAAAATTTGAGGAAGGCTTTATCAGTCTTTGTGTGCTTTGTACCTACGAGCGTAGGTTGAACCATATTCATGCATTCCGGTTTCAAAATTCAAGAAAGCCGGTTTATAAGCGCGGCGTTTGTTTTCGCGTTACGGTATGTAATTAATTGCTTGCACGGCGGATATTCATCATCCTTTAATGCAGTTTGTCACGAGTAATGTGACCGGATGCCTCAATACCAAAAAACGGAAGCCGGATTTCAAAAACGAATGTAAGTTTATAACACTATGTACATCGGATGTGATACTTAAATCATAATTCGCACAACGAGGAATACGAATACTCGGCACTGGCAGCCGACGAACGACGAACGATGATGAACGACGAACCAGACACTCGGCACTGGCAGCCGACTAACGACGAACGATGATGAACGACGAACCAGACACTCGGCACTAGCAGTCGACGACGAACAAGATACTCGGCACTGGCAGCCGACGATTACGATATCGGTTGAATACCCCGGCTGGTCATAAATATATTTCTGGTTACAACCACCATCATTACGGGTCGATACCGGACCGGCACTTGCAGCCGGAAACTAGTATACCATCGTACACTATAAAATATAAACTGGAAACAATTCTGAAAATTACCAAAAATGCAATAATCTAAATTTAATGCAATTCATTATCAGATTAAATGATAATCTTAAAGTTAAGTCTTCAATCTATATCTATGAGTTAACAGTCAAATGCCAATACTTTCTGAATCTTATATCTAGATTCTAGCACTAAAACTAAACAATTATAGAATTAATAGAACTACAACTCCGTCTGAATATCTAATATTTAACTGTTCCGTTATTATAGAATATTAAACACGAAAAAAATACTAGAGGAAACCCCTCAAGCTATCAAGGATATAGGTTATCCTATCCAGATAGGTAGCTTCTCGCAACCACGAGCGCCATTCTGATAATTCCTTGGGCTGCATGTCATCGTCCCATCCAGCCTTTCGCTGACACAGCTTCTGCAGTAGAACCTTGGCAGGCAAGACGAAAGGAGCTAAAAGCCCCAGCGGATCATAAATGGAGCTTATAACAGACAGGATCCCCCGCCGCGTAGCCGGCCGATTCGGAATCGAACGGTTAAACACGAGGGTATCCGCGATTAGGTTCCAGGATATCGCTAGGGCCCGTTCCTGCGCCTGCTCGAAATCCAAATCTACTTCGTTAATTGTTGAGGCACGAAGATCACTGGGCAACGATTTGATTGCTTCCAACTGGTTACTCGCCCATCCGCGAAGGTTAAAGCCCCCCTTTTTACAGAGGGCCACTACCTGTTCTATTACCATTCTTTCATTGTAATCTACCGATTTGAGATAGTCATCCATGTAAAAACTGCGAAACATGGAGTCGACGATTTCTGGATCGAAATAGCTTCGATTATCGGTAGCCGTCTGACGGAGAGCGGCGTTAGCGCAACTGGGCGACGAAACGGCGCCGAACAGCTGTCGTGTCATGCGATAGACCTTCGGTTGGGATTCGATATTGGCGTCCGGCCACCACAGGAAACGCAGTAGGTCCCTGTCCTTCTCGGGCACCATGACGCGAAGAAACATCTGTTCAATATCCGCCATCAGGCCGATCTTGTTTTCTCTGAAACGCTGTAACACTCCAACCAAAGTGTTCGTCAAGTGGGGCCCTTACAACAGATTACTGTTGAGGGACGTGCCACAAAAAGCCGATCCATCAAATACAAGTCGAATTTTATTCACCTTCGTCTTGTGGTAGACTCCGTGATGGGGGAGATAGAGTCACAGCGACCTCTATTTGGTTCTTGACTAACGAAGTACGAACCCACTGAGCGAGTAGGTTTCGACGCGGGCTCAGGCCTTTTACTGAATTTCGAAACAAGTGCTCCGCGTCCGTACATCGGGTCATTCGCTTTTGATGATTCACGGCGTACAAAGTTAAACTAAATCATCAAACCTAATAGGCTGACCCCGATCTTTAATCGTAGCGACGATACTCCTCCAGCGATCGTGCAGATAAAAGGGCAGTTTTGCCACCAAGGGCTTGATATTCGCCGAATACTCGAGTACCTTGACACCGTCGATGTGCCTTACCGCGTGGAGACACTCCATCAGAAAAATAGAGAATCTATCGAGCTCCTTTGGAGCGTCCGGTCGGATGTTCTGCCAACTTAGGGCACAATTGATGAAGGCTGAAGCCACCACTTCCGTATCCCCATACCTTTTCTCGAATTCTTCGAAGGGCGGCCTTATATCCGAGTTCAGGGTCAAGATAGCTGTACCCCGAACCAATGCTGTGGGCTTCACCACACGTAAAGTTCTCTAGGTAGGTGAGTAGCTAGGCCGCGTCTGAACTGTAACGAACGATTTGTGATCAAACTGTCCTCGGAATATCCGATAACTAAGGGGGTTCCCGTCGAATTTAGTCAGTTCTATATTAGGCTTTCGCAACTCCTTCACGATATCGAACGAATCGAAAGTCAAAACGTTTTTGTTGATTTCTACGTGGTTTGAGATCGAGCTAGGCGGCCTCACCGGAATAGCAGGCTGGGGAGGTTCCACCTGAGGGCTCGGCTCCGCTTCGACGGGTGCGGAAACGTTAAACGATACCGGCGCAATGCTTGATGCGGTATCTGAGAGTTCATGTTCGGCAAGTTCCGTGTTTATCTTAGCCAAGAGGTCTAGCTCTTGCTCCAACGCTAATCGTTTACGGACAAGTTCGTGTCTACGTTTCAACAATTTAAGTTCTTCGTTCAGACGGGATCGAGAAGATGATGTTGATTTAACAGATTTATTATCAGCGGTCTTACCCATTACAGCGTCAACAGCTTCTGCTGGCGCGTTTCCAGGCGGCAGACTTCCAATCCAGGACCTGGCTCGGTCTTGGGGGAGTTCCGTCTCAAGATCGTCTACGACACTCATGATGTTACCGTAGGTGCAAGTTCATTTCGTCAATAGATTAATAATTTTTCAAAACATCAAAGTAAGCGATTAGGGTATGATTATCTCAAGAAGTGACATGCAAGTGGTCAATGGATAATTTTAATAGTGGTAAATAATTAACTAGATTAATATTTCAAAACATCAAAGTAAGCTATTAGGGCACACACTAAATCATCAAAGGTAAATGCATTGAAATTGTGTGGTGATTTATATAGCAAACTGGTGCAGTGTCTGAGAACATCAAAGTGAGATATTATCAATGTAAATTTACCTCAACTAATTCAGGAATTGGTCTAATAATCTCAAAAAGCGACATGTCAAAAGATCGATGCATAAATTTTGTGGTAGTTAAAATGATAGTTTTTGATTTAATCTTCCTTGGCCCTTTTTTTCCGTGGCTATTTTTTGCTTGGCCATTTTTTCCTTGGCCATTTTTCCTACGTTCCTTTATTACAGAGATTCCGATTTAGGTTTAGGTGGCTTGCGGATTTTTGAGGAGTCGGCATTCCCGTTCGCTGTTAGTTCTATGGTCCTACCAACTTACTTAGAACTACCACGACCGACAACGACTAGCAAACAAATGAATTCATAGAATTCTCTTATAAATTGAGAACCGATCAGGCCAGCATAGACTTACAGTAGAATAGATCTATAATAATTATATAGATTTAAGCTACTGTCTCTCACACCTGCTCTCGTGCGACGTTTTGGTCCATTATTTCGTTAATAATTGATTGATCCGTGAATACTATCCATCAATTTTACAACAAAATACTTCATTATTCTTACGTTTGGTTTTTAAAAACTTTATAGTTTCCCTACATAATTGATTGGTGTGATTTCACAATAATCACTTTGGATAATCATTGACTTCACCACGCTACGTTCACCAAAATGACATTATTCTGTGAATTTTAGAAGCAAGCAGCATGCATAAAAATCGTATGATCTTAGTACAGTAGAAGATATCTTTGAAAAAATCTAGTTTAAAAGTAATATCATCTGTTTTTATCTGGGTTTTAAACTTAAGTTTGATATACAACTGAACTTGGGAGGATTTTTACCTACATTCCCCAGGGGATGTTTAACAGGGAATTGCTACCTACATTTCTGGTATACCCCTTTTTCGCCTCACTGAGTTAAATTGTATAACTAGCATGTGGTTTTATGATTAGGTTATGTTTTTTGTTTTCAATTTTTCTTAGGCAGCGTGTATTGTTTCCACAATGAAGCCTATTGTATTTTTAGAATTTGCAACGCTGAGAAATAATATCAAGTCCTATCAGCACTATAAACTAACACAACGGCTGAATCCCACCACCTGTTCATTGTTGCTTACAAAATAATCTGTAAAATCTGCAACTCCCTGAATACAGGTCCTCTCCTATTCTTCTGTGTTACAATGACTGAATCCCACCACATGTTCATCATTGTTTGCATTCATAAATTCTTCGCGTTTTTTGTGGCAACCTTTAATGCGAGAGCATGGTACAGACACCTTAGAAAATAAATCCAAGAATCTGTAAAATCAGAAATTCTCAGACAAAGAGGTCCTACCTGCAAGACAATGACTGGTTCCCACCAGCTTTTTAACAGTATTTTCTATTCATCAATTCTAGGCGTTTCGTGTAACACAATGACTTTTTCCCATCTGATTGTCAGCGCTATTTATACTAAGCGGTTCTTCGAATTTTGTAACTGCTTTTGGGCTAATGCGATTGCAATTGGTGACACGACTTTGACGACGACGCAAATAATCTTGTAATTCAACAACAACCATAACAAGGTATGTGATTAATAAACTTATTATATATATTTATATTTTCTGCCCAATCCGCAGAAACTCCTTTTGCTAAAATCAAGATAGCGTGTAAAATGCTGCGTCATCTTTCAGCCGGAATCCTTTTTTCTAGATTCGGTACCAGTATAGACACCTTTGTGCGCGGACGAAATCATTTAAAATATTCACTGCTGAGGTGTAGGCCTACGCATTCAATTTGGAATCCAAAAGCAATATGTTCGTTCATAAGATAAACTTTTAAAGTCCCTCAGCATTTTTCTGTATTTTGGAAAAATCCCAGAATTAGGAGTTTTAAGTCTACACGTACAAATTTCATACCATCACAGGTTGATAAAGCTATGTTTATTTGTCTTAGTTATACTAACCGAATTTTCTAACCGAGTTTAGCTTTGCATCTTTTTGACTGTATGGTTACGGATGTTTTAACGCATTTCAATTGCGAAATATGGGGATTTTAGATATCTGAATAATTGCAGAAGTTCAGATCATAATTTTCAAATACTTTTTAAAACTAAAATGATCGATTACGAACTTTGTATTTGGGGACTTATGCGTTAAATAAGATAAAAACCCACTATAATTACGCCCGAATGCACAAAATTTTCAGCGCGCTTAAGTTGGCTTTACGATGGCCTGGTGACCGTTTGAAAGCGGTTTTAGAATATTTCGAATGTGCTCATTTTAACGATATCAAATTTGTTACCCTTTAAGAATATTTTATCTTTGACATTTTTTGTCTGAAATAGTATGTTCAGGGGCTGTAAGTCGGCGGGCAAATTAACTCAAAGACAGTTTATCATATTTTATATGAATGAAAACTTCAGAACATTTCCAACAAGTTTCTTGCTGGTTGTGATGGTCTATCTTGAAAAATAAAAAGGTTTTATGCTGGTGAACGTTTTTAAGTCATGTTTTTCTAAAAAGAACAATCACTCCATTTTGAAAAATAACGGATCATTGTTGCTACGCTACAAGGTCCGCAACAATTGAAAACAAATCAATGGCAGTGCGTGCAGCGGCCAGATATTGCACTATTATGGCCGAAATAATTGGTAATGATTTGTGAAAACAGGCCCACGATCCCGGCCACTGGGAATTAGCAAATACAATCCAACGATCCTAGCCAGGTATTAGCGAATACAGGCCCACGATCTTAGCCACTATAAATAGGGGATCCAAGCAACAGAAGTTAAAAATTAAGTAGTCATTTGGTCAATACTGTCGGCGATGTCGACTAGCATTTAAAATGCACATTTGATTATGTCAGCGATGTCGGCGATGTCAACGTAGTAGACTTGATTTGATCGTTGTCAACGATGTCAACAACAAAAAATGGTCGGTCACGCGTCACCCAATATTACTTCCTCGAGTTGAGCGTATTGATATATAAAATAAGAATGGGACTTTTTTAACCCGTTCAGGAGTTGAGCTGTGCGTATAAATCCAGGGGTATCCTGCTTATGGCTCATAGGCCAGCATCTTACGCATCGAAGTGGTTTTCGCCCCACATACTCAACCTAACTTTTAAAATAATCAAACCTTTGATCCAGTACGTGGATTGGTGCGCATGTCGCTCCGATGAATATGAGCTCAAATTAAGTTTTATATTCACCCGGCAGGCCGGATTTATTTCTAGATTAATTTCACACCTGCTTTTCGAAGGGACCCGGCCGCCAGAATTTCATTTTTACAAATTTTCAGCATAAATTTTCCGACCCGGCCGCTGCGGAGAAACAAGATATCATTTTTTAGCTAATCAGAGGTGAATTAAAAAAAGCGCGCTGGTTCCCGTTGCGATAATCTCATTTTGCATTGAACTGTTGGCTATCGACAATTTTCGTTCAAAATATTCGCAGGCGTAACCCGCACATCGGGCGATTTTATCGGGCGACAAAATCGCCTGTGTTTCAGGGTCGGCGACGGAATCGCCTGGATCCAACCTGTTTGATTTCGCCTTTGTGTTAGGCTACGCTGATCGTTCGCCTCGAAGACTGTATTCAACCAACCAATCACGGCTCTTCAACTATTCACGTGATTTATGAAATCCAGTGTGCATTTAGCAAGCGCTAGGGCAGGCCGTTGATGTTAACGGTGATTGAATTGAACGATGCTACCAAGTCCATAGAAAATCTATTGGGCCCTTATTGGTTTGCCCTTATTTTAGAAAAATAACTTACAATGTATGTAGAACTTTGTTCTCATGCTTGGAGCCACGGAAGGAGTTGAGTGTTGAGTGATAGGTTATTTTTTTATTAAAAACTGAGCGAGTCGAACCATTTCACATCGTACATGTACATGTACTTGCATGAAATATCATGTTATTTGGTACCGGTGACAATTGTAATTGAAAACGTTAATATGCAGTCAGTTGGTCATAACGGCGTCATAACTCGGGTCTTTCCCTGCCATTTTATATCCATATTTGGAAATTTCAATCTTTTTTATTTAAAAAAAGTTACATGAATTTGTTTTTAATGAAAATAAAATCCTGCCTGCCGGGTGCTGAGTTTCCACAAATCTGTGTTTTTTTAGACAAATAAATAAAAAACACCTGCCTGGTCACTTTGGTGGGTAGAGAAGGTGTAGAAACAAGGTATCATTTTTAGCCTTATATCATCACTACTCTGTTCTCACTCAACCGAGTCTTAATGAAATCAGCCATATCTATGATTGTTCATGTTCTTTCTGTTGTATACCTTATTTGGTCATTTTGTAATATAGTTTTGTGTAGATGTGAGAAATATTTCAATGATTTCAAAATTCTATTGTCGTGTTGCTACACTGATTTTTGCGAGCGAATCTCGAGGAAATCGTAAAAGTGTGATTTTGATCGTATCATCGTTTCGTATGCAATCATACGGTGATTCGATGGTCGCCCGGCTTTAATGTTTGCGATTATTTCCTATCTTCACGCCATCGACTGCTTAGTTTCAATATATTTTCTACATATTCGTTGACAGAAATTACTTCATTATAACATGATAAAGCGCACAGGTATGCTGAGGATAGTCATTCACTGCGCGTGAACCAACACCTTCTCACCGGTTAAACTGGTTTGAGGTGTAAGTATGGACCAAAAGTGACGTGGAGAACAGCAATGGAAGGACATACTAACGCTGTATGTCTTTCGAATCCCTTAGGTATTGGGTATAACAGGAAGAAGCAACATATCGGCTCTCTTCCCTTGTATTATATAGCCGCGATCACACGAGCGTTTTTGGCCTGGGCCAAGTTTGGGATAACTGTTCACACGGGTGCCAAATGGGCCCGAGCCTGTTTGCCCCGGTTCAAATTTGGGCCGACAAAAACGTCGGACCAGGCCCGAGGCAAAATTTAGCACAATGATTGCGTTTGAATTGCACCTGGTATCGGAAATGATCTACTTCGCTCTGTTTGAACATTGTTTAGTATTGAGAGAGTGGTTTCCGTGTGAACACGCTATCTAATGAGGCACGGGCCAAATTTGACTCGAGCCTGATCCATTTCTATATTTTGCCAGTTTGTGATGTTCTATAACATTTCTATATTTCACCGGTTTGTGATGTGCTATTTTTGTTCATGAGCAATCACTAAATGACATACCGCAGAGTATGTGTGACGTAATTTGTTTAAAAAACGCCGCCAGATGGCAGCAACATAAGATTAACTTTTCAGATACAACTTTCCAAACTGCATTATGCAAATACAACGCCAAACGACAAAAACCGACGCTGGGACCGCATTTTGAGCTATTATAAATTGTGAGCTGCTATAAACAGCTCACAATTATGTAGCAGTTCACAGTACGGTCTGGCTAAGCCAAAACACCTCGTAACTCGTACATAGATATATGTATATGTATGTTTCTGAACCGTTAGACGCACATTTATAGTCAGATATAGAAAGGATAAATTAGGAACAACTTAAAAATGATGAAGAAATCTATTTTAGACGCAGAAAAATATCTAAACGTCGTTAATGGGAAAATATTTGAGTTTTCAAAAATAATTGATTTGAAAATAACAGTAAATGTTTCTCAAAATGGCTTTAATAAATACACTTACTGATTGACAGAAAAATTTTCAAACGCGCAATCTAACGAGAAAACGGATTATTTTTCTTCCAGTTGAGCAAACTCGAAAAAGGCCTACTGTTCCAAGTGTTAAGTCACAAGACATTGATTGGTTACGGAACTTAAACATGGGTTTTGTAGCGTCTTTCAGCGCTACCTTTGAAATATCATTGGACGCTTTAATCGTTTATTTTTGTGCTTGAGATATTTTGCAGTTTTTTGTTGTGTTGAGTGGTAGTTTAGAAGGTAACAGGGAGGGAGGGAGATTGGGAGAAGGGGAGAGAGAGGCACAACACAAGTAAGAAGATCTACCAACACTGCACACAACCATGGTAGACATTCAGACACCATAACAATTGCTGGAGAACCATGACGAATGTTGGAAACTCCACCATAACAGTTGTAGTTCCCCTAAAATAGGCAATTTCAGATTGTATTAGTTTTATTAAGTGTGTTCAAGTTCCCAGATCCTTGCTCCCTGATTCGGTCCACATTGAAAAATATATGACACTTAATTTCCGCCAATTTTTTGCAGAGGACAGATACGCCAAGTGAAACAAACTGTTTAGTTTAAGGCCGCATTGAAACAAATTTTTGTTTTTGAAGCTTTTGGAAATTCCACATGGAAAGAAGCTATTGCACTTCACAATCCAATCTATTATTCGTCTGAAAGCAAATTCATTTTCCATTCTACTCAATTAACATTTACAATAGTTTGCTTGATTTTTGAAAATTGATTTTCACCCCGTGGTCGAAAATGAATTGGACACGATTTCATTTCTAACAACGGCTGAACAGAGCTATCATAAATATGACTTCATTAATATCGATGTTTAATTCTTTCACGAAGGAATCATTCATTTACGTGAAGAGACAATCCTCTCCTGAATCCAATCATGAATTCGACTAAGATGCAGAATGTTGGTCGACCTTACAACGGATACATCGCGCATATGTCTATTGCCAACAAATCTGGTAGGAACCGTACGGTATCTAAGGTCATTCTGTTCATTATGTTCCTGTTAGGAGCTTTCGGAAATTCAGCTACTTTTCTGATAATGATAGATCGTAGATTCCGTAGATTATCTTACGCTAACTATCTTATCGTTTTGTCTATCAGTGATTTTACATTTTTTACCAATTCTACGCTGATGCCAGTTATACAGTTTGCTCTTTTGCACGTGAACGGCGGTCCTATATTATTGATGAATTCACTGATCAGTTGTCAAATCTATGAATCTGTGATGGCATTGATGGGTGCCAATAGTTCGTGGATTGTAGTAGCTATATCTCTAGAACGTGCGGCAGTTGTGCTCTTCCCGTTCACGGCTCGTTTGATATGTACACCGAGATTCGCCCGTATCGCAATTATCATTATTTACATAATGAACGCATTAGTAACAGGTATTCAACCATCTGTCATTATGAAATTCTCTGACCAGTTTTTTGGATGCTATTACGAGTTATCCGACCAAACCACCCGCTTTCTCGTGTATACTTTATTCGTTTTTCTTTTTACTTTAACGTTGATTATAATTTCGAATTCAGTTATAATAATTTAGTTATTCAAAGGACCAAAAATTGTTTCGTCTGATAAAAAAACAACAAAATCAAAACGTACAACAGTAATGCTCGTAACCGTTTCACTCGCATTTGCAATATTTACACTTCCAACCACTATTACTGTATTTTTACTACTACCTCCATATCAAAGAGAATTTCTATTAGACATATTCACCCAATTTCTTTTGAGCAACTATTCCATAAATTTTTACATATACCTCTTACTGGGACGAGAAATTCGCGAATATTTCTGTTCGAAATTTGCCTGCCTGAAGTAAAAAATGTTTCTTCATTGACTTCTTAATTAATGTTTGTTGCATGAAAAAGTCATAAATTGCCAGAAGAGCTTAAACCTAATAACACTTGAATTTGATCCAGATGAATTGTTACCTTGGACGCGAAAGGCTTTGTACCGAATTAATGGTAGATGGGTGGGTTCATCGGAAGCGGGTTGATATATCAGAAACTATGTGTGGCTCAATCCAAATGCAGTTCTATCCCATTTTTGAGCTCAAACATCTACTTACAATAATAAGCTATTAGTGCTTTTCCAGTAGTATACATAGTAATGTAAATTATTGGTGAAACTCCTCGACTCGACACGTTATGGTAGAAAAAAAGGAACAAGTCTTCGAAGAAATAAAAAATGAAAGTATGATAAAATTAATAACAGAAAGACGTAACGGCAAAAAGTTGTTCCTATTCAATGCTGCAACAAGGCCTTTCAGATGTGATTTCTAGCTCTCGATGAACAAAAGCTATTAATAGCGTGTCGGCATCCTGTCATGTCAGAAAAAAATTCCAATCTTTGAATGTATGCGCTGTTTGCGAACATCAGTACAAATTTACGCACGTTTACGTTGGATGGCCTGGTTCTTAGCCACGATGCCCGTGTTTTTAAAAACTGTCAGGTAAGCATTACTGTACAGAATCAGGATAACCGTGTAGCATTATTTCCGCAGAATTCGCATCTGCCCGCTGACTCGGCATATGAACTAAGAGAATATGTAATGGTACCGTTCACAGATACTGGTGGTTTAACAAGAAATCAAAAGGATTGTGATTTCAAACATAGCGTTACTCGTGTTCCGATCGAAAATGCCGGCATCTTGAAAGGGCGTTTAAGAAGACTGAAGTATGTTAATATGCGCAAAATGGAAAGACTTGTGACATTTGTTACTAGTTTTTTTTGTTCTGCACAACATCTGCATGGAGACTGGCGATACGTTAGAAGATCGGTTTTTAGAATTTGGATTGGATTTACCACATAACCATGATATGCGCGAAACATATGATGCTAATATGGCTAACAGGCCTTCAGCAGTAGGCAAGAGACAGGAAATTTCAGTTCTTTTATCCACATTTGGATAGGCTTATTCATATCATACTTAAACTACGGAACCATTTTGTTGCATATTAGCAGTATAACAGCTGCCTGGAATAAATTTGGAATATAGAATCATCAATGGAAATCAGTTGGTGTCGCTGTAGGGATGGCGTTATAACAAGCTCTATTGGAGAGTTTATTGGTGCTTACTAGTATTACAGAAAACTTCGTCTAACTCAGGCCAACTAGGATGGTTACAGGCGAAGTCCAAATTAAGGATACGAAAATGCGTTAAGTCACATATGATTTCATTTTTGTCAAGAGTTAATCAAAAGTCAAGAACAAGGCTAGGTTGCTTGTTTGTTTGTTTTGGCTTTAACGTCGCTTGGATCTTGGTTTACCAAGCCTAGACTAACCCTATTGGATAATTCATCTAACCTCACAATGGGACGCATAATAAGCAGCCAGCAGGACACACTCGAACCCAATTGTCACTTAGCACTGATATAGTGGATACAACATCATCATGCCTATCGCTTTCAATTCCTACTGAAGACAAAATGAAAATAATGAAATACGTGAGTAATCCATCCAAACACGAAAATAAAACAAAAAGCTGTCAACTTTCCAGTTCTGAACAGTTTCAGTTTATTTGTTTTAAAATTAGATTTTCCATTATATAAATTTTTGTTAAACATATCAATATATGAATCTAATACTGGGAGAAGAAATACCAGTTAATGCACAGTGAAATCTTTAACACTGACACCAAAATATTCAAACAAAATCTAACCCATAGAATATTACCACGTACAAACTACGTACAAATTGAGGTCATGTATGAGATATAGATAAAATAAATCCATATTGAAAGTGTTAATTTCATATACACACTATTATGAATTACCATTTCACGTCCAACTCCAACGCAAAATATCACAAGTATACCGCATATATTGAACTTGACCCTCATTAATTACAAATTGATAGATAAGTGTTTATGCAATAATCAACAGAACCCCTGAAACAACTTTTTGAATTCTCGCACGAGAAAACCAAACTTTTTGAACTTTTTAGTATGGCCCGAATCAGCCACAATACCATAGATACTGGCAACAACAAAACACTGGATCATTCGTATTAGTCTATATTTTACTCTTCGGACATACGTAGCCGCCGAGCCCTGTGATCAAAGGATTGTGAACTTTTTTGAAGTTCTCGAAAAGACCCTTCAAAATGATCTATCGCCCCTCCGATGTTTTTTTTTGGTAAATTAGCCTAGAAATATAACAATAAGTAGCAAGCAACCGTATCGTACTGTGCAGTCAACTCATCTGGATTCGTATCTTTTGGGGCCGGCGATCTTTATAAGAATGAGGTGAAATACGAATGTGTCCCTTAATTTCACGCATGCCCAACGTGGTTAACCACGCAATACCGATTAAACGGTTAAGTTTGAATTGTGGTCTGTAGATATCCCCCTTAAACGTGCGACAGGCATTCGCTATTTTACCAAAAAATGTTCGTCCAGGTACCCCGGACATCTTTCTTTGAACATCATTCAGGGTGTCTTCTCTGAACCATGCATATTAGTCAGACATTCACCGTTTGTAAAGAATGTATTCGTCTAGACTTCGCCATAGAAAAGGTAATTGACTGACCAGGTGGGCACAGACGGCAGATTGATTGCTGCATGTTTGCATTGTTGTCTCTATTAAAAACATGACGTCACTAATAGCAATTTAACCAAACAATTGGGTTTGACTTTTTCACTGAAACTCGACTCAGAGTTCACCCTCCATACACAAATACTTGCAGTCTAGAACGTACGTACAAGATGATAGAGAATCACTATCATCTGCGCCTGTGATGCCTAAAGCCCAACGTGATGCAAGTTAACAGGGAAACATGGAGACGCATAAACACTGAATTGAATGATCCAGGGAACGGTGTCGCAACGTTAGTCGCAAACATGTTCCAGTCGAATGTATCCAACGTTGCCTGAGTCGTGTGGCTCTAACGACGACGAGACCAAAACGCCAAGCCACAAGACGCCAATGATCGCTTGAAGATTTGCAGCAAAACAATCGTCAAACTCTAGTCACCGGACAATGAGCAGCTGGAACTACGATTGTGTCCTTTGTTATTTTCATATGGTCGTCCTCATCGATTTCTGTGTCACTAATATAACCCTAGCCTAGAACGCGTCTCCCCGCATCTAATTTTAAAGAATTTCCTGACCCCCGTCATTATATATGCATCCCATCCCTCAAATCCTTGTCCGCCGATAAACCGACTGCTACAGACCAGAAGCTAGCCGTGTTTTAGTAAGTGGTGTACCATTCTGAAGTCAGAAAGCGCAACTTATAATTAGACATAATTTGTATGAATTTATAGAATCAGCATTTTCTCTTTCTAAAATTGATCAAGAATGTATAATACTTACCTCATTTTTTCTTTTGATTGCATCATTATTAACCAACGAGTTATCGATTAAACGTCAATATGAACGACAAAAGCACGTCCCGAACAAGTTTAATACATTTTCATTAGTTTATTCATCGGAATTAATTTCGAAATTAATCAATGAACACTATTTCGACAGGTCATCACAATAACGTTTGGTGACATTTAACTAACTGGTAACAGGTGACTTATTTGTTAACGTCAACTTTTTTAAAGTAGTGAACATATGTTAATTTTTCTTGTGCGAATGAGTGAATTGAGCAAATGTCACATTATTTAAAAACAGCTTTCGGTGTATATAATATTTATTCGATTAATTTTCTCTACGGATGTCTGACTTGGTTATCCGAGAAAAAGTTTCGACGAGCAACAGCCAGCGCCTGAATAGGTATGTACGTTTTGGTCAAATTATGAAAGTTCTTAGGTTTTATGAATTAAAACATCTTCCCCATCGGTTGGGCTCAAGTAGGGTATTGCATAGTATAGTTCCTTCGCGTATGCTTACTGCGTTGTTCGGTTTATGTGTATCCCAAAGAAAGTTGTCATGTCGACACATTCACATCGCCAGCCATTAACATTCCATGTGTCAACGTGTCGACGTATCTACCAACCGACAAATTAACTATTAACGATCTATTTACCTCATACACCAAACACACCACGTGACCAAACACAATAAATCCCTTACTTAAAATACAAATTGCATTTCTATTTTTCTTTAGTCAATTCCAGTTCTCTGATATTAGTTTCAACACGGTTAAGCATTCAAATTCACAGGAGATTCATTATTTAACTTCATCACTGTCATCGTGAGATGCGCCTCCCAAAAAACAAACGTGGGGACTATGAAATATGGCATTGTTCACATTGCTACAGAACGACGTCGATACGTGCCGGCTCTTTTTTTTTTCAAAATCAAAAATAAAACTTTCGCAGCTGATGCTTATAGTTTACTGTTTCGGTTTAGATTTACTTCTCTTGTTTGTTTGTGTTTTGTGGTCACCCGTCAACCAGTCAACCAACGATGCTTGTACATACATTGGCGACAACATTGCGACGTGTCGTCCGTCGACCGTCAACCAGCGGATGATATAGGTCTACGCACTCTATCGTCACTCATTTTTGTCACCACGATACACATAACGATGTACATTTTTGTCACCACGATGTACATAAATTGACGACAACATTGCATCGTGTCATCCGTCGACCGTCAACCAGCGGGTGAGATATGCACTCTATCATCTCTTCAATGGGCCAACCAACAAACAACCAACAGTAGTCGACTGTCACTAGTCGTCGGTCAACCTACATGAACTGTTCCTTTGCTGCGCATTAATACCCAATTATCAATGTATTCATGCGCCAATGTATTAATGCGCTGATACATTAACCGCAGAACTTATTAATTCTACACCAAGGCACTATACTATGATATATCCGACTTGCGCCATCGGTTGTATAACCACAGCTTCACGAATTGTTATCTTCTACTGGTTCTTGACACTTCAGTTCGGTTCTGAGGTGAAGTTTTACCGTGTCTCTGGCAAATTCTAGTTGGAGCTCCACAGCGTTAATGTCCTTCTACCGCCGGAATATTTGTTTCTGCCTGACTACAGGGATCCGCTTGATCAAGAGCAGATTCATGGTCAATGGAAGGGGTGTCCACTTAGGAAATGTACGATCTTTTCCATGCTTCAACGTTATTTGGTTGCCCACATTCGCAAGTTACCCCTCTTCAGCTCTAAGTTATTGAAAACCGATGATTTGTATCGTTTTTTTTTTTTAAGAAAAGATTAATGAAGTAACGATATTCAAGAAATTAGCGTACTTTCGGCCTAACGTGCTGATTTTGAAAAAATACTAGAAGGTTCCCTCGATCTGTTGAGTACCGGGATCAAGAAGATTCATGGTACTGAACGCATAATTCTTTTTGTTTACCTTCATCTATCAATAGCGCTTTTTCGATATTCGGATGAAATAAATTTCTACCTGAACGAACATTCTGCGGCCGCAAAGCTAGCAACTGCTTTTGATGCAGTGAAGCACCGGTGTTGTCATATCGCGGAAAGACGGAATCGCGGAATTTTCCAAAAACGCGGAATTTCTTCATTTTTACTATAAATAGTAAACGGGGTTTTCCCACGGGGATACCCACTGTCGGACAGGGCACCGGACCCAGGTTTTCAACACCGGGAATTAGTATTTGATAATTTATTATATCGCCAGTCAACAACTTAACGATACTGTTCCAAATAATGGAGAACCTGCAAAAACCGTAAAGTTTCCCAAGTCTCTGTTTATAACGCATGCGCATTAGGAAGTGTTGGGGAAATCCTATAAGTCCAGAAATTGGTCGCGTGTGCATGCGTCGCTACATGTGTATTTTTTCCTAAACTGGGTCATGTCAGAACGCTGAAACATAGAACTATAACGGAATGAACCTGCGTGAACTTTTGCGCAGCGGGAAGGCACAGTTTGTTTGGTCACTTAAGACTCTTCATGATCCTCTTAGAGGATCATTTGTATTTTTGGGAATGACAGGTGTTCAAGTGGTCTTGCCATAAGCTAAAAATCTAAGATATATATCGGTATATTATAAAGGATGAATGTATTTTTCTGCTACACATTCGAGATTCGAACCTAATAGCACTTAAAAGTAAATCCTGGGACTATCAAAGTTCATTATTTCATATTCGGGATGCTATCACTTTTTTACTCGGCAAACAATAACCCAGTGACACTTTAATCATCAAAGTTCATGTCGTAACGCTTGAAATACGATCAGTAATTTTCGGGTTTCGAATCTGATAGCGCCGCTTATAAGATGAACCAGCGTAAATAAGATCAATATTTTTACGGGATTCGAACCTAATGGAAACTACAGCGACTATTAGTCATTAAAGGTTACATGTAGCTCACATGTAGTGCCGCATGCGCAATGTGCCGATTTCTCGACTTAGAGCAATTCCAGCACTGACTAATGCGCATGCGTTAGGTAGAAACGGAGACTTGGGAAACTTTACGGTTTTTGCGGAGAACCTAGGCAATACGTGCTTTGCGAATTCAGTGATACAGAGTATCGCTGCATTAACTGAAGGAATACAAATCGATGGTACGTAAACGTAGGATTTGTGATGACATCATGGGTCATTCTCCAGGACTCATTTCCGAGTTAAGATTTGACTCTGGTCTCTGGATTTAAAACATTGGAAATGAATTGATTCTAAGTAACTGAGAGTTAACTCACAACTGTGGAACTGGATCGATGTCAGACGAAAATAAATAGACATTATGTATATTTCATTCTGGCTTAGGATTGTTCATGCGTGTTGTGTGTCTACATTGTTGTTATAAGCGAATGTGGTTTATCTTTTAGAATTAAATGATATGAAAGATTATAAAATGGTTTCGTTTTTTTTAATGTTTACTTTGTGACTGCTATAACATATATGTCCCTATGCTGATTATTTGGATCAAAAGAATCTTATTGGTACCGGTACTGGACGGCTTTAAAATTATAATAATTTCAAAGGAATTTGAACCGGTACTTGTTTGGTCGTAGGATTTCATGTTTGCAACCATCTACAGCTACGGTCCTACACCGCGAACGTGCTCAATATTTATCTGATAATATTCGTTTCTGAAGTTCTCAAAAAGTCGATGAACTTCGATAACCGAAGTTTGCCTAGTAGAAATAGACATTAGGTGCCTGGTCTCTGTCACCCCACTTGATTCTGACTTCTTCTACAGGTGGCAGCCAGTCAACGGTATCGTAATATAATATTTCCATATAAAATTGCCTGCAAATAATGGGATTCGAACCTAACTCGTTGCATCGATCGGTCCGGTGCGCTGTCCGACAGTGGGTATCCCCGTGGGAAAACTCGTTTACTATTTAAAGTAAAAATGAAGAAATTCCGCGTTTTTGGAAAATTCCGCGATTCCGTCTTTCCGCGATATGACAACACCGGTGAAGCACACGGGTGAAATGATAAGAATATGCATGGTTTATGGTACAAAAAATGCAAAACTGATTTCCACTATCAAACTACCAGTGTTCGGGGTAAAGGGAATTCCAAAGGGGATTCCAAGGGAGTGCCGATACAACGCCGTCCGCCCTTCATTTTCACGGGCTCCTAAGTGTCATCCTTATGTCAATTATTCAATTATTAACTTTTACGAAATGTAGAGCTTGCTAATCTTTTTTATGAACAGTTTGATACGTATGACATGGAAATACTGTCAAAATTAAAATAGCATTTTTGACGCATCAAATTCACTTTATTCAATTTGATAATACATTTTATAAAAATTTTTTCACTTCTGATTGCATTGCCTGTCCTCCGCAGGGCCGGATCTACGGCTGTCATGGGGAGGGGGCCTGTTAGAGATAAATCTAAAGCGCTCACAATGCGTACCATGGGCGCGCGCATTTTGAGCGCCGTATTAGGCGCGCAACACAGGGTGGCGAATCTGGGGGTCATCCGCCAGAATATTTCAAAATTCCATGTGCAAAATTGTGCAATTTCCTCGCATTTTAGAACTAATTCAAGAGGAAATGAGTAGTTTATTGCAACATAATTCTCAAGCGGGGCAGGACAGCATTCGGGAAAAGAAGAAATAAACGTTCGGAACTTCGATGGGGGCCTGGTCTCTCGGGCCCACCGTCCCTAGATAACCGCTGCTTCGAAAGCCCTTTGTTTCTCGGCAGCTGTTTCAATTCAATGTAATATTGCTACACAATTTACAATACAGACTGATGGCCGCTTAGTAGCAGCAACCCGTCGAACCTTGGGCAATATAATACACCATTGAAGAGTTTGTGTTGGCGGTAGGGAATCAAACCCTTTCCAGGAATGGACGTAGGTCTCTGAATTCAGGCATGAATTACACCACGAACTTTAGTGTCTGATCGTAGAGCAATAGGTGAAGCCAAAATTAGTCGACAAAGGTCACACACAACCCCGCGTCAAAAATGCTATTTTAATTTTGACAGTATTTCCATGTATTGTATATTTTGAAATAAATTACTTATTCAATCATTATTTTCATATATTCACAGGAAATCAAATATGCTATTGTCGCTTTTATTGTGCGCGGTGTTCATCTTGCAACCCGGGACCACGATCGCGGAAGGTAGTGTTACATTTAGAAAAGTAGAATAATCGAAAGTACAGGAGACAGTCTATCATTCAGTTTATAATTAAGTCATCGACACCCGCATCTTCGTACCACTTTATGTTTGACTTAAGTCACAAAGTTATCTACTAACAGAAGTGAAAACAAATTTTTGACGTTAATCACGAACAACTAACACTGGAGACCGTGATGTGAAAAAGCGAACGATTTAGCAAAAGGATTAAATTTTCCAATATCTATGCTTATCATCAATTTATTAATAGTATCAATGTTAAATTGACAAAATGATATTATGGTTGTCTTTATACGTTATACGTTTATTATAGTCAACGTAACTATTCACGCCCACGCCCACCCCTGAATAGTAAAGGTGAAATCATGGTCAAGAAACTAGGGACTCGGTCATATTGCAGATTTTCTCTTAATTAATTTCCTCTTGATGTTTTCTTAGTGAAATTTATTTCATGTCCAGTTTACCGTGAGGATGAAATATATGTTCAGATTCTCATGAGGACGAAATATATCAACACTTAGAGCTTTGTTCAGAAATATATCGTTTTTAGAACGATAACCACACTTAAATGTGGTGAACGGATAATAAGATAAAAACCCACTATCTACTGACGAGGATCTCTAGGGTGAGATCGAAACGTCGTGTCTTATATATATTTTAGATTGAATAAATAAATTCTTGGTTTTAAATTCTTTTAATCTGTAGATAGTGGGTTTTTATCTTGATATCGTTTTTGTTTTTATTTCGACCATACACAAACTTTCCGTTTGGAATTTACAAATAACACTTGCTTCATTGTTGATGTTCGTGATTTTTATGTTATTCAACTAAATGCTTTGTGTTTGGAGTCATTGCACATTGTGAATGATTTTGATTTTTTCTGGCAATTTGATGGTGTCTGGAATCCCCTTTGAAATTCTTTCTGAAGTTTCTTATAAAACACTACTGCTCAAAATCATTCTGAAAAAAAATCAGTTCTACTCCTATGTCAGCGAATGTAAAATTCCAATGGTATGATGCAGAAAATGCATCTAGAGGTTTCTACCTCACCCGCTTTTAGCCTTACCCTATTTGGTATTATCAATCCCTGCTACTTCCATTCTACTCCCTCCTGTACTATACTAAGCATCCCTTAAAATCCTTACATATTAATCATAGTTACTAAATGCTGTTCTTTCTTATCAACATACTTCCTCCTTGTAATTCTAGCCTTCAGTGTGCGCACCAGCACGCATCTAGTGTGCGCTATCGTGCTCACACACTATCTCCATACACATAAAACCCTATAGCTATTGCTTCTACAACCCCCTTTGTCGAATCCGGATCCACTCAAAGATACTAACGCATACACCCTCGTCACTTTATTGATGGACACACACTCTTGCAGCTCAGGCATTCCTGATTTCAATGATAACTTGTAAGTTTCTTCAAACAGATGATTGTGAAGACAATCATGGATCTTGTGCCCAATGGGCGAAAGACGAGGAATGTAAAAAGAACCCAGTCTATATGCTGATAAATTGTAAAAAGTCGTGTGAGCTCTGTAAACAAGGTAAGCTTTATGATTATTTTGAAGCCTTCAGCCAGGACGACGTCTTGCGAACTGCTCACACACGTAACGCTGGTCACTCAATTGCTGATACTTAAAGTTTGCGCTTAAATCAGGTTAAATCTTTAAATAAAAAAAGACTTGTTGTGGTATCATGTGTAAACCTATAAGTTTGAAACCACGTTTAGGTGTCCATTCCGAGATGACTTCAGAAAATCTTAGCGATTCAGAAAATTGCACTTTGCACTTCGTTATTAAGTTGGTTAGCCATCAAAATATTATACTTTCCGTAATTAATAACCAGATGAAACTTTAGTATATGAATAGCGACCTGGGATCTAATTCGAAAAATTTATATCCAATTAGCCTTAAATCAGTCATTCATCTACCGCCCTTCATATAATCAACACATGATTAAGTACGTGTGTGCGCAGCCTATCTGTAATTACGGTAGTAAAATTACAAAAAGAAACAATTCCAAAAGCACCCTACGAAATTTCTATAGTGACTGGAATTGACTGGATGCCGTGAGCGTTTGTCGGAGATAACGCGCACATGATTAACCGAAGAAAAATATTGAGCACGTGCTGAAAGTGCCCATTCACAAGTCGTACGTCTCAAAAATCGCTAAACCAAGCATATTTTATATTTGTTAATATATGAAATTTGACAATAACTTGTACACTATATTTTTAATGGCATATGCCGTTTACAGAGCCGTAGGCTTTATTTAAGATCATTATACAACTTTTGATTGAATAACGCATTGCTTTCTTATCATTCCCTCCGTCATGTGAAACATTGCGTGTTGTTATACCAGAATGTAAAGACGAAAGCAAATCATGCACAAGCTGGGCTATACAAGGAAAGTGCTACGAGAAGCCATTCCAAATGATGTTTAAATGCCAGAAAGCATGCAAAGTATGCGGCAAGCCAAATCGTAAGTTTTGTTCATTTCATGCGTGATTCCACCTGACGATGATCGCAATTTTTCAGTGCAGTTTCCCGCACCGGTAGCACCTTTCAATATCGACGAAACAACTCGAAATAACTTCGGCATCCTGAATTTGGCGTGGCGATCTGATCAAAACCGTGCGTGGCCATCACTAAAATGCGATGTTGCATACTTCTTTTGCAGCAGGGAATACCCTTATTAACCACTTTAATAGTATATTATGTGCATATTTGTTTGCAGCCGATTGTTTGGACAACAATGTACAATGTCCAGAGTGGGCGCGACAGGGGGAATGTTTGAAGAACCCAAAATATATGTTGCTGCAATGTAAAGATTCCTGCCACATGTGCAAACCAGGTAAGTTGGATTCACGCCTGTATATAAGCAGGGGCGTGGATGATCCAATACGATAAATATATCATGCCCTCGGTATTTTTCTTTGATTGTGCGCACCGGCTCTCGCATCGAGTAATATAATAACAAGCTTTTTATACCGCTGTCGGTAATACTGCCAAATTCATCTATCGCCAAAAATGTCCTTGTGCACAGCAAAAATATCCTTCTACATCGTTCATTTGGTATATACGTGTATGTTTATATTCCTCGTTTCTGGACTTCAAAACGCCTATTTTTTTCTAGCCTGACCTCTTGTACTGCGTTTTGAAAAACCGCAGGCTTTGTTCTAGATCGTTAAACAATGTTTTTCCAAAGAACCCTCGGCTTTCTCAGAATAACATTGTCTTGCGAAACATATACGTGTTGTTTTAGAATGTAAAGACGAAAACCAGTTATGCACACGTTGGGCTATATTCGGAGAGTGCTACGAGAATCCATCCTATATGATGTTTAAATGCCAGAAAGCGTGCAAGGTATGCGGCCAAACAAATCGTAAGTTCCGTTCATTTTGTGCGTTATTCTGCTTGGCAATTGGTATAATTGCAATTTTCAAGTACAGTTTCCCGCTGCCGTAGCAACTTTCACTAACGACGAAACAACTTGTTTTGGAATCCTGAATTTTGCCATGTGACTGAATCAAAACATTGCATGCCTCTCAGTAAATTGAAATGTCGTCGCATTCGATTTTTTTTCTCAGCAGAGAATCGCCCTCACCCCCTGGTATCTACTCCGTACAAGACGATTAATTATGTCGTAACATTTGTTTACAGCCAATTGTTTGGACGAACACGCTGAATGTCCAGAGTGGGCGCGACAGGGGGAATGTTTGAAAAATCCAAAATACATGTTGCTGAAATGTAAAGATTCCTGCCACGTGTGCAAAGCAGGTAAGTGGGATTTTTTTCAGTCGCCCGTGCCTGTATGTAGGGGTATGGGTGATCCGAACGGACGAGTAAATCGTGCCGACGGTGGCCAGTGGAAAAACTCTTAGTAACATTTTCCTTGGATTGCTCACACTGGCTCTCGCAGTCAAATATAGTTAAAGCTCGTTGGTAGCCATTTCAAAGCGTAAACAGATATATTAGATTAATGTTAACAATAATCAATGTCATTACATTTGTTTCCGGCCAGTCGGGTCGCTCATAGGCCGTCGAACAATGAAAGCTACATTCAATATACTCGATATCATCACTTGCATCAACATCAACCTCATCTTTTCTTACAGAGTGTAAAGATGAAAGTAAATCATGCAAGCGTTGGGCAATAGACGGAGGGTGCTTCAAAAACCCATATTACATGATGTACCACTGCCAGGAAACTTGTGAAGTGTGTAGCAAACGTGAGCATCTATTTCCAAATTTTACAAATATCTTCTCGGTGTAATACTTATTATTATCTCACTGCCGGTAATTCTATTGTGAGCGTACAGGTCACAACTTTCATTCAGAAAACAAGATAGAGCCGTGCAATATCATCAACCGATTTGCACACTAACAGCAGTTGTATACAAAATGATGAAGTATTTGTTGGTTAAATGAAAAACCGTATAACTGAAAAAAATACAATCCTTCGAAATTGTTCCAAATACAGACTAGATAGTTAGGACATTCTAAGCGCTAACATCAAATTGAGCTCGGAAAATAAGATTATACTATCAGATATTCTCCACAAAGTCTGCTTAGACGTCGAAACTGGATATATTTTCACCGCAGAACTTTAAACTAGCATCCGGTGTCTATGGGCGGCCATCCCCGCCAAAAAGACAAACTTCCTGTGTTCGTGAAAATGACATCAATGCGTGAAAATGTCAGTAGGTGGCGCTGTTTAACAAAAAGATAAACTCGTGTTTTCGTAAAAAACACATCGATGCATAAAAATATCTGTAGGTGGCGATACTAGGGCATAGTTGTAAACCGGAAATTAATTACTTTTAATGGATAAAATAAGATTAATTGAAATTGAATCAAGGTCGCGTGGAAGTTCGTGCTGCAGTGTACCTGTATCGAATATCGTACTCGCCGAATCTATTCTAGTTCTCAGTATCGTGCTCGCCGAATCTGTATCTGTTTTTAACTTTATTCATAAGAATGTTTATCCACACGACCTTGATTCAATTTCAATTAATTTTATTTTTAATACAATAGGGAGTTTGGAACCGTATTTCATTATTCGTGACATCACCCTCTATCGCCGTGTCGAATGCAGTGTAAACGATTTGTAAAGGCTGATAACGATTTTTAAAGTAAAGTGATATCGATGAAAATGCACGGGTCAACCGCTTTTCAAAGTGTTTGAGATAAAAAGGGTATTTTAATAACCTGTACTTAAACACATTGTTGCAAGATATTGTGGCCTACTGCCTAAGTGATAATGTTAGATGTGTAGGATGGGTTCGTCGTGGGAAAACTTCACCCTTCGATCTTATAGTTGGCCTGAGCGGACATATCGTCCAGTGCGAGAAAGCAACCAGAGAAAACTGTTCGATTTCTCTTGTGTCTTTTAGAATGCAAGGAAACGCTCCATGCCGACATCGTTTTTGTGCTCGATGCCTCCAGCAGCGTTAAGAATGAAAACTTTGAGAAGATGCTCGATTTCGTGCGGAAGGTTGTTTCCGATATGCCAATCGGTCCCGAAAAAGTGCGCGTAGCTCTAGTCCGTTATTCTGACAAGAAGAAAGTTGACGTTGTATTCTACCTGAACGACTATTCTACGGCAGCAGACCTCGTGAGTGCTATTGGTGCAGTAAGGTACACAGGTAAATAATAAGTAGCAAGATCCATGCTTGTATACGGTATACCTGGGCCATATAATGCATTTGAATATATTTTTTGCTGGGGGAGGGGAAGAAAAACCAGAAAAATGCATCGCTATTCGATATAACAATACTATTTGCATAAAGGGCAATTTTTTTGAGGGGATCCTTACCTCAGCTATTGCTGGTGCGCAATGGCTCGTTTCTGCTAAAATAGATTCAACAGATAACTCTATTGATTAATACTAACAAGTTGCAGCGACTGGCATTTTTCTGGGACGCCCTGTGTAAATACTATATCTAGGAGTTCTCACTCGGTATTTCAGGTGGTCTTACTTACACTGCAAAGGCCCTCAAAATTGTCCGTAAGAAGGTCTTGGAAACAGAAAGCCGGCAAGATGCGAAACATCTGGTGGTGATTATCACAGACGGAAAGGCAAGCGACAAAAAACATCTACCGAAAGCAATCAAGAAACTACACAAGACCGGTGCGACGGTGATAGCGGTTGGCGTTGGTTCAGAAATCGACGATTCGTCACTCGAGTCGATGGCTTCTCCCCCGAAAGCGCAAAATAAAATTCAAGTCTCTGATTTCAATCAGCTTACCATGATTATGGATGAGGTTAAAATTACCGTTTGCGAATAGATTGTTAAATTGGTACTCGTGGCAGCTTTTTCAAACTTTCATTCTCGATCTAAAGTTCTCAATTGCTTTTCATTTACATTCATAGAAATGTAAGATATTTTCTCTCATTTTATTTTAAATCTAGCTAGGGGTACGAGTGCCGGCTCTAACAATATGGACAAAAGATTAAAATGATTTGACCATGTAATTGCTGCATCATTTATTCAACTATGTATCTAATTCTAGAAACGATATCGCAGTATATTATACCCATTTCTGTCCATTGGAAACATATAACCAAAAGATTTCCATTTTGATCAATATATTCAAATAAAATTAAATACAGTCAATCACATGACCGTAAAAAGATAAAGATAGTCTTTATGGTATTCTTCTGTAATTCTGATTTTGATATTCCAATTTGGACCAAGCTAGGCTAGCAATACCCACTGGCTAATGGAAAATGGAAAAATGGCTTTTGACGAAAATTGAACAGGAACAAGGTTTTATATCGAATCAAGGGATCCAGAATGGTAAAACTCAGCCACTTTGAGTACAACTGTGACCAATATCGACAAGGCTTGTTATCTTCATGCTTCTAACGATATGATGCTAGATCACGTAGGAGTTTTGGCTAATCATTTGACTATTTCGAGCATCGAGTGTGATCCGCAGATCTTTCATGCAAATGAAACTGATAAATCCCGAAATTGACAAATCCGTGAACACGCCATCGATCTCCTGTCATGTCTAGAGCAACTGCTGGCTTTGTTTAATTCGCTATATGGAGTTTGTGTCAGAACTTTGATGAAATTTTATGGATGGGTTACCCTAGAGACCATGAGTGACTGATTAGATTTCGAGTCCTGAAGGTCAAAGGTCAAGGTCACCAGAAGCCGTTTCGTATTTTTCATTTCCTGCCTTCATAAATATGTCGATTTCCGGCCCATAACTCATAAACGGTTTAAGATAACTTACTGAAATTCTATAGATGGGTTATCCTAGGGACCGTTGATTAGATTTCAGGCCCGTAGGTCCAAGGTCAAGGTTGCAGGAAGCCATTTTTGTGAATTTCATTTCTGGGCTCCAACTCATAAACGGTTTAACTCACTGAAATTCTATGAAGGTGTTATCCTAGGGACTGTGAGTAAGATTTCGGGTCCTGTAGGTCCAAGGTCAAGGTCGCTGTGAGCCATTTTGTAAATTTCATAAACGGGCTCATAAACGGTTTAAATATACTGAAATTCTATGGATGGGTTACCCTAGAGACTGTGAGTGAGCGATTAGATTTCGGGTCCTGTAGGTCAAAGGTCAAGGTTACCAGCAGCTGTTTTGTATTTTTCATTTCTGGGCTCTTAATTCATAAACGGTATAAGATAACTGTATGAAATTTTATGAATGGGTTACCCTAGAGACCATGAGTGACTGATTAGATTTCGAGTCCTGATGGTCAAAAGTCAAGGTCACCAGAAGCCGTTTCGTATTTTTCATTTCCTGCCTTCATAAATAGGTCGACCTACGCTCGAGGTGTATTTTACACTCAGGTGTTTCACCTGACGTGGGGACATCAGTGGGGGCATCAGTCGTCTTCAGTGACATTCTAGTTACTATTTACTGACAAACGTTTTACACGCGCGCAGAAAGTTAAACGCATGTTTTGCATGGCCTTATGTAATCAAATTTAATATGAATATATACAAGAATACATTTCAAATGGTGAAAATCGTAAAGTAAAAATATTTGAACCGGTTGAATTGTACCAGTTCTTTTCACTTTCTGTCGGAATGATATTATAACGGATTATTTTCTGTCATCAGGACAATCACATACGACCACCGTCTCAGTAAGGTTGGAAACCCATTTCATTACAAAGATTAATATGAAGATACTTCTTACGAAGAAGTTTTTAGTTACCTCTGAAATGTAAAGTTTTTAATTACCTCTGAACCGATCCTGATGAAACTTGGTGAAACGTAGCTCTTGTCGAATGAAGAAAGTTATGGAAACACAAGTTGGCTTTAGCCTTACATTTTGCTATGGAACTCGGTATTAATTCCCGAAAGCTGATTGTAATTGTACGTTAATAAGGGTTTTTGCAAATTGCGTTATATTGGAATTTTGTTGATAATTATCATTATTATAAATTTTTCACTTAGTTTCGTACATAAAATTCAACTATCAGATTCAATAACTGACAGCTTCCAAACGAAATGTTGGATTCTGAAAGAAATATCACGGTCCTTCTGAAAACGCATGCTTTATACTGTACGTCCTATCTGAGACTTACCGTCAGACAACACCGGTGGAAATCTACTTAGCGATGGCTATCGGCATGTCCCTTCAGATATTCAATACTCACACGCACCCAGGAAAAAACGTGGACTTGACATTTATTCACGAAATAACATAAATGGACTAAAATACGGAATGCTCGTCATTCTGACTCGTACGCAAACACGCAACAGTGAAAAACGCAATATATATGCATTTCAAAAGTATTCAGTTCGCTGTTTTTTGTTCGCGTAAATCAATCATAAGAATATTCAAAAAGGTTTATTCATTCTACGCGTCTTTACATTTAATTGAATCGGTCCGGTACGTCCGGATTCCGTTGTTCCGTGTGTGTCGCATCGGCGGTCATACTAATCAGTCTCAGCAAATTACAGATATCATCGCTGATATTAGGCCCAATGTCAGATGAAATACCTACCCGATGCATCAATTACTAAATATGAAGACTGTCTGTAGCAGCTGTGATACGATCCGTAATTTAAGTGATAGTACCGTTTGCGATTATTGTTGTTAGAATCAGTCTTGGACGTCAATTCCATATGTAAATTGAAGTTCCCTCCTCTCGTGGCTCACCGGACTTAATTGTCACTTCACGGCATATCCTCTTGCAGTGAACGTTACGACTAGTTCTGATTGGCTATTTCACGGAGATGTCATCTTGAATCGTCCATTACCAATACCGCCGTGACGAAACTGCTGTTGTAGGCCTATTCAAACTGGAATTCTGTTCTCACTCAGATTAGACGAAATAAACTGTTAAATTACTATAGTTACTGTTAAATTACTATAGTTACATGAGTACTATAACTTGAAGCATCCTCGTTTTAAATTTTCAGGATTGTATAGTACCAGTGGTGCGAAATTAGGTTCAAACCCCCAAAATGCAATATTGGATTTCTGTAATTCCCTTCATTTCTGATTATGAAATGGAACTGCAGCGCAGAAAACCCGTTACGCTGATTTGCAGCTATTTACACTTTTTAAGTTTAAATAAAATTCATTAAACAAACTCAAAGTATATACAATTTGGGTGGAGTTTGTCACCAATGTTGAGATCGTTGGGGGTTTATCGCAATAGATATCATTGGAAATCTATGTAAAGAACACTCCGAGAAATACGTTTCAACTTGTGAAAATTGCGAACAGGTCAAACAAAATTACCATAGTCTTAAAGTATTCCAACGCCGCCTCTACAAACATTTCCGATCGAAGACTTCACCAGATGGCATATTGACTTCCTTCGCAATCTTCCGGAGACTCCCTGTGGTAATAAGCATATCCTGGTAGCTGGTAGCTAGCTGTAGTAAATGGACCGAGGCTTTACCTCCAAAACTCAGTAAACATAAGAGGTAGCGAAGATTTTCTCAAAAAAAAAATCGCGGGAAAACTGTTTAAGTTAGTTAGGGCTCGCATCTTCTTGAATTATTTTATTTAAAGCAACATTTCACTGCTCCGTACCATCCGCAATCAACACAAGTTTGCGAAAGAACTAATCAATATATTTGGCAATCGCTTGTGATACTATTATGAAGACTTTTAGGACATATATTATTGGGCGTTCATTAATCATACCAACAAGCTTTCGGGAACATATTAGTAGGGTTCAGTTATCAGCGTTTAAACGATATCAACAAGTAATGCACGGAAGTTGGAGTTCATGGCAAGTGTTGGAATGCCAGACAACCTGCGTGGAAATGTGCGTCATACATAAACATAAATAGAAATGATATAAATAAACAAGTCTGGAAGTGACGTATGTGTCTATGTAGGTAAAACTAATATGGTGCGGCCATGAGCTCTGATGAGTGCAAAAATATATAAATAGAAAATTGTGACGTATGCAGATACGTCATCGCCCATACATGGATGGGAGGAATGTTGTGACGTATGAATACGTCACAAGCCCTGTGTGGAAGAGGGCCTGCGCACGTTACTAAAGAGAAAGTAATATAAATAGGGAGGTTTTAGTAAGCACGGGAGCTCCGGGGAATGATCTTGTATACATCTGGTAAGAGAAAATAAACGAATAAATAACTTAAGAAATTGTTAAGTTATATACGGGAACCTTATAAGAAAGTCAAGACCAAGGACTGTTATCCGGCATAAGAGAGTGTCCCTCGCAACATCGTCGAGAGAAATCATTAGCACAACGCTAGTTGGAGAACCCGACCCGGATCCACATCACTGGTCGATAAACATCATCACAACAATACTGAAACTAGAAATAGGACAATTGGCTTACACAACTTTTTCGCGAACCGAGCGATGCTTTTTCGCATTTTTCTGTCCGGCGTTTTCAGTTTTAATTATAAACGCATTGAACATAACAAAATACACTGAAAACGTTTTTTACGAGGATAAAACGGTTTTTCCCTGCCGTTTGCGCTGGGTCTTTAGCATCGCCCAAGTATCTGTTTTTCAAATGTAATTATGATATATCAAGGCTTTTTCCGTTTTCATATTTTCACTCTGGTACTCATTGCGTTGATACATCATGTTAACCATCGTCACTCGTTTGCATGTTAACCATAAATGACCATGGGTCCAGTAGGATCAAATGAGTACATTTTAGTTTTAAGCTCAAAAATTGATTTGTTCTTGGATTTGCAATAATATATTAACAGCTGATCAAGATGAAATCATCGTAGACTGTGTAGTAAGCATGTTGAACTTCGATGATAAGACTTAGTAATGGGTTTTCCCTATAAGTCGTAAGTACATGGTAGAACAGTTCTTGATAATGATGTCACTGGGAAAATCCATCTAGAGGGATTTCCAAGTGATACCCTTCCGAAGGGATTTCTCTGTAATGTCAGGAAACAAGGTCAAGCATCGATTAGAAGAATGGGAATAAATTCATTGAGGTTTTGCACATTTTCTCCTAGCACTTCCAAACGGCTTAGAGCTGATGGACGAAACTTGCCATATCAATTCCAATACCTATTTCCCTCTTAATGACAAAATATCATTTGTGTTTATCCATTGGTTACACTTTGTGCCACCAAGGGCTAACAGAAAGTTACCCTCATGACCATTCCATAAGGATCAACACAGTTGATCCTAAAGGAAAAATCACTCCGTTGAAAGCTTCTATCAAACCAACCTTTATTCATCACTATTGAAGTGCTGGCATGATTAATAAGATACTTTAGGGGTTCGTAATTCCTATTACAGCCGGATGTTTCGTTCAAAGAACGCTCTCCTTCTGACACGGTTTGCCGATTACCGTCGCAAAAACCGACGTGGAATATTTCTACGATAAGATCTGATAAGTTATCTCTACCTTAGCCCTGTTGCGGGCACTATGAAAGTTAGCTATCTGCACAAAGCAGAACAAACAATGCAAGATATTTATAGAAAAAAAGCAGAGATTTATGGAAACTCTTCACCACGCAGGCAGGATTTTATTTTTACAAATTTTCAGCATGATTTTTTCCAACTCGGTCGCTGCGTAGAAAAGAGGTATCATTTTGAACCTAACATTCAATGAGGTGGGTACAGCCTTTAGTGACATGAATGTAGCGAATGTATCGAGACATACAACAGTGCGCGTGGAATATTTGTCGCTTTACATCGTTCTCGTCTCAACGCCTCCACGTCATCCCTTGGTGTTGATGGCGATCAAATTCTGATTGAATCTTATGCAGTGAAATGATGCCTTGATTGAATAGAATGATACCGTGACTTGCTAATCAATCAATAATTTCACTTTTTTTACTAAGTTGTTTCAAATGTTCATTCTTAAGCAAGTTTTACAGTCGTCCTATTGCAACCAATTGATAACATTGCCCATTAAAATCCGTCTAGTCGCATGTTTGTCGAAAAATGCATACAGTTCAAAATTTAAAGTTCAAAATTTAAGTACCCGATTTACACACTACGTACCTATTTAGTACCCTACATAGTATGTATATAGTGGCTTATGGTAGAAATTTGCATATCAATATGTAGTATGAATATAGAATATACAAAATGGTAATGAAGTAAAATTTCGCCACGCAATGATACTATAGACGCGCATATATCACCATTTGTTCGGCATACTGCAGATTTGAAATGCCTGAAAGAAAAGGATTTGCAAGAATATCATCATCGTCATTAGCCACCCAGGTGCTTAATAAAATGCCATGGGCCATGTGCGTATGTAGAATGAACAACGTTAGCTTCCCAAAAAAATCGCAAAAACATCTAATTCTATTTCAGGAGGTTAAACATCTGCTGTAAATGAACTTAATCTTCTACCAAACTTAGATTAAGAATTAAACTAAGTACTTATCAGTCCCGTAATTGCCTACGTCACATTAACTTTAGATTCGAAATCAGATAATCCTTATCTATCGATTCCTTTGCAATTAGTAATAATGAAAAGAATGAAAGTAAACTATGTATCGGTATGCAAGTTAACCATTACCTGTTTTCGTTTCATACGGAGAATAAGCTATGAGAGGTGTATCTGTTCTTCTATCATAACTACAGCTTCCCAATTGAGGCTTCGGGTCTTGAACTGCCATCCATAACTGATCGTTTGGGCACCCACCATAGTTCGAATTTACAAAAAATCTGCGACGAATAATGGCGGACGTCGAGCTAAAATTTTAAAAAGTAGAACAGAAATATTGATCCAGATATTACGTACAATCTATTAATTATTCATTTTCTTGCACATAGAATTCAAACAGCTTGCCAAAATGCATCACAATCCTTACACAGCGCTAGAAAATATTTTGAGGATGGCAAGAAAGAGCCATACTTTATCAATGGTTCCAAATTTCAGGAATGGAAACTCATTCCTTAACGTAAATCATAGATGATAGAAAATCCCCAACCCCCTCCCCATGCGGTGCGGTGTTGTCATATCGCGGAAAGACGGAATCGCGGAATTTTCCAAAAACGCGGAATTTCTTCATTTTTACTTTAAATAGTAAACGGGTTTTCCCACGGGGATACCCACTGTCGGACAGGGCACCGGACCGATCAATGCAACGAGTTAGGTTCGAATCCCATTATTTGCAGGCAATTTTATATGGAAATATTATATTACGATACCGTTGACTGGCTGCCACCTGTAGAAGAAGTCAGAATCAAGTGGGGTGAAAGAGACCAGCCACCTAATGTCTATTTCTACTAGGCAAACTTCGGTTATCGAAGTTCATCGACTTTTTGAGAACTTCAGAAACGAATATTATCAGATAAATATTGAGCACGTTCGCGGTGTCGGACCGTAGTTGTAGATGGTTGCAAACATGAAATCCTACGACCAAACAAGTTCCGGTTCAAATTCCTTTGAAATTATTATAATTTTACGGCCGTCCAGTACCGCTACCAATAAGATTCTTTTGATCCAAATAATCAGCATAGGAACATATGTGTTATAGCAGTCACAAAGTAAACATTAAAAAAAACGAAACCATTTTATAATCTTTCATATCATTTAATTCTAAAAGATAAACCACATTCGATTTTAACAACAATGTAGACACACAACACGCATGAACAATCCTAAGGCAGAATGAAATATACATAATGTCTATTTATTTTCGTCTGACATCGATCCAGTTCCACAGTTTTGTGAGTTAACTCTGAGTTACTTAGAATCAATTCATTTCCAATGTTTTAAATCCAGAGACCAGAGTCAAATCTTAACTCGGAACTGAGTCCTGGAGAATGACCCATGGTGTCATCACAAATCCTACGTTTACGTACCATCGATTTGTATTCCTTCAGTTAATGCAGCGATACTCTGTATCACTGAATTCGCAAAGCACGTATTGCCATTCTATGGTATTGCCTAGGTTCTCCATTATTTGTAACAGTATCGTTAAGTTGTTGACTGGCGATATAATAAATTATCAAATACTAATTCCCGGTGTTGAAAACCTGGGTCCGGTGCCCTGTCCGACAGTGGGTATCCCCGTGGGAAAACCCGTTTACTATTTATAGTAAAAATGAAGAAATTCCGCGTTTTTGGAAAATTCCGCGATTCCGTCTTTCCGCGATATGACAACACCGCATGCGGTGATAACTTACTCTCCTACTATTGAAAAAAAATTTGTTGGCGAATGGGGTGTTAAATCGGTCCACGTTGATGAGAGCAATCGGCTTTTTGAAAACCAGTTAATCGTATCAGATCCAGTACCATCGAATTGTAGGAATGCAACCTCGTGGCCACCGGCATAAAGGCTAAGTTTTACCTACGTAAACGATAGAACGAAAGGAAGTTTTGAGTCTTTAAAGGTCTGATGCCCTATAATTCCTACGTTTTGAGATTTACTTTCCAAATGATACCTTAGTATATGAATGACAAGCTGGAATCAGCCTTATAGAAAAAATCACTTATTTGTCTTATTAACATTATCAATGGTATATACCAGAAATAATTCAGAAATCTTAAAAAACTTCTTAAGTATTAAATATGCGCCACGAACGGTGACTATGCGAGGCGGGATTAGAGATAATTGAAGCTGTTGGATTATATCAGACCAAGGAATGTTTTGAAACGATGAGGAGAGAATCCCACAATGATAATAAAAAGTCCGAAAATGAAACTTCGAGATAGTAGTTTATTTCAACGTTTCGACTATATCCTAATAGTCATCTTCAGGAATAATGAGATACTACAGAAATTATGAGATATATATACAATCCAGAGACAAAGAGACTAATTCAAGTAATCAGAGATGATACAACCTAAAGGAAAATTAACGTAGAAACAGTTACACGCTAAAATAGATTAAAGGGAAGCAAACTAAGGGGTGATTATAAACAACAATAGTGAGTATAAATATAAATGAAACTTAAAGTCAGTAGTAAAAAGAAAGACAAACTAGGGGGCACTTAAATTAAAACAAAGGTGAATACAAGTTAAGTCAGAGACGAAATTGATGAGAGAACAAATAACAAATAATCAAAGGGGAAATCAAGTGTTGAGTTTAACCAGTTATCTCGAAGTACTATCTCGAAGTTTCATTTTCGGACTTTTTATTATCATTGTGGGATTCTCTCCTCATCGCGTCAACACGGATATTGTGTTCTACCTATCGTGATAATGTTTTGAAACCTATCTAATAAAGCTAAGTTTATTGTTCTTAATCAAATCTATTAGTTTGCCATAGCTTCGCTATTCATAAAGCGTACCAAAAGTTAGTTATTCTTCAGTGGAAAAACGCGCGCAGAAATATCTGTTTGAGAACACTGACGTCAGCGATCGTGGGTGTTCCACAGCAAACGCGCACCTGCTGGGCAAGCTGGTGAAAGTAGCCCACTTAGTCTTATTTCTCAGTAATGGCTTTACTAAAATCTAAATTGGTAACACGCGTATCATTTATACACATTTCACATTTGAAAAATAGGTTTTACACAATATTCTATTTCGCTTTTGACGATGCACAGGATCTTGTTTCACGAAGAAGTTTAATTCAAACCATGGTTTTAATTGCTACCGGTACAACATGGATAACGATTCAAACTTTGTTTTTAGCCTAAACTTTTTAACGAACCTTACATCAGTAGTGTGTCTTTTACAAATATACCTTAACAAGAAAAATATCTTGAAAGTTTATTCAAAAATAACTTAAATACATTGCCTTAAACTGTCGACAATGAATTAATAAGATATGACATAAAGCACCAATAAAGTTGGATTGAATTTGAATAAAGCGACAATTGAATTGAATTGACCTTTTACCATTCTAACGAGAATAACCCCAATATTGGTGTCGGAGCTCACATCCATTCAAAATTCATCGTTAAAAATGTCTAAATTCATTGAATTAGAAAATGTCGTGATGTGATTACAATAAAATATATTCACCAAAATGCACATTTATCAATAATTGTAAACGAAGATATTGCTGACGTAGTGAACATCGACTCACACTGTAGCACACTTAAATGGTGCATAGTAGTTAGCGAGGTATACAAATTTTGAAAATTCGTAGCAACGGATTTGGAATTGAATGCATATGTACGTTGAAAAATAGAATGTTCTAGAAATATTTTACCTACCTTTTTTATACCTAATGAGTTCCACTGTGTAACTATTGGACTTTTCCAAATACAGTTACATCTATATTTAGAGCCCCCTGGCGGTGGCTCTTTCGCAGATGGTGCGCCTATCCATCCATCATATATACTACCAGGGGATGAACTGCTGTCTCCAGAGCTAGCTATGAACAGCAAAACCCACGCGTCTGCAAATGAGAAATTATTTCATTGAGACACAAGCATTTCCCTACTTCAGCCAACCCAGAAAGTTACTGGTTCGCAGTACTAGGTATTACACATTTGGAAGCTCGGTATGCGATTGCAGCAGAGGTTCTTACTACATGTTCTTAAATATCAGGCAATTGGCGCGTCGGTGTCTCAATGCATTTTCTTATTTACTTGGAATAATCGGTACCTACTTAATATCTAGGAAAAATGAAAAGAGGTATTGTTTTAGTATCGCTGATTTTTGGTTGACCTTTGTGAGCGATATTGAAGTTTGCATTGAGCCAATTATGTAAATTCGTGGTACGTTTTTTACGTGAGCAATTTGTTTCATTGGTTCTCGGCCTAAACCACGTATAATCGATGCGATCGATGACATGGTCAACTTTGTTAGAATTCTACGAAAAGCAGTTTTTGGCAGGAAAATTCTAAGCTCTCGCGTACAAAATTGGAATGACCTCGGCTGGGGGTGTTGTCTCTACGAGCGAATCTGATTGGCTGTTTTTGGAATATACGGGGAATTGCAGCACTACAAAAGATAATTATGGGAAAGCCATAATGGCGAACGTTTCATTGGGCAAGGTGCCCTACACGTGCGAATTCCAAATGCAGTAGTAGTGATACTGTAACGCTGCTTGCTGGCGCGTGCACGTTTGACATGAAAATAAGCTTTCATTTAAACTATTATAGCAGAAGATGAGCGCTGTGTTTTCTGTTTGATAGAATTTGTAACAAATTATACTTTCTTGTGACCTGAAAAAACTTAGCTGCAAACTATAGGTATAGGTAGAGGTCTGAATGCTTTAGTGGTAAAATCCAGGATTTAAAACGATCTACTAATACATACGCCGATTTTTAGCCCACTCCGGACTTAAGTCCCAGCGGGCTATTGCGTTCACTTTTCGTCCGTCGTCCTTCCGTCCGTTCGTCCGTAGACGGAATCCAGTTATTTTGGGAAGTTTTAAAGACGCTTCAATGTAATGTCTTGATATTTGGGATACACATCTACCCTAACCACATGTTCAGCCCCAAAACTGGCCCTGTCAAAATCAAGATGGCCGACTGGCAGCCATTGTTGTCGCCAAAATCAGCACTTTTATACACATTTTTGAACTTTTTGAGGGAAGTTTTGAAGACCCTTCGATCAATTAACTTGATGTTTCGTTCATATTTGATTCCCCCAAGGGCCCATCAGCTTAAGAAGAATTGAGTCGATCGAACTCAAGACGGCCGTCCTATGACCTTTTTAATGCCCAAAAATTTCAATTTTGGCCGGAATTCTGAGTTCTGTAGCTTCCTACTGGTTTGCCATTGCTCATTGCAATTTGTATTGGGTATTATTTGAAAAGGGATCTTTTATACCTGAGGCAGGTATTTGTGATCAACCAATTATGACATAATTGGCGGCCATTTTGGTGTCATCAGTACTGATTCGTAGGTTGGAAACGTTTTTCCACATTATATTGGTACCTTAGCATATTGTGTAACCACAATCAATCGGAAAGTTGTAGCTCATAACGTGTTCTATGATGTTGGTGAGTTCCAAGGTCAATTGGTTTTGTATATGGCCACCAGGGGGCGTGGAATAATACAATAACTTGATGACATCATCTATGATTGTGATGAGTTTTAAGGACATTAGTTATTTTCTATGGTCACCAGGGGGTGTTGAATAGTAAAATAACTTAGTTTTTCCTTATAAGATCGGTACAAAGGCATATTTTGTTACCATGATCAATTGCAAAGTTGTAGTTCATGACGTGTTCTATGATTGTGGTTAGTTTTAAGGTCATTGGGTTTTGCTTATGGTCAACAGCGGTTGTTGAATAATAGAATAACTTAGCATTTCCTTATAAAATTAGTAACGAGGCATATTTTGTTATCACAATCAATTACAAAATCATAGCTGCTGACATGCTCTATGATTTTGGTGAATTTCAAGGGCATTAGTTTTTGTACATGGTCACCAGGGGGCGTTGAATATTGAAGTTGTTAGATTGTTGAGCATTTGGAACCACTTCTCAAGTGGGCATAGTGTCCCTGGACCCCTAGTTTGTTACGGTACCGGTATGTTGCTTCCGCGGTCATACATTGGAAAAGGTTGTCAAGACTCAATATTTAGCCACCCTCAGATTTGTGATATCATATGAATTTTGTTAAAATATTTTTCATTTTGTGAAAAATATTTTTTTCCAAATATGAAATAGTTTTCCTGCCTACCTGTACCCTACGAAATTTTGGACGTGGACCGTAAACAAATGTATATTTTTGGCCTTGATTTGACTACAAAATAATTAATTCAGAAAGATAAAATGAAATAATAAAAGAACTTTGAATTCACGAATTAAAACAATTTTTCATAAGGAATGCCCGTGAGTAATAGGGTATATGTCTTTTCATACCAGAGGTCGAGAGGTCGAGCTCATTTTCACTCACTCGCCCCTCTTAACCTCTGATATGAAAAGACATATACCCTATTACTCTAATAATATTCAAATAAATGAACATTATTTATATGAATATCATATATATGAAAATCAATTATATAATAATTATAAAAGTGTGAGTAAAGTGTGAGAAATAATTCATATTTTAACATTGAATATTTATATTTGAATGAGTTAGATTCATTTTAGTAAATGTTTTTTTTATAAAAATGAAGAAAGAAGAAGAACCTAAATTCAAAATCGAAATCAATGACACTGATGACTTATTTTCATTATTTAACATTAAAAATTAAAAATCTCAGCAACAAATTTAGTGTATGGAAGCCAATATAAAATCTATAATATTACTATGATTAAACAAATATCATTAAAAGAAACATATTTTATTACTGAACTTATAGATACTTTAGATAATGGCGTCAAAAATCCTAAAGTATTTATTCAATACAGTTTTAAATTATATACATTTTACTATTCCATCACTAATAGAATCATCTATTCGGGCTAATTTAGCTTCTTCATATATTTAAAATATTTTATTACTTTTTCTTTATCCATAGAGTCTAATTCTTGATATGTTATAATTTTACTTAGAAATTCTTTGCATTTACCCCTAGCAATTAGTAACTCAAGTTGATGTTTACAATATAAATAGTACTCAATGTCAATATTATTAACACTATTAGTTGCTACATTATCATTATTATCAGTAATACCTAAATCATCTTATGTTTTTTCAATATCAATATTATTCTTATTAGATTTCTTAGACATTTATGAGGACATTTATTAGACTTTTATAATTAGGAAAAAGTGATTTAAAAAAATTATACTTATTCTTCAAGTGATACTAGTAACTCTTTGCGTTAATACTAGCTAGTTAAGTTAAAGAATTGTGATATAAAGTATTCTCTTTTTTGAAAAGAAATAATAGATTTTGAATTAAAATATAATAGAATTTAATAGCTAGTTAAGATATGTAATTTTTCTAATATTTTATTTGAGTTCTGTTTAATATCTCACTACTTTTGTCTATCGATGCGGAGCAGTTACTATAACTGTCCAGATACGTCATTTCGGATTCTCGATATTAAATTCCACAAACTATTCTTCAACCACTTAATAAAGATTCAACGTATTGTTCATTATTTGGTTCATAATTCCATAATTCAATAAATTCCTTCGGTTTATCTAATTAATCCAAATAAAATTTCACATCTAGTTTGTTAGACTTGATTATATTTCCTTTCTTTTCGAGGGGTCTCAGGTTCTTCCAATTCCATATCAATGTCTTATTATATTCATCATTCATATTAAATTTAGGTATCGGTAATACATAATCTATATGGAAATAATCTCCATAGTTTTTTATATTCATATGATCATCGAACTGATATATAATCCATGATTTTGAAGATTTATCTGAACAATTTAATAAATTTGTAAGTGTTTCTGAGTGATTATCTTTACTGAATAATTGTGATACTTTAGATCATAAACATTTACATAAACTTAGTCTTATCTTTATGATATTCTGAAGATTGTTTACTTATTAATTCACACTTAGAACATTTTCTATGATAGATATTAACAACACTATGCGTAATATTTATAGTTTGTGGCTGTTTACTCTCCATTTATCATACATATATTATTAAAGTCGATTAACATGTTAGAACCCTGTTCATAATCTCATTCTCATTCTCTTCATCCCTTTTAAATTTTAAGCATTCATCTAAATTGCAACCATATGCAACTGTGTGGATTCCATTATCTCATATATATCGTTTATCATCGAAAGGGATAAGACTAACCTTTTCTATCTCTTCAATAAACATTTCATGATCTTCAGATCTTAAACATTTCATCTTATGTTTTCTAACTTCTTCATTAAATATACAATTGATGATATCTTTAAAATTAATGTTTTTTTCAACAACGCTTTTTGTCATACCTTTCAATTTTTTAGATTCATGAGTTTTAGTTTCATAACTATACGATTTAGATCGAATTCCAATGAACTCTATCATTTCTTCACCACCGTATTCATCCTTAAACTTCCCAGGAACTTTTTCATTATCATTGTTAAAGAATTCATGATTTTTAGGATAGTAACTGAAATAAAAATGATGTTTTACTGTTTTTAAATCATCTGTTATATTATTAGTTCTTATCTTAAATATGTAAGAATCTGTATCAAAATATAAGATATCTATATGCTTTTCTCCAAAATGAGGTTGTAATACGTTATAGTAAAATTCATACATTAATAATTTTGATATTTCTAAAACTGATGCTCCAACATAAATTGGTTTATTAAATTTCATAGAAGTTCTCCTCATTTTAACTGCAGCTAAATATTCTGTTACCAATAAATTTAGGATATGTTTGAATCTAATATTTTCACAAGTCTTACCAAAGAATGCATTATTCATTAACTTGAAAAAATCTTTCTCAAAATCAGTTTTAGCTTTGGTTCTCTGTTTGGTATTAAAATCTATATATTTTTCTAACCATTTAGATTGACTAAATGAAATATATATATGTACTTTTTTAGAATCATTCCTTGATTCAAATAGAATTTTAAAATTCTATAATGTACTACATAATTATATTTATCTTCCTGAGTTACCATTAACTTTTCTGTATGAATATGATTTTCAGGTTTAATTCTTTTTTGATAATTTGATAATTCTTCATGTGTTACAGTTTTATGTTCGGGACAGTACTCTAGATTTCTAGATTTAAATTTGATATATTCAGGATATTCCAAGTCTACAACAAAAAAGTAACCAGTATCTGAATCATCTGCAATTTCTAGAATTCTTTTCTTCCAATCAAATTTATCAGCATTTTCGTGCTGTCAAATTTCAGTTATTTGAAATACTCCATAAGCCTGTGGTTCCATCATTGCCCAACCATATAGATTATTTGCATCTATATATAATAACTTATATCCAGGATTATCATTTACATTGAAATATCTATCACCTAATATACCTGAAACACCTCCTCTTATAGATTTTACAAATAATAATAATTGTTCTATTTTTGTTAATCCAATTTTATATCTGTATTTTAATCCACAATCCTGAGTCAAACCTGATACTAAAATATTTTAGATTCACATCTCTAAAACTTTCAAATATATCAGTAAATAATCATACATCTGATTTTAAATATAAATCTACTAATTGTCCATGATTTTTCATTCCAAAATGATTCCAAATATTCAATGTTCTATTATAAACTCTATCTTTAACATACTCGGATCTAAATTCATCATAAAATTGTTCTTTTAATAATTCAGTTATGTTAAAATCATTATGCGATTTATAAAATGAATATGGAATCGCGCCTTTATATCTCATTAATTGAAAATCATCATTATTTGGATAATGTTGTTTTAATATTTTTAATTCATCATCAATTAAACTTTTTGATAAATTATCTAATGAACTACTCAAAAATCTATATGACTCTATAAATCTTAGACATCCAAATGGGAAAGATATATAATTCTCAGATGTTTTAGCTAACATTTTGAATTTATAAGTTGGTATTTAAGCAACATCTTTTGATCTATTTGAATTTAATCTTTCTATTTCATTATTGATTTCTTCTATTTTATGACATAGTTGCTTGATAAATAAATGTGCATCATATCATGATAAATAATGAAATATAATTGGAACAAAATTGATTTTCTTAGCTTGTAAGTTACAATTCTCATGTGCTGCTCCTCTAGATTTACCATTCAAATGATCATGATCTCTTACTTTTTTATCAAATGAATAGAATACTTGACTACAATAATAACATTTATCTGCAAAATCAAATTCTTCTTTATCTTGTTCTGTCACTCTAATTTCTATATTTGTATCTAATAATTCATTGAATTTAATTTCATATTCAATTAATAAGTCACAAAAATGATTGATAACATTTTCATTTCTATAATAATAATATTCACTTTTAATCAGTTCTGGATAATCAGATTTTATATATAATCCAAACGCTGCAGCACTTTGATGAATTTTTTTAATAGTATTTGTTATTGGTGGTTCTGAAAAATCATTTTCATTAGGATTTAATGTCATTCTTTTATAATATATTTCTTTTCTATCTTGATCAGTTAACTCTTTGTTTAATGATTCAAAATCACCATATATAACAAATGGTACTTTATTTTTGTAATCACATTTTTAGAATTCTAATATTTTATCTTTTTCATTTGGTAAAATTAACTTACAAAAATCATGATTATCACATAATTGTTTATGATTTAATAATGCACTTTCATTACTGAATTTAGTTATACATTTTCTACTTAGATATATTTTACGAGTATAATCATTTTCCGAATTAAAAAATAAATCAATTTGTTTTATCCACATATAATGATTCTCATAATATAATATATCTATAACACCATTTGAATCACAATCGTTTGATAAATACAAAGGTTCTAATGTATATTGTTTAATATTATTACCTTTTGTATTTGTTAATTTGATTAAATCAAATACATTTATTTTTAGATTATTATCTCTTTCTATTTTCGGAATATTCTTAATTCTCACAGGATAACTGTCTATCTTATAATCATTTTCAAATGGTATATAAATTGTTAATCTAAAACTATGTGTAATATATTCTGTTGGACGTAAGCAACTTATCATTGACCATACAAAACATCATCTTCATTTAGTACACTTATAACAACATTAGTTTTAAATGGTAATTTGATATAACTTGATGCATTTATATTATCATCTTTATAATATGATAAATTATTTTCATCAATTGGTTTTGATTTAGTTAAATTATTATATTTTGTATTGTACACATGTAATGTCATAAATATTATTTCATCAAATATTAAACCAGATCCTTCAAAATATTTCTCTTCAATTTTTTTAAAGTTTCATTATTACATTTATTTAATCTATCATCTATATTTTATTTTGAAATAATATTTTGTGAATGATGTATTGGTTTATCTTAAGATTTTATAAATTTAACTTTAGCAGATATACTAATTTTAGGATATTCTACGTCTGTAATTATTCTTATAATATTTTTCATATTTTCTAAATGTTTTATTGTTATTTTCGTCTAATGTTTTGCCTTTATAAAATTTAAATTCAATAGCAGCTGGTCCAATATCACTTTTAAATGCTTCAGTTATTTCAAAATCTTTTTATCATCTAATGAATTAATATAATATCTTCCATGTATGGTCTTTTATTATTTATTCTTCTAATTATGCTTTGTTTCTTATTAATATCTTTATCAAAATAATCTTCACCTAAAATATCATTATTGATATTTCTAATATGATTTTTAGATTTTAAATGTTGTTCATAATATCTTCTGTTACTGAATGATTGATTACACGTATCACATTTATATATTTCTTTTTCATTCTTTGATTTATTTAATTTAGTTTCTAATATATCATCATTGTAATTTCAATTTATTCTCTAAGTGAGATTTAGTATCATTATGTCTTGTTTTTGAGATTTATCTATATATTGATTTTACATGTTGGACAGTAGTACTTATTTGCTTCAATTTTAATATCAAATTTTTTATTAAAATTGATTTTATATTATTCGAAATCTATATCATGACATCCTTTTTCATTCTTACCTTTATATATGAAATAGAAATCACCAGAACACACTTCTAGATATTCACTGGATAATCTATGAAATCTATCAGGTAAATATGTTCTGAATTTATATTTATTTCCTTTTAATCCTTCATATTCTAAGTGAATAACTAATTTATCACCATATCTATTACTAAATGGTTCAATATTTGTAATTTGATATTTCTTATGTAATGTTAATTCTGTTAACTTTTTGAATTTATAATCTACAGATTTGACATTTGTCGTATCTTTAATTCTATTTAAGAAGTCACTGTGTATTTGTTTACTCTCCATTTATTATACAGGTTTTTTATTAAAATTGATTTCATATATATGATATCCATTTATATAATGTTCATATATATGAATATTATTAGAGTAATAGGGTAAGTGTTGTTTCATATCAGAGGTTGAAAGGTTGAGTGAGTGAAAAATAAAAATAAACTCGAGCGTGTGAGAATTTATTTTCTATCAGCTCGACCTTTCGACCTCTGGTATGATAAGACACTTATCCTATTACACCCGTGCCAAACAGGCTCCAGTTTTGAAGGTAAACCAGACTCTGCCGTCGTCATCTCTTTTGAAATGGAAGGAAACCGTAGTGAAATTAAAACACTTCATTAACTTATTAATTAAAACACTTGAGAGGGAGACAGGGAGATAGGGAGAGCGGGAGAGCAGGAGAGAGGGACAGAGCGTCAGAGCGACTGAGGGCCAGAGAGAGCTATACTACATAAAATGTTTGTTATGAAAATTCATTAATGATTACTAATGATGAAATTATTCGTGATTAATACCATGCGCAGATGATACTGATATTGTGGCTCATCAACTATTTAAATCATAGCAACGTTCGGTTTATCAGAAAACCAATTTGTATACCAAACGACGGTTATATGAATCAATCGTACGCGTCGTCTCTCTTTTGTTTATTAAAAAGCGGGAAATACACACATGAATTATGTACGCAATTATCCTGTGGATAATCTACGTGTTATTTTCATCCACGCAATGTGTGTGGGTAATGCCTAATGCACGTTACTCTAGTTAAACACGAATCATTAAACTCGGAAAACGAATAATGCAAACATTGCTTTTCACTCGTTTCGAGAATGTGCGGATGGCTCCGTAACGGGAAATGCTGTCTCCTGAAACAAACACGAATGAAACAAATCTGTTTCTTCTTGAGATATTTTAATGTAGTTTGATAAGCTCGATGCAGCATCTTTATCTAAAAAAAAGTCAAAATTGGTGCGACATTTCAATCTAGTTTTAGTACTAATATGATTTTGCAATATTGATGAACATTGATGTATGAACAGTATCATTTGTACGCCCGGAACAGCTGCTGAGGTGCTTGGCTTTTCCCTTATTTTCTGTTGCAAAAACATTTTCCCGACATGTTTTGTAATAAAACGTAACATGAAGTTTTGTTCCAATACAAGCGTCAGGTGCTTTACCACATAAATCTACTATTTACTGGACGGATGACCAACAAACAACCGAGTGATATTCACATGGCTCAAAAATGTAAATATTTCATTAAAAAAAGTGGCCAAACGAGCGTAAAGTAGCAGATTTAGTCGACTTAAAATATGAAGCCAACATTCTAGGTCTCCGAAACCGAGAAAAAACTGATCAAAACCGAAGAAGACCACGCTGACTAGAAAGCCCCTTGTTTCTCGCCGCATGGACAAACTTTAGAACATACGTATGTCAAACACACGATATGGTCACTTTAAATTATTATTGCACAAACATTAACGGTATGAAACCAACCACTGAGAAAATAATTATTATTTACCGGTCATGAACAGCTCATCAAAGAAAGCTGGAATCCTTGGAATATCCCGATCGAATAAAACAAGAACATCTGAATAGCTTCTGAATGGAATTCCACAACTTCTATTTTCGGAGTTGTAGGTCATATAGTTACAAGTTTGATACCGCGTTGAACAAAGTATCGCGCATCCCAATAACGACAGATCAGCATGATGTTGTTGTTGTTGCTGTTGTTCTGTCACGGCATTCAATTCCGTAGACAATCTGAGCGTCGATTCAAAAGATTTATACGCCTCACTTTTGCCAATGCAATGAAATATGATGGTGAGATACACGGCTTGCATGGTTGTGATTTATAATTTGTTGGACTGGGTCGATTAAGCCTTCACTTCAAAATGATGTAGCGCGACATGATCATCTCTTATAAATTTCTGCCGCGTGTGGTCCACTTCCCTAGTGATCGAACTGGACGCTTCAAGCGTTGCTACTCTAGTTACACGAACAAAACATACATTCTCATGACAGATTGAATTCCCTGATTCAGGGATAAAAGCGGAGGAACATTCGAATGAGATCAATGCGACTGGACTGATGAGCAGGGATCAAAGAAATATTTATCATCGCCATTATGATCATCATAATTTATTCAAATTCTCGCCATCAAACATAAAAACATGGCCTAATATCACAATAGTGATAACAATGAAAAACAACTCAAAGTCAGGAACCTATTGGGTTATATTTGATAGTTCTCCATTCTTCGTGTCTTAAATTACTTGTATGGGAAAATAATACATAATGATGTTGTGAAAGACGGTTAAATGATACAGGATCTTAATGTGTCATTACTTGTCAACAAGAAACTGCATGCTTTCACTAAACATACTTGCTTTCCCTGTTCCTATAGTCTGTTCGTGGGAGCTAGTGCTCATATAGATCTTTGAATTTACGTATATAGGAATGGATTCCGTCTCAAATATTGTGGAAGTAAAGCGTTTCATGATGAGTTGTACTGCGTACAGCACAATGAAGTATGGTATTCGTCCTAAAAAACATAACATTTTGGTTTCCTCGCGCGGGAATTCAAATCTTTAGGTTATCTCGCGCGAGAAAACAAAACGGTTTGGTTTGAAATTTATTACTAGTCTGACTAGAGGCTAGTTAGAAAATGTTTACATTAGCCAAATTTTTTCGACTGAATGATTCGACTCCAGAGTAAAGTCCGTTTGCCAAAGGATGTTTTCCAATGAGGGCAGTTATCAATTGAAAGTTTTACCGGGGTAATTTTGCGGGAGAATTCCAGCGAGTGATTTTATTAAGGGTAATTGTCAGGGGTAATTCGAAGGATGTTAACTTACTTGGCGAATTATAGGGCCAACTAACCGGGAGACATTTTTCTGATGCCCACTTTTTACGTACAAATTACCACAGGGGTTTGGCGATGGGCTTGGATTTTATTTCCGGGTTGTTGATAATCTCGCGAGAATGGCGCTAAATATGAACTGCGAATAAATTCAAAATATCACGGAAATACCTTGTGTTTATATTGTTTATTTATCCGCTATAAAGTTTCGATAAACAATTGGTCGTTAAGAATCATTATCAGAAGGTCGTCACGCTTTACTATATAAAATCACAAGGGATGAAACGCCAGGCCTCCGCTGTACTTAAATTTTCAGCCAGAAAGTTGGGACAGTCACGTGACATTCTGATGACGTCATCGCATTTAAAACTTTAACACGAAAAGTTAACATATTCACAGACCGATTTCAATTGTCAGATTATGATTCATATGAAATAAATAACTTATAAAGAATAAATTATGATGAAATATATAGTCATAGTCAAAAAATGCATTTGAATGTAAGTTATTCTCAAATATTTTTCGTATCATAGTTTCCATCTTATATGCTTCAGGTACGCGTTCAGTCAAATAAGAAGCGTTAAGTCACGTGACTGTCCCAACTTTCTGGCTGGCACAACTCTGAAGGCGTTTCATCCCTTGTTACATAAAAGTGAAAAATTGAAATGTTAATAGTAAAGTGTATCATATTACCCTCAATGCCGATTACATGCGAATTAGAAAGTTATCAGGACGCCCCTTCCTCTAAGTTAAGCCTTCGTATAACGTGCATGTCAAAACGTTAGTTTCATCAGAACAGAAAACACGATTTTTACAAAACGTTTTGCGTAAAAGGTTTACCCGCAAACGACAAAATGTTCACCGTCAACGGCATAACAAAACACGTCGAAAAAGTTTTTCACGAGGGAAAGCGTATTTTCCTCGCTGTATACGCTGGGCTTTAAACTCTGCGCTAATGCCAATGGCGTTTTTTTCCAAATGTATTTATGATAAATCAAGCCATTTTCCTTTTTCACATTTTTTACTCTGTACATATAAGTATCGCTGATACGTAAATAGCATTAATCATTAGTCATTTGATTCCATGGTCTAAAAAAGATATCAATCCATCGAAAGCTTCTACGAAACCAACAGCACTACCGAATTGCTGGCATGATTAATGAAATGCGTAGTGGTTCGTAATCCCTATTATAGCCGGACGTTTCGTACAAAGCAGGCTCGTTCTAACATGGTTTGCCTATTACCATCACATAACTTTATAAAAACTGTTATAAAGCCTAGAAATGGTAACTGGTTTCTGTGTGTCTACGGATCTGAAAAAATCGTGTTGTAAATTTAAACAATAATCTAGTCCTCGTGGCCCTTCAAAACACGGGTATTGATTGACCGAAAAAAATTGAAATTCAAAATGTCTGATTCGAATCGAGGTACTCCAATCTGCACGACCCCGTTATGAATATAGGATTGTTAGTAGAGTAAATTTTTGCCACGCAATTATACTATAGACGCGCATATATCACCATTTGTTCGGCATACTGCAGATTTGAAATGCCTGAAAGAAAAAAAGGAATTTGCATGAAATATTATCATCATCATTGACTATTTATCTAATTGCTAACATACAGTCAACCCCTGAACGACAGAACGATTTTGGCGGTATAGGAAGTATGGCGGTATATCAGGGGGGGGGGGGGGTACTTTGTATTTGTATAGAGATGTACATTGAAAACACCTGGCGGTAGGCGGGGGTGGCGGTATATGGGAGGGCGGTATATCGGAGGGTTCACTGTACAATGTTTTGGATCATGTATTTATGTACTGTGTATATCGTTAACAATAGGATCGCAATGATTTAATTTAAGCCTATAGTCTGCAAATAAAATATAGCTTACATCACTAGTCTATCGCACATCACAATCGCTAGATTTGAAATAATCAATTACGATCTTTAGTACAAGTACGATACGTCGGTGTACAACAAATTTGATTCACCTGTTTTCGTCTTGAATGGAGAATAAGCTATTAAAGGTGTATTTGATTTTCTGTCGTAACTACAACCTCCCAACTGAGGCTTCGGGTCTTGAACTGCCATCCATAACTGATCGTTCGGGCATCCACCGTAAACCGAACTGACAAAAAATCTCCGACGTAAATCGCTGGACCTAAAGCTAAAATGTAGAAAAGATGTAGAATAGAATTGATCCTGATATGCATTTAGCATTTAACCCGTTAATAAAGCATTGGGCGCTAGTCCAGTATACGACATTATAGTGCGTGTGTAGAGTTACACTGCGTTCTTCGGTCAGTGTTAACAGCGTTTGACAGTTGACAGTTGACAGTTAGAGTCCACGACGAGACGAGCTGGCAACCTGTCAACCATGACTGCAGTGTGGCTTTTATTTCATCTGCCTTTTGCTGATATTGTTTATCATATATGCAGTGTGTAAGAATCATAAGTATTCTTATATATATATATATATATAGTATTAACTAATAAAAGTAACAATAAAATCATTATATTGGGTCTAGGGCTAGGGTTTCGATAGGGTTAGTGTCAAAAGGGTGAGAAGAGGGTCCAGAGGGTTCCGTTTTACCCCTAGGGATAGGATTAGGGTAAGGTGAGGTACTGTAGATAGTTAAAACATTCACTTGGTTGTCAGCGGCCTCGTTGGTCTTGTGGTATGACGGTGCGCTCGTAATCGTATCGGTGGGGTTTCAATTTGATCGAATTGCAGATGGCAACGACGTTTACTTTTTAATGATATTTCTTTCTCTTCTAATGCAACCAGAAAAGTCGTTCATCTTGGGTTATCATAGGGAGGATGTGTGAGTGTCACATGTCAAACGTCCTGTGGAGTCGTCACCTAACTGGTGTGTAGGGTGTCCACCTGTCAACCTTCCTGTGGAGTCGTCACCAAAATGGTGTGTAGGGTGTCATCTGTCTACCGTCCTGTGGAGTCGTCACCTAACTGGTGTGTAGGGTGTCATCTGTCTACCGTCCTGTGGAGTCGTCACCTAACTGGTGTGTAGGGTGTCATCTGTCAACCTTCCTGTGGAGTCGTCACCTAACTGGTGTGTAGGGTGTCATCTGTCAACCGTCCTGTGGAGTCGTCACCTAACTGGTGTGTTGGGTGTCATCTGTCAACCGTCATTTAGAGCCATCACCCTAGTATGTAAGGTGTCGCCTGTCATCAGCTGTAGAATATGGATCCCCAATCAAGGATCTATTTTCATGGAACTTCTTTTAGTTCCATATTACTACGCTTTTATATTTCAGCTTGCGCATTAATTCCCCGATTTACTCCAAAAGTATCTCTACACGTTGCACTATAATGTCGTATATCGGACTTGGGCCAATTATTGAATATATAAGTACGATAACCTCACTCAAACGTGGTGAACGAATCACATGATAAAAACCCACTATGTACAATTAAAAGAATTTAAAATCCAATTCGAGAATTCATTTCTAAAATGTAAAAACACGACGTTTCGATCTCACACTAGAGATCACCGTGACGATGATATCTAGTGTGAGATCGAAACGTCGTCTTTTTTACATTCTATGAATAAATTCTCGATTTTAAATTCTTTTAATTGTACATAGTGGGTTTTTATCCTATTTTATATACATTTGCAACCAAAAGCCCGAAAGTGTGGTTGCTAATTACGTTTTTTATCCAATCACCTATTGCATTTTCAGAATTCGTAACTAACTTATCCTGTTAAGATATTTACCACTAGATACAATATGGAGTCAGCTCTTATTTATGAATTTTCGAAATTTAACGAATACTCCGTTTTCTGCACATTATCAATTGATGTCTGGACAAAATCTTTATTTATATTCGGTTAATTCCTGAACCTGTCACTGTGTAATCCATATCCTCTACAGCGGAACCTCGTAACAATGAACGGGACCAGAAAATATGTTCGTTAACCGATTAGTTCGTTATAACCAGAAATGAAATTAATTAAATTTTCTTACTTGGGGCTTCTTCTTGCTTACTTCTCCGATAAAAAGTTGTATTCGAGTTTAAACGAGGTTCCACTTGAGGTTTTTAAGGTACCCCTTGTTGCATTACCCATTTTTTTCTCAGTTTCTGACTCTCTGAGTTTTCTGTTTTTGGTTACTCCATCTGATGACGGTTGATAGGCATCAATCGCCGAAATGTGGTGGCTTCATTTAAATTAATCTTATCACTTTTCAAAGAGGGGCTCATTTTAACTGAGAGCATTGAGACAAAATACATTTCAATCTATACAAGTCACTAAAGAGGCGTTTCATGCAAGAAAAAAACACATGAGCAAAAAGGGCACACAAGATATACATTGTGGTTACAAACTATAAGAAAAGAATATTACGTAAATTCCCTCCTACCACAACGTGGCAACTTACTGTCCTACTATTGAAAAATAGTTTGTTGGCGAATCGAATCGTAGATCCGTCCATGTTGATGAGAGCAATCGACTTTTCGAAAACCAGTTAATCGTATCGGATCCGGTACCATCGAATTCTAGAAATGCGACCTGGTGGCCACCGGTATACAGGCTGAGTTTTACCTAAGTCAACGATAGAATGAGAGGAAGTTTTGAGTCTTCAAAAGGGCGATGCACAGTAGAAAATTTTGAACAGATATAACTCAAAACTAATACGAACTGTTTCAAGTCCAGTATAGTGTTGAATAGTGCCCCGCTAAAAGTAACATTATATAAAAGGAGCAATTCGGCTTGAGTTTTCCTCCCGACATACCGACAAACCGACTGACCGATATACTCATAGTCCCTCGATCCAGCCGGGGATAATCCACGCAAAAATCCAGCCACACGATCCCAGCCACTTTATAATAGGGTAATGTACGCAAACACACAGCCCCTCGATCCAAGCCCCCTGCCACGGGTATGTCGGTATATCGGTTTGTCAGTATGTCGTACTTCAATAAAACCAATATTGGCAGATTAATTTCAAATACCTATCCGTTGTGATTAGTCTTTGCTGGAACTATTTAATGCTATAATGCACTTGAGGTAACGAACGCTTATAGAATATAATATTAATGGAACAAAAAAGTTATTTTGAATTTGAATATATCGACGATTTAGTTTGAATTGGATTGACTGGCAACCAATATAAACCAGGCTAACCCCAAAATCCGTTCAAAATCCAAAATGAGGAAAATATCTACTTAATTCATTGCATTAGAAAATAAGTCATAGCATTAAAAAATGATAATAAAATAAACGCCAAAATGCAGAACTGTATTTTACATATTTTAAACGCCGATATTGATGACGTAGTGAACATCGAATCATGCGGTAGTCATAAGAATGATGCATAGTGGTTATCGATGTATATAAACATTGTTGTAACGGTTTCTACCGCAAAATTTCATAAAAAAACGGAAGTAGAATTAATACATTATGGATAACTGATAATAGAGTTCGAGAAATATTTGCCATACGTACCTTTTTAAAGCCTAGTGAGTTCCACTGTGTAACGATTGGACTTTTCCAAATACAGTTACACCTATATTTAACGCCCCCTGGCGGTGGCTCTTTTGAAGATGGTGCCCCTACCCACCCATCATATATACTACCAGGGGATGAATCGCTTTCTGCAGAGCTAGCTATGAACAGCAAAACCCACGCGTCTGCAAAAGAGAAAACGATATCATTGAGCTACAAGTATGTCACTGTTTCACCTTAAACTTGAAAGTAACAGGTTTTTCGTATTCGGATTAGGCAGTATTTAGTACACCAATATCGAAATTTTTGGTGACCGATTGTATTATAAGTTCTTAGCACGTGTTCTTATATATTGGACAATTTGAACCATCGGTCTCTAAAGGCATGTTCTTCCTTACTTGGAGTACAGATTTTGGCTGGAAAAGTGTAAAGTAGAAATTCTTTGCTGATGTCTTGAAATAGAAAAGAATAAATAAGTGGGAAAAATTGAAAATTAGAAAAGCATCGTAAAAATTGAGGAGTGAAATACTGACCTGGGTACCGGCTCACACCAGATGGCGCATTCAGAGTTACGTACTCGTAGAGAAAAATAGGTTATCTTTTTAAGAAATTTGAACAGGTCTTTCCGGCTCCGAAATCCATGTGGAGATCTTGGAGTTCCACAAAAGAAATCAGTTCGACGCAGAGAAAGAATGAAAGAAGACCTTTTTGTTTGATATGCAGAATACAACTGTTTGTTTCCGACTCCGCGGACAGCACATGCTCATGCTAATATGATTGACATGCATGGCGGGAATACTACAAAGATGACCTATTTCTACTAAACATAAACTATTAACTGGCGTTCGCCACAATCCAAATAACATCAAATTGTTGTGTTGAGAGTTGATATAAGAGCATGCTATATAAATTTCACTAAAAATCTGCATCTTAATTGGCGATGTTCATTCAAATTTAACTGAAATGTAGAAGAAATTGAAGCAACAGAATAAAATTGAAATGAAAATGAATAAAAATTGAAATAAGATGGAATTATCGAGCAATCCTCGCTTGTCACAGTAGCCGTGCCGATATCCCATTGAGATCTACGGAAACGTTTTAGAGACAGAGATACAAATGACACACAATTTCCGTGTTGAATCTAATGAGTGGGAAATCCGACAAGACGATGATGTGCGATTTTGTTTCTTGATCGCATTGGCACAACCATGAATAGATGGCCAGCCTCAGCTTAGTTATAACATTCGCAAGCATATCATACGTTATACAATCTGTAAACTATTCGCCTCTTTTAATTGATACCATTCGATATGATTATGATTTCTAATACATAATAATGCGATCATTTCAAACCACATTGCAACTAGCGTAGATAATGTCACGACTGAGTAATCTCGACATCTAATTGATGTCTAATAACGACAAATATCGTGCGGAAGTAACATACTGACATTGTGGTTCATCAACTAATTAATGTTCTATCATAGCAACGTTAAGTTTATCGCAAAACTATCTAATTGTATACCAAACGACGGTTATCTAACTTAATCGTATGTGACGCCTCTCTTTTGTTTCTAAAAATGCGGAAAATACACGCATCAATTATGTAGCCTACTATCCTGTGGATAATCTTTATTTGTCATTTCGATTCACGCAATATCTATTGGCGGCGGGTTAAACGCCTGGTGCACACAGTGCTTATTAAACACGAATCATTAAACTCAGAAAGCAAAACAAAGCCTGATTTTCACATGATGTTTCGAGAATGCGCACGTTGCTCTGAAACGGAATATACTATAATACATGTAGTATTATTCCGTAAGCAAATATCTTGTTTTCGATCATGAAATCGATTCAATTCATGGTACGTAGGTGAATAAAACTTCCAAACGGATTATCACAATAAGGTTTCTTGTCGAGATACTTTTCTTTTTTTGTGGTTGTGTTCGACCAATTCCGTAGTGCAGTAAGTAGTAAGCATAAAGATCGTAATTTTTACTATGAGAAACAAAAAGTGATTCCAGGAGAAGTCTTGTCCTACTAGGGGTACCGCTTTAAAGTGCATTTGGCATAGGCATACTGAATGGATATTAACCTACTTTTTAAAACCCAGATTTTCTACATACGTCCGGAACCAAACATCCCAACTGTTTAACCGAGTAATTTCGACCGGACAGACAATCAACTAACAATCGGTTAGTAATTAGTCACATGGCTTAAGAATAAAGACATGAATAGAAAAGTGGCTATATGAGCAGAAAGTTGGGGATTGAATCGATTTCCGGAGCCAACATTCTAGACATCCCTAACAGCAAATAATACAATAACCAAAACAGAACAAGACCACGCTGAATACAATGTAGAAAGTCCCTTACTTATAACCGCCTCACCGGCTTACTCCACACCAACTACAAACGTTAGAATACACGTCAAACGCACAACAACTTTATAACTTGATCTTCACAAAATAATTAACGGGCCGCAGACTAAAAAACCAGGCCACTGACAATATAGCCACTTACCAGTCATGAACATCTCTTCAAAGAAAGCTGGAATCCTTGGAATATCCAGATCGTATAACACGAGGACATCAGAATAGTTTCTGAATGGAATTCCGCAACTTCTATTTTCGGAGTTGTAGGTCATATAGTTACAAGTTTGATACCGCGTTGAACAAAGTATCGCGCATCCCAATAACGACACATCAGCATGATGTTGTTGTTGTTGCTGTTGTTCTGTCACGACATTCATTTCCGTAGAAAGTTTGAGCGTCGATTTAGAAGATGTATACGCCTCAGTTTTGCCAATGCAATAAGAGACCCAGATGATGGTAAGATACGCGATTTGAATCGTTGTGATTTCCATACTTTGTTAGACTGGATCGAATAAGCATTTACCTCCAAAGTTAAATCGTGCGATATGACCATCTCTGTTGATACATTTCTTCCGTGTGTGTTTAACTACACTAGTGATCGCACTGGTGACGCTTTGAGCGTTGCAAACAAAATGTCAGTTCTCATGATCGATTCCCTGATTCGGGGATAAGTGCAGATGAACATTCGAATGAGATCAATGAGACTGATATGCAGGGATCGACACAACGGAGATCTATTGTCATTATTATTATCTTCATTACAATTATCGTTATTTATTTCGTCATCAAAATGCAATCACAGTAGCAAACATAGCATATTTCAATAGCGATAACAATGTAGAATCGATGACAGGACCCTGGACGGTGCCATTGACGCTGTGCGTCCACATACGTCCAGGCACCCTGTGATGGTAATGGAACGATATTGAACCAATGGAAATCAATATCTAATGAAATTTAATCAGCTATGACAGAGTCTTCTAGTGCAAATTGAAAATCATTTGAACTTGACAGAGATTTTGTAAATGGCCCACCAAAACAATTCCAGAATACAATTTTAATGGAAACCGTGCCTAAAGCGATACGATAAAGGATGTTTACGCAGATTTGCCAATTCAATTTTAATGGAAACCATGCCTTTAAGCGATGATTTTTTAAGCAACATTTTTCAAGAATTGTGTCTGTCACGATCGCGTTGTGTGGAATCTTGTTGCATCCATGATAGGTCCGATTGGATGGTTTGGTATTGTGACAAACCCGCGTGCTAGGCCACATAAAAACCCTAGTTTTCACCAGAATTCTTTCTGTTGAGTTACGAGGGCTGGCGAATTTTATCTTTGTTTTAAAACAAAGTTGAAATTAAAAGGTTCAACCAGTGTTCTACAGAAGGAAGGGAGGGAAGTTTTCGAGCAATGCAAAATAAAGACTAATACTGACAAGTATAGAACGTTGCAAAGATTTATTTAAAATAACTCTCTACACTTATATTATCGTCATATTTAATCGAAACTGTGTTGTTGAACTAACTGATGTTGTCACCGTAAACACTAAATGTGGATTCCCCAAATGACGAGCATCATCTACTACTTTGATAGTGACATTTGATCGAGCTTTTCACATCCGTTTTCCGCTAAAAGCTTAGAGGAGTAGGTAATTGGAAAGTTGCTATTCATATTCAGCTGCTTGGACTATTCCTATCGCGCACAAAACCGAAATTTTTCGTTAGTCAAAAGACATGTTCATACCGCTTTAATGAACTCGGTACGAAATCCGTTAGTCTTCACAAATATTCGTCGTATGTAATGCATTTTCCGACATATTTGCACTCGTTCCACTTTTGAATTGATCATCCCGATTATTTTACAAATTCACGCTAAAATATGAAACTACTGCTATTTCTTGAGGAGGCAGTTACTCCTGATATATTATCAACGTTCTAAGAATATATTTTCCTTGGTCCATTACTTGGCCAATACTGCTTTTGAGTGATATCTTCTAAAACATACAATTACAATGAACGATATATTGCAATAGATGTACGGCAAAACTATTAGAGAATAAAATGAAATCGCCGTTGTGCTCTCAAAGAAAATAAAAATAAAATTCGGTTGTTAACTTGTTGTTGTTCTTGTTGGTTATTATAAGCTAATGTTTTTAACGAACAAGTGTAAAAACATCGATTGTATGACTGATGTTATTGGCTACATGAATTATTATTTGCTTAATAAATTCCATAGAATAGAGTGTAGAACGGTAGCGATGAGAAAGGATGTCCCCTATGAACTCTTAAAACGAGGCATCGATCCATCGGTATGATTAGGGTTTTCTGTTTCTCCACAGAAAACCCTATTGATATTCGCGTGATTTAATCTTTTTTTTCCTTTTCCACACTTTTTTCGGATCCGCTGCGAGTTTCTCCTCACCATGGGAATCAAATCAAGTACAAATCAATGTATTTCATCCAGCGATTTTGCCGCGGGCTTCAAACAGTTAGTTTAACAATATTCCATTTTCTTCCACCAAATGTACCGGATCTTTACTACGATAAGTCGTAGGCCTAACCACGCCGAACTGATGCAGCGGAGAAAAGCTGTTGTGTTGACGAGGTATCAAAACAATTGAATTAATTTCTACCAGTGATTCGGCCGCGGGCTTCAACCATTTATCAATAATCTATTTTTCCTACAGTACATACCGATCTTTACCAAATCCACAGGTTATTGACAAAATGCCTGTATATAACACCCGTAAGCTGGACTTACGCTTGATATTTGGAGTTAGTGTTTTCGATGCCGCGGGTGATAGGAGATCGTTTCGAGGGCGATTTAAGTGTTTTTTGAGTAAGTTGAACGCGACCTTAGGCCTACTGTGCTTGACTGTTTCAAACAAATACAGTATAAATGTTGTGATTATCTACGGACACATGGATTGAACTTCGAAGAAAATTTGCAATAAAAAATCCGGCAACGAAAGATATGTTTCTTCATAATCCGAAAAATGAAATTGATTCTATGAATCGAATACACCAGAGACCTACCCCTGTTAAATAAGGTGTAGAAATACGATGTTTAGGAGGGTTGAATAGCAATAGGCCTAAGCGCCTTCTGTCAGGCCTACGCGCATACGTAGGCCTACATATAACGATTTTGTTTTTTTAAGCTGTAAACGTTCGTCTGAGCAGCTATTTTTATAAACCAGAGTGTTCATTTGAGTTTTTTCATCATAAATGAAACTGGTATTTCATTAATTCCTGATGACTTTTGTTACTACGGAGCCCAAGTTGAAGAAGATCCTTTCTTCGTTTGAACATCTTTTTTGTCAGATCAAAGTTGCTTTCGTTCAAGCAAAACTTTTTGTTGTTTTCGCTCAAATTTTTTTTTTGTCGGAAAAAAGTTTTTCTCTCGTACAAAAAATATAGTGCTCGATCGAACAGAATTGTTTTTTCATTTGAACAAAATTTTTCGGAACAAAAGATTTTCGTTTGAACAAGTATATCGATCGAAGTGTTCATTCCAAAGGAAAAATCTTCTCGTGGAACTAAATAGTCTTTTCGTGGTAAGGAGTAATCTTCATTCGAACATAATAATCTTTTTCACTCGTACGTAAAATAATAAGAACCTATAATATATCCATATTATGCCTTGTTTCTGACCATATACAGAGCACAGCTTGTTTAGGTCGTTTCGGAAATTCACTGGTCTTCTACATTTTGGATTATTCTGTATATCATTTGACAGTGAAGAGAAGGCGACTTAGGATACTACCATGCGTTACTCCACTAACTAGATCTTATTACTAAGATGAGACAGTTGATTTCGGCCACCTTTTTTCTTTTGTAGAAAAATGCTGAGCCATTTAAGCGACCCATGATCATTGATACCCCTAATAGCTTGTTTATTAATCGCTGATGTATTACCTTACCAAATGCTTTTTCGAAATCTATAAACACTAATTAAGCCCTAACAATCGATTTTCAAGTCAAAAAACCATCTGGTCCAATTATCCATGTTTTCAAGTAAGCCCAATTGACTGTTGGTAGACCTTCCTTAAAATAAAACCGTGTTGACCGTTGAACAGGATTCTAAATTCCCTTCATAGCATATTGGGGGCTGCGACAGATCAGACGCATTTATTGGTCGACACATTATCCACACAAGATCAAGGATACGAACAAGGCTGTGCAGAAAACCCGTTATCGCTGCTTTGCAGCTACATTTCATATTTGTGATTTCAGCTCGACTAGATAGAGCCCGGACTTTCTTCAATGAGAGTGAGAGTGCTTTTTTACAACGCACCGTTTTTGCCACGGGGCGTTTACGTTTGGATACCCTAAATTTTTTAGACGAAATTTGCTACTAGCTCGTCCACAGGGACTTGTCACAATTGATAGTGAATGAATAAAACCAATATCAATGACCAGGTCCACTATCCCTGTATAACATAAAAAACAAGGGTGGCAACAAATTTTCAATCTGACAATGACTTCTCCACTTCAATCGACTGTAATTCCAAAAATTCTCAACCGATTCACATGAAATAAGCTTTAATACAACCTAGAAGACTTTCTGCTTCCAACGAGCCTTTAACCACCACCTAGGACAATTATCTCACAACGAAATCACCGTTTTTTGACGAGAGATAGCTCAAATTGGAGGTGTACCGATTCTATGGTGGACAGCAAAATGGTCGTATTTTTCACTTCAAACGATGATTTCTATGTGAAATCTTAGAGATAACCCCAACAAACCATACATTTTTTAAAACTACGCGGTCATACCTGTACGCTTATCTCATTTATTTGTATAATCCACGCGATGGGTGAGCTCGCAAGCTCAAAATCGAACAAATATACGAAAAAGTCACCTCGCACGATCGCACAAGTCTACTTCTGTAGACTTGAAAAAAGGAAATATTTGCTAATATTACCACCCCTCAGACGAATATTGCACTATATTTTCATAATACGGATATTTTATTAATTAACAGAACTTTTAATAAATTTTGTAATGTTTTTCGAAATCTCTAAGCCAATCAATGCGCGTGAAATATTTAGCCCGTTACTACGATATCACGTGATTAATGGCCGCCCAGTTGATGACAAGTTGAACGCCGTGTTTGTCCTCATTTTCGATTTTGAGCTTGTGAGCTCACCCATCGCGTGGATTATACAAATAAATGAGATAAGCGTACAGGTATGACCGCGTAGTTTTAAAAAATGTATGGTTTGTTGGGGTTTTCTCTAAGATCTCACATAGAAATCATCGTTTGAATTGAAAAAAACGACCATTTTGCTGTCCACCATAGAATCGGTACACCTCCATTTTGAGCTATCTCTCGTCAAAAAAAGGTGATTTCGTTGTGAGATAATTGTCGGAGAGTGGTGGTTGTAGGCTCGTTCGAAGCAGAAAGTCTTCTAGGTTGTATTAAAGCTTATTTCATGTGAATCGGTTGAGAATTTTTGGAATTACAGTCGATTGAAGTGGAGAGGTCATTGTCAGATTGAAAATTTGTTGCCACCCTTGTTATTTTATTATACAGTTGCAGGGATACTGGTACCCCCATCATTGGTCTCATCCATTATCAGTCGTGACAAGTCCCTGTGAGCTCGTCGATCGTATGAATATAAGAAATAGTGGTGGTTGAAATTGCGTTCAGTAGCCCTTAACTCGATTCTTCAAATGACGTTTGACTTTGTAACAATATGAGATAAGGTAGATGGAATAAGATTTATTTACACTCTTACCGCGCTTAATAGGGGTACAAAGATGATTACAACAATTTGTGTAAAAATTCAATAGAACAAATTAACATCATCACAACGAGTGTTTTGAATATCCGTGTTGTAAAAATGTGACCTAAATATTTACATCCTCTAGAAAATGATGAATCGAATGGATTAAAAACGAATTTAAATCCGCGAACAAATCACTGATTGGTTTTGAACGTAGCAGTAGAGTAGAGGGTTCGAAACTATTGACGCGGGCGAAGATGCAACTCAATGAATTCCTCTAAATTGTATTTGTAGTTCATGGTTTTATCTACTGGACGATGCTTTTAAGAAGCAACTCCTATTCTATCAACTGATGAGACTGATTCCAACGGTAACTTTGTATATAACCAGCAAGGCAGAAAACCTGTTATTGCTGCCTTGAAACTATTATATTCATATCACACCATGCATCATGTTTACTATCGTTTTCAATTTGTGTTGCATAGGTATTGGAACACACAGGTATTGGTTCAGTTAATATCTTAGGTATCTGAATTCATCAGTTCAAATACCTCGCGGACTAAGCATCGTGTTAGGACAATTCTGATCTAAAAATAACATCAACAGCAAACATTGTCCAGCCCTTTTGAATTCCTTATCATCGACCTGACAATCAAGAATGAGAAAATGCTCCAAACAAACTGTATGCTAGTATTTATGTATATTAGCTGGGCCAAACACCTACCAGGTATTTTGAACAAATAAATGGAAATAATTCGATATTGTTCATAGAAAACAGCGTCAATCTGTCAAAAACAGTCCAACCAAACGATAACCTTTAGTTTTTCCCACTACGAGTCCAAACATATGTGTGCTAAATTTGAGCAAAATTGCTGAAACCATCCCTCTAGCTAATATTTAGCTGTTTCACGCAACGGTACTAAATTAAAGTAGATACCGTATATAACACCGTATCCATAGCGTTATTGCCAAACAGCATTGTCGTTTAGAGATCGGTAATTATCGATTTCACGCTGGATTGAATTACCGGCAATATATAGCACTTAAAAACATCAATACGCAGTCAGTAGGTTATAATGCTGGCTTGCTTTAGAAATTTCATTTTTTTTTAAATCATTGAATTAGCTTAAAGTAAAAACAAAATCCTGCCTGTCTGGTGCAGAATTGTTCATAGATTCTATAAATCTATGACAAAATACTGCAGTTTTGAAATGCCTGAGACAAAGACAAAGCAGATTTTAAATGTACATCATTATCGTTAACAATTCATCAATTGCTAATACAGTACTATCGATCACATGCTTATATACAGTGAATAAGGGTTAACGATAAAATTGCAATAGTTTCACAGCGCTTAATTATCTGCAAATGAACCTAGCTTACTACACGAGACTCAAAATGAAACCTTTCCATCGACAAACACAAGTAACACGTTCCCAAATGTTTTGATACTTTCTCAGTTTGTATCAAAAATATTGCCAATTCCTGGTCCTTGAGTCCAAAAAAATGATAAATTTACAGCGCAAAATCGTACAAACGTGTCAATTATACTTCTAAACACTTTATTTGTGGACCAGTTTATGAATTGAACGTGGGCCATAGAGTGCTATATCCGCCTGTGATCTCGACTTTCAATTTATTACGTAAGCTATTTATGAACAAAATGCTGCCGGCGCACAATAGAAACTTCGCTCTATGTATTCTTTCATTACCGCCGACAAAGAGGACCGATATTTCGCAAATTGGATTCGGGAGGTTTAAACCTCCCAAGGTAAAATCACTAAAATTGTGACCTTCGTGGAGATTATCTAAAAAGCCGATGGTAATCAAATTTAGCAGAACTTTTTACCCAAACGTTTAATGGTTTGAAAATCTTTCAATGGCATTCCTAAGTATTTGATGAAAGTTGAGAAATCATAAGATATTCATATAACCATGGACTCTAAAACCTAAATCGTTTAAGAGTCCCTGGTATAAAAAAAAACTTTGCATAACGAAGAAGCAAAAATTCGAATCTGAACCATCTGTTTGGAATTGATTCTTATGAAATGGAAACAAATGCGTGAGCACTACTCATTGATTCGTTCATTATTGTACAATATGTTTCATTTGTTGACCGTAAGACGTTGACATTATGTCAATTTCATTCAATTTACTTTGCGGCTTTACAACGGCTATTTCACTGGTTCTGCGTGATGAGATGATTCTGATTAAAGTTATTGTATTAATTTCTACATGTATATACGTAATGATACTCTTTCTGAATAAAAGATGCACGTTATTCGAATCCCCACCATTGTTCTCTACAATGTACGTTAATCAAACTCACGATAAAACCAGAGCCAAAACCATGGACTCAAAAACGAAGAATCCGTGGACAAACATACAATTCTAATTTCCCCGTTAGTTCACTGATGCCGTCAGTTTCTATCGAATGCAAGGATTCTAGCCAATCAGAGAGGCGCATGTAAACATCCATTGGCATGTAAGTTATAGTACAACTTAGACAATAATCAAGGCGCGAGCCAATGTCAGTAACTAGATGTTCTTTCATCAAATATAAATAACACAGCAGTAGTCAGTTAGTTGAGTTTGTTTGACTTGTTTTGTATTTCATCAATCAATCTATTTCATTCTATTTTAAAGTACAAACTAAACGCTTGAATTGCTTATAACACGACTAGGTATGAATTAGAATAGATTGGCTTAATATTTCGAATGCAAATTTGGCGATTAAGCAATCGGAAAGCGATAAGTTCATTGACACATGTGACCATTGTTTGATTACTTTCGATAGCGATTCGAATAAGCTATGCGACAGCTAACGACAGCACAATCGCAATATCAACAGAAGTTCATTTTATCCTACATGATGAGGCTAAATTCAGTGAAATCGATCGTGTTCTAAAATATATAATTGTGTACAGTTAGTACGCAGCGTATATACTGTCGGATTAGAGAATATTGAAAAAACTTAGAAAAAGTTCAGTGAAGGAAAATAAGCTCAGCAGTGACAAATTGTCATTTCATCCCCTTCACGTGATTAATTGATGTCCAAATATGTTCTACCGTGAAAACTCTGCATTTAGCGTCAAACGAATTTTTGTATACGTATCTCGGGATGCATGCTCTTAAAAAAGGTAGCCTATTAGGAAAAAAACTTACCCGGTAAAATCCTAATTTGTCCTAAACGATATTCCAACTATTATTTTGTTAATTATTCAACTATCATCACTAACTGGGTAAGTTAGTTGAACTTACATAAAGATATATCATTAGGGACACTTCAATTTCACACCATTCAATATCATAAGGGAACAAAATTCTTTGAAACTTGGTTAATGGTAGTTCTTAAGACTAGGTTTTGTTTCCGGAATTTACTAAATGTACCAATTCTAATAATTCACTCATTGAAGCTTCTATACATTAGAAGCGAAAGCTCGTGCGTCGAAATAAATAGTTAACCTTTAAAGTACTACTCGTCTCTTCATTTAAATTCTAATAACATGAGTCTTTATTGATTCTTTTTTTGTTGGAATATGCATAACTTTTTCTGGGCAAATTTCTACTTAGTACTTAGTACGGGTCTCAAGTACGATACGTATATAGGTGTACAATGGCTTCGCCTCACCTGTTTTCGTTTTAAATGGAGAATAAGCTATTAAAGGTGTATTCGTTCTTCTATCGTAACTACAAGACCCGACTGAGGCTTCGGATCTTGAACTGTCATCCATAATAAATCATTTTGGCATCCACCGAAAGCCAAATTGACAAAAAATCTGCGTTTATTGTCGAACGTCAAACTGAATAGAGAATTTCGTTATCTCTAATGCCATTTTTCTCGTGGTTGCCAATGACCACTAGATGGCGCTTAACAATCACCTAGTAAAAGACGATTAAATCTTCATCTACGACTTAATGATCATTTGAGGTAAGTATCGAGCAACTGATTTATAATCAGTGTGTTATTATCATTCTGAGGGTGCTATAGACTTACCTTATCGCATCCGTAGGCCTGAGAAATATCCTATTGTTTCGCGAAATGTGCGTATATTTCGAGCGGCTGCCAACCATTTTAGTTCAAAGTTCATATGCAGTGGCGCTCCTAGGAGAGTGACTATGGGAAGCCGTAAAGGCCAAAATATATTCAATTCAATTTAACTTTACTGTTATTTTTCAAGACCCGAATGTAATCAAATAAATTACTGAAATAACAATGAAACATATGGCTAAGAGCCATGGCTCAGTAGATTAGGGCTACAAAAGATATCACAAGTCTCTGATCTAACGTCCCAGCGGGGTCAGTTTTAACTGCCGGGTACCGGTACCACAGTCCTATTTTACGATGCCGTCACTCGGTATTCAACCAGCCATTTCCAAGAGAGAGAATTAGGAACTTTTGAATCATGACTGATTTTAGATTAATCTGAACTTATAGTTGGAGCAAGGCAATACGAGCCGCATCCCGGGGTAGACATACGTGTACGGTACATGTATCAAACAGGGGATTCCTTATGGCCATAAAACCAAACAAATGTGTTGAAAATAAAAATGTTTTATTATTTAATTAAGGTAAAGGAAACCAAATCCTTTGAAAACCAATTTCAACGCTAAAATTTATAATTCGATATACAATTCACAGCTAATAAATATTTACAGTAGGGCCTAACAGTTAATAGGCCAGGCCCAATTAATAAGCCTATTCGAAATAAAGTTATTATTTATTATTAAATAACTTTATTTTAGGTAGAATTAAATGAACACAGTTTATCATATCATTATTCTATAAGGCGACATATTGATCCTGGTGAATGGCATACGTATATTTATTTTATCATTGAATTCATTCATATAAACGTAAATCCTAAAATATGTATTCGCAGCCAATACCAACAACCAATTTGATTTTCAGAATTCGGAACCCATCTATCATTGGGAATATAATATTCATAACGTATCTACTAATTTGAAGACGGGGTTTTCTCCGCATAATCGAATATCTACTAGATACTAGACACTGTGTATTAGACTGCGATTTATTTTACCGTGTGTTACTCTGCTATCTATTGCCACTAAAGTATCTAAACTGTTTATTGTTGTGTTAAGGTAGGCCCTACCCCTAATTGTTTTTGTTTCTGAAAAAAAAAACTGGGGCTAGATGTCATGTGAGTTGATATGATTTTTCTGTTTCTGGTCATTCCATCTGAAGATAGCTGTTAGCCATCAGCAACCGACATTATAGAGCTTCATTTCGATAGTTTTCATCTGATAGATAATTTCGTAGTGGACATTTTTTCATTAGACGAAATATATTCTATTCTATGAACAGCACTGACTAAGCATATAATGAACAAAACAAGATCGTAAAAGGGCAAACAAGGTAGTATAAATTACTTCAATGGTCCCGGACTACAAGAAAGGAAACTTTCAGTTATTGCTTAACGTAAATTACAGAAAATCCTCTCCAAAGACTTACTCTCCTACTGAAAAATAATTTATTGGCGAATCGCGTGTTTAATCATTCCATGTTGATGAGAGTAATCGATTTTGCGAAAACCAGTCATCGCAAAGATGCAAGATTTAACGAGTTTTGCCGCGTTGAAAATTCAAACGAGCGTCCCTCGATCGGATGGACTAATACGGGATATCGACAAATTCAAGTTCTTGAATTACTCGTTTGATGGCGCTAGTCAGAACCGGAAATTGGATAGTTAAGAGGTATAGGCTATGTGGCGATAATATTCATTTTCTGTTAATATATCCTTACATGAAAAGACAAGCCCATTTTAGCTGCCCTTAAGATGGATGGCATCCCTGGTGGACACAAGGGGTAGACATTTCCTACCAAACTTCTTACACCTAGTATCTTGAAAATGCATCAAGAATTGCAGGCCGTTTCGTGCTAGAAATTCAAGATGGCTGACCTGACGGCCATATTTGAAGGCCGATGACCAAAAGGCATGGACAGTTTGACCCTGATCCTCACACCAAATTGTGTGGAAATCCATCAAGAATTGCGGGCTGCATCGTGCATACAAGAAATTCAACATGGCCACCCCAATGGCAGCCATATTTGATCACCAATGCCATTTTTTTACAATATGGGTGGACATCTCGCCAGACCCAATCTTCTGCTAATTTTCAAAAAGATTAATCGCAAATTACAGGCGAATTACTGTGTCGAATTCAATTCAATTCCAGAGTTCCTGGCTTAGGCCTATGTAATAGGAGTCAATTAAGATACGACTTTTTGAAAAACTAGCACAGATGCCTATTCAAATCACATGTAATCAAAAAGTGCTTCTTAGTTTGATGTCCCTGTTTTCATCGCGCACGTGGTTAAAATTATTGTTTACATCGAATTTCTTCAACAGCTGGTCCGCCGACCGCACCCGCGTCTGTCAATCATCTCAATTGATTCATATACTAAAATGCTCACTATGAAAAAACTATGCGGTGGATCAATCCGGAATATTTCATTAGTGGTGTATTTGTTGCATGTTAACAATCAGTTGTACAGTACTTTATTCATAACTTTGAAGCAGCGCGCCGGCAGCGACCGCTCAAGCAAGGTCAGTCAAGTAGGCCGGTTAAGAGGGTCTCTCCACATAAATTAGAGCGACTGTAATGGACCATTTGTTGACACTAACCTTTAATGAGCTTCGTATGGATACAATCAAGATAATTCCACCCTATAATTCCACTATTCAACTATCAACGCGCAGCTTAAACATGGCGCCGCCATTCAATACGCTAGTCACGATGTATCTCTACACACATTAAAATCATACTTGAATAACAAGTGTTGACTTATGAGAAACAATCGAAATCTATCAAGTTGATTGGGGAAATAGCAGCACTATAGTTGAAAAAAGTTGATATACCACATCCGACTGTCTAATCATTTAAAATCTTCGCCTTCACATTGAACTATTTCCGCCTTATCGCAGGTGCACTCTGCCGCCGTGATTCGCCCATTCAACGATAAAAACTTTCCCACGGTCTAACTTTCGGCATTTTCTTATAATTTAGGGAAATATCTTAAAAAAGCGAAATTTCACACTATGCATTAAATAAGATTGAAGTATTTATTCGTTTGACAAATCTTCCTCTGAACTCCAACCAACAAGTTATAAGTGGCGACACGAAAATGACGTCATCGACTCACTACCATCTTATAACCTTCATGACTACGTCATGAAGGTAAAAATCAATATTTTTACAATGTCTCCATGCCACCGCTTTTCACAACGAAAAGATTAATTGGTTTGAACGAAAAAGTTTTCGTTCCCACGGAAATATCATTTCAGACAGAAAGATTATTTCGTTCCCACGAAAAAAGGAAATATTCATTTTCACCATGTCACCTTCGAGGCTGTATGGGTATCTAACAATATATGCCATACCTTTTTAAGACCTAAGGGGTTCCACTGTGCAACGACTGGACTTTTCCAGATACATTTACATCTATATTTTACACCCCAGGTGGTGGTTCTTCTGTAGATGGTGCACCTATCCAACCATCATAAAGGTCTACCAGGAGATAAATCGCGGTCTCCAGAGGTAGCTATGAACAACGGAACCAACGCATCAGCAAAAGAGAAAACAATTTAAGCTACAAGTATGTCTCTATTTTACGCAGTACTGAAAGTGGCCTTTGAAAGATCATGCCTGGTTGCATCAACGAAGGGGTTCTACTACATAATCGTAAATTCAGGAAAACTTGCACCATCGCTATCTTGAGGACTTTTCTTAATTACCTGAAGTATGGTAAAATTGAGCTAGGCCGAAAATAAAAAAACCGAATGTCGCTGAAGATAACTAATGCCTCACGTTAGGTGAAATGCCTGGGTGTAATATACACCCGAGCGTATGTCGACCCGTTTATGATTGAATGCAGGAAATAAGAAATACAAAACAGATGACCTAGAACTTTGACCTTCAGGAGCAGAAATCTTATCAGTCATTCACCTGATCAGTCAGTCCTGTGTGTCCTTGACCTTGGACCTACATGACCCGAAATATAAGCAGTTACCCACAGTCTCTATAATAATTCATCCAGAATTTCAGTTTGTTATCTCAAACCGTTTACGAGCTAGAACCCGGAAATACCATTTACAAAATGGCTTCCTGTGACCCTGACCCTGGATCTACAGGACCCAAAATCGACTCAATTATTTACCTCATATCGTTCAGCACAACAGTTGAATTTGAGGAAAATCTGTTAAAGGGTCTGTGCTAGGATACGGAAACCTCTGCGGACGAACAGACGGATGGACGGACGAACGGACGACGAAGTGAATACAGTACGCCCCCACCCAACAACGCATGAAAATTATCACCGCAATGTTTTAAAATGGATGGGAAATGGTAAAAGAAAGATTAATTCATACGAATACCACCTGTACGAAATATTTTCATTTAGTACGTGGTTTGAGCTTCATGCCTTTTTGCACAAACGTGTAGTTTCTTCTCATTTTCTGTTGCAAAAACATTTTTCCGACACGTTCTGAGAAAAAAAAAAACTTTCCGAAATATTTAGTTCCAATATATGCGGTAGGTGTTTCACCACATGTATTTACCATTTACCAGACAGCTGACAAACTGTTTATAAGAAATGTGGTTATGCGAGCGCAAAGGTAGCGGTTTTAGTAGATTTATGGGCCAAAATCCAAAATATCTCATTCAGCTGTTAAAAGATAAAAAAGAGTATGTGATTACGATACAGGAAGTCCCTTTCTTGTATCTCACTGCCATAATCCGCAACAACAGAACTTAGAACATGTTAAACATACACAGTTATACGTCGTAGCAAAACTAACAATCAAAAGGTAGGTTGACTAACCCACCACTGACAACTACTTACCGGTCATGAACATCTCTTCAAAGAATGCTGGGACCCTTGGAATATCCAGATCGTATAACACGAGAACATCAGAATAGTTTCTGAAAGGAATCCCACAACTTCTATTTTCGGAGTTGTAAGTCATATAGTTACAAGTTTGATACCACGTTGGGCAAAGTATCGCGCATCCCAATAAGGACAGATCAGCATGTTGTTGTTGTTGTTGTTGCTGTCGTTCTGTCATGGCATTCATTTTCGTAGAAAGTTTTAGCATCGATTCAAAAGATTTATACGTCTCACTTTTGCTGACGAAATAAACGCACAAGATAATGGTAAGTTACATGACTTGCATGATTGTGATTTTATAATTTGATGCTCTGGGTCGAGTAAACCAGTACCCCCCAAATGACATGACGTACCATGGCCATCTCCGCTGCTACAATTCGCCCGCGTTTGTTAAACTACCTTGGTGATTTCACATGAGTTGCTTCGAGGGTTGCTACCCTAGAGGATGACATCTCACGATTCGACTGAACTGACGGGCAGGAATTCAAGAAATGGTGATGTCTATCATCACGATTATTTTTTTCTATTATTTTCGTCATCGAAAGCAATAACACTTACATATATGGCATATGACATTTCAATTATGATAGCAATGAAAAATCGATGACCGGAACCTGACGGTGCGATGAACGCTGTGAACCCATGGGAGAGGTCCAGGCACCTCGTGATTATAATGGAACGATATTGATAAAATAAAAATTTCATCAGCAATGAGTGAGCAAGTCTTATATTGCAGATTTACGGATGACAGTAACGTAAGCCGCTGGTAAGCATTGCTAATATCCTAATTTTTATGGACTTTCGCTTTAGCGAAGTCCATTTTGTTATCGCATATGAAACCTTCTACCTTTGGTACAAAATAACTTCCAAACGAGGCCTAGTTTCTCTTCGAAACTTTTAAAACATTCAATGCAGTAATAAAAGTTCTAACTCTATTGAATTTTATCGGAATCCGTTGCTTATTTATCAATTTAGTTATTTATTTGTTGTTGGTACTACATCTCGTTTCGGAAGAACACATGCCCTTTTACATATTATTCATGCTTCACACACCAGCGAGACTCATATACTCGCAGCAATGTCGTGCATTGATCTGTGCATGTATATGAAAAGCTAGTTAAAGTTTTCTTGGAAACAACTGCAAATGATTCATCTGCCAGGGTGCGTCGCGGCCGGCCGTGAAAAGCAGTGAATTTTATAGAAGAGCAGTAAAATTGCGAAAGTGGGGAGTGAATCTTGGAATATGTTCAATTGACGAAAATAATTTGACTAACAAACTTCGTACACAGTGTATAGAAATCGTCACACCACGAACGTGGAGAGTTTTTATTTGAGTCAGTGGGGAATACCCGCTACCGTGTATATTCATGATGAATCATCATGCAGTTCGTATCAATAGACAGACTACTTCCATGAAAACTTCTGGATTCAATCAAGGGGACATCTTATGCTTTTTTGATCACTTGGAGCACGGCTGGAATTCTGCCAGAAAACTCCATGCCGAAGATAGGTACGCGTTTCCACTCATAATTCGAAAAATGACATTTTTTTCTTGATATTTTCCGTCCTTATTTTCGATCTAATAGTCTGTACAGTCTTCTCCCATCATTTGAATTCAATCCAATAATTTTCACTTCATTTGTTCTGCTTATAATCTCTTATCTTAGACTACCATTGGTTAATTTTGATGCTGATTAAACATACACTTATGTAATTAAGGAAAGTCCATATTGAGAATTTCGTTTCTTGTTTTGGTTTACGTATGTCATGGGTGTTGGTTGGCAGTCTGCCAGAAGTATGTTAAATTACTGCACAATATTCAGTGGTAATACTTACGGGGTTGTCTTGAATTGAGGCGCGGAGGTCAGGCCGGTAAGCTTCGGACGAACGATGCAATATTTTCCGAGAAAGACGCGAAAAGCATCGAAAATTATCCGCTTTCTATAAGTTACTTGCGATGACCTATATTTGTGTTTCCGACGTGAATACGGGAAGTTCTCGGAATTTCGGCACCTCTTACGTAATTATGGGAGTCACAAATGGCGAACAATTCATTTGACGTTCGCGCCGTGCTTAGTTCGCTTATAGTTTGTGCGTTGTGAGAATTATAATGAAATCGTCATTCTAATTTAGTATCCCGAACTTAGTTAGTATGGCAATTTCAATAAAGCCTTAGCTTAGATTTGTCTTGTCATTCTCTTATTTTTCCAATAAAATGCATTCTTGGAAAAAGATAGACGATGACAGAGGCCGGCAGCTACAACGCCGTTTATGGACGGTCGACAAATGGCATCCTTTTTTGATGACATCAGAGTAAATTGGTTCCACACAGTTTTATGCGCTTTTTCGTTTGTTATTGTCTATTGAATATTAGTTTTTTGACGTTGTATATTCAACAACTGTTCGCGTAACAGCGCTAGTATGTAATCTACATGTTATAATGTACGTACCTGTATATGTACACGCTGTACTATACCGCGCTCTTAATACTAGCGTGTATCATTAAAACTGTCGCACGGCGTCTCTTCCAAAGAAAGAAGTTTCAAATCAATTATAAGTTTTATTAGGAACGGTTTATTATCGTGAATCATCATTTGAACTATTTCGGTGGCAATAATGAATAAGTATGCTCCTCTTTTCTCAAACATAGATCTTATCGAGTCTGTACAAAGACTTTTCAGACACGTACTGAAAGCACAAAATAGTACGCCAACGTCCATGTTGTACGGAGAAACTGGTAGGTCCCCCTTTCTTAGTAATTCAATCGAGAATTGTTTCCTTTACGGCTAATTTACTTAGTTCTCAGAACAAACTTTCTAGTATTCTGTTCAAATCAGTTATGCGATCATTTTACACTAGCGGCATAGTTCCAAATTTTAAATGGATTAGAAACGTAAAAAATATTCTGTATTCCGTATGGCTTTACCACATATGGGATGAAAATTTTCGCTTATCCTGTATATTGTCATTCTGTAATCATAAGCAGATGCGCATGCACTGTGTAAAATGTCAGGTGAATCCTCGCTATAATAGATCCGGAATTATTATGTTATTTTGTAGAATATCAACTTGTGTATTGACAATTACTGTTAAGAAAACAAGTGCACGTTACATTTTTATGTTTTGGTCACTGACTCGTGAAATACGGAGTACCGTCGGCGTCAAGGTACACGAAGAAACCGTAGCGTATTAACTTCCACCAGTCGTTGGGTATGATACATGTACGAGGGAGGTAAGTCCTCAGTTTCTCCTGATGAATTAACGAATTACAATGTATATTCAATCAAAAGGCCTTCACTCTTTGATGACAGAACCTGTTTGTCAAAAAAATGCCAGGTGAATCGGAATGCAAATTCCTATTAGCCATTTCGTTTGCTACCATAGTTATTTAGAAGAAAAACATAATCTGCACTAACTTTTTACTCAGTGGATCTGCTGGGCCCTGCGATTGCGCATTACCAATTAATGATGGCAGCACCAGCTTGCCAATTGAGAGCTCTCCACATTTTCGGCTGTCCCTGAAGCTATTTTAATAGCGAATGTGAAATTACTGAATTATTTCCGAAAAAAAGTTTAAAACGACATAATTAAAGACCTGATTGAGCGATAGGAAGGTGGGTTTGAATTGCTTTGTCTTCTAATCTGTCGCTACAATACGTGTTTGTGCATGAAAACAGTTTCTTCAATGATTTTGATAGAACATTGCACATGCGTTTCTTAAGCTGAGGGTGGCCAGGCTACTTTATCGAGATGATACGAACGAACTTGATATTTTAGCGTAATTTAGCAGCTCGCGATATTTGGTCATTAATTAGTTTGCTATGGCAATGGAATGCAAAAGCATCAGTAACACATAAATTCTCTCTTTTTAGGCAATGATCTAGCGAGTAGCTGCCATTAAACTCATAAGAAAATAACGACGTTCACGGAAAACCATAACCTAGATACATGTATACGGTAGACGGTACATCTGAACTATTGAAGATTCAAGTCATTGTAAGAAATTCACTTTTTATCATGCAAATAAATAAATAAAACATGCAATTTTATATGAAGTGTTTCACCTCTCATCTCATGGTTCTTTGTCAACTAAGCTTTAAGTACCCCCCCCCTCCCCCACCACCATTACAAAGGCAAAGTTCAATGTTGTCACAGGGACTGATTATTAAGATTTACATTGCCAGGCTCTCGTTAAGATCTTCCTGACCATTTCTTATTGGGACCAGGTCAGCAGCCACAACTTTGAAAGCGTATTTCACTTTCTTCCTTTTTCTTCCCAGATTATCATTTTGGTGAGTCACTGGGCCATTGGAACATTATTCACTCATAATATCTAAATTGTAGACCTTTAGTTTGACGAATAAATTGTGAAACTGTTCAGATTTCATTAGATACGGCTGTTTCTTGATACCTTAAAAACCGTAAAAATATTCAATTTATGTACTATGCGTTAACGTATCTAAGGGTTAAACGAAGGAGTGGGAAGTGTGTCCATATTTTAGGGCCTTTTTCTTAGCTCCACATACACAAATGGTTTTTGGATCTTCTAGAATGGTATATTTTTTCTGTTTAAAAAAATAGTTCATTGCCAAAGTTTTGATATTTCCGTTTCTTAACCTAAATCATGATCTATTTTCAGAAAATAGTCCAAAATTTCTTAGCTTGAAATTTTTAAGGGACCTCAAAATTGAAGGGCACCCCAACTGATAAAATATTCAACGTTTATTTGATATAAAAAGATTTTATATAGCAATTTCAATGAAGTATGTTTTTGTCACCGTCTGATGAGTATTTAGCTGTGTAAGCATCTATCTGCTTCCAAGAGGCCGTTTGAAAATAATCTAAACCTATATATATAAATAAATAATAGTAAAAACGCAACTATCACAATCCTCATGATAATAATGAGTTTATTTACATGTTCAAACGTTTCGATCGATTTCGAATCATCGCTTTGATTCCTTTTCAAGAAATGACATGAAAGTTACAAACTATGCGTAGTATACTGTGACTATAACAGAGAATATCATGCAGGGGCGAAGTGGCCTAGTTTACAAAGTACAAATGGATTATAAACATATCAAAATACGTTCAGTAAAAATGAGACACCATGTGTGGAAAGTTGTTTGTTAATACTTGGTTTTTTAGATTTTTTATATAATGCCTCTTTGATGGTGATTTCAAAGTCATTTTTTCCAGAATCAGTGATCGAAGCGTTGTTTTTTAAAGAAAAATTTGATGCACAATTTTTACATGATGTTATGTTCCTTAATTTCTGAAGGCGAAATTCCATGCTCCCTTGTGGCCAAATGTCGCATTGTTTTACCAATGTATGTGTTATTTGCATCACGCAAACATTTGAATTTATAAATTACATTGGCCAACAAGGGTGAAGGAATATGGGACTTGAGTGAAAAGTAGTTCCTAATATTACGAATATCCACGTTGTAATATTGTTTAGACTCTTGAGTTTTCTGCTAAATATAATAGTAGGGAAACCTATGTAAGGAATGAAAAAAGTGTTTTAACCTTATCTTCCCTGACCATACTAGCTGGAGTATCATCACTACATTTGTTATTCCAAAATCTCCTTAGACACGAATTAAACAAATCTTGTGGGTAGCCATTTTTTGTGGAAAACGTTTTTGAGGAAATCAATTTCTTGTGAGAAAACAAGCCAACTACTGCTAATGGTATATACTCTATGGAGCAGACATTGGATTAAGCCAAATTTCCATTTTTTGATGACACATAGCTGAAAAGTTTAGAATCAAGCTAGTGTAAGTTGATTTTCTAAATACATGAGAAGTGAAGGTACCATCATCCGTTGTTGGGAGCGAAATATACGTATCTAGAAATGGAAGTGTAGACAGGCCCTATTTCTGAAGTAAATTTAAGATTTGGGTGTAGTGCATTTACTTTCTCCAGGAAAGATGCATGTATTGAATCACGTCTGAATACACAGAAAATATCATCAACATAACGTAGGTATAACGATGGCGCGAAACTTTTCCCAGAACAGTCATCTAGCAGCTTAGATTCAAAATAAGCCAGACAGAAATTAGCCATTGTGGGCCCTAGAGGGCTGCCCATTGTAAACTCCATCTACCTGTCGGAAAAATCTTTCGCGATACATAAAGATTCCACATGTTGCTATTTTCATAAGTTGTTTAAAGGTAGCCTTATCAAAATCTGGTTTAGTAGTCGATCCATAGATATGGTCTGCTATCATATTGATTGTTTGTCCCAATGGTACATTAGTAAAAAGTGACTCGACGTCAAAGCTGATCAGTAGTATATCAGTAGGTTTGAAATAGAATTGTTTCAATCGCTCCAAAAAATTGGAGGTACTGTCTAGCATGTAATTAGAAGGAATGTTATGTGGTTTGATAATACTGTCAAGTATTTAGCCAAATTATACTCTGCTGTGTTTAACATTGAAACTACAGGTCTGAAAGGAAGACCTGGTTTATGAGCTTTATTAAGGCCATTAAGATTGCCTGGTTGGCTGCCAGATTGATAAATCGAGACATATACCTTTTCATTAATCGAGTCTTTGACATTTTTTCGTATATAATTTTTGATAGAATTTTCATTTCTTATCACTGGGTGCGATAAATTAGGATTAACCAGAATTTCCTGAAACTTAGATTTGTCAAAAACAATGTTGTCTACTTTTTCAAAATATTCATTTGAATTAATAATGACTATACCATTTCCTTTATCAAAAGAACAAACCTTGATATCTGAGTAGTTTTTTAAGTCCTTAAGAGTTCTATGGGAGTTTTGACTAATCCTAGAACCACAAATAGTCTTTCCACTATGTAAAAACGACTGTGTTGCATGTCTCAAATCGTCCTTTATTTTTGACTCTGTGTTCCAGTCTGATCCACTAACGATGGTCCTGCAACGCAGTCGTTATAAGTATATAAACATACATTGTTTGACGATGGATTGCGTTTCAATCGCTGCTAACTCCTCGAAGCATCGCGTTGATATAGCCGAGAAGTGCCGGCTGTTCTATTGGAACTTCGAGTGGCGTGGGCCGATTAGGCCTGTAGGATTGTGCCTTGTGATAGATATGAACGGGTCTGTTCCTGGGAACACATTTTTCAAGGAAAAAAGAAGGTACGTAAAGGTTTCAATAAAAAGTTTATGAGTTGCATATTGTGAACACAAAACCTCGCAAAATACACTGCGGAAAAACAAAAAAGAAGTGGAAATTGTGATTGATTTGATTCAATGATATAAGAAATGAAGACAAATTACGAATGTTCTTGATCACGAATTTGAAAGGCACGATGAACTTTTACAATCCTCTGGATTGATCCGAAGCAGGCACAAGAAAAAAGTCCTTTTTAATGAAAACACGGACCTTTTTCTGATTTGATGACTTTAATTTGCCAAATTCTGAGTTAACCATAAACTTCGAAATTGATCCTCGTTCATTGTTAATGTCTTCCGATAACACGGCCTGTTTTGGCTGATGCCATATCACATAATGTCACCTTCTGCTATTTGGAGCACCACTATCGACCTGTTTCTCTAAAATTATATCTTAACGTACTGTATTTTTGCATCATTTGTGGCTTGCGTTGAGAAGGAGTATGTTAAACAGAAACCGTTCGACTTAATGATTTAAACATGGTATAATCTGAATGATGGAACTGTTTGTTCTTCTACCGATTCTTAATTTATTTGAATTCGCTCCCGGGGAATTACCTCCGATTTAGTACACAGAGGATTTGACCAACGAAATCAGATTAACTCAAATTTTACGGCACAGACGAAGGAAACTTGGGCATGTCATTCGAATGGAGCCTGACATCATATCAAAGTCCAACATTGGACCATTCAAGGAACGAGAACAAGAGGACAACCAAAATTCACCTGGAGGCGAATAATGACCGACGAGCTGTAACTGATGTGGCTGACATGGAACGAGGTGCAGTGGGCTGCCAAACATGATGAAACTGGAGAGAACGTTTTGTGACCTGGTGTTCCGGTCTTGGCGCTTGGTCTACGGTGTTGAGAGATATAGAAGACTATAATACGTCGAGTGCTATTACAGAACCGATCTTTATAATTATAAATGATAAACAATTATAAATGCAAACGAAAAAAAATTATTTTTTGTCGGGGTATGACTGGTACAACTACGGCAATTTATATCATAATACGACCATACATATCAAATTATTTTCGATGTGATGAAAGTCGAACAATGACTATTCAATACATGTCAACTTGAATTGGCGTGTTTCCAATACACACCAATTCAAGTTAAAATTCAATTAATTTCAAGTTAACTTTTCAAATTCCAAAACGGCGGTTTCGAATTTGTTGGAGTCGAAACACGGTTCGAACGCAATGATGACTAGCCGTGTTGGACATTAAAACAGTTAGAAATATTTTCTCGTCCGAAATAATATCTGTTTTTTCGATGTAATTTGGTATGTAGAGGAGACTTCGAATTACGACATAACCACTATTGTCATCCGTAAACAAATAAAAAGCCTACATTATTATGCAGAAATCAATGATAATACAAATTATCATCAAGCATTTACAAACGAACAAATTAATTTACTCTCCTTTGGGGAACGAGTTACTTTGTGCGTACTGGGGTTAAGAAAACTCCTTTAAAATATGGTAGAATCCGTTGAGATGTTTAGGAGCTTTAAGCAACTTTTGCGGTTTATCTGCATAGAAAGAGAGGGAAATGATGATGATGATAATAATAATTGTAATATGTGTATCTGTTCTTCTATCGTAAATACAGTCTCCCAACAAAGGCTTTGGATCTTGCACTGCCATCCATAACTGATCGTAAGGGCATCCGCCGTAATTCGAATTGACAAAAAATCTGCGACGCAAATTGGCAGTCGATGAGCTGAATTGTAAAAAACAAAAACCAAATACCGGTTGAGCCGGTGAACCGGATGCGTCAGTTAATTTCCATAAGGGGTTTTGATGCCTATTCATTCATGTACTACATCTATCCCCGATACTCGGTATCGCTCTAATCAACCGCGAGTTGATAAACGTCCATTCCTGTTGAACACAAGTTTGCCTGTCTCTATGCTTTTATCACGCAAGGTCATATCCCAAGTGGTATTTCTGCTTAATGTCCTGACAAATGACATACACAGTAATCCAAAATATACGAGACCGAGTAAATTTCCAAAACGACCAAAAAACTTAATGTTCCGACAAGAAAATCTTGTTCGAATGAAAACAATTCTGTTTGATCGAACAATACGCTTTTTGTTTGAACCAAAACTTTTTTTCATTCTGACAAAAAAATGTGTTTCGAATAAAAAGCTATGTTATTGTTGAAATGAAAAACTTGAAAATGAAAATTTGGTTGAGCGAAAACAATTTTTTTCGAACGAATGTTTGAATGAAAACAATTCTGTTCAATTGAGCGAAATACTTAATACTGTTGGTTCGGAGAAAAAACTTTTACAATATACTTGTTCGAACGAAAAACTTAATGTTCTGACAAGAAAATTCTGTTCAAATTAAAACGATTCTGTTCGATCGAATGATTGTTTGAATCAAAAACCTTTCGTTTGGACAAAAAAACTTTTTTCAACTTTATTCTAACGATTTTTTCAAATTGGTTCAATCGAACAGAATATTATTGGTTCGAAAGAAATAAATTTTGTTCCGACGAAAGAATTTTCAAGCGACGCAGCGAACGATCTCCTTTTCCCCACAGCGAACGCTTACTCCGAATGTCAAGTGTGAGTCAACCATACGGATAGGAGTGTGTTATATACTTGTATTTAGTAAATACCTTGTGCATTTGACAATGATCGGTATGTAAGTATTGATGGTATTGATATAGAGGTTGAAGCCCGCGGCCGAATAAAGTAATACATTCTTTTTTATTTTGATACCTCGTCGACACAACAGCTTTTCTCCGCTATATATCTTCGGCGTGTTTAGTTTAGGTCTACGACTCCCCGGTAAACTAACGATCTATCTTAGTAAATACACGGTTAATTTTAACTAATTGAAGCCCGCAGCCAAATCACTGGTAGTAATCAAATAAGTTGTACTCGATTTGATTCTCATGATGAGGAAAAAACTCGCAGCTGATCCCCGGAACGACGATGAAAGATAGTGAAAGATATAAATGCGCAGATCAAACATATTTCAGTCTCATTGCAAATGAATAAAATTGGAGAAACATTTTGCTTTGAAATATTCTTGAAAAAGTGTGGATTTTTACCTACTTGAATATTTGGGGATTTTTAAATAGGGGATTTTTACCCAGGGATATTTACCTAGCTTTCTTCCCGGGGGATTTTTACCCAGGGGATTTTACCTACAACCGCAAGTTTGACATGAAAATTTAAATTTCTATAGCAGAAGATGCGCGCTCTGTTTTCTGTATGATAGAATTTGTAATAAATTGTAGAGTTTCTTGTGACCTGAAAATACTAAGCAGCAAACTTTAGGTATCGGTCGAGGTCTGAATATTTTAGTAGTAAAATCCGGGATTAAGACGATCGTTTTACGTACCCCGATTTTTTACGGTATCGGTATTTTAGCTTCTGCGGCCCTACATTGGAAGAGGTTTCAAAAAGTTTCAATATTCAGCCACCCTCTGATTGATGACATCATATGAATTTTATTTGAATATTTTTTTTTAAATTGTGGAAGATATTTTTTCTAAATGTGAAATAGTTTCCCTGCCTACCTGTACCCTAAGAATTTTCGGACGTGGACCATAAACAAATGTATATATTTGCCTCATTTGACCACAAAATAATTCTTTCAGAGATATAAAATACAAGGTAAACTTATAGAACTTTGAAGTCAAGAATTAAAAAGATTTTTCATAAACAATGCCCTTGCTCCAAACAACCTCTAGCTTTCAAGGTAAACCACACTTTGCCCATGGGAAATTTATTCATATTTCTACAAGCAATGGTAAAATTACCGTAGGTATCATTTGAAATCGTAAAATTAAGAAAAAAATGTCTCATACTAATTTCATAAATTAATCGTAAAATTAAGCTCATTTTCGTATATTTGTCTTTATACCTTTCAAATCGTATGTTGATAGCCGACATTTCATGCCTGGGTATGTTTTATTGTTTCTTTATGCAGGTATTTAGCTTTCCTTATAGGTGGCGTTTTCATCGCTCAAACCTGATTGTCAGATAATCAGTGACCGCCATGTTTGAGAGATCAATTGTGAAGAAATAAATTATATGTTTAGAGAGACTATTGATAATTTGTTTATTCCTTGTTCTTCAGGTGAGAATTATTTACTCTTATTCGTGAATTCTATCCTGCATTTGTCCACATTATTATTTAGAAAATTTATCACTTTGGTAATTTTTTCGGGACTTTAAAAGTTGAATAATCCGATTCTTGTATTGGCAAATTCAATATGGCTTTCTCTTGTCTGTGTAAATGTTAAGTCATAATTGAATTGGTGCTATGTATTGTAAGTCAGTGTGATAACTTATAAAAATAAAATGGTTTTAATGTTTATATGGGAGATGATCAGTGACCGCCATGTTTGAGAGATCAATAAAAAAGTTTCCAGTTTCTAGGCGCCATTTTGTGGCGGTCCCTCGAGGTCCCCATTGTTGTGAAGAAATAAATTATATCTTTAGAGAGACTATTGATAATTTGTTTATTCCTTCTTCTTAGGGGCGTGTTATCCCGCGGCCTTGGATGCCTTCGACCATCTTTTTTCCTTCGAGTTAATCGGGAGTCCGAACCTACGACAAGAGCCGCAAGTGCTCTCATAAGAGTACACGGGCAACCAGCCTGTCACATTTTGGCGTCCGCGACAGGACTCATTCACCCGATGTTGGATCAGTGGTTGAATCGAAATGAAATATCGCACAGTTATTCAGTGGTGATTTTCGAAGCGTTTGAATGAAGTCGTGTTATTAATTCGGCGCAGCCAACTATGAATTCAAGGTTGATCTAGATTCTGCTCGCGGTTTGTATCACGTCTGAGGAAATATGTGAAGTAAAGAGAGTGTATACGCTGTGTATGAACTTCGTATTCGTTGAAATTGTTGCGTCTAGATTCTTGATTATTTGCCGTTTATTGTTATCGTCGAAATTGAGAAAATTGACAACTGATGGTTGACCGAAATTCGTCTGGAATGTGAGTTATTTGGACGTAAGTTCGTCGTCTGGTTACAACTCAAGGTTGAAGGATTACGGTAAAAATTATACATGTGCATGCATGCATGATATTATAGCTAGCTAGCTTTACGGTTGTGTGTAAGGGTAAGCTGATCTCACAGTGAGAGCTTGTGACTTTAGTTTAGTTCGTGAAGTGTGAATATTTCCCGGAGAGAGACTGATATTTTCATTTCTGTTTATTTATTTGACAATCTTATTCTGTGCTTGTGCTCGTATTATTCTGTGCTTCTATAATATTATTGTGGTGTGGCAGAGTCATCTGGTGTCATGAGTGACAACTAATTGGGTTAACAAATTCTGAAGGTTATGCCTAAAGTGCTACCTGGGGTGTTCTACGATAACTGAATTGGTTGAAACGTGTATTTACTGCTCCTGACACCTGGTGGTTATGTAGAAAACTAATTTCATTTAGCTATTTTGTTTCCAATCATACCAAGTGGTGTGATATCTTAATATATTTCTATCGGAAAAAATACCTGTGATATTTATTTGGAAGTAGCTTTGGTTATTTGTTGCATGTGCATGTCTTAACTTGTTCATATTCTGTCAGAGTTTGGTGATCCAATTTGTATTAATTTTCTGTGGCAAATATTGGTTAACCTCGTCAACCCTGGCTAGGTAAAGTCCTGTATAGGTTAGTTAGGTATAAACAACAGTAAGCCGTATTGAGATTGCAAATTTTGACTTATTAAGTAGGCTAACTTTATCAGGAGAGTATTAAGTGTGTTCACCTGAAGCTAGGTAGATAGAATTTTATCTTTGGTCCAAAGATATTTCCAAAATTAAACTGTGTTCCATTCTTGCTCCGAAATGGATGAGGGTAATAAGGATACAAAACCTAAGGTCAGCCATGTAGGTTCTAGAAACTGCGTCGTGCTCCATACACCTCGCTTGGGTACTTTTTCTGGTATAGAGGGTGATAAAGGTGAAGTATCTTTTAAGCAATGGAGGTTCGAGCTGAAAGCCTTAATGGAAGATGCATCTATCAAGACCCCTACGGTTATTCAAGCCGTCTGGAGGTCTCTTCGAGGTACAGCTGCGGAAGTGGTTCTGAACTTAGGAGAGGAGGCTACTCTAAAGGATATACTTCAAAAATTTGAAACGATTTATGGCGACGTACTTACACCATCGCAGGTGTTTTCGAAGTTTTATTGCAGTGCTCAAGAACCATTGGAATCCGTCGCACAATGGAGTTGTCGGTTAGAGGAATTGTGATCCAAGGCATTCAAGGACATTTCCGAAGCGATGTTGAAGCCCCAGTTCTGGGCTGGACTGCAGAATATGCAACTGAAGATGACGATTAGAGGGCGTTTGTAAACACATACGATGTGAATTTCAGAAGTTTAGTAACCGAAGCCAGGAAAGTTGAGCAGGAGTTATCCCGCTCAGTGACGGCTATCTCTACCAAAGCTTAAGCATCGGCCGTGGAGGTGTCCGTCAACTCGGGACCCTCAACTTCTTCTGGACCAACTTTGCCTTCAATCGATAAGAAACTGGACCGAATCGAGGATCGATTTAAAGCTACTGACACCAGGATGACAAGTATTCAGTCACGGCTAGAGCGGCTTAAAACTGGTGCAAAGTCGAAGCGTTGGGATCCTAAGATCATGAACAGATCGTCACCCAACGAGAACAGAACTACGCAGTGGATTTGTTAAAACTGTAGTAGAGAAGGCCATGGTTGGCGAAAGTGTCAACAGCCCTACAGAACGCATGGAACCACTGAAAATTCGTCAGATTTAAATGCCATCCACCCTCGGGACAACGGCCGCCCACAGGGTGCAGTCAGGAAATAGGCCGAAGGAATAAATATATACGTAATAACAGTAGGAAAGTTAACAGACATGTAAAATTAACTAAGGTGAGAAATCATGGCAACCATAGGACAAGGGATGATGATGTTGTCGTTGATAGATTGGTTGGTCGTCCCAATGAAGCGTCAGTCACAGTTGATGGGATTTCCTGTAAGATGTTGCTAGATACTGGTTCAATGGTGTCTACTGTCAGTTATGGATTTTTGGACGTACTCGGGATATAACTCCTGTTTCGGATCTAATAGAAGTGAAGTCTGCAACTGGAGAGATTCTTCCTTATATTAGTAATAGGGATAATAGGCTTTCATACCAAAGGTCGAAGGGTCGAGCTCGTAAAAATGAAAATAATAATAATTTACAGTTGAATTAGTCGCGCACACTCCTAATTCAACTATAAATTATTATTATTTTCATTTTTTACTCACTCGCCCCTTCAACCTTTGATACGAAAGCCTATTATCCCTATTACTCTTAAAATATTCACATAAATGAATAACATTTAAATCATTGAACTTCTAAAATCAATTTTAATAAAAAATATAGTATTAAAATGGAAGCAAATAAATACTACTGCCCAACATGTAATATCGATATAGACAAGTCTCAAAAAGCAAGACACAATAAAACTATAACACATTTAGAGAATAAATTGAAACTAGAATATAAGGATGATATATTAGAAACTAAATTAGAAGAATTAAAGAATGAAAAAGAAACATATAAATGTGATACATGTAATCAATCATTCAGTGATAAAAGATATTATAAAGAACATTTAAAATCTATAAGTCATATTAGAAATAAGAATAATGATAATTTAGGTGAAGATTATTTTGATAATGATAACGATAAGAAACAGAAGACAATTAAAAGAATAAAAAATAAATTAAACAATAAAAGACCATACATGGAAGATGTAAGAAATTATATTAATTCATTAGATAATAAAAAAGATATAGAGATAACCGAAGCATTTAAAAGTGATATTGGTCCAGAAGCTATCGAGTTTAAATTTCATAAAGGAAAAACAATAGAAGAAAATAAAAAACATTTAGAAAATATGAAAGAAATAATAAAAATAATTACGGATGTTGAATATCCTAAAATTAGTATATCAGTTAAAGTAAAGTTTATAAAATCTGAAGATAAACCAATATATAATAAAAATTCTCATTCACAACATATTATATCTAAACAACATATAGATGATAAATTAAATAAATGTTATAATGAAATAAAAACTAAAATAGAAGAGAAATATTTTGAAGGATCTGGTTTAATATTTGATGAGATAATATTTATAACTTTACATGTTTATAACACAAAATATAATAAGTTAACTAAATCAAAACCAATTGATGAAAATAATTTATCATATTATAAAGAACCATATATTGAAGCATCAAGTTATATTAAACTACCATTTAAAACTAATGCTGTAATAAATATACAAAATGAAGATGATAAATGTTTTCTATGGGCTATAATAAGTTGTTTACATCCAACAGAAGATATTACACATAGTTTTAGATTAACTCATTATAAACCATTTGAAAATAATTATAAGATAGATAAGTATCCTGTTAGAATTAAAAACATCCCCAAAATAGAAAGAGATAATAATTTAAAGATATATGTATTTGATTTAATTAAATTACCAAATACAAAAGGAAATAATATTAAACATTATACATTAGAACCTTTATACCTATCAAAAGATTATGATTCAAATGATGTTATAGATATACTATATTATGAGAATCATTATATGTGGATTAAACAAATAGATTTATTTTTTAGAACAGAAAGTGATCACCATAATAAAATATATCTATGTAGAAAATGTTTACATAAATTTAGTAATGAAAGTATATTATTAAATCATAAACAACTATGTGATAATCATGATTACTGTAAATTAGTTTTACCAAATGAAAAGGATAAAATATTAGAATTCAAAAAATATGATTACAAAAATAAAGTACCATTTGTAATATATGGAGATTTTTTTGAATCATTAAATAAAGAATTAACAGATAAAGATAGAAAAGATATATATTATAAAAGAAAGAAATTAAATTCTAATGAAAGTGATTATTCAGAAGAACCACCAATAACAAATACTATTAAAAAGATTCATCAATCAGCTGCTGCTTTCGGGTTATATATTAAATCTGATTATCCAGAACTAATTGAAAGTGAATATTATCATTATAGAAATGAAAATGTTATCAATCATTTTTGTGACTTATTAATTGAATATGAAATAAGATTTAGTAAATTATTGAATACAAATAAAGAAATAATTATGACAGAAGATAAAGAAGTATTTGAGTTTACAGATAAATGTTATTATTGTGAAAAGATATTTAATTATAAAGATAAAAAAGTAAGAGACCATGATCATTTGAATGGTAAATTTAGAGGTGTAGCATATGAGAATTGTAATTTACAAGCTAAGAAAATTAATTTTGTACCAGTTATATTTCATAATCTATCGGGGTATGACGCGCATTTATTCATTAAGCAACTATGTCATAAAATAGAAGAAATTAATAATGAAATAAAAAAATTTTAAATTCAAATAGATCAAAAGATAAAATACCAACTTATAAATTTAGAATGTTAGCTAAAACATCTGAGAATTATATATCATTCCAATTTGGGTGTCTAAGATTTATAGATTCATATAGATTTTTAAATAGTTCATTAGATAATTTATCTAAATCATTAGTTGATGATGAATTAAAGATATTAAAAGAATATTACCCAAATTATGATGATTTTAAATTAATGAGATATAAAGGAGCGATTCCATATTCTTTCTATAAAAATCATAATGATTTTAAAATAACTGAATTATTGAAAGAACAATTCTATGATGAATTAAAAAATGAATATGTTAAAGATGAAGTCTATAATAGAACATTGAATATTTGGAATCATTTTGAAATTAAAAATCATGGACAATTAGTAGATTTATATTTAAAATCAGATGTATTATTATTAACCGATATATTCGAAAGGTTTAGAGATGTAAACCTAAAATATTTTAACATTGATCCTTGTCATTGTTATTCATCACCAGGATTAACATGGGATTGTGGATTAAAATTTACAGATATAAAAATGGATTTGTTAACAAATATAGATCAATTACTATTATTTGAAAAATCTATAAGAGGAGGTGTTTCAGGTGTATTGGGTGATAGATATTTCAATGTAAATGATAATCCTGGATATAAATTATTATACATAGATGCAAATAATCTTTATGGTTGGGCAATGATGGAACCACAACCTTATGGGATGTTTGAAATAACTGAAGTTTTACAAATTGATAAATTTGATTGGAAGAAAAGAATCCTAGATATTGCAGATGATTCAGATATTGGTTACTTCTTTGTTGTAGATTTAGAATACCCTGAAAATATTAAATTTAAATCTAGAAATCTAGCATATTGTCCCGAACATAAAACTGTTAAACATGAAGAATTATCAAATTATCAAAAAAGAATTAAACCCGATAATCATATTCATACTGAAAAGTTAATGGTAACTCAAGAAGATTAATATAATTATGTAGTACATTATAGAATGTTGAAGTTTTATTTGAATCAAGGAATGATATTAAAAAAAGTACATAGATATATTTCATTCAATCAATCTAAATGGTTAGAAAAATATATAGATTTTAACACCAAACAGAGAACTGAAGCTAAAACTGATTTTGAGAAGGATTACTTTAAACTAATGAATAATGCGTTCTATGGAAAAACATGTGAAAACATAAGAAATAGAAGTGATATTGAGTTAGTTAGTAATGGTAAAAGAATTAGACATTTACAATCGTATCCGAAATTCATAGGTAACAGAATATTTGATGAAAATTTAGCAGCAGTTAAAATGAGAAGAACAAGTATGAAATTTAATAAACCAATTTATGTTGGTGCATCGGTTCTAGAAATTTCAAAATTATTAATGTATCAATTTTACTATAACATATTACAACCCCATTTTGGAGAAAAAAATATAGAAATATTATATTTAGATACAGATTCTTACATATTAAAGATAAAAAGTGATAATATAAAAGATGATTTAAAAATATTAAATCATCATTTTGATTTCAGTAACTATCCAAAAAATCATGAATTGTTTAGCAATGATAATAAAAAAGTTCCCGGTAAATTCAAAGATGAATTAGGTGGTGAAGAAATGATAGAGTTCATTGGTATTAGATCTAAAATGTATTCATATAAAACTAAAGAACATGAAGCTAAAAAGTTAAAAGGAATTACCAAAAGCGTTGTTGAAAAGAATATTCATTTCAAAGATTACATCAATTGTATATTTAATGAAGAAGTTAGAAAACATAAAATGAAATGTTTAAGATCTGAAGATCATGAAATGTATATTGAAGAGATAGAGAAGATAAGTCTAAACCCATTTGATGATAAAAGATATATTTTAGATGATGGAATCCACACAGTCGCCTATGGTTGCAATTTAGATGAATATATAAAATTCAAAAGAGAAGAAACAAAAGAAAATGAGATTATGAAAAGGATTCTAAACTGTTAATAAATTTCAATAAAAATTTGTATAATAAATGGAGAGTAAACAAGTACACAGTGAATTCTTAGATAGAATTAAAGATACCACAAATATAAAATCTGTAGATTATAAATTCAAAAAGTTAACAGAATTAACAATTCACAAGAAATATTTAATTACAAATATTGTTACAGTTACTAACAAATATGGAGATAAATTAGTAATTCATTTAGAATATGAAGGATTAAAAGGAAATAAATATAAATTCAGAACTTATTTACCAGATAGATTTCATAGATTATCAAGTGAAGATCTAGAAGAATTATGTTCTGGAGATTTCTATTTCGTATACAAAGGTAAGAATGAAAAAGGGCACCATGAAATAGATTTCGAATAAGAAAATATGTAAAATAAATGGCGGAATTAAAAGAATACAGAATATTTGTTGATTCTAGAAGGCTTACAAATTATAAATCACATAATTTATTAGTTCAATTAGATAGAGAATTTAAGAATTGTGTAGATTTAAAATTAGTTAATATAAGTTTATGTAATTCTTTTTATAATATATCGGATAAAACTTTTGAACATAGAGGGTTTATGATTTATATGAGAAATAAAGATAAATGGTTTCATATATTTTTAAAACCAGGATTATATAATTTAGAATCATTAGCGCAGGAAATTAATAGAAGAGCTCGGTTGAAAATCGGGGGCACTTCTGTATTTGAAATTAAATTTAATGAAATTGATAGTACTAATAAAATTAGAATAAAAATATCTAATGAACAACATAAATTTATGGTAAACAAACCACTGGCTAAAATGTTAGGAATTAAACCGCTTACAGTTACTGGAAACGCAGAAGGCAGCTCAAATATAATACCTTTTACACACTTTTATATTTATTGCAATTTAATCGAGCCTACAAAAACTTTCGAAGCAACTAAAGAAACAATTTGTAGTTCTAGTATACTAAATATTTTACCGCTAAAAAATGTTAAACAATTTGGAACTCAAATAAATTATAATTTAACAGAATGTGATTTTAAACCTTGCATTCCTAAATTTAATAATTTTAAATTAGAAATAAGAAATCATAATGGATGCTTAATTGATTTAAATAACTTTCCTGTAATTTATGAATTAGTTATAAGATGTAAAGAGTAATTTTTTTGATATATAAATGAATATAACTGTTGGACCGAGTATATGTTTTGGATTTGATTTTAAACGTGAGAAAGAAATGAAATTTAACATTAATGATGTAATAACACATATCAAAAATATTGCATTTTCTAATGAAACAACATTTGAGTATGAAACAACAATTGATAAAGAAACTTTAAATGTAGAAAAGATTACTAATTTAATTAGAGAATCTTTAAGATTTTATGAATTAGATGAAGATTTTATAATCGATGATATTAAAAAAATAATAATTGAAATATATACAAATGAAACTAGTAATAAAATAAATGTTGAATTAATTATAAATAAGTTAACTAAATATTTTGATGATAGTAATTTTTTGATAAATAAATGAGTGATAATAAGTGGATAATAACTGGATTATATAATGGCGCATTACTATCAGTTGGAACTGTTGGTTATTCAATGGTATTAAAAAAAGTATTCAAAATGGGAAGTGTTAATGTTGATAGATTTGATATAAATGATATTTTAAAGTTAACGTTAGCAGTTACTTTATCTAATTTAACTATTGATTATTTGGAAAAACAAAAATATATTCCTCCCATATAAATGCATAATTTTTTTTGTTAAATAAATGGCTTCTGCAATTATAACTATTATAGGATCAGCAATTGTTAACGCTTTAGCATTTACTGGTGGTGGTTATTTATTTAAACATATTGATAAAAATAGTTCATTAGGTGAACAAAGAAGACATAACTTAGCGTTAGAGAAATACAATAAAGCTGCAGAAGAATATAGAGAAAAAAGACAAAACTATATGGATGACATCAATAAAGAATTATATGATCAGAAGATTTCACATAGAGATTTTCAATCAGTTGATGATGCAATGAGTTTATATAACGCAGTAACAAATAAAGAAAAATTACATCTATACAAACCTAAATTATCAGATTATTATACCCCAAGTAAAGAACAACAGAAATATGAAATAATATGGATTTTAGGTGGAACAGTTATTGTTATATTTGTTGCTTATAAGTTTACTAATTAGTAATTTTTATTCTAAATAAATGGAAGATAAAGTTGATAGTATTGATATTATTCCTCATGATATAAATAAAACTAAATTAAAAATATATTTAGAAAAACAAATATTAGAATTTGAAAGTGACTTAAAGATAAAAAAGAAAAAATATTTAAAAAGTAAAATTATATATTATTTGATTATAAGTGGTTCGGTTACAATTAGTTCTGTAATAACATTTCTAGCAATATTCAGTCCATTAACACCTTTAGCTATATCAATTGGTGTATTAGGATTAAGTTCAAGTGTTTTAACTGGTATAAGTTCAAAATTAAATATAAAAAGTAATAAAGAAAAAATCAAAACTAATATAAAAGAAATTAATAAATCAAAGAACACACTAGATTATATAATAAGTTTAAATGGTCATATAACAGTTGAAGAACAAGATAAATTATTAAAAGAATTAATAAATTATTAATTTTTTAATTATATAAATGGCAGATAGTTTTCCAAAAGCTTTCCAATATAATAAATCAATTAAATATAATATTCCGGCAATAGATTTTAAGAAAATATTACATATAAAAATATAGTTTTAAATTCATTAACTAATTTAGAAATTTATGTTAATGAATCACAGTTTTTTATTTCTAAAATGGAAAATATATTTAATACATATGAAGTTACTTTTACTCGAGATGAATATCATATATATAAAGTAAAATCTAATATGAAATATTGGCAGAATCAATTAAATTTTGCTGTTTATTGTACAACAACAGGATGTGGAATAAGTTGGAATGATCATTTAAATAACTTAGATAAAAATTTGAAGTATTCTGATTTAAAATTAATTCACACAATATTTAGATTTCACACATATTTTCAAATCAGAATAATATTAAATGAATTAGAATGTCCTTTACCCGGGTCTAAATATTTTAAAGAATTGGATAATAATATTAATATATCCAAGTTTTATAAAATATGTAATGAATTTAATATAAATATTAATTCCGATTTTAGAGCGCATGGTAAATTGCAAGGTGTTGGTGAAGAGTTTGAAATAAAAAGAATTGATTATATGCATAGAATTTCAGCTTATCATAATTATAAAATTGATAATAATAATGGTTGGGTTAATTTCATTTTAGAAAATGGTGAAGGTTTTACAAAATCAGGTATACAAAGAATAAATCAATCTATTAGAATTTATTTGATATGTATTCTAGGCGCCCAAGTTGAAACAAGATCCCCAATAATTGGAAATGATAACACTTCATTCGATGCGCAGAAACAGTTTAAAGTTTTATTTGAAGATTCCATACATGATGATAAAAATAGATCGATTCCAGAAAACATTATAAGATATCAAAATTATTTAGATAAATCTCATGTAAGACTTAATTATTGTATAGGCCCTAATCTATTAATTATTTCTAATGATTTAGTATTAAAGATGGGAAACATAATTGGTTATAATAATCTAATTAAAACTGCAACAATAAATAATTCATTTGGATTGAATGGTATAAATAAAAAGATTATTACTGCTCCAAAATTAATGGAAGGTAAAAAAAAATAAAAAACATATTCAATCAACAGAAACTAAAACTAAGAATATTAAATTAAATAATGATTCTAAAATAAAAGATTACAATACATCAGAAAATAATAGAACTGATAAAATTCAACATGATATAATTAAAACTAATGATGATAATAAATCCCATGAAAATACTAAATTAGCTATAACTTGTATAGGAATTGTAATCGGAGGAATATTATATTTTAAATTTTAATTTTTTTATTATGTAAATGGATGTAGAAGGTGGAGAAGATTATGAAATGGGAGAAATGGGAAATGATAATGAAGGATATATTGATGATGATTATAATGATGCAGAAACTAATATTGATAATGATGATGAATCAGCATATAATTCTAATTTAGCAAGACCTGATACTAATGAATATGTTAATAAAGCACGTTCAAGATTGGACATTGAAAATGAAAATCCAGATTTAATGAAAAAAGAACTAGAATATGACGAATTAACTGATAAATTCAAACCAATATTAGAAAAATCTGGATTCAATATAACAAATAAAGGTGTGAATTATTTAGTAAAAGATTTGAAATATTTAAATGGTGATTATTATTGGCATTTGAAAGATGACTATTATTTTAAGATTTCTTCTAATAAAAGTCTTGATAAAATAATAACAAAATCAACTTTTATTAAATTAGAACAATCTAGAATTAAGAAAATCAATAATGATGTTATAACTGATGTTACAAAAGAAGAGATAAATCAAAATAGAAGAGAATTTAATCGAAGAAATAATGATTTTTTGAAGATAATTAATGAAAATTTAGAACCAGAAACAATTCCTAAAGAAGATAAAACTTCCAAAACTAGTAAACCTAATTCAAGAGAAGTTCAAACTGAAAAACTTTTACCAAATGGATTACTTGATGCAACAAATCAACAATTAGAAGATTTAGATATATTTTCTGATAAAGCAATAAGAGAAATTGTTAGTATAAGACTTGCATCTGAAAATATTGCATATAATAAAAGTATAAGAGATCAAAAAATTAGAACTTTAGAAAAAGAATTAACTGATAAAAATAAAGAAATAGAACAATTAAAGTCTGATTTAGATTATCAAGTAATTGATGAAATAGAATATAAACAAAAAGAATTACGTTTAGAAAAAGAAATTGATGATTTAGAATATAACATAGAATTTCAGAAAGAAAAAATGAAATTATTATCAACATCATACGATTATTGTATCAATAGATTAAAAGTTGTTGTTAAAGAGTTAATACTAAAACCAAATTCTGACATATCACTAAAAGATAGAATAAAATTATTATTTAAATTAGAAGGAATAACAATTCTTTCAATTCTAACAGCTGTAACTATGGTATTTACAACAATTGGTTTAGCAATATCAAATGCTTTGAAATCTACTCCCACTCCCAATAAACCAGATAAACCTCCAGGCAATAATTCTATACAAGATAAAGTTAAAGATGGTTTAAAGAAATTAGCAAAATATTTATGGGAACTATCTAAAAAATCTGCTGCAGCATTGCCAGGAGTTATTGCTTCAATTGTTGGTTTTATATTGAAATCTGCAGGAAACATTATTAACTTTGCTGCTGAACATATTATTTTATTTTTAATCACAGTTGTAAGTGCTATTATTTTTGGTTTAGTAAATATGATATCAAAAAATATCAAGTAAACCATGATCAAAAATAAATAATTAATTTTTTTTGTTAAATAAATGAGTGGGAGTTATATCAATCCTTCTAAGAATCATAGAATATCTAATGCTATTAAAGCAGAAAGATCACATCATATAATTACTCATAACCCTTCAAATATTAATCCCGATGAAACTTTATACGTTAGAATCCCTCGATTAACGCAAAATACTTTTTATGTTCCAAATAGTATTTATTTATCAGCTGATATAAAAGTAATCGGTAATACTAATAATTATGTCGTTGATAATGTTGGAAGATATTTGATTAAAAAGTTAACAATAAAGATTGGTCCAGAAACAGTTTTCTCATTAGATGATTATAATTTATTTATGCATTATAAAGATTTATGGTTAACTAAAGAAAACAGAAATAATATGATATTTCAAGGAATCCAATCAGAAAACCAAAATAAATTAAGATCCGAAGCTAATAGCGCAATATTAACTAATGATGTAGATAAATTGATAAAAAGTATATATGGAAGCAAATATAAAATTCCATTAGACTTTGAATTGATAAATAATAATGCACCTTTATATAAATACACAATTCAAGAAGATATTATATTTGAGATAACATTTGCTCCTGTAAATGAAATTGTAATATCTAGCGTTAATAAAGATATGAGTTATAAATTATCGAATATATGTTTAGAATATGATACAGTAACTGATGAAAATATTGCTAGAACAATTCAAACTCAATACAATCAAGGGTTTTCATTATTATATGATTATATTGATAAATTTAAAACTGTAACTATTAATGCAAATGATGAAATAATAAATGAGAATATTAACTTTCCTAGAAGATCTATTAAAGGTATATTAATATTTTTTACTATTGGAACGTATACTAATGGCGCAATAAATGTTGATAATTATTATAATCCTGAAATAACAAAAGTAGAAATAACTATCGAAGGTATAGCGAATAAAATATTTTGTCAAGGAATGAGAATGATAGATCAATGGGTAGAAATTAAAAAACATTTTATGAATGAAAAAGTAAAATCATTTGAAAATTGTAACATTAATCAAATTGATTATTATACCGGTAATAAATTTGCATTATGGTTAGATTTTAGAACAACTGAAGATAACTTATTACATGGTTCTGGGAAAAAATTACAAAATACAAAAGATGGGATACAATTATTCATGACAAAGAAAAAGGGAATCAAAAATTTTAAAATGCACATTTATATTATATCTGACGCACAATTAAATATTATAAATTCACAATTAGATAGTGTTATGTATTAAAATTTTAACTTTAATAAAAATATATATAATAAATGGAAGGTAAAGTATATAAACATATTCCATACATCGATACACATGAAAATAATGATGGTTTATATTATGTAATACCTTGTAATATAGCTTTGATATTTGATCCTATTTTTAAAAATTATAAAACTAAACTGATAGAAATCAATAATAATAAAAGTGGTGTTGTTAATAATAGTGTAATTGATAATAATGTAATACCTACTACACCTGTAATACCTACTACATCTGTAATACCTACTACTACATCTGTAATACCTACTACATCTAATAACGTAATACCTACTACATCTGTAATACCTACTACATCTAATAACGTAATACCTTCTACATCTAATAATGCAATAATATTAAATGTTAGTGAAAATAGAAATTATTGTGGTTATTGTAATGGTGAATTTTCAAACGCTCCATCAAATTGGAATAAACATATGAATTCAAATTCACATATTACTAATGTTATAGAACGTGTTGGCAAAAAAGAATTTATAGAACACCCATTTAGATATGTTACAAAGTTTGTTTCAAATAAAAAAGTAAATGGTGAAAAAATATATGAAGATTTATTATTAGCAACACCTAATAAAGATGAATTAGATTTAACCGATGCTAATGAAATATTAGGATCAAACACTGTAAATGAAATATTAGGAGCAAACACTAATAAAGATGATAATGAAAATGATGCCATACACCCACATGATGATATAGTTACAGTTAAACATATTGATATTAAAGATTCTATGAAACATAAAGAAGAAACTTTTGATGATATGATAAAAAGGATCAATAAGCGTAACAATGAAACAACTATTGGTGGTGTGGTAAAAAAGGCGAAAAAGGTGAAAAAAAATTATAAAGATGTTGAAGAAGATTCGGTAGAGTATTTAAATATGTTGTTAGCGTCTGATAGTGAAAGTGATTCAGAAATTGAATAATAAAGGTTAAAAATTGTATAAAATAATAGTAAATAAAAAAGGGTTTTAAATTATTTAAGGTATCTAATAGGGTATCAGGTATTAAGGTATCAGGTATTAGGGTATCAGGTATTAGGGGTATCAGGTATTAGGGTATATAATAGGGTATCTAATACATAGGCATACAAATAGTTATTTTATAAATTTATATTCATAAGGAAATTGTAATCTCAGTAATAATTTTGAACCTTTATTATTTTTTAATTTATTCATATATTCATCATGTAATTCAGTAGGTATAATTTGATTTTCTTCCAATGATTGTTGCATAGATGTTCTATCTTTGTTGTAGAATAAAACTAGAAATCTTATATTCTCTCTAAAATCTTTCACAATTGAATTATATTTCTGATTTAAATTTTCTGATTTAAGTTGTTATCCCAAAATGTCTACCAGAGAGAGCTAAATAACATAATTCACTTTCTCTAATTTTAGAATCATGTAAATTTGCGCAATCATCAATAATAAATAATTTATTAGATCCTTTATAAATATCTAATGTAATTTTTATACAATTATCTAAATTTTCTTTTACTGTTTTAGGGTCTAATATAATAAACTTTTTTATCTTAACTATATCTCTATTATATGTTTTATTCATTTCATATGTAGGACAGAATAATATTATATTATCAAAATGATTTTTATAAATAGTTTCTAACAAATCTAATATGAAGTGTGTTTTACCACAATTTGTAACTCCAGTAACTAACATATTATGTGGTTCAAATATAAATAAATCTTTATTCATTTATTCTTTTAATTTTACTAGATAAAATCCATTCATTAAATTTATCATCATATCCTTCATATTTCACCAAAGAATACTTTTTTCCTTTAAGAGTTTTTGTTTTCAATACCTTTTCTATTTTGTATTCTATTTCATCTGGATTTGGTACTAATGATAATTCTTGTTCATAAAAATAACCTAATATTTCTTCATCTTTTAAATCTTCTAATTTATAAACAAAAGGTTTAGTTAATATTATCTTTTTAATCTTGAATATTTCTTCAGTAAAATTAGAGGTATAACCTTTATAAAATGTTTTTCGATATTTAGAAATTCTAACATGTTGTCCTATTTTAAATTTAGGTTCTCCAAAATCATGTGTAACAAATGCTCCATATAAATTATTCCAAACTATTTCCGAATTATCTTCTTTTCTAGCTTGTATGGGTTTCATATTTATAGAACTATGTTTAGAATTATTATAACCTTTCACTAAATCATCTAACACATCGATATATTTATATGTTTCATTAGCGGTGAAATATTTCCACATTCTAGTTTTCAATGTTTTATTAAATCTTTCTATAACAGATGCTTTTTTATCTGAATGTGTTGAAAAATATTCTACTTCGTTATCAGATAATAGTTTTTTAAAATGTTTGTTATAAAATTCTTTACCTTCATCAAATTGTATTTTATCTGGAATAGCTTCTTTAAATATTAATTTGAAAGAATTTGTAACTTCTATACCAGTTTTATTTTTGATTGGAATTGACCATGCGTATCTACTGAATATATCTATAACATTTAGTATCCAAAAATATCCTTTGTTATATTCTTCTAAGTTTTTCATGTCAATTAAATCAGCTTGCTATTGTTGGTCAATATATGAAACCATTACTTTTCTTGTTAAATATTTTTTATCCATCTTTTTATGAATTTGATATGTGGGTTGATTTTGTAACCATGATTTTAATTCACTATATTTTATTTTTTCTTTATCAGATTTAATTTTATTCCATAATTCTGAAACACTTGAATATGATACTTCACTTTCTGGGTTGTAATATAAATCTCTTAAATATTGTTCTTTTTTCATCATATTTTAATCCATTAATAATATTTTATATTTATTTTCATTTGATTTATTTTCTGGTATGATAGGTTTATCATCAGAATCATCTTTATCATCAGAATTGAATTTTGATTTATATATTACACCGGAGAATATAATAATTGTGATTAACCCAATTGTAATATATAAGTAATTATTTCTTCCACTATTAGAAGAATTAGATGGATTATTATTTGAATCAATACCAGATTCATTTATATCAGTTAATTTCTTTTTCTTAGCTTTTTTTAATTCTGATGATCTTTTACCTAATTCTCTTGCCCATTTAATTTGTTTCTCGGATCTAGCCTTTTTCTTAACTCCATCACTCATTTATTTTAGTTAATTTTTGTTCTGATTCATCTTCTGTTTCGACGTTTGGTTGTAGTACATCTGTTTCGTTCTTACCTGATTTATATTCCATAGGTTTGATGTTCGAAAATGTTATGACACCAGTAGAAATCAATGTCATAACCGATCCTAATTGGAATGAAGCATATCCAACCCATTTTTGTAATTCAGTCATAACTAAATAGTCATTTTTCAAATCATTATATAATTTATTTTCATCATCAATTGGTATTAGCCGGTTACATAATTTTGAATAACATTTGATAATACCATCACTTATAGAGTCGTTTATTCTAGCTAATCTTGACTCTTCATAAATCTTAAAATATTTAATTACTTTATCGGGTTTCATAGAGTCTAGTTCTTGAAAAGTTATTATTTTTCCTAAGAAGTCCTTAGATTTCCCGCCAGCAATTAATAATTCAAGATGATGCTTACAATATAAATAGTATTCATAATCTATATTGTTATTAACTTGAGCACAATTAGTTGCAACTGTATCTTTATTATCACTTATACCCAAATCATCTAATGTCTTTTCAATATCAATACTATTCTTATTAGATTTCTTTGACATTTATATTAGAGAAAAAAAGCAAAAAAAATATTATAAGTATTCTTCAAATGATACTAGCTAGTTAAAGCTAAAGAATTCTAGTATTAGTTATTGTTTTTTTAGTATTTTTTATTTGTGATATAAAGTATTCTTTTTTGAAAAGAAAATATTAAAAATTAAAATAGAAATAATGGCTAGTTGAAGGTATGTAATTTTTATTATATTTTATTTGAGATATATTATTCTTTAACCACTCATTAAAGACTCAACATATTGTTCATTATTTGGATTATTGTTCCATAATTCAATAAATTTCTTTGCTTTTGTTAACTGTTCCAAATATAACTGTAAATCTAGTTTATTAGATTTGGTTTGATTTTCTTTCTTTTCTGAAGGCCTTAAATTTTTCCAACCCCAAATAAGTTTTTTATTGTATTCATCATTCATGTTAAATTTAGATATTGGTAACACGTGATCAATGTGGTAATAATCCCCATAATTATCTATATTCATTTTATCATCGAATTGAAATATTATCCATGATTTGAGAAATTCATCTGAACAACCCAACAAATTAGATAGTGTTTCTGAATGTGTTTCTTTGTTGAATAATTGTGTTATTCTAGTCCTTAAGCATTGTTTCAATCTAAAATTAAGATCTGTTTGATATCTTTCTCTCATATATTTTGTCATATAATAATTATGATGTTTTATATTATCTTCTCGATATTGTTTTGTGTATAGTTTAGCACAAGTTTTACAACAATTTTGAAAACCATCTTTGCTAATCTTACGCTTACTAAATTCTGTTATAGCTAATTTATCTAATTCACATTTAGAACACTTCTTGTAGTATATGTTTATAACGCTAGTGTTATTTGTAATATTGATAGTTTGTGGTTGTTCTGGTTCCATTTATTATACATATTTTTTTACTAAAACTGATTTATTTTTGTTCGAAATCTATGTGCTGCTCTTTTCAATTCCTTGTTCTTTTTCATTCCTCGCCGCCGTAGTTGATAAATCATTTCGGATCCTTGATATCAAAATCATACAAGCGGCCGGACATTTGTGGCCGCTTCTCAATACGCATGCGTCAATTATAATTATATCTATTACACAAATTCCATCAGTTGCAATATCATAATTATTTCTATTACACAAATTCCACCAGTTACAATAACACAATTATATAATTATTACACAAATTTCATCAGTTACAATAACACAATTATATAATCATTACAAAATTGAATCAGTTTGCAATACAAAGCGGCCATTTGTGGCCGCTTCTCAATACGCATGCGTCAATTACAATTATATCTATTACACAAATTGAAACAACCGAACATACTTGTAAATATATTATGTAAATCTGTACATCATTTAATTTATAACCCCCCCCCCAACCAAAACTTCTTAATTTCTAAATTATTTTCTAACATTTTTTCAATTTCCGGTAAGTATTTAATAATTTCAACAAATGATAAATTTAATAATTGGAATTTTTTATATCTAAATAATCTACCTACGCTTCTTAATTTTCTATCGTGTCTAGCGCCAATTCTTATATATTTTTTAACCCAAGCCCCCCAAGAAATCCCCTCAGTTTCTTTATCAAACATTGAAAACCCCCTATTTAAATAATCCCCAAAAATAATATGGTCCCATAAATGTTTTGATTTTTTAAATAACAAGATTCTATAATTTTTTTTTTAATAAGACAGTTATTTCGTCAAATGATACTATTCCTTCTATTTCTTTAAAACTTACATCTTTTTCATTTGTTAATTTTGATTTCAAAAAATTGTGTAACTCCTTTCCACTCAGTTTCTTTTTAGTTTTTGCTACTTTTAATCCTAATAATATTTCGAGATTGGTTGTTGGTCTTTTCGGCAACGGCGGCACACTAGATTGATTGTTTTTTATAATTTTTTCTAAAATTGATGTCATTTCTTTGTAGTATTCCAAATGTTTTTGAACTTCTTGTATAGTTCCTTTGTCGTCTTGTGATTCTCGCGCTTCTTCACCCATTTCTATTGGGTCAATATCCATTGCGTTTGATTCCACCGCTTGAGTTTCAAGATTTATTCCTGTTAGGTCCACCGATAGAGGAGTATCTTGTGTTTTAAGATTTATTATTGTTGATTCCTCAGATAGAGTAGTATTATGAGAATCTTCTGTTCCTTCCATAGATAGATCTTTAGTTTCTCTGTAGTTTTTGTATCCATACGACATTTTTGTAATCTAAAAGATAACGTGGTAATGATGGAGGAACCGCAACTACGATATTAAATGATATTTTCAAGTCTATCGTTTCTAATTATTATAACTTATAATGGTTTATCTAACGTAAAATAGAAATTACTTAAATACACTAAAGGTTTTATATTTAGTGACCCCTTTTCCCGACTTCTTAATAACAACAAAAAACAGTACTTACATTTACTTCAAGAACCGGAAACTGTTAGTTATTACGCAATAAACGCTGTTATGGTAACTCTAGTTTGTGTGTGTTTAATTTGACTCTGGGTCTAGTTCCACAGTTATCTAAAAGATATATCAAAATATAAATTGCTACACATAAATATATTTAAAGGTTTCATATTTAGCGATTTTAAAAAACAAAAACTGTACTTACATTTAACTCGCGAACTGTAAACTGTATATGATGTGGTGTTTATGAGACTGTTATGATACAGCGTTTATGAGAATATCCTGGTTATGACACAATGTTTATGAGACTATATCCGTTGAAAAGCGATCGATATATGCTGGTATTTCGTTCTGTGTGTGTATACGCAACTAATTGCTTTTCACCCGTAGACTGTTAAGCGTCTGATGTGCGCGCCTATTTATACTATTCTATGCTCAGAAACATCTAGAACAAGTGTGTTGAGACTTGTGAATTATGAGACTTTTGATTGGTTAGAGCTTAATTGTCCAGAAACATCTAAAAAACGCGTTGAGACTTGTAAATTATGAGATTTGTGATTCGCTAACGTCCGCCGTATGATGTATAATACACAACGCGTTGAGACTTGTAAATATAGTTGAAAAAAATCAATAATAAAGGCATGTAGATCAATGAAATTAATTAACTCTTTACAATTGAAATATAAGCTGGTAACATATGTTTATTAGAGCTAATACAACCAACTATATAGCTGAGTATTATCGGGTGTTTATAACGATTCAACGTATTTTTCACTATGTGTTGAGTTCCTTAATTCGATAAATGTTTTTGCTTTAACCAACTAGACTAAAAACAAATGTGTTATAGTTTTATTGTGTCTTGCTTTTTTTGAGACTTGTCTATATCGATATTACATGTTGGGCAGTAGTATTTATTTGCTTCCATTTTAATACTATATTTTTTATTAAAATTGATTTTAGAAGTTCAATGATTTAAATGTTATTCATATATATGAATATTTTAAGAGTAATAGGGATAATAGGCTTTCGTATCAAAGGTTGAAGGGGCGAGTGAGTAAAAAATGAAAATAATAATAATTTATAGTTGAATTAGGAGTGTGCGCGACTAATTCAACTGTAAATTATTATTATTTTCATTTTTACGAGCTCGACCCTTCGACCTTTGGTATGAAAGCCTATTATCCCTATTACTTATATTGGATGCATTGAGCTGAGCCTTGGAATAGTAGATGCCAGCGTTTCTATCTTCTGCCTTGTAGTACTGGATACCCCATATCACCAGAGAGTTCCAGTTTTGCTCGGTATGAATGTTCTTCTGGAGATACGAGATCTTGAAATTTACCGTCGATTTGGCAGTGCACTAGGAATTTTTCAGCTGATAACCAGCAATTGGATATCGTTCGGTGTACCAAAGCAGTAGTTATTCCGCCAAATTCGCAGATGGTCATCCATGGCATTCGAAGATGTAAGAGAACAGACACAGGATAGCAAATTATTACGTGTGATGAAGGAAGTAATATTCCCGGTAATCTTTTATTGGTACCTTCGGTAAGTAATTTAAGTTTGACTCAGTCCAGCAGGGAGTGTTATCATCAGAAATATAGATACTCGCTCAGTGACCATTCCATCGAAGGCTGTTTTATGTTCCTTGCAGAATGGCACATCTGTTCATCCTGTGTGCAATAACACTTGTCTGGATCACAACTCCCCAGATATATCAGACGATGATTTCTTGAATTTGTTCGCATTTGAGAAGTCAACTGGGCTCACCAGCGATGAATTGAAGATTCAGAAGGAGGTCCTCGTCAAATGGAGAAAGGTTTTTGCGATCGGTGACCTGCATATGGGTAGGACCAATGTCTTGCGGCATGGGATGTCCGACAGTACTCCTTTCAGAGAACGGTATCGTCGAGTTCCGCCCGGGATGATAATTCGGCATTCTCATTCACCATTTGCATCTCCGATTGTACTCGTCAGGAAAAAGAATGGAGAAAACCGTTTCTGCATAGACTACAGGACCCTGAATGCTCGAACTATTCGTGACCAATTTCCGCTTCCACGTATTGATGAACTCATTGACAGCATGGCAGGTGCCCGTTACTTTGCCAGCCTCGACTTGGGGAGTGGCTACTGGCAAGTAGAGGTGGCAGAGCAGGACCGCAAAAAGACGGCATTTAATGTAGGCCCAGGTTTCGGCTTTTATGAGTTCAACGTACTGCCTTTCGGCCCCACGAATTCGCCATCAACCTTCCAAAGGCTTATGGAGCGGTGTCTTGGAGATTTAAACCTGAAAGGAAGCTGCGTATACATTGACGACATAAGCGTACACGCCGTTTACTTCGATTAATACATCACCAAGCTTGAAGAGGTGTTTGAACGCTTGTACATCGCTGGTCTTAAGTTGAAGCCATCCAAGTGCGCATTTGGACTCGAAAGTATGATCCATCTTGGCCATAAAGTATCGGCTGCCGGGATTGAGCCGGATCCCTCCAAAATTGAGACCATTGCTGAAGTTCGGAGTTTCCTTGGCTTTTCCAGCTATTATAGGAAGTTCATCAGGGGTTACGCCCAGGTTGCCAAACCACTTACGGAACTTTTGGTTGGATGTACTGGCAAAGAAAACAAGAACTCGCCGGTAAACTGGACAGAAGACTGTCAGAAGGCATTCGAACTGCTGAAGGAAGCATTGGTCACTCCTCCAGTCTTAGCCTTTGCCGACTATTCTCGAGAATTCGAATTACACACCGACGCTTCGAGACAAGGCCTAGGTGCAGTACTTTATCAGCGACGCCTAGGGGACGAGAAGTTACACGTCATTGCGTACGCCAGTCGAACCTTGAATAAAGCAGAACGGAATTACGAGGTACACAAGCTGAAATTTCTTGCCCTCAAATGTGCCTTAGATAAATTTCATGATTATGTTTACGTTAGCAAGGTTCATGTGAAGACAGATAATAATCCTCTCACGTATGTCTTGAAGACTGCAAAGTTGGATGCCACCGCTCATAGATGGTTACAGTCTATTTCTACGTATGGTCTCGAAATTGAGTACCGCAGCGGCTCAAAGAACATCGATGCCGACACCTTATCTCGATTGTACAACTCTGACGTTATCTCAGCTATTTACAAAGCCAACAGAGTGGATGAAGATCCCGGTGATGAAGGCAGCAATGAGATTGACCTTGAGATCGGACAGCATGAATCTGTGGAATTACAGGAAGATGACCCATGCATTCGAAGGGTTCAATTATCTGGAAAATGGCACAGTGACATTGAAAATCGTACTGATGATGTAATTGAAGACAATGCAATTATAGTAGGTCGTGAGGAAGAAACCGATTTTGGGGACAATGAAGTAGTCGAGGAAGTTGGCCTGCAACGAAGTAGGAGGGAACGACGTCCTCCAGCATGGTTGAATCTGGCTCTTCTGTTACGTCATCGCGATTCAGGTTAAGTAAGTTCTGGTATTTGAGATCTGAAAGAGTTTTGAGATTTTATGAATTTCATACATGTAGTCGGTCATTAATTAAAATCAAAACAAAAAAAATAGTAAAAGCATACAATACATACATATATCTTTTTGAATCACGTTTGTTGCCATCTGAGGACAGACTTTTCCTTGGCTGAGGAAGGATTGTTGATTCATCCTACATGTATTAATATCGTTGTTTGTAAATTTCGTGTGTTTGTATTTATTTGAGGTATTGATGTAGTATTCTGTTATTTTTCATGTGATGGGGATTTTATGTTCCTCAGATATGTTCCTCAGTTTGCTCGTCATATTCAATTATGTATGTTCTGAGTTTGTGGATGTTATGGAGATGTAGGGATCTAAAAGTGTTTGGGGTCGCATTCGACCAGTTCCTTTCGGTATTTAGCTTTCCTTAGTTTTCATCGCTCAAACCTGGTTGTCAGATGATCAGTGACCGCCATGTTTGAGAGATCAATTGTGAAGAAATAAATTATATGTTTACAGAGACTATTGATAATTTGTTTATTCCTTCTTCTTCAGGTGAGAATTATTTATTCTTATTCGTGAATTCTATCTTGCATTTGTCCACCTTATTATTTAGAAAATTTATCACTTTGGTAATTTTGTCGGGACTTTTAAAGTTGAATAATCCGATTCTTGTATTGGCAAATTCAATATGGCTATCTCTAGTCTGTGTAAATGTTAAGTCATAATTGAATTGGTGCTATGTATTGTAAGTCAATGTGACTTATAAAATGGTTTTAATGTTTATATGGGAGATGATCAGTGACCGCCATGTTTGAGAGATCAATTGTGAAGAAATAAATTATATCTTTAGAGAGACTATTGATAATTTGTTTATTCCTTCTTCTTCTTCAGGATCACTTAGGGCGTGTTATCCCGCCGCCTTGGAAGCCTTCGACCATCTTTTTTCCATCGAGTTAATCGGGAGTTCGAACTTACGACAGGAGCCGCAAGTGCTCTCATAAGAGTACACGGGCAACCCGCTTTTCACAGTATTTTTCTACTACTGCCCGTACAAGCGTAGTGACGGCAACTTTCTCGCTGTGTACCCGGAGTCTACTGTGTGTGGACTAGAGTCTGTGTGCCTCCGGGACTGTGTCCTGTTGCCTGCTGTGCGTGGGCTGAAGGGATGTGCGCCCCGGAGTCTGCTGTGTGTGTGATAAAAGAATGGACGAATCGTTGCGTTTTAAAAATTAAAAACAAATAAAAGTAAAGAGTATTAATGAATTGGGAGTTCTTCTATTTTTTCGGTTTTCTGATCTGTTTCGGCTATTTTATTTAGCGCATTTTCATCTCCATGGAGAGTTTAGTCGCACTCGCGTGATTTAGTTTGCTTTAGTTTTAGTTCGTGCGAGATGCGTGACAAGTACCCTACATTTTAGTTGTATGCGATGTTTTATGTTTCATGTTTTACGCCGCCTTTTGACTACTCAGATTTTCACGTTCTTAGTTCTGTTTATGGCTGGTCAGCTTCTTTTTGCATTTGCCCTTGTATTCCATGCGTCTTACTTGATGATGAGCAATGTCTTTTACCGTTTTCCAAGGTGGAAATAGCCGATTGCATAGGATTTGAGCGTCTTAAACCCGTCGGTTGTTTACACTGGTAGTTAGATCGTCTATCAGTTTAGATTTGTTGTTTTATCGTGTCCTTTTTTCAACTCTCTTGCCGCGGGCCTCTTAGTGTCCGTTGTCATGGCTTCGGTCATGTATGCTGGGGGTTGGTTTAGTATACTCCTTTTAAGTTGCCTTTGGGATACGGTACGATCTCTTTTGAGGGTGTGGATTCTATTTTCTGGCGATGCTTGTGATTACCGTTGGGTAACTTTTGAGGGGTTGCTTTTCCTTCCCACTGGTCACGTTACCGCTGCCGATGATGCTTATAAACCATTGTACGTTATTTTTCCTCGAGCGTTTAGGGAAGTTTAGTCCCGTAGGGCTTTTACATGTGTTAACAGTATTGTTTCGTTGCGCTTGCCGTTTAATCTTTTGTTCAATTCGGCTTTATTGTTTGTGTTTGGGTTTTGGCATGTTAGTTTTGGGGGTTTTGCGATGCCTTTTCGAAGTATTTGGGGCCATCGCTTGTTAGGCCCCGGTTTTTTCCCGTATCTATACATTTCTGTAGTATGTCCGCACAACAGGGAATGAGAATATTATACTATTCTCACTACGTAGCGCTGGGGACTGACGGAAGAAGTCAGTTTGGCTTTGGTTGAGTTGGTAAGGCCAGCTGTGCTGTTTGGTGGAGTTTCTTAGTGTAGGGGAATCAAAAAGAAAAAAAAAACTGGAAAGTCATTGTGGTTATCGCTCCTTTGTGCAAGCATACTGCGGTCCCGTTTTTTCCCATATCTATATATTTCTGCAGTTTGTCCCCACAGCAGGGAGTGAGAATATGATACAAGCAGGTTACGAGTTCCAAAAGATAACTAACCCACATACCAATACTAAATGTTAACTTTTCGATAAACACCGAACTTGAATCAATGTATATTGTTTGAAAAATGAATTACAGGTGCGCGAATTTTTGCTAACTATTTGCTATGCGTGTGACGTCATACAGCTGCTATACGGTTAATACAAAGTGCCCCGTAAACACACATTATCAGTTTTTTTCAGTTTTTACTCGATTCCAACTAAATTCATGTATAAACATTGTTATTATCATCTTCATCGTCATAACTGTAACCATTTGAATATAATCAAGATATACCAAAATGTTTCCTCTTTAAAGTAGTGCGGTATCCGACGAAGTAAACAAACCACTAAGACGAGATTTTAACAGTATCTGGTAAATTCACCACGCCTCAAAATGTCCAAACATTATTGCTCCATACATAGTTAATATAATTAACACGGATATTACAGTTATTAATTATAAAGTGACAAGATTGCGTTATATGCATACAAAAATGAACCTACACCTACGACCATCCACATATACATGACTATGGCAATAACGTTTGGTAAGCATTTGCCATTAAAAAAAGGTGTCAAAGTTAAGAGAGCCCTACTATAAAGCATACAACGTTTCGTCGAAATCAGTCTTACCACTTTACTGATATGACTATTCATAACATGTTCCAGTAGATCAATATTGGTTACTAGGGTTATAGTGTACTGATGTAGCAAGTTTATTTGATTTCTAAATGCGATACTATTTTGGTGTTGACACCGAACCGTTGCCTATAAGCTCTTAATATCAATCACAACCTTTCTATTTCCGATTTTATTGTCATTGTATCCGATCCGTATCCGATATTGTATAGTGCCAAAATGAAATATCCTATATTTAGATGAATTCATGGAATTTGCCAATGATGACGTCATTATTCGATTTCGATTTCGCAATCACCAGTGCAGTGGAGAATACTAGTTGCAAATGGGCTCACTTCAAATTGTTTTTTTACAGCATTCTAAAGTCGATATGGGTTAGAATAAATATTCAACACATTACTAAAAGATGTAAGACAAGGTAAAAGATGTATTATACAAAACAGCATTCTTTGGATTTGGTGGCATTTACCTTTTAAACTAGGATCCATCTGGGATACCATGCCCACATAGTATAATGCTTTTCAATCGGACGACTCCAATTCAACACCCCCTGTGGTAAACATATACAATAGCCAACGATCTTAAAACCCCCATTATCATAGAACGGATGATGTGAGCTTTTGATCTTCAATACTTATCCAAATTAACTTGATTTCGTCCACGGACGGACGGACGGACGACGGATTAAAACTGAACGCAATGCCCCTGCTGGATTTAAAGTACAATTTGGGCTAAAATTAATCTATGGCCATCCACAGTGACAATCTTAATTGAACTTACTCATACAAATTCACCAATTCAAATTCATATAGCTTTACTACTAGGTCATGATTAGGTGTGCCCTCACTAACCAACCCCTCTAAAATTGCAACACTAAGTTCACATATTGTACTGATTATTTATTAAAAATAGTCCTCTTTGATTCATAGAAATTGAGGCGTTTTTCTTCGTACCTGGATTTTCATTATATGTGGTATTCATCGAATTAAAAGTCTTGTGTAAAATGGCACCGACCTATAAGGCTTGAAACTTAAATAAATTCGATCAATAAAAGGTTTTTGACAGTTATTTGTCTTTTATTTCTCTAATCTTCATCGACGCTTCTTCTAACGTTATCTTATATTGTCTGAAAGAGCCCACTATCGCTACGATATGCGCTGGTATAGATGGCGCTGGCAGTCGAGAATCAGCTGATGGGAATATGATATCGAGGAGATCGCAAAAACAGTCGCCTAGCAACTGCGATGTATAGTCTAGTTTCATTCTTCTCCGCCTGGTGGAGCTAGAGCGCTGTAATCCCTGGCCGGATTTCTTAAATGAAATATCACATTCCGACATCGTCCTGCCGATTGGTTTCTCCTTTTCACCCAAACGACAGATTTTGATATGTTCCTCGTGTTCAATCTCGCCACTAGACGACATCTCTTTAATCTGTGGATGTAATATAAGAATGCAGTTAAATATCACATGACATGGTCCACGTTAATTCGTCCAATTAACAGACATTGCGAACCAACCAATCATAATAGTTGACGCTTCCATTCGGGAAGGTTGACAAGTGTAAACTAATCAATCATGATGGTTGAAACTTGCAGGGTTGATTGAACTTACCCAAATATCAGCAGCTGAACAGCCCTGAAATTGACTTCCCGCTTTCTCCAAGGCGCCAAAACCCTCAGCAATTCCTAACGCTACAGTATATCGAGTGAGCAGTGACGGGTGATGAGTTGAGAGGTATGTCGCAAGGTTACACTGACATCGCTCAACCACTATCCACAATTCGCTATAACTGGGCATCACGAAGTTATATACCTTCAACACATTTCCATGTTCTATTGGACAGATCTTACTAAAATGCATGACAACATTCTAGGTAAAAAAAATTTCAGCTTTTCTATAACTTATTACTTGCGAATACAGTAATATATTACCAGGTTTTTTGAAGGTTTTTAACTCTCTGCCTCCAATTCGACAATTTCCGTTTCCGGGGTGAAGTACGTGCCATGAAGTTTTCCATTTTGTTTTGGGTGAGGGGCAGTGAGCTCTTCTCAGCGGAATCGAGTGAGAAGTTAATTCTGGGAGCCGCCCTAAAATCAACAAACACTGATAAGCACTCTAATGGGACCCAAAGATTGCAATAGGCGGTTAGTTTAATTTCTAGGGGCTGACATTATTTATTGATTGCAGTAGCCAATGTTACTTAGGGTAACTACACGCTTTGCCGTAATGACCCGTGATGAACCCCACAACTATAGTGACGTCTAACTACTAGATCTAACACGTGGGTTGTTTATGAATCGATTCACAGCATTGGCGGATACTGGCCAAGTAGAACAACCACTGGTTTCTTGGTGAATTCGGGCTTGTATTGGGCCCCGACTGATACAAATTCTATATATTATATTAAGGTTCGCAAATCATATTTGTTTACCTCGTGACGTCATCTTTCTGAAGTACAAATGCCATTATTGATTTAGGGTTCTTAGAATTGGCACGTTCGATATTGTAGGTGCGAGGCTCGTCGTGGATCACTGGTCCTAACTGGAATAGACATACATCAAATGCAATCCCAGTATACGTGTGATTTTTGAAACAAAGGACGCCGTTACGTACAGTTACATCGCCGAATATGACCGAGTTGATACTAGCTTGTGCAAAAACCTCCATCTCAACCAAATGGTCTTCATTCACTTGTCCCAAGAATATCGTTGATAGTCCACATACCGACGCGCTTCTCAAATACCTCTGCCTTAAAATCAAAGTTAAACGTTGAAATATATAGATTCCTCGACGAAAGTCAGTTGTATTTTTGAGTCTTTTTTTCTGGTTAGAATTGTCTCTTTTTTGCTTTGTGAATGTGCCTTCAATATTCGAGCTTCGGCTTTTCTACGTAGGTGTCATTGCTGTTGTGTTAGAATCATATTTTGTATGCAATGATAGATATTGTAACACTCTCCGAGTTTATTTATACTTGTAATATTCAATTGTAATTCATTTAGAAATAAAGATGATGAAATAAAAACAAATACAATGAATTCTCAATGACGAATTCGAGAAATACCTTTGTAAACATGCGTTGAATTCGTCGTGAGTTTCTGATAGCACCAGTGCACACGCGTCGCACAGTTGTTTACCGAGCTCAGGTAGGATTTGTTTCGGAAATATATGAATTAGTTCCTCAAGCATTGCCACTTTCATTTGTTCCAGATTCTTAGCTATCGAATGAACCCTGCTCAAATATTCATTCAGATAAAAAACGACTGTAATTGACAGGGGAGATCTTTTCAAGAGAGGCAAAGGTTTTGCATTGATATGGCCAAAAGTATGGCTCCAACTACAGTTACCATAAAGATAGCTCTCCAGCAACCCTAGGCCATCAATATCTCTGAACAATGCAGCAAACGACCGACAATGTATGAGTCCAAAATTTGTAAGTATTGTCTGGGCAATGCATTTAACTAGTGGTGACCAGTCAAGCGTGGTAAATAGAAACCTGTCATCATTCTGAGCAGATAACAAAATGGTTCATTTAAGAAAGAAAATCATAATTACCTTTCCAACATGTTCTTCATTAGTTCAGATCGCACAAGTTTTTGAAAGTATTTCTCGGTTGTTTTCCAAACTGTGTCCACGCACTTCTGTTGGAATTTCTGTAGCGGCGACGTCGCCAGTAACAGCCCATAACTAGCTGCAAATTCATCTGCCGTAGTCTGTCCACCTTCCTCACATATTTCAACAACTAAACATACTAAATTGTACTGTAGCATTCGTTGCATTTCCCGTTTGATGTAGCCTAACAGCGTATCTAGTATCGACAGGTACATCAGTATTAGTTTGTCCTTGTTGCAGTTTTCATTGTGCGGAAACCATGTTCTAGTTAGTTCGACGATTTGAGGATTCAATTTCGACAAAATCAACTTCAACGTGTTTGAACTAGAGGTTATATACTTCGCTGACCAAACTCGGACCAGAGTCGTGAACGCGCTTTGCAAAATCAACAGAGTCGAACAGTTCTCGTCGAAAATGGCGAATTTTTTCGATATTCTATGACGGACATTTTGTTCGACGTTTTCCGATTCGACGTTCGCTCGTTCATTCTCGGCCAAGATCGAATTTTCGTTGCGAACGAAATTCAAACATCGATGCAACGGAGACATGGCGTCCTCGTATATGCACAGTATCTGCTCGGAAATATTCTCCACCAAGATGGTGACTATATTCCTGACCATGCGGTCGTACTGACGGATAAACCATTCGTCCATCGCAGCACCAGGTCCTTTCTTTCTCTTGGCTCGTTTATAGTTTAGGGCCGACACGCAACTGCACCATCTCGATTCGTCCAGTTTCACATCGCCGACTCCCTCGCCAGCTTCGTTCGGTATATACATCAAATCGTCTTTCATTTGTTTATACAAGAGTTCGATGTCGTTCTTAAGACAGTCGAATTTCTTACCACGCTCTTCGTCGACGTTATAGCCGTCGGGTGTGTCCATTTCTACGTTTTTACGAGATATATCGCACTTTGAGAAGACGAATTTTACTTTGATTTCCGACTCGTCGAGCAGCCATTTTATCATTTCTCTGTCCTAAAATAGAGGACAGACCTAAAATTATTCGGCATATGTATAGTTTTATTACAGGGAACGTGACCGATCGTGAATTCGATTAGTCTGGCCACTGAATCTGGTACCACATTCGTTGGCTAAAACTGAATTGGCACGAATATATGACGAGCTCTATAACTATTGCCGAATGGTTGCTGTAACTGAATCGACTTTCAGTGTATCGGTTGGGTGCAACGTGCGATCCCGGTTCGATCACGTTGAGTGCGCGTAATGTAATTGCTTCCCTATCGTTACGTTGTCGTTCCCCATCGTTCTTGTGATTGGGATCTTATTATATTTTTTTTTCATTTTTCGTATGAATAAAATCATAATCTACAATAGATACCCATTTATCTACTAGAAGGCATGCATTGTTTCAAAGAAAATAGATTAAAACCAAGCAGCCGTTTCAACGGGTTTCTGTTAAATTCGACATATGAATGAATTCTCACTCATTCGACTCTACAATGAACACAACCCCCACGACTGTGACTGGGTTCGATTGATAATCGACGCCTACCTGTAGTGACATCCGCCTGACTCCGTCTATCACATACACAATAAGAGGGCGAGCCACGTGACCGGAGGCCTTGCTAACCAGACTCTTCACCAGATTATCCAATCCATCGCTTTCCGATAATCCGGGAGTATCGATAATCTGTATACCAGTTTTGAGAACTTCGTTATTGATGAAGACGTCCAGAATACGATTAACATTTTTCTGGGTCGGCGAACCGAGGTCTGGTCGGACGTACGCGTGGTCGATTTTCAGTTTATCCAACTCGGTCCTCGTGTCGGGGACGATCTCTTCAGTACCGTCGATATTCGACGATACTAGCTGATAAAACGGCTTCAGATTGGTGTAATTCAATCGGGTGATACGCGCCGTACAGGGCAACTCCTTCGACGGCAGCAGATTTTTAGTTCCTAAAATCGTGTTGATTAAAGTGCTTTTTCCGCTATTTAAAGCACCGACGAATATAACCGATGGTTTGAAGCATCCGGACTCGGCGGCGTTTTTGAAACGATTCAGATTGGCTTCCTCGCTCGTCGTGCACAGACTACTAATTAGAGTTTCGCTGTCATGATTAGGATTTAAAGACAACGCAGTTTTGAACTTGTTCCAAATTTCTAACGTGTCCGAAAGAAATTCTAATGACGTGTCGCACTTGCGTAGAGAATCCATTATTCGAGACCATGCGAATGAATCGATGCGTTCTGGATTCTTGGATTCGCCCGTGTCTGCCATCGCGTTTGCTTTGTGCCTGGTACCGCTGAGTGAAGACTAACTTTATGTCTCAACTCACTCAAGAATGTCCCCGATCTCGAAATAACTAGTAACTGGTTGAAACTGGTACTGTACGCCCTGTACGAAACTTACTTGTACGCCTGGCGCTTATTGAACCGGCACTTTTTCTGATCATTGCAATTCGTGTATATTAAAACTGGTCAAGTTAATTCCGACTTTCTTACATACCAGCAAGGTCCTGTTACCTCTGAAACCGACACTTTCGCTGATCACTGCCTTGTGCCTAATACAATACGTGTATAATCGTATTTGATATACGTGTATGTAATGCAAGTAGAGATAACTATGACCCGATAAAATCACTCTAGTGTTTAGTGGTTTTCCCGTTTATCACATGTCACGTATATATATACGTCCTACATTACAGGTCATTAGCGCAGTAGAACTGATTAACGTCATTGCTATTTCATGGTATTCGAAACAGACGCGCCGATCAATGATTATATTCCTGGTTAACTGCAGTCTATTATTGAGCTTCATTAAATTTCATGATGATTGGCTGAACTTATGCATGGTAGAATCTTGTATTCCGGGTTCACGTTTATTTCACGTATGATTATGTCATTAACAGATATGTAACGCTATTGCGGGAAAAAACAAGGCGCACCGAAAAATGTGATAACAAGTATGAGAAAATTCACAACTTTTCGAGTCCAGAACAATCGCGAACTCAACGGGAAAAGTGTTATGATAAGTTTTTCTAAACTGATCAGAATGATGCACCAGTTTCGAATTTGTTGAAATATATAATACGGTCCGATAGCAACTTGAATAAATTCACAACCGTAATGCCAGTCATCAATGCGTAAGATAACTCCTCCTAAATGTATGTGCAGGGCATGCAGAGGGCACAGGTCTTAACGTCGGGTTTGAGCATAGTAGTCGATGAAGAAATATTTGTCAAATCCATGCTCTTCAAATTTTACCGTGTGTCGTCAGTGATCCCCGTCTAGCAGTGGCAAGGTTGATTTTAGGAATGACGTCAGTCGCGGTGATACGCCCCTCATTCAGAAACAGTTTCACAAAGTTCTACTCTGCAATCTTCGCACAGAAATACGCACTTGATACGGTTGAGAGCAAATTCTAAGAACCGAAGGTCACTCGATTTTCGAGTTCTATTGGAATAAAACAGGTACGGATTTAGATACATAACAAGTATCTGTATAACCGATATCGCTATGTAAATGGGTTTGAAATCAATTTTATTTCAAAACGCCCTTTCTTCACGAGGGAATCGAAAGAAATGTGACTTCGTGGGCGGTCGGGTTTAGAAGACATTAGACATAATCCTAATAGCCTGCTAAGTGGGGCCCAACTGTACAAAGGTTCGTCCAAAGGTTGTCCTTAATCTTGAGACTGATTCAAAGTTGTTAAATTGGCTATAGTGAACTACGATAGTCTTGATTGTGCAACTGGCTCCATCAGGATCCAGTTTCAATAGTTGCTTAAAACGTTTAAGATTGAATATTGTTGTCCTCATTGAAAACAGTGAAATAAACAATGACAAATAAAACAAATAATAATTAGTTCAACTTTTTTTCAGGAAAATGGCCTCCATTATACCAACATTACTTGTATAGGGCTTTGTACTTTGGCGCAGGGTGGACGGGGTGCGACAACGAAATTTCAAAGATCTAGAAAATTAAAACCTGATTGAATATGTGCTTTATCGAATTGATGGCTAGTTGTTTAAACAATCCTCAGTTTCATCCTCAGCAGAAGCGAAGCCCACAAACTGTGAGAAGAATTCGATATGATTATTATCTTACTATAATTTCTTGTGCAAAGAATATGAAATAAGCATCAATATGTGCAACGGGCTGAAATATATATGAGTGGTTTGGAATCTATTTTATTCCGTCGGTTTTGGAAGTGGTTGCAATGGTATAGACACCATTTTCCCCGGAAGCTGGGCTTTGGAGGGATTGACGTGTCTCGCATAGGAAAAACATTCATTCTAACCGCTGTTTCATTGTAAAGTTCTTGCGTATAGAACTGAGTCCACAGATCCGCCAACAGGTTATAACGTGACCTTTTGTCGTACGCGCCATAAACTGGTTTGTACCAAAACAATCAAACACTGACACGGAAATTGAAAAATTGACCTATGAGTGACCTAATTACATGTGGGCCGTGAAAGGATTATTTTAGTTCGTCTTGAGCACGATCTGCCACAGGCTAGGAGCATATAAAATGATGATTACATATAATAGAGCTGCCACGACCACAATTTTGACTACAAATACTTTGTGAAAGCAGAAATCAATTTCATTCGAATATCTGCTGCGCCAGAATATCGGATGCATCGCTACACTAAAAGTCCAGTAAACATCGTTCTCATTCCAAACCTAAAAACAATAACGTCAAAACGCGAAGAAAAAATGATGAGGTGCAAAATATATATATTTGAATATATTTCAAAACTTTAGATCATCATAAAACAGGGGCGGGGTTTTATTCGAAATGCGAGATGCTAATTACACAAAAAACAACGGTCGAAGATAAATTGCTATACGGGAGGGTCGGTGTGTCGGTGGTGAGCTGTTCTTTCTAGTTGGAAACGATTGAGTTTTGTTGGTTGAAGCAATTTTCAGCTAAAACTTTGTCTAATCAATTTCGACCATTTCGTCTGCCAAAGTCTAAACGCTTTGATCTTAAACAACCGAATTGGGAAGATATATCATTTTCAGATATTTTAGCTAACATTTTGAATTTATAAATTGGTATTCTATCAATATCTTTTGATCTATTAGAATTTAATATTTCTTTTTCATTATTGATTTCTTCTATTTTCCGACTTGCTTCCATTACATTAAAAAAAAAACTTTTGAACTTTGAAAAATGTTCCGACGATAACACATTTTCAGATTTCCAGGTTCTCGTGATTTGTTTCAACCATATTGCTGATTATATTTATTTACTGAAACTGGTTAGGTGACTTAGGAAGAAGCAGGGACGCAAATGCCCTTTCTTCAAATCGTATCTAGGCGTGCTCCAAGGGTGATGAGAAAATAGTACCATATAGGACTGTTGCCCACTGGCAACAGTTTTTCTTTCAGGTCTGTTAAGTTTCAGTGAATTTAGTTTATTATTTTTTTGTTCTTTATTTTGCGTGCTTTATGTTAGTATGTTGTTGTTAGGTAGTATTGGTAAGCTGTTTTGTGTGGTTTGAATTCATATTAATCTGGTATTATGTAGTGTTGGCGAGCTGTTTTGTGTGGTTTGAATTCATATAAACTGATATTGTGCAGTGTAGGTAAGCTGTTTCATGGGTGGTTTAATTTTCCTTTACGTTTGCTCTGTACAACAGTACTTCTGGGCATTCGCCACAGTATTCTGATAGAGGAAAGACATAGGCTCTCTACAACTAAAAAGAGTTGTAAGTTAAAATTATACATTTCTAAATGTCAACCATTTATTGTATTTATCGAGGTTTTTTTTCTCCGTAATTTGAATTATTATTTATCAAATTTTTAGGGTTTAATTGTGTATTTTTCAGTTAACCACTCGCTCGTATTCACTGTGTATCTGTAACCTGTGCGTTTCACACATTCGGAAATAAAGTGCGTTAGACCTTTTATGATTGTAGCCGTCTTGTCCTCGATTTGATAAGTTCTATGTCCAACTCTGGTTTGGGACAAGGACATCAGATGAACGATGAAACTGCTATATTACTTTCGAAGTAATATCTGTCCATACGCTTTCCAATTCTACACTAGGTTCGACACCAGCATTTTTTTGCGGTCACAAATTATCGAAATTACTATTGACGTGGCCCGCAAACACCACTCTTCACAAACAGCACCCCCAACCCCCCAGTTTTTGAACGCCACGTTAAAACAAACTTTTTGTTTTAACGCTACTTTAAAACCAGTTTCTACGAGCTTCTCGTTTTAACGAGGTCATTTTCTTTTTATCGCGACTACATCAAAGTTGGTTTTAACGTGGTGTTACAAACGAAAAAGACCACTGGTTTTAACCATGCGTTAAAATTGAAAAACTGGGTTTTACGTTACGTTTAAACGAAAAAATGTAATATGTAAAAAAACTTGGCGGAGAGCGTGTGGGATATTTTCTTTTTTACGTGGCCCGAATCAGCAACAACAATTAAGTGTTCTTCTTGTTAATAAGTTTTTTAAGGCGGATAATAATCACATATCTGAAATCTTAATGCCACGCTTTTTTGCGAGTACAATTGACTGAATTCAGTTGAACGTCTACAGAGGCGGCGGGGACATCTGGTGTGGATCGTGTTAGTGGGGCGTAAATACCAGACCTGATGTTAGAATTAAATTAGATTTTCTTTTAAATTTGAATATGTGGAATCGGTGGAATTCGATGGTTCTGTGTGTAATTAGTACCAGTTATGTTTCATACATTTTTGGATTCATACGTCCAATATCACATTGGTTTTAGATTACAAATGATAAAGGGAAAATATATCTTAGTCATCTAATATCTAAGCACAAATCTAATGAAATCCAAAACCTATCCCGTGCCGTGCTTTTTGAGCGGCAGTTTAAGAAAACGTGTACTTTTTACCATGAAAGGGGGTACTTTCTCGTAGAACTAGAACTAGAAACGGCTTCTGGTGACCTTGACCTTTGACTTACAGGGCGCAAAATGTAATCAGTCACTCACGGTCTCTAGGGTAACCTATCCATAAAATTTCACAAAGTTATCTTATACCATTTATGAATAAGAGCCCGGAAAAGAAAAATACAAAACAGCTTCCGGTGACCTTGACCTTTGCCCTACAGGACCCAAAATGTAATCAGTTACTCGCGGTCTCTAGGATAACCAATCCAAAAAATGTCACTTAATTATCTTAAACCGTCTATGAGATAGAGCCCGGAAATGAAAAATACATAACAGCTTCTAGTAACCTTGACCTTTGACCAACAGGACCCGATATCTAATCAGTTACCCACGGTCCCTAGGATAATCCATCCATAGAATTTCAGCGAGTTATCTTAGACCGTTTATGGAGCCTGGAAATGAAATTCACAAAATGGCTTCCTACGACCTTAACCTTTGACCTACAGGACCCGAAATCAAATCAGTTACCTACAGTCCCTAGGATAACCTATCTATAGAATTTCAGTAAGTTATCTACCGTTTATGAGTAAGAGCCCGGAAATTATATTTATAAAATGGCTTCCTGCGACCTTGATCTGGAGCATAAAAAAAGATAGAAATTAAATACGAAGTGCACGGGTACCTGGGTACCATTTTGAGAAAATTTTAAATTACCTTTCCATTGAAAAAGGCTGAAAGTTGTAGCTGCATTTCGAAAAATCTTGACCCAAATTTAGATGAATAGCCACACTCAAACGTGGTGAACGGATAAAATTAAGCCTTTTACGTACAAAATAGTTAAAATGATTACAAAGTAACATCTGCAGATGTTACTTTATAAGTTGTCATGTCTGTAATCTGTCTGGTACCTAGTTCTCACTATATGCTCATCATTCTGTATATAAAGACGTAAGAATATGTAAAATTCTTTATTAAAATGATAATCACATCTCGTTCCGGGAAACAATGCACAGATTGTACGCATGAGGTTTAACTGCCTTGTTGTACCTGGTGGATGGAATCATGTACCGCAGGATTGCATGCTATGCTAGTTCCTCAGCCAGGCTGTCGTAAGAACACCCAGACGCTTACAGTACCCTGTATATTACTCCCGAATCAATAATTACAATTGAAAATATAGCTGCATAGCAGCGATAACGGGTTTTCTGCACAGTCTTGAATCCTGTTCAACGGTGGATTTCGACAAAGTATTTGATAAGGTTCAACATCAGCCATTACTAAACAGGCTATTAGAAAACGGTATCAATGATAGGTCGCTCAAATGGCTCAGCAGTTATCTCTGAACGAAAACTTGTAGCCGAAATCAACGGGATCTTGGAATAAGTCGGTCTAACTAGTGGATTCACGCAAAGTAGTATCCTAAGTCGTCTTCTGTTTAATGTCCTGACATACACAGTAATCCTGAATATACCAGACCGAGTAAATTTCCAAAACGACCTTAACACGCCGTTCGACCAAAAATCTTAAAGCTCCGACAAGGAAATCTTATTCGAATGAAAACAATTCTGTTTGATCGAACAATACGCTTTTTGTTTGAACCAAAACTTTTCTTCATTCTGACAAAAATGTGTTCGAATAAAAAGCTATGTTATTGTTGAAATGAAGAACTTTTTGTCCCGGCAAAGAAATTTGGTTGAGCGAAAACAACTTTTTTGGAACAAATGTTTGAATGAAAACAATTCTGTTCGATTAAACGAAATACTTAAAACTTTTGGTTCGGAGAAAAAACTTTTTACAATATACTTATTCGAACGAAAATTCTGTTCAAATTGAAACGATTCTGTTCCATCGAATGATTGTTCGAACGGAAAACCTTTCGTTTGGACAAAAAAAGTTTGTTCAACTTTGTTCTAACGATTTTTTCATATTGGTTCAATCGAACAGAATATTATTGATTCGAACGAAATAAATTTTGTTCCGATGAAAGGATTTTCAAGCGAAAGGTCTTATGAACGAAAAAAAAGATATTTCTGGGGCTCCGCAGTAACTTAAAGCCGGACGTAGATCGGCCTTGCGACGCGATGCGATCCTCGCGTTGCATCGCAAGTTTCGCTGCAAGTCGGTTGCGATACGATTGTCAGCGACTTTGTGCGATTAGTTTCTGCCAGTCGCAAGAGCGCGTAGGTCGGTTGTGACAGCCGTGTCGCGTCGCAGAAAGTAGAACACGTGCGACTCCTTGTGACTGGCGTTGCTGACAGTCGCAACCCGTCACAAGGGAGCGTAGGTCGATGAGTCGTTGTGACACAATCGTAGCTGGAGGTCGCAGTGAATGGCGTCGCAGTCACAAGCCGTCGCAAAGCCGACCAACGTCTGGCATAAGTCATTAGTAATTAATGAAATACCTGTTTCATTTATGATGAAAAAACTCAAATGAAAAGTCTGGCTTATAAAGCTGTCTGCTCAGACGAAATTTTCAAAAAAAAACTCTTCATTTTTGCCAATAAAATTGATAATTGTGATTGATCGTTGCAAGTCAGAACCAGTTAATCACTTATTAACATGCATTTTAATAAATCTGATTCCTCCTTTACAGTGAACTTAGCTTTAACCTAGTAGAGGCTACTAGCCTATGTGGGCCTATGTATATGCGTAGGCCTAACATCCGGACAGATTGGTCGTAGGCCTATTGAATAACAACCCTCCTAAATATCGTAAATTTTGTTTTGAAGTTCAATCCAATGAGTCCGTTAATAACAGCAACAATTATACTGTGTTTGTTTGAGACAGTAAAGGTCAGTTCCGGTAGGCCTAAGCCTTAAGGTCGCGTAAAACTCGATAAAATCTTCAAGCGATGCAGCGAACGATCTCCTTTCCTCCACAGCCAACGCTTACTCCGAATGTCAAGTGTGAGTCCAGCATACGGATAGGAGTTTGTTATATACTTGTATTTAGTAAAAACCTTGCGCATTTGACAATGATCGGTATGTACTGTAGGAAATATAGAGTATTGAAGCACGCGGCCGAATAAAGTAATATATTCTTTTATTTTGATACCTCGTCGACATAACAGCTTTTCTCCGCTATATCTCTTCGGCGTGTTTAGTTTAGGCCTACGATTCCCCGGTACACTAAAGATTTATCTTAGTAAATACACGGTTAATTCGGTAAAGAAAAATAGGTATTGTTAAACTAACTCCTTGAAACCCACAGCCAAATCACTGGTAGTAATAAATTAATTTGTACTCGATTTGATTCTCATGATGAGGAGAAACTCGCGGCTGATCCCCGGAACGACGATGTAGTAACACACGTCGATTCGTCGATGTTTACGGCTCGACATTGCTATTAGAATCTAAAGTAGTAAATTTCCAGTGTATCGGTAATATGATTTGATGAGGAAAATGGGCTATTGTAAAAATCACTGTTTGAAGACCGCGGCTGAATGTGAAGTCTGCAGCAATGAATTAGTTCATTTATACTTGAATTGATAATCGAAGTGACAATCGGCTGCGGGTTGATTTCGGGATGACGACTCGAAAAACATGTCGCCCCACTGAATGGGGCAAAATTTTCGATGTTTACGGCCCGACAGTGCTGTTGTAACGATGATTCGTGAAAAAACACGCGGAGTATTTGTAGATCTTAGTGGGCTGAACGATATCATACGGATTGTATCGACAACAGCGGCAAGGTAACAAAGCCTTAGTTCTTTTAGTGAAAATAGTGTGACATAAAATAATAATAATAAGAAACACGCGAATCTCAATAGGGTTTTCTGTGATGTAACAGAAAACCCTAAATATTACCCACGCTCATTCCGAAAAGATGTCATTACTTCAACGGTCGCCAATTCGTAGCGTAGTAGTATATTGGATCACTAATGAGGAGAAACAAATATTCCACATAACGGTTAGTGCTTGCGAGATGTACCATAGTAGATGGCATTTCAATATGGTATTTTTTCTTATGTCCATTTCTAAACGAAGTCGTATTAGTAAAAATGACGACGTAGCAATTGCTATGGAATTTCACAGCAGCAAATGCGGGGTTTAATTTCCGAGATCTAATAGTTCCTAGTCAACATGTACGCAAACAACTGTTATGAATTGTCTAAATTTGCAATAACATTTATTAATTCATAATTCCTCTACCGAACATTTGTCAAATTCAGTTAAAAGTTACGTAGGAACAGTTTGACATTTCTGTGCACATAGTGCATATAGAGACCCTCCGGTGCACTTTGAAATACAAGCAGTAGTATCAGTACACATCCTGACAAAGAAAATTCAAAGATCATATATTGCATTGGTCCTCTGCAGCGTATTTTACAACAAACCAAGGCTTCAATAAAGAGCAAATGCTGTCAAAATAGAATATTGTGTAAAAATTATTTTCAAATATGATATATTCACGAATATGAAATATGCAACTGGTTTATATATATATATATATATATATATATATATATATATATATATATATATATATATATATATATATATATATATATATATATATATATATATATATATATATATATATATCACTTATTTATGTGTAGAATATTGTGTAAAAATTATTTACTGGTTTATATATATATATATATATATATATATATATATATATATATATAAACCAGTAAATAATTTTTACACAATATTCTACACATAAATTAGTGATCCCAACCAAAGTGACTTATAAAACAAAGCTTGGTCTGTAAACATTGTAAACATCCATGTTTACGTTCATTTCTCAATCGGACAATTCTTTACCCAAATCTGCAAATAATCCATCGGATATGATGAATTCGACAATAGCGGTACGACCGAAGTTTACTGGTCGAGTCAATGTACGCCAAGTTCGGTTGATTTTTTCACGGTTAGACCATACAAAGAAATATCCTAGCTTCTAAATAAAGTCAAATGCCGCCCGCGTCATGAAAAAGTCCCTAATAAAGACTTCAAAGACAAATGCGCTCGCCCGCATCGACAAAGCATCAATCTTCTTTTTAAAAATAAAAATTAAAACCCGCTCGCCCGCATCACTGTATATTGTACGACGGTGGTATGTTTTTCTGCTGGCGTTTATATGCTCATCCTCGACGTACATATGTAATCAACATTTATAGTGACAAAATCAGCGCCAGCAGGTTCGTTTCCTATTACTAGATTTCGAGGAAGCGTGAAAATAGCGAAAATTATTGCCTCAGTTTCGACTAATTAAGTTGATATAGTTTGATTTTTATAGGTTTAGGGGAGCTACTTAATTCTAAATAAAGTTTATTTTACATATGTTCTACTTGCATTACTGGTATTTGTTTGGCATTTTAAAAAAATAAATCCCTCCCGTGTCCGTTCTATAAGTCTCAAGTTTAGCAATAAAAATAGACAAATAAAAAAAGCAATAAAATAAAATTAGGCCGCCCTTGTCACTTACCAGAAAAAAAATCTGATGAGAAACTAGGGTATTTCTTTGTGTGGCCTCACGTATATTTGCCGATTCTTTAAGGCGAAAGTTTTGGCAACATTTTTATTGTCGTTGTATTCATCAATCACGTCAAGCAATGGGACAAACCAGGAGTCATCTACATGTTCTGACTGGCGATAACTGATGGCGTATACTCCAATGTTGCGGGTATTCTAACATGCTTCGATCGCGGCCTCATGGCGCTGTCACGTTCGAGCGGTTCTGAAAAGTTCCACTATTTACAGTACAAATTTCAGGTGGTTGGTTTCAATTTCCCTGCTGACATCACGCCGAAATCATGCATTCTTTCTCAGCAACCTTTGCACCTCCACAATTTGAAAACTTTAAATTCCCCTTTTCGGGCCATTCAAAATGTCCAATAAAGAAATGAACACATCCTTAACATATAGCTGAATCGACGGAAGAATTAACCGTAACCTTTTTAAGATAAATGTGCCAAGGAAAATGTTCGAAAAAGCATGGAAATAACAATATAAAAAGTGTATGAGCAAATAATAACGCAAATAAGAAGAAATATCATCAATTAGAATAATGATTTTAGTCACATTCTTTTAATTGTTAATACAATACATATTCATGAAATGTATTTAGTTTCTGCAGCATTTTCCGATGCCATAGCTGCAACAGTTGCTGCTAGGTCCACCAATAAGCCAGTAGGTTCCCTGGCCAAACCCGAATCTACCTGGGCAGAAGCATGGTACGCCTCTCTTGGCAATATGTACTTCATAATCTGTTGGTTCGAATAAGGGTTATGTATTAGTAAATAAAAATAAAATCTCAAAGATAAAGGGAACATTGCAGTGGAAATTGATGTGTTACCTGCGGTGGCAGCTCCGATGACCATGAATATGGCTAAAGCAACGATCAAAGTCTTGGCAAACATTCTGAATATAGATGTTGTTTATCGTATAATCATTTGTCGATCGAGGATGCTTTGAAATATGTTTACTGAAACGTACTTACCTGAATGTTATTGATGTGTCCGTCTCTGTCTGTTGGGATTTCACCAGTGAAAATTCTGCATTTATCGCCTCGAAAACAATAAAGCCTGGTAGGATTTGTCAACCGAGATTAAATGCAGCTCGTAAATTTTGAAATTATTGAAAATACTCTGTTTAACGCCCTAAAAACAATAAAAGACTGGTAGGATTTATCCACCGAGATTTGACGCAGCTGGAATATTTTGACATCATAGTCATTGCAGGTTTAAAAGCTCCAATCCGGAACGAAGCTGGAATGTGCGTTGTGTATCTTACATATATGCAAGAGATAGTATGTTTTATCAAAGATCATGAGTGATGCGTATAATCGTATCATTGAACAGAATTATAGATGCATTAGTACCGTATTCTTGAAGGTGTACTTCTTAGAATATAGTCGAAATGTCGGAATTAACTCTTCCTCCAACTCGTTTTCCTATTCATATTGTGGGATTTTAAGGTACAGGGTGTCCGATTAATTACTATACAAAAAAGTCATAATGAACTGCCGGTATCCTCAACATTTCTTAATGAAGTTTTTAGATTTTCCACCAAATGATAGAAGTAACGGTCCTTTTTGATTATTATTGTGGTTTGCTATGGTAATTTGCTTAGTGATTTCCTAGCAACTGATTACATTGTTTTAGTGATTTTGTGTAATTCTGACTTAGATAAGATCACTGTTAAATAATGTCTATATGTCTCTGAAACAAAAAGCCTAGATGGTATGCTGGTTGTAAGAAACCAAATCCTTCTGTCAGTCTGAACCATAGATTTTTGGGTTGAGAATCCTTATTTGATCGCAGAAAAGCCACTGAATGTCATCAAGTGATCTGTCTGTTGTCTACTAGGTGTGATCTTTCGATTTGCCATGCAGTAGGTCATCCAATGGGCCTATAATGGGGCCATACTTTTTCACAAAAAGGGAATGCTGACTATAAATGGAGCCGGCTATCATAAGATGGAGATTCAGTACCCCATTACCAAACTTCATAGATGTCTAGAGGAAGTCTCAATCATCCAACAGGATGGTGTGTAATGTCTTACAGCACGCAAAACAATTGATGTTCTGCATAGGCATTTCGGTTACAGAATCTCAGCGCTGCAAACTGTAAACGACTAGACCCCAAACTCGCCTGACTTAAATCCATTGGACTTCTATTACCTGTGGGCTGGCTGAAGGACACAGTGTACCAAAACAAACCAGAAACTATTGATGATTTGAAGAAAAACATCTGCAATAACACTGATAACTGGCAATGTACTGATAAATTTCAATAGTAGACTGAATCATGTGATAAAATTGAAAGGCTCTCCCATCTAGTATAAACTAATTGGATTTTATTAAATCAATTTTTTGTGGTAAAAAATATTATTGTAGTCCATCTCTCCAGAAGATTTGGCTGTTTTATCTCAAGCGGTTTCAAAATGACAGGCAGTTCTTTATGTATAGTAATTAATGGGGTACCCTGTATAAATGTATATAAATCTTATTTCTGTAAGGTGTAAAATGATTACTATAACTAAATTTTGATTTTTACTACAATCAATTCAATATCTTAAATGCGATTGCTCATTCGATCTCTTACGTATCGTACATATAGCTTCACCTATTTATACCCTGTTTCTCATTGCATTTAAGCTTGAAAGTTGACCCAATCGGCTGCTTACCTTGTCCATTGCTACTTTTTTAAATAATGAACGAGATAACCGTATCTGACCCGGCAACGTTAAAAATGTACAGAAATCTGCTTATAGTTATCCTCATCCTATATTCAAACCCTCGGAATTTCATATTTATCGTTATTCAGCCTGTATATTTTGTGCGGCATATGTGGTATTTCGTTTTTCGTTTTTCGGTGCAGACAGTCATTTGAATAATCGGGATAGAAAATGTGACTCACTCATGAACGCAGCAATATGCAAATTTCCCGGTGTATGGTGTATAAACAAAAACTAATTTAATGATGGCAAGAGAACGCCGAAATAAGTAAAAAGATTATTTTTTTGGCGCGACCAAACGGATGATTTCGACGTTTGTTTTAAACACAGATTTCAGGAAGCTTGCGACATGGGCTTACAGTCACCAAAGCTAACAACTAATCTCCTTGGATGGTTTTGTCAGTAGGCCTACATATGCTCTTGGTTTATGTATCTGATAGCAAAATTATATCTTTAGGAAGTTAACATCTCGATGCGAGTACCGACAGTCGTGAAATGCGTGCCGCTTAGCTAGCGATATATACTGCTTGGTCGCAATCGAAGCCGTCACATCAACCAACTAGTGCAAACAAGTTAACGAATTAAGTCCAGCGTTAACCCGATAACAAGGGACATGCTGCACCCATGAATAAGGGCGGAATCTTCACCCGAATATATTCAGAACTTTCGTTAGGAGTCTGGTAAACCCTGTGGTAAATCCGTTCAAGAAACCATTCTCCATATTTCTATTCAAAAATTTTTTGAGGTAGTGGGATAAAAAGAGAAAACCCCTTAATTACGAAACACTAACTTATTCTGCAATTCTTTAGAAACGGCCTCTATTACATTCGTCTAAGCATTCGGAACAATGGAAAATACGTACAAGTCCCCATCCTAAAAAACCCAAACTATATTCTGGGTCCTCTTTGAAAATATCCTTTACTACTTCTAACCTAGCGTTGAAAATCTGAACGTTACATCTGATGTAATTTTACAAGCTGTGGCATGCTTATGTATATTTCAATAATATCTAAAAAACATAAACATACTTCAATGAAAAAATGTAAAGCTTAAGCTTATAGACAACGTGTCATTTATCATATTTTCCGAAAAGCCGGTTATACGTACAACACTGCTGTTGATATTATATAAACAACGAGTTTTACCAGTATCCGTTGTTGGATCGCCGCACATTCATACGTCAATTCATTCAGGTAAGTTTCTAAAAAATCGAGAAAATTTGTTTTCGCATTTTTCCGCAGCCTTTTAGTTTTATCTTATCTATTGCTATTTTCAGAATGTTTACCAAAACTCTTTTCGTCGCTTTGGCCATGTTCATGGTCATCGGAGTCGTTGCTGCTGAAGGTTAGTCTATTGTATGAGAATCTCTTTGTAGCCGAACGAGTAATGTGGAAAGCTTGAAGCCATTAATAATAGTGGCATTTCCACAAAATTCTGGGTTTCGAAGCATTCAGTATTTACAAATCTTTTCGCAAGTTATAAAAAAAAATTGATTCGCCACTGCACTCAATTAAAGTTAACATATTTGTAAATGTATTATAGAAGTAGACATCGACAAGAGAGGCATTCCCTGCACTTGTAAAATCAATGGCAAACGAGGAACCTGGTGGCTGATCGGTGGACCAGATACCAACTGTTGCAGTGGCAGCGGATTGGCTATTGGTAGATGTTGCTGGTAGTCGAATGTCTATAAACATTGTTCAACAAATGATATTTGTCAGAAAGAAAACAAGTAAATTGATTGAATAATGTATATGAAAGTTATACACGATATCTCTCTTTATGATAATTTAAAATATTTATCTCCAGAAAGTGAAGGTGTGGATATCATATCGACCTCAGCAACTGCTAACCTATCATACTCGTGAAACATTGTCGATAGTACGGTACAGCTTGGAATTAACTTAACATCGTTAAGGTTTATTTTCCGTCTCGTTTACGTTTAAAACGGTAATTAATTGGCGTTTGGGCAGAAATCAAACGCGTACCGTTCATCGATCGGCTTTAAAACGCGTTCCAAATGCGTGACGATGCGATAAAAACTAAAACGCGACGAGTTCACGAGCAAGCGATACGCAATGGTAATTCTCAGCTGTACCGTACATATTTGATCATTAAACTCTTTTCGAAATGGAGTACAAATGCATGCAAATCAATTCAATTACATGCTTACATTTACATACCTTAACATTGAGTCCTATAGGAAGAGTACACTGAGTTCATTTTACAGTTCATGGAATAACATAGCATCTTAACCGACATGAAATGGAAGATGGTCTCATGCAATTAGTCACAAACCTCTAACTGGACATTGGAAACCCAATTCTCGTCACGGCTCGAAGACATCGGCAAAAGGCAACAACATATAATGGCGGGTAACCGCTAAACGCTGAAAACGCCGAATCGCCGAAACTCCGAATGATATCTGTAATTTTTCGGGCTACGAAATGGACCCTTTGCAACCAGAGACCCTCACTTGTCACATGATTCATTCAATCAAAATGTTCTACATTAGGCTCGGAAGCCAACCTTTGATTCCAGTAGAGAATTATAATATGCATGAACAATAAAAGTTATCGGTTTTTTAGTCTCGTCTCTCCTCATAAGCAAAAATATTCAACGATAAACATTTGAATAAACTTTATTTATAAGAAAGTGTCAACTAAAGTAAGTATATGAAAATAAGTTTAATCTCGTGCATTCACACTGATCGACGCTGAAGCTAAAAAAATGTCAAAAGTAGCACGAAAATAGTCGAAAAGTCGGCAGTGGATATTTTACCGTATACGGCTGGGTATTTATTTCCGCTATTTTACCGTACATCGTCGCTGATTGGCTGATTTACGCCGCGCATGCGCACAGAGGTGCGTGACTTCAGAGGTGCGAAAATTCAAGGAAAGTGTGGAGAAGAAAATAGAGCGAGACTCTAACCCGGGCCAGAAACTACTAGCGCAGCGTCAGACCACCGAGCTCGCTCAAGCCAATGTTTTAACTATATATAGTACCTCACCTTACCCTAATCCTATCTCTAGGGGTAAAACGGAACTCTCTTGACCCTCTTCTCACCCTCTCGACACTAACCCTATCGAAACCAAACCCAGTATAATGATTTTATTGGTTACTTTTATGATTAGTTAATACTATAGTGATAATGCGCGGTAAAATAGCGGAAGTAAATACTGTGCCGCATACGGTTAAATATCCACTTCGTAAAAAGTCAATCCGCGAAGTGAGGAAAACTAAAATGTTGTGTTGTGAGTGTAACATTTTCGACAAAAATGTTCAAACGCTGGTGTAATAATCTAGGATTCGTATCGCAGTCCGGAAAAATTCGGCGTTTCGGCGTTTAGCGGTTACCCATATATTGGCGCCTGCGGTGAGTCACGTTTGGTCAGAAGTTAATTAGTATTTTCGGCCCATTTTTCTACGCCTTCTCTCGCAGAATGAATTATTTAGCCTGGTAGAATTGGAAAATTTGCGGGAAACAATTAGGCAATAAGCAAACTCTGGATTTTCCGAATCAGGGTGATGTGTAGACATCCCAAAAAATTTCCAGTAAAAATCCGGCTTGGGGAAAAAAATTGAGGGGCATAAAAAATTTTTGACCCCCTGCTCACAATTAACATCAAATAACTCCAAAATATTCATCTTAAGCACATTAAATGTATAATTCACTCATATAAAACCAATGTAGGAGAGTCCAAAAATGTTATCGAAACACACATGTGACGTCACAATGATGTCATAGTACATCTTTGACATAAAAATGACGCCATATTGCAGTTATGACATCAAAATGGCATCATATTTTTGTCATGATGATGGCAAAATCAAGATTTATTTTTTCACTATTCAGACAAGTTCTTCCATGACACCCTTTGTATGATGCAACACATAATATGCCGAATTTCGCGCAACTACAGTTAGCACATTGAGTCTTTGGTGATTTATATGAACACCTAATGAATTTCATTATGTTATCAGAAATAGGCTGGAGATCAGTTTGAATGGGCATATAGCCATCTGGTGTCTGTTTCCATCCCCAATATCTAGAGTTTAGAATATTTGCATGAAGTGTTTTCCACACCCGAATTTGCACGCGAAGTGAATGGAAATATGCAGTCCGTTCTGTTGGTGGAATTCAATTTCCATGTATGGTATTTCGTTCTGTGCCATCATACTTTCAAACCACTAGCGTTACTTAGTCAAATTTTCTTCTGATGATGCATCGTACATCATAGAACCAGCACATCCAATTTCTGTCACCTCATTTGAGTTGTCGATAGTACTGGCTAGTGTTCGAATATTCTGATGACTTAAAAGTAACTTTAAAATGGATGTTTTCCCAAAGCCGAAACAATGGGAGGTTGTATCGCATCCTGACCATGCATGTGCAAAGAGAAAATTGTTTTTGATGATCGGATCTAAATTCCCAGATATATCTCGAATACTATAGAGCTGGCTCGTTTTTGCCACAGCTGTGGTATCAGCATCTGAGCTACATTGAACCACAGAATGTCCAGCAACGTCCAATGTACTCGACAACTCGTTGATTAATGATATTTCTTGTTTGACACAATTGCAAAAAACGAATCTTGGTTATCGTTTGTCATGTTTGCGTGATTAATGGAGATATTGTTTTCCCGCTTTATGCTTGTCCTCATACGCCGCAAGTGTTCATGACAGAATTGTACTATGATCATACCCATCAAAAACTACCAGTGACGGCCCAAAATCCTCATTGACATATTGGATATACTACCGTAAGACTGATCCATATGTAGTCATTTTCTTCCAACGAGCTGTGTTTAAAAGCCATCCACCATCGACCACAAACAATATTTCAGGAACAGAGTCTTTCGGGGTGGTACGGTTGATGCCGACATTTCCAAACAACGTTGCCAAATATGATTTGTTGGCATGGCGCATAAACTGGTCACTAAACAATGATGCTGGCTCGGGTATAAGCTCATGCTCGAAAAAAACGTTCAACATCAACTGCACTTCGCTAGGCCACAGCATGACAGAGCAACATGAGAACTGCCGGATCAATGTGGATTTGTTTACCGGAAATTTTAACATCTGGCTTCAAGTCCTCTAGGGTTTTGACTTAAGCAGTGCGCTTTATTTTAGCATAATTGAAATTCTGATTGTTCATTTTAATCTGGATTCCGTTTCATATATTTTCGGCATCATCACAATTTAGCCCATCGTCCTTCACAGCGGTCAGACCAGTTGACAAATACACTTATTCTGTGACATTATAGTCAAATCGGTTATTTGAATCAAACCAAGTGATTATCTTTTGTAGATCTCTGGAGTCTCGTTCTCGTCTGGCAGAGCTCAAGTCGATGTGCTGTTCTAAGGTGGCATGTTTTTTCCCAGTAAGGGTAACCATAGCATTATGGAGCTCTGCACAATGCACCCAAAAGTGACGGACACTTTCAGTCAAACCCCGACCGTGGGTTAACCAACCACGACCTTTTAGTCCTGCCATTAACACCTGTTCAATCACTAGGTCGGTTTACAGACCGTTAAACACATGACTCGACCTTTGAACTGACTCACTTGGGTATGGTGGCTGATAAGCTGAAAAAATTATTTCGTCATGAAAATAAATTTCTATCGAGAAATATTCGTGAGTTAAAATTATTTCGTCATGAAAATTAATTTTCCACCGAAAAATATTTCTTGAGTGTAAAATGATTTTGTCATGAAACATAATTTTCTATCGAAAAATATTTCGCGAGTGAAAATAATTTCGGTGTGAAAAAATAAATCGCCTTCGAAATATATTTTGTGAGTGAAAATATTTCCATAAGAAATATTTTCCTATGTCTAAAAATATCTGCTGTAAAAATAATTTCGGGTTTCACGTTTTCGCGCGCCCTATATCGATTGCGCTACAACTAGGGCGCTTGTACCGTTAAGGATGTAGTGTGTATCACAGGCACTTGAACATGGGCTTTGATAATGGATAAATATTTAATAATTCACCAGCGACACGTTGTTCCTACGTCGATAATCCGCCATGTTTTATAATATTTTACCCATGATGCAACGCGCGCCCGTCGTTTAACTATACAGAAAGGCTGGAAACGATCCTATCTCCGTAATGCTTAAATCTACCCGCAATTATCGGGACAGCCGAACACTGACTTCTGTTTAGTATAGGTAGACGAGGGATGCGCATTGGATCATGGGTAAAACAGTTGCATGGATAATTAAGATGGCAACCCCGTTGGTGTTTTTATCGAAGATTATGATACATTTTGTCATTTTAACACACCAACAAGGTCAAAGCCCATATTCAAGTGCCTGTGTGTGTATGTAGTGTGTTGAGGGACATCAAGTATAAAAAGATGTCCTAGTTTTCGATCCTACGGCTACAGCAACTTGTATTTTGGCCCTTTTGATTGATCGGCGGAGTTCACTACATTGACCAAAATATTTTATTTCTTGAAGGACACTAGGATGTTGATGGAGGTGTGAGGAGGAATCAAAATCAAGAGCCCTAATTTTGTTTTTGTCTGTACAAAATCTTTGATATTTTTGGCCCTAATTTGTGTTCACATGGACCCGATGACAGCATCACCATCCCACCCTTCCTAACGTTAGGTCACAAGGACTCGACGACATTTTTGGATCAAAACCAAAGTTCTACCCATGTACCCTGATTCATGTGTAAACGAGAGCCGTGTGGTCCCCTAGTATGATATGCACGCAGTGTGTACCACGATACTATACTTCAGGCTAGAAGCATAGATGAAATAAGATCAGGTATATACGGTTCAATCGACAAGCGCTCGCACGCGTGCGCTAGCGGAAAAAACCACAATTATTTTTACACTGCAAAAATATTTTAGTCGTCGGAATATATTTCGAAGGAAGGCGATTTATTTTTCATTGCGGAATTATTTTTACTCAGCATATGTTTTGAAGGGAAGACAATTATTTTTGCTTACGCATATATTTGATGGAAATTTATTTTTCACAGTGGAAATTATGTTTACTCACAAAATATTTTTCGATGGAAATTTATTTTTCATGAAATTATTCTGACTAACGAAATATTTTTCGATGGAAATTTATTTTTCATGACGAAATAATTTTTTGTCAGGAAATATTTTTATGGCCCTTATCAACCACCATACTTGGGAGCTAGGATCTGGATTGTGTCTTACGGAATTCTGAACACTGGAATTTATAGAGATCTTATCGAGGTAAATAAAAATATATCATCAATTATTGCTCAGTCTCGACATTTCTAGTTTATAGTTGGGTTGTGCACGGACACGTTCTCTCGCCAGGGACCAATCAGTACATTTTACAATTGACGATTGAAGAGAGAATTGTGACTGGTGTATCAAAACTATATTATTTGACATGTTCCGAACTCAAAAATATCACCTTTCCTTCATCGCTTCAAATGTCCCCCATATATAAAAACCTACACTTATAATGATGAATGATTTTCTCATTTTCATGGACATGGCTGGAAATGAATGTGCATAAAATTATTATATCGTAAATCCAGTTGTTACAGCTATAGTTGAATACTAACTGTGAGAACAGCGCATGTATTCGATGTGGCTATATATACATATTTATATTCTATGTGAAATATCTGAGAATTGATTTTTCATCAGATGATGACAAATAAATTGTGAGCTTCGACAAACCGACATTATTTCATTTACACTGGATTACCTCCAGTCAGTCCACACCTGCAAGACTATTAGTCGTAGCGAATCATGAATTCGACTCGTTTTCAAATCGGTCGAACTTACAGCAGTTACATTATCCTCATGTCCGTAGTGAACAGGTCTGGAATCTACCGCACTGTGTCACTGATAATTTCGCCAGCCTTGGTTGTGTTTGGGGTCTTCGGTAATTCAGCTACTTTCCTGATAATGATGAGTCGCAGATTTCGCAGTTTATCTTACGCAAACTATCTCATCGTTTTGTCAGTCTGTGATTTCCTGTACTGTATAGATACGCTGATGCCAGTTTTACAGTATGTTCTCTTACTTCAGAACGTCGGTCCTATATTTATCATGAAATCTTCGATCAGTTGTCAAATCTTTGAATTTGTAATGATACTTGCAGGCAGTAATAGTTCGTGGTTAATAGTAGCTATATCACTAGAACGTGCGGCAGTTGTGCTCTTCCCGTTCACATCTCGCTTGATATGTACCCCGTTATTCGCTAGAATAGCTATACTCATAATAACTGCAGTGAATGTACTGGTACTGTATCTCACACCAGCATTGTCGATACATTTTTTCGACCAGTTTTTCGGATGTTTCTACGCATTACTTGACCAAGTAACATTTTTTACGATAATTGTCATCCATGTTAACCTGTTACCGTTAGTTGTGATCATTATATCGAACTCCGTTATAATAGTTCAGTTATTCAAAAGTTCAAAAATGGTGTCGTCTGATCAGAAAACTACAAAATCAAAACGTACTACAATAATGCTCGTTACAGTTTCTCTCGTATTTGCAATATTTACACTTCCAACTACTATAACGTCGTTGTTACCAGTCTCGCCGGAACAGAGAGATTTCCTATTGGACATTTGCACTCAGTTCCATGTTTGTAACTATGTAGTTAATTTTTACGTATATCTTTTACTGGGACGTGAAATTCGTGAGTATTTCTGTATGAAAATCCGCTGCAGAAATCCAGTCAGACATAACCAATGATTTCGAGGATTGATTCACTTCAAAGACATTGAACCGGTGTTCAGTGTGAACTGGACATAGTGACTTTATGTAAATTGCTTCCTACAACTCAAAAAATAACTTTGCGCACTCTACGTTTATCTTCAACAAATCGATGATTTTCATTTTCTATAGTGCTGCTTATTTTTTCCACACTACACACACGGGCACAAATACAATAATTTTTCCTGTCCTTCGAATTCACGTTTCAACTTGACTCATTGATAGTGCTCAGTGAAAAACATTCAGTACCCTTTAAAGAAAACATAACGAACTAGATCGAGTTTACCAAATAAACCAAATATTCATTAAACATTCATACTTCGTATTCACTGTTAAGTATAGCAATTTCCCCTTAATTTGACGAGCATCTCAATAACAAGTGACGTCATTGTGGGAGGTGCATATAATGTCAGTTGTGTTTTTTTGTAGAATAGGTTAAGCGCGTGGTTAAGCGGCGACTGTGTTTAAACATAGAGCAAGCCGTATAATTACGATCCACGTGGACTAGTTCTTGGTCTCCGGTTAGAAGTTCTAATGGTCTACTGGTCATGTATCGTTATAACTGCAGGAATACTTAGATGGCGCCGAAGGGAATAATATAATTCTCGAGAACTGTGTCGTTACCGTTTTATTACCTTCATAAGATGGTAGTGAGTCGATGACGTCATTTTCGTGTCGCCACTTATAACTTGTTTGTGGTAGTTCAGAGGAAGATTTGTCAAACGAATAAATACGCTAATCTTAATTATGCAGAGTTTGAACTTTCGCTTTTTTAAAGTATTTCCCTAAATTATTAGAAAATGCCGATAGTAAGACCGTGGGAAATTTTTATCGTTGAATGGGCGAATCACGGCGGCAGAGTGCACCTGTGATAAGGCGGAAATTATACCATGTGAATGCAAAGCTTTTAAATGATTAGACAGTCGGAGGTGGTTTATCAACTTTTTTCAACTATAGTGCTGCTATTTTCCCAATCAAATTGCTAGATTTCGATCGTTTCTCATAAGTCAACACTTGTAATTCAAGTGTGATTTTGATGTGTGTAGAGATACATCGTGACTTGCGTATTGAATGGCGGCGCCATGTCTAAGCTGCGCGTTGATTGTTGAATAGTGGAATTATAGGGTGGAATTATCTTGATTGTATCCATACGAAGTTTATTAAAGGTTAGTGTCAACAAATGGTCCATTACAGTCCCTCTAATCATGGACGTATAATCTAGTTTATACGTCCATGCTCTAATTTATGTGGAGAGACGCTCTAACCCGGCAAAACCGTGGTCTGTTTCGTGTTATCGTTGACCGACGTGACTGACCGGTGCGCCACTTCAAAGTTATGAATAAAGTAACTGATTGTTAATGACATACAACAAATATACCTTTAAAGAAAGGTACCTAGTGTCTGACATTCTACTGAAAAATTCCGGATTGATTCACCACATAGTTTGTTCATAGTGAGCATTTTAGTACAACATGCATATAGCTTCCATTCAGAGTCCTGCGCGAAGAGTTAGTGGAATTTTCATGCTGACGCATAAGCCTGAAACCTTTTTTGCACATTGATCATGATGATTTTAATGTCCGAAGAGAAACAAAATTTGGTTATTATAACAACATGTATTATGATATTGAAGAATTGAATGTAGGCCTAAAGCTTTAACAAAAAAAAAACAGCAAGTTTTGAGGAAAAACAGACAGGTATAAGTCAGCTACTTACATGATTGCCATCTAACATCCACATGTCATCGGTTAATAATGTGATGAAGTTATTCCCAATCGTCAATGACGATGCTGGCCAGCCTGGTCCGCCCATGGTTTTTAAAACTAGCAACACATTATTAAACAGTTCATCTTTTTTAGTTCTTACTGGATCAATCATCGGGGCCTGGATTTTCGTCCAGCTGCAGCCATTAACTTCTGGAATGCATTCTGCTGTGGTACTGTACTGCTACTGGCCATTTTTGTCTCGAAATTATATTTCACATAATATGCCGAAGTCTTTTAAATCACTGATTACAGATGTCACAGGTAATGATTGGAAGTGACCTTCTGCGGTCCTAGAAATACCGGCTTTCAGTAAATCTCTATATACTTCTCGTGAACGTCACGCATTTCTACAGTAACTGTCAAGTTTTAAAAGAACCGGCCGCATTTTCGAAAAGTTCAATCACCGTTGACTCTGGAGATACTTGTACAATTGGCCAACGTAGTATTGGCTTCTTTTGGAGAATTATTTGAACAGATATCAACATCTTTGACGCTATTTATAAGCACTACATTTGAGCGAGAAATACAAGCCAGAAATCAAACCAGGAAGTAGCTCCACGGTGACCTTGGCATTGGACGTAGGCCTTCGGTAACCGACTCCATTGATATGGGGTTGGAGTCACCAGTGGTGCCGATGATATTCATACGATCAACTTTTCTCGATACGTTCATAGAGAAATAAAATGATAAAAAGATGATGATATGCTTATTATATCAATGCGGTCGGGCGGATTTGAATCTTTATAAAAAAACCATTTATTTTCGAGCTCTCTGATGCGGGAGGGCAGACTTTATTTTTATCGCTAATTTGCCGATGATTCTTCCGATGCGGGTGGGATTTCAAAACAATGAGAAATAAGGCATCTTTTTTGGCCTTAGTTTATGTAACCTTTTTTATAATGTATCGGATAAAACTATTGAACATAGAGTCTTTTTAATACATGATAGAAATAGAAATAAATTATTTCATTTATATCTAAAACCAGGATTATATAATTTAGATACATTTTCGCAAGAAATTAATAGAAGGGCTCGGTCAAAAATGGTTGCATCTGCTGGATTTGGACTAAGACTTATTAAAAAGTACAACTGTCAATTCTAGTCTATTAAATATTTTACCTTTGAAGAATGTTAAAGAGAATGCAATTATAAAAAAATAAATATTAATAATATAATAAGTTGGCTTATTCAATTGTATTGTTTTTCTAATGCTTTTTATTCAATTCTTATTGATATTAAATTACTTTACATTTGACTAGAATAATACTAGAAAAACAATAAACCAACTAACTTAGTATTAGTTAAAGAAACCTAGTCAAATGTAAAGAAATTTAATTTCATGTATGAATAAATTACTTCTGAGACTTAAATTTCACAAATAAAGCATAATACGTATTTAATACGTATTTGATACGCATTTAATACGTATTTAATACATTGATACCTCAACCCCTTTTTTAACAAAAATATTATTTTTACAATATATCATACGTTCCAACCAATTTAACAGTCTTATTCGCAATTAATGAAATAAAATCATAATTTGAAGTATTATAGAATTTTGAATGTGTATAAGTGTACGAGTGTACGAATTGTACGAATGGTACGAGGGTAATAATATATAATTTACATATGTTTTTATTTAAAAAACAGTACGAGTCTGATTTTATGTTATTTTATCGATTTTATACTATATTTAAATATTATTTTAATAAAATATAAAATATGTTAGCTGAAAATATAAATTATATGAGTTAAAAATATGAATATGATAAATCTGTGAGATATAGGGTATATTTTAATATCAGACCCCCCTATCGCACACTCGTACACTGGTACCATTCGTACCATTCGTACACTCGTAGATCAATATGAAAATAGAAATTGATCTTTTTCATTTTCAAACTTAATTTGAATTATGTAATTTATTATCTAATTCATGAATATATTTATGATTCCTTAATGATTTTGAATTTTTGTACTTCTTATTGCATATTACTTAATATTATTTATTCGATCTGAAATATAATTTATATTTTCTTTTAATTCAGCGTATCTAATTTTACAGCTATCATAGAATTCTAACAACTGTTTTATAGTATAAATTGAGAAAGAAAATAAACCTGAAATCATAATAATTGATTTAATATTCTGTTGATTTTTATATATTAGATGTAATATATTTAATACCTTATTTTCACTCATTTTTATAGTTAAGATATATAAAATAAATTAAATTAAAAGATGCTGTTTTAATCCTCTAATTCTTTTAAATCATTAACTTTTTTATTTCTATGATTCCCATTTAACTTCTTTAACTTATAACTCAATTTAATGTTTTCATTCATCAAATCTTTACTAATATTTTCATAATAAAAGAAAAGCGCAGCCAATATTAACCCTCCTGCTATAAGATAATGCTTCAAATCATTTTTTCCAATTGGAATGCCGAAATCTTCCATTTATTTAAGAGAAAAATTAAAAGTAATTTGAAATATATTATTTTCAATATTTAGAGTTGAATGATTATTTTTGAGTTATGATATTTTGATTTAAGATGGTGTGATTTATTGCTTCGTGTATAATATTTTCCACAATTACATAAAACTTTTTCATTAGGTTCATATTTAGGCGTAACAATTTCATTATCTAAGTTACATTGAACTGCAACATCTTTGAATAATTTTTCATTATCTAAATCACATTGAATACCAATATTTGATGAATTTTCTTGTCGTTTTTCAATTCTTAAGTTAATCAAATCATTATAATTTTTGAAAGTATTAAATCACTTTTTCTTTCATTGAAAGGAATTTTAAGAATATTTGTTACGTTTTCATCTAAATTACCTTTATAATTTAAAACTGTATTGAATATTTTAGGATTTTTAACGCCATTATCTAAAGTATCGATAAGTTCAGTACTTAAATATGTTTCATTTGATGCTATTTGATTAATTACAGTAATATTATCAATTTTATGATGTCTAGCAGACACTAAATTTGTTGCTGAAATAAAATTTTTAATGTTAAACTGTGAAAATGATTTATTGGTTTCTTTTATTTCGATTTTGAATTTGGGTTCTTCTTCTTCTTTCTTCATTTTAATAACAAAACTTCTATTAAAACTCGTTCAAATATAAATATTCAATGATTTAAATATGAATTATTTCACTCACACTTTACTCACACTTTTTATGCATAAAATCAAGAATTAAACGCGTATAAATATGAATATTCACTGTTTTAAATATGAATTATTTTACTCGTCAATTACTCACACTTTTTATGTTAAAATTGATTTTTTATTGCTGAAAACTATATTTGATCTTATTTTGTTAGATTATTCTGTTAACATTTTACTCTCACTTTTAAAACATGAATATTTCAAGAGTAAATGGGAATATGTTGTTTCAAGTCAAAGGTTGAATGGTCGAGTGAGTAAAAAATAAACGTAAATTCGAGCGTGCGAGAATTTATTTGTATTTTTACTCACTCGACCCATTCAATGGGGCGACATGTTTTTCGAGTCGTCATCCCGAAATCAACCCGCAGGCCGACTGTCACTTCGATTATCAATTCAAGTATAAATGTACTAATTTATTGCCGCAGACTTCACATTCAGTCGCGGTCTTCAAACAGTGATTTTAACAATAGCCCATTTTCCTCATCAAATCATATTACCGATACACTGGAAATTTACTATTTTAGATTTTAAAAGCACTGTCGAGCCGTAAACATCGGGTCTGACTATTTCAGATGGCTGGGAGTCACCTTCATTTCGGTCTGCAAATTATACATTTAGACTTCACCTACGTACCTAAAATGGCGGACGATTCAACTTCATCTTCCGATCCGTCTTATTCTTGTCATAATTGTCATGATTTTATGGCGGTGTTAGCACTCATCAATGAACACGAATTGAAGTCAAGAACTAAGTGGTGCGTCTGGTGGAAGGAAAAATTCTCTGAATATAGTGGTGGTATGTTTATCTTTTACCGTAATTTTAATGTCTTTCTAGTCTTGTTTTCTGTTCGTTCTATCTATCTACTAGAAATTTCTAGAAATTTCTAGAAAAATCTAGAATAGAATAGGCCTATAGTACAGTATAATAACTTATAAGCTGATGAGTGTTGTGTTAAGAAAACACTTGTCGTGTTGACATATGGCCTCGCATGGTGATCATATATATATATATATATATATATATATATATATATATATATATTTATATATATATATATATATATATATATATATATATATATGTATATATATATATATAGATTTACAAAGTTTTAAATCCGTTATCGCGTTCATTTTTTTAGGAACAGATGGTCGATTTGTATTATGGGAGTTGCCTGGCCTCCTTTCATTTGACGGAATACCATTCATTGTTAATGCTACAGCCCAGTACGATTGTCAGCATGGGAAAGATAGAAACACGCGTCAAAAGGCCAAGCATGCCAAAAAGAATGAATCAGTAAGTTTTGACAAATGTGTCTATATATGGGCCTATATATGGGATTGTGAGTGATCAAAAATGTATATGCACAGCCTAAAAGCAAGTGTTTTTGAAATTTTAGTTTATTTAATTTAAAAACACTAAAAAGATGAACTGTTCGGCAAAAATTCACGTAAAAGAGATTATAGAATTTCCTGAATTCAAGGTATCTACCCTTTTTTTCATAAGTTTGTCACTGTCAGCACTATAAGCTTAGGTAGGTAAAAATAAAGAATATCATTCCAATTTCAGATTGACAGTAATACTAGAAAGAGAAGGGCGAATGCATCGGCCAAATTAAGAAGTTCTAAAGAACCCCTGTCCTTCAGTAGAATCATCAAAGTGTGGATTCCGTCGAATGAGGATGCTCACAACCATCCCATAGGGGAGGTAATTTCATTATCATTCTATTGTCTGTCAACCATCCCATCCTCTTGTTTCTGCTTTTGATAAATATTTCTGTTACTTAAATACGGGTCTTCAACAATAATTGTTTCACTTTTACATTAAGTAGGCTTCTTGCCTAACTAAAATCAATATAGAATTCATACAACAACCGTACCAGCATTGTTTTATTGAAGAAAATTTACTCGGTATACGATGAATACTAAAATCATTTAATATGCTAGGGATCATCCATACGTAGGCATAGGAAATGTAGGATCAAAACGCAAAATGTGTACGATATGTGGACCATAGGGTCAATATATCTGGTCATACATATGAATTAAAAATGTTCTAGATTAGACTACAAATCCATACCACAGCGCTGTGCTGTAACTCAGTACTCGTAAACTTTAAAATTAACTAAATGGGCAAATTTAAATTTGCCCATTTAGATTATGCTTAAAATCGGCATTTTATTACATGTACATTGTACATGTATCATGTTATGTTTTCTTTATATCGTTGCAAAAATTAGGCCACTTTTACTACTTGAAGCAAGTTTGGACCTCATGGACCGGCCCCAAGTGCAAGTTGTCAGTTCACTTGACCCATAACAGATTGAATACTAATAAGTATTTTCTTGTAAATTTTTGTTTTAGGTTAGTGGCATACTATTACCATGTGATGAAGGGCTTATTGGTAAAATAGGTGAATTAGTAGGAGAGGGTGTATCAAGCGTATCTGAAATGCGGCGACACCTCAAAGTGTACATTCAAGATCGCTTCAAGGTTAGTAACCTTCCTGAAAGAAGTAATCGTCGTTTCTATCCGAATAACAAGACTATACGCAACCACATGTACATTGCCACTGTAAAACTCAGACTGTCAAAGATAGATCAAGAAAATGTGAGTTTGAAAATAGACGAGTGGAAAAATCTGCATCCTGAGGATAGCTACTTCTTTCGACCGTATGGTGATAGTTGTGAGAGTCCAGAATATGAAGATGATGAAGATGAAACTGATGAAACCTCTCAGATAAAGATTACTCATTGTGGTTCTTCACAACAGATGATCTTTGTTCATCAGACTAAATGGCAGAAACGTCTTCTATTAAGATATGGACAAGAGCTTGCTCTTCTGGATGCAACATATAAAACCACTAGATACTCATTGCCAATTTTCTTTGTAGCAGTCAAAACAAATATAGATTATCAGGTGGTAGCATCATTTGTGACGCAAACAGAGACTACCGACGCTATTTCTGAGGCTATGAAGATCATAGCGGATTGGAATAGTGAATGGAGACCTAGATACTTCATGACTGACATGTGTAAAGAAGAAATATCATCCATAGAGAGAATTTTTCCAGGTCAGATGGAAATTTGTGTAGTTGATTTACTGTTTCATTGTCAAAAATCTTAGAATCAATGACGAGCCAAATTAGAGTGATATTCAAATTTTAATTTAAGAGCCATTTAAAGTCACTAGTTGTACTATTTTATCACTATTTTAAGGTGTGACTCGGTGAACTGATCAAGTGATCTCCCAAACCCATATCCATATACAGCTGCATGTCTTGGTTGCTCACTTTGATAAAAATTGTAATTTTTTTGGTTTGTAGAATGTCACGTCTTGATCTGTGATTTTTATAGAGAACAAGCTTGGGAGAGATGGACAACAGCCCATGAACATGGAGTGCACAAAATCAAAAATGTTGTACTATCAAAATTACGGAAAATAGCAAGGTAAGTTTTACTGGTCCAGTGCCTTATTACTGAACAGTTGTGGTAGGTCAGCTTACATCAACTATCCTATCCCATTATCCTAGTATCATTTGTGAGTTCATGTATTTGGAATAAGATGTGATTTGTGCCACAATCTGTAGATGAAATATAAATATACGAAAATCTTTCTACTAATACTATATCTTGATTGCAGGTCTGAAACTAAGGAATCCTGCCAACAAGAAGTCTGTAATCTAAAAGATTCAGAGGAATGGAAGCAAAATCCCAAGTTACAGAGATGGTTTCACACTACATGGCTCTCCGAAATTGAGGTATATTAATAGTAATACAGTATAAATCATGTGTCAAGTTTGGTATTGGAATATTAAAAAAGTACATACCCCTCTCAGGGGCGAGAGGTAGGGCTTCAATATTTAATACAAAGCGTGTACGGGGGAGGGGAATACAAGAAAAGTACGCACTTTAGCGCAGGTCGATCTGTAAATACTTAAAACGCTTCAGTGAAAACAAAATCCCTGTTGATGTTTATGTTATTCTACGAATAACTGTGGCTACTGACCCTGGTTTCCAGGGGCAGATCTAGATCTCAATTTAGGAGTGGGCCCCACGAAATCAGGGATAAGAACGGAAGTGATTAAAAAGCGGGATCAGAAATTACACATGGAGACTCGTTTTTTTGACCGCAAAAAATTGGATTTTGAGATGCTCTCAGAACGATTTTGAGGTAAATTGCTGAAGTTATTTGGAAGGCCCGGGCTCCCTCCCTGGATCCGCGCCTGGATTCCCCATAACAGTGGATGTGCTTTTATTGTATGACACATTCAATGTACGGCCTCAATGTACATGTAGGTGGTGAATTTTTTTAGGCAGACCCAAATGTTGTGCATTGTGCTACTATAGAGCTACTATACATGTACTGTATTTCAGAGATGGGCATGGGCTTACAGACAAGATCGCATTCTTGTATATGTTGGAACGAACAATGGCGTTGAATCTCAGAACAAAGTATTCAAGCACCAGTACCTTACGAAAATGCGAAACAGTAGTCTTAGCGGGATGTTGCAGACATTGCTTGAAGAATTTCTTCCTGATAAATTTGAACGGTATGTATTTTAGCCTCTGATTCTTCCATGAAATTAATGCGTCTAAGAAGCGATGACATTCAGTAGAGAGTAAGCATCAATTTTTCGAATCAATTTCAGTTATTGCGATGGTAATGCGATTAGATCATCGAGTTACAAGTCATATAATCAAGCTGTGCCTGTATTCTTGAGAGACCGTCCACTGGCATTCATAACTCACTGTTTAAAGAGGATTACGTCTGGAGAGGAATACACAGTAGAAGATGTGGAGTTAGAAAGTGATGGCAAATTCAAGGTGAAATTCCAAACAGAGTCTTACTTAGTGAGTTTTGGTTCTGATACAGTCATGCCCTGCTGTCAATGTATAGATTGGAAGCGCTGGTATTTTCCTTGTAAACATATGTTATTTTTAATTCTCTCAAATGATACGAGTCTTGACAACTGTACATGGAATGCATTACCTGTAGCTTACCGAGATTCAGTTTTCGTTACGTTGGATTCAGAGGTCATGTTCAAATCAACGTCTAGTTCAAATAACGATACATGTAATTTAGATAGTATTGAAGAAGTTAATGAAGGAGTTGATACATGTTCCTTAAACTTCGACTATCATAGTATAGATATCAAAAGGGAAAATTCAGAAAAATCCAGTGAATCTCCATCTGAAGGCATGTTGAGATGTATGAACAATAAATTGGTACAGATAAAAGATTTGCTTTACAATGTATCTGATGTAAACAATCTTAACAAATTAGATGAGGACCTGGATAAAATTTTGCAATTCTTATCATCTGAAGATGTCTGTAAAAAAGAAAGTGGTCTGACCTTGAGGCCAGTTAGAAAGCGTAAATCTAGTCACTCTGTAACTAGGCCAACTGCAAAACGATTCCGTTATTTACCATTCCCGTTACGGGGTGGCCCAAAACGACACCCTTTCACAGGAAGAAAGGGATCATATGCTGAAATGATGCGCAAGCATTTCCGAGTTAAACTTGATGTTAATGAATCAGAGACTACGAAAGGTCCTAAGTCAGTGACTGAAACAGAAGTGAGTTTGGATATTTCCAAAAAACCTCAGTTAGGTATTAGCAATATAAAGCATGGCGATAGATTTAAGATTAAGGTCATCGAGCCTTTTACACCGAGGTTATCTTCTCTGGAAAAGAGTGAAAACCATGGCTCTTTATTAATTGATGCATTAACTCTCTAGCTATATGACGAGGTTATAGATTCTTACTTGGAGAGACAGTCTCTTAGCAATGATAACCTGATAGCTGTGCCTTCAACAACCATGTTAGCTCTTGCGAGTAATTCTGAAATGTCATTAGGTAGGTTATTTCAGGGTACAGACCTGACTAAAAAGTCCATAATTGTAGCACCTTGGAATTTCACAGGTGGACATTGGACTTTGTTAGTTTTTAAGCGACAGCAATTAAATATGATGTATTTTGATCCGGCCCAAGATTCTGTCGATGTTAATGAAAGTCACTCAGTCATGGGACGTTTGGACAATGCTAACTGTGGGGTATACATTTGTTGGTTCAGCAAACAGTTGTCAGTTGGCTCTCATCTGACTGGATCATTTGATGCGTATTCCTTCAGGAAGGAAATCTATGACACAATTGTTGGGCATTGCTTAAGGCGTTTAAGGATGAAAAAACTGGTAAAATCTGATTGTGGCACATGTTGTAAATCTGTAACATCAGAAACAGTTGTGCGATGCCATAGATGTAATCAATGCTATCATTGGTCCTGTATTGATCATGAAAGTATCTCAGATTTCACATGTCTTTAGTGCTATTAGATTTAACTTGTGCTTGTAATATAGGTATCTAATTGTAATACTGATCAATTTCTTTTTTCATCTTCATTTAAGTTTCAACGGCATGTCTGGTAAGTTTTCGTACAGTAGACTCCGCTTACCTCGGTTCTCTTGGGGCCAGAAATCTTTGTCAGCGCTACGACATATTCCGACGTAAGCAAGGCTATTTTGAATGAAATATGAAGCAAAGAGACCAGAAATTCAATCCGAGCTAAATGAATCCGAGACTGATATGGATCCGACATAGGCGGAGTCTACTATAGTATTTACTTTCGAAACTCTTCTATCACTGGATTGCTTTTAATGTAGTATTTTATGCATACAGTCTGAAAGTCCTTCTGGACTTTCTGACTGCATACTTAATACCAAAACATATTTTTGGTGGGGGTGCAACATGCTTTTTTCTCTTTCACTTACTGCTTTTTGACTTAATGTTTTTGTCTAATACTCCATATAACATGTATATGATGTATTTTTGATAACGGTTATAGGGATCGTTACACAGCACAATATATATATATATATATATATATATATATATATATATATATATATATATATATATATATATATATATATATATATATATATATATATATATATATATATATATATATATATTAGTACATGTATATAATAATTGGAGGTAGGTTATTTGATAACATTTATTTTCTGCACACTTCGGCAACAGGTGAGCTAATTTGGCCATTTTGGTTTGCTTTTTAACTTTTTACACATAATAATTTTTTATATCTTAGTAACCCGATCGTTGTAGAGAAATGTTTGACAATCACCATATTTGTATATCAATGACTTGTAATATTCACCATATTGTACTCATTGTCACCTAACATCATCTGCACCGTATGCACTATTAAAATGCTGTAAGGCCGTGTTGTAATCCAAACGCGACATCTCAAGGCCCTTTATCGCTTCCGTATATAGTGTCGAATATTAAGGTCATTTTGGCAGATTCTTTTTTTTAAAGTGATATTAAAGCGATCATTCAATTGATCCTACTTAATGAAAGATCTACGGAAGCGATAAAGTGACTCGAGTTGTCGCGTTCCAACTCGACAAGTCGCCATATTTATGTCGATATATCGCGATATATCGCATCAAGTCGACATGAATATGTCGACATATCGTGACGTTTTGACGACTTGAAACTCTGTCGTCATATCACTGGCGTCCTCATCTTTCAGCAACGCCAGTCACATGGAGTCGTACGTGTTCTACTTTCTGCGACGCGACACGACTGTCACAACCAACCGACGTGCTTTTGCGACTGGCAGAAACTAGTCGCACACAATCGTATTGTATGGTGGCTGATAAGGGCCATAGCGTAAAATTCCTGGTATGTAAATGAGGGCGCCAGAACGCCAAAACGAAAAAAAACGTCCAATTTTCTCTAAAAGTTCGTTTTGGCGCGCCAAAACAAAGAAAATTGTTTTAATTTGAACAGAATTTTCTTGTCAGAACATTAAGTATTTCGTTCAATCGAATGGAATTGTTTTCATTTAAACATTCGTTCGAAAAAATTGTTTTCGCTCAACCAAATTTTTTTGCCAGGACTAAAAATTTTTCATTTCAACAATAACATAGCTTTTTATTCGAACACATTTTTTGTCAGAATGAAGAAAATTTTTGGTTCAAGCAAAAAGCGTATTGTTCGATCAAACAGAATTATTTTCATTCGAACAAGATTTTCTTGTTGGAACATTAGGTTTTTTGGTTGAACAGCGTGTTAAGGTCGATTTGGAAATTTACTTGGTCTGGTATGTGTATGTCATTTGTCAGGACATTAAACAGAAGACAACTTAGAATACTACCTTGCGTGACTCCACTAGTTTGACCGACTTATTCCAAGATGAGGCGTTCCGTTGAGATAACTGCTGAGCCATTTGGGCGACCTATCATTGATACTATTTCCTAATAGCCTGTTTAGTAATGGCTGATGTTGTGCCTTATCAAATGCTTCGTCGAAATCCACCGTTGAACAGGATTCTAAGACTGTGCAGAAAACCCGTTATCGCTGCTTTGCAGCTATATTTCTTGTTTCGTTTTCTTTTATGATATACGGCACCATTAATTACAAATCACACTCGAAACGAATCGCGAAAGACGAATTGAATATAACTTCCACAATTACGAGGTCGAAAAGTCTTTTGAAAATATATATATATATATATATATATATATATATATTATGTATGTATTGCTTGTATGTGTTTCATCATTGGTCTAGAAATCTTGGGCGGTGAAGACCAATGAGCAGAGCGGTCACCGGTCTAAATGTTTAGCCATGCTCAATACATTGCTATATGCATTATTGAAGTGTTCGAAATGGCTTGTCATGTCTATATACATTTTCTCGTCTTTTTCAGAAAAGTCTACTCAAACGAATCCTTCGGGTTTTTGTGAAAGTGTAGATACTGCTTGTTACATATTCAACCTTTTTTCTTTTTTTTATTTATTTTGTTTGCTTTGATTAGATATTCATACTTTGTGTTTCTAGGGTTTGATTTGTTTGAATTATTCAACTGCATTTCTATATTCTGTTTAGATTTCGTGCTTCATTGAATTAAGCTTCCAGAATTGACATTCATGCTATACATATCACATATCACATTCACGCCTGTATAGTTAACTGTACTGTAGAACTTTATTTAAAGTCATGTTGTAGAATATTTCGGGGCTTTTTGCCAGCATTAGACGTACACTCGACATGGTTCTTGTAAGTAAAAATCTGTTGGAATTAAATTTAGGAAATATTTAGGCCTACTATGTACATTACAGATAATTTTTCTATTTATTTTTGTTAATTTTGTTAATTTGAATACTGTATTATTTGTTTATTTGTAGTTAACCACACATCTTCGTCTGTGAAATAAAACTTGTGCTTTAAAGAACTGTCGTAATTTTCTTTATGTCGCTCTCGTCGACACTGATGCCGTTGAAAATGACAATTCTAGTAAGTAATGGTTTACGCGTTATTGCTGTTTCAAGACCCAACACTGGGGGTTGGTGACACATTTAAACTGTGATTTTTATTTATTTCCTCTTTGCAGATATCACAACCGTTACATCAGAATCAAGCGGAAATGTGGTTACTGCTACTGTTGAAAATGACAATTCTAGTAAGTTATGGTTTACCCGTTATTGCTGTTTCAAGACCCAACACTGGGGGTTGGTGACACATTTAAACCGTGATTTTTATTTATTTCCTCTTTGCAGATCCGTTGATCTGCCCCGATGCATCAATGAGAGCTCAACCGTTACGCAAAAATAAGAAAGGTGTGCTCACAACCGTTACATCAGAATCGAACGAAAGTGTTGTTACTGCTGCCGTTGAAAATGACAATTCTAGTAAGTTATTTCATCAAGGGGCTTGTATTGGGTGACATGATTGCTGATGACAACCTTATTCTGTTCAGTATTAACTATAAAAAGCCATCCCCACGCCGTGTCAGTGTTGAAGTGCGGAAACTAAGAGATTTAGATTTGGATAAATTCTCTCAGGATATCTACAGCTCATTCGAAAATCTGACAGTAACTGATATATCTGATCATAGTGAATCGTACACATCGTCCGTCATTGCAGTTATCGATAAACATGCTCCAGTCCGTACCAAGACAGTCGTAGTTCGTCCGTCACATCCTTGGTTTAGTGCTGAGGTACAGATGGCTAAAACGAAGAAGCGCCGTGCAGAGCGAAAGTGGCGGAAAACCAAGCTTACCGTTCACAAACAAACTTACATCGAAAATAGGAACTCCTTCAATATATTGCTAAGGAGGTCAAAGGCATCTTATTTTACAGAGAGGATTGAAGATGCTGCTGGCGATGGGAAAAAGTTGCAGATGATTTATCAGGAAATACTTCGGTCAAAGAAATCAACAACCCTTCCAGATCATTCTGATGACGTTGAACTTGCAAATCGTTTCATCAAGTTCTTTGTTGATAAAGATGAAGGAATACGATCAACTCTAACTGTATCTATCGATGACCCTTCAAGGACAGCGTACAAGCAGCAGGCTGCTAAATTTTCATCCAGCTAGTGAGAATATAATTTCCGAAATAATTAATGCTGCTCCGAGCAAATCTTGTACACTGGATCCGATACCAACTTCGTTACTCAAAAAGGTTCTAGGCTCTATGCTACCGTTTATTACTCTGGTCATTAACAAGTCGCTATCGGCGGGTATCGTTCCAAAAGACATGAAGTGCGAATTAGTAACTCAATTGTTAAAGAAACCATCGTTAGACCCTAACATCCTGAGCAACTACCGTCCGTTTAGCAATGTCTCCTTCATTTCTAAAGTGCTTGAGCGTGTCATAGCCAGCCGGCTCCGTTGCTACATGGACGAAAACAATCTCCATGACTACCTCCAATCAGCCTATAAAACTTGCCACAGTATAGAAACGGCACTACGCCGCGTCCAAACTTATCTACGTCTTATGGTCGATGCTGGTGGTGTGGGATTACTTGTTCTTCTCGGCCATAGCGCCGCCTTCGACACCATCGATCATGAGGTGCTCATAGCTCGAATACAGGATTATCTTGGTATAGACGGTGTAGCCCTTTAATGGCTTCGTTCATATATTTCTAATAGGACCCAGCAAGTGCTGATCTCTGAATCTCGCTCCGCTGAATGTGAACTGAAGTTTGGAGTACCCCAAGGCTCAGTCCTTGGGCCTCTGTTATTCCTAGCATACATTCTTTCCTTAGTGCAGGTCATCGAACAGTTTGACCTAAACAGACATGGCTTTGCTGATGATATCCAGCTCTACACGCTTTTATCAATTCTGAATGTGGACACTCTAAACACTCAGATCACTCGTGTTGAAAAAATATCTAATTGCCATGATGGTATACCGATAATTATTTGAAGGCAAACCCTACCAAAACAGAGGCTATACTGTTAGGTACTGCCCAGCGATTGCCGTCTATAAATGTAAAGTTAATATGTGTTGATGGTGTCGTTGTTCCTATATCTAAACTACCAGTTGATCCGCTGCTATCTATGAAACCTCAGGTCAATGGTATTCTCATATCTGGTTATTTTCACCTACGTAACATTTCATCAGTAAGTAACCAGCTCACTCAATCGGCTGCTAAGAGTCTTGTTCAGGCCTTGGTTATCTCAAGGCTTCATCATTGCAACAGTCTTTTGGTTTGCACATCAGGTTAACAAAGAAAAGTTACAGGGACTGCAAAATTCCTGTGCCCGTTTGATTACTAGAACACCGTGATTTCAACACATTACACCCATTCTGTACGAACTTCACTGGCTACCAGTTACATCGAGGATTACCTTCAAAGTACTGTTCATCACTTACAAATGTCTGACTAAGCAAGCACCCGTCTCCTTGTTGCAGCTCTTGGAATTATACAACCCTCGACGTTATCTCCGCTAGTCACACCAAACTAGTCTCAATGAACCAGCCTATGTCTTAGATACTTTTGGTGGCAAAGCATTCTCCAATTACGCTCCTTGACTTTCGAATAAATCTGATCTCGTGGACCTCACATCACTAAATTCTTCGCAGTTGAAAAGACACTTAAAAACCCTGCTGTTCCAAGACCACTTTATGACATGACATTCCGTCCTGTGTAGCGCATCAGAACTGTTCATAGGATTTTTGCGCTATACAAATGATATTTATTATTATCATTATTACATCAAAGCAAACTATTCAACAGCTAGATCAAGGGCCATAATTTGTGCTGTTTTCTAGTCACTCAGGATCAAAGGCATAATTAGTCAGACCCCTAGTTTGTCTATTAGCTTGATCACAGAAGTACAATTAGTATAGATCAAAAGGTCTCATATGGTCACTTAACTTCTAACTCAATACCTTTCACTTGCTGCGCGCTGCGTGTATCAAAACCCGTGTTTAATCCTAGTTCAGCATGATTCCTACACTGACACTGAAGAAGGCAACCTCGCCGAAGTATTTGTCAATTGAGCGATCTACCCGTAAGAAGAAACGACCACCAGCTGAGAAGACCAGCACAGGCGGAGGACGCCCCATGTCTCCCAAAGACTCCTACAAGGCTTTGCAAGCGGAGCACCACTTTTCCCAGCTGAGCGTTGTACTGAGAGCGATGCAGAGGAAGGGAGAGCACCTCAAGACGTTCCTGCGGCCGGCTGCCTGCACTGAAGAAGTGACGGTGAAGTTGCACGCTGCCGCAGACGTCTGGATGGAGACGGTTTCCACTGAGTTGAGAACTCATTACACGCTCATATTTACCGCCTTAATGAGTGATCCTCAGACGGACTCGCGGTCTGCTCAGGATATCGCCCTGACATGGGCTCATAAGAATTTCGGCTCCCGTTTGAGCCCCGGAAAGATCCGGCTTTTTCAAGTTGCCATCGATTTCCGCTCGTAATTCCGCGGTCCGACTCTGTGTAACGAACTGTTTAGTCTCTTACATAACCGGCCCACTTCCCTTTCTCATTCCAGGTCACACCGCCAGGAGGCACCCACGGAGCCGAAGATTCGACCGCCGCCGAGACCGAGCCGGAAGATTCGACAGCCCGCGACGCCGAGGACGCCTGAATAGAAATAGAAAAATAGAAGCTACGCGGATGTCACCAGGACGCCACCAACCAGAATGGCTCCACCACCGAGAAGTCCGATGCCGACGCCGCCGCCAAAAAGTCCGACGCCACCAAGAAGTCCGACGCCGCCGCCGCAACAGAGAACGCCGATCGCAACAACTAGCTGTCCGATGCCGTCTCTCTCTTCTTCTCTTTCCAGCTCTCCGTCTCTTGACAAGTCACCAGGGTGCCTACTGCCAGCGCGAAGTCCGACGCCAACACCGATACCGTTGGCGCCCCAGGAAGTTCGCCGTCATCCAAGGACGAATCGGAAGAAACAGGCGACCCATTCTGGTGATTGGTGATTCAAATCTGAGTAACATCATATCAAGCCGCCGTCCGGATGACGTCCAGATCGAGAGCTTCCCCGGCTGCAAGACGTCTAATCTCGCCGAACTGATCGAAGCTGTACCGGAGCGCCGAGATCGCCCGGACACGGTAATCATCAGCGTCGGAATCAACGACCGCGACAACCATTTCGAAGCTACCACCAGGAAGACTACACAGCGCCTCATCAACGCCGCAGTCCGAAAGTGCCAGCACTCGTTCGTCCACTTCGTTCAACTAAACACAGCCCGCGAACACCAGCAGTTCGCCCGGAAATTCAACGAATTCCTCGAGAACCGCGATGACGTCAACGCAATACGACCAATCGATGATCGAAGCTTCAGAGTTGTTGGAGATGGGATCCACTGGGACCGAGGCACAGCTAGCACCCTGCTGGACAACTGGCTCAGTGGTCTAAACTAAGTATCAGTGAGACCAACGGGTCCGCTATTGGTGAGTTAAATCAACCGGAATTAACCAATGTTTCTCTATTTCTTCCATTTCCAGGTACGACGAACACGGCGAACCGGCACCAAACCAAGCGCGATGCGATCCAGTAACCGCTCTCGGGAGCCCGGTGGTCAACCTCACACGTTCACACCGCCTAAGTCCGGCGCAACGTCAGTTACTCCGAAAGGGCCTCACCTATTGCCCGACTCCGAAAATCAGTTCTGATGCCGCCGCGACCGAGCGCACCAAGGGAGTGTGCTGATTCAACCGGCTAGTGAAACTCCACCATCACTTCCGAGAGAAATCGGACTGCGAGGCTCCGCGTTTCCGTTTGCCCAGCAGTTGGGCTCCGGATACAATAGAACCAGTAATCGCCGAGTTCTGTAACGACGCGCACGAATTGGCTCAACAAACCAGGGATACCCCACAAAATTTCGGAATGGATCGACTACTACTTGCAGCCGATCGCCCGGAGTCAACCGTCGTACGTCAAAGATACCAACCACTTTCTAGATATTTTGGCCGGTAAACAATTTAGCGCCGATACGTTTCTCGTCACCATGGACATCGATTCGCTATACACCAACATCCCCCGCGAAGAGGGTATCGCCAGCATCCGACAAGCTCTCCGAGATAACCCGAACCCGGGACGCCCGGATGCCGAGCTGCTGAAACTACTAGAAATCAGCCTGACGAAAAACGACTTAAACTTTTACGAAAATACATATCTACAGGTAAAAGGTACCGCAATGGGTACGCATTTTGCTCCTTCTTATGCCAATATCTTTGTAGCCGAATGGGAAAAAGAATGTCTGTCCAGAAGCGCACTAGTAATTGGAAGATGTGGGTTTCATACCAGAGGACGAGAGGACGAGACACCACTCATCACCACAAGTAATTTTTTCCCCTAATAAATGGGGGAGAATGAACACCAACTAGAAAACAATAATGTCAATAAAAATCAATATTATTGTCAATATTGTAAAAAATACATCGATAAACCTTACATGGAAAATGTTAGAAATTATATTGATTCACTAGAAATAAAAGATACAATTGAAATTTTAGAAATATTACGTAGTAAAATTGTGACACACATAAACAGTGAGTGCGTGTAACAACAGCTGTGTGTGGATAGATCGATACAGTGAGTCTCTACTGAGAACGGTTATTAATGTGTGTGCTATTACTGTAGTACAGTGATTGCGTGTCAACTGTACCCAGATAAATAGATGCTGTGAGGCTTGGGTGAGAACGGTTAATAGCGTGCTTGTTATATAGGGGGAAGTAATCCCCACTCATCACCACAAGTAATTTGTTTTCCTTATAAATGGGAGATAGAAAAGCATTCTTAGCAACAATAAATAACAGAATAAAACCAGCAAAAAAACAATTTGAAATAAAAAAGTTAGTTGATGTTACAAAAGAAATTGAACATAAAATATTGAAATTAGAAAAGATAAAAACTAAATATGGAGAGAAAGTATCAGCTAATTTAAGCTACTGTAATGTTAGTACATCACGAGAATTTAAAGTGTTTTTACCCGATAAATGGGTTTCATTGAGTACAGAGGAATTAAAAGATTTAGAAGGATTTAAAATAATCTATCATGGAAAAAATGAAGATGGCCATCATGATTTAGAAATTGTTGATTAAATTTAAAAAATGAATTAATAAAAATAATGAATATCTAGAATCCGAAATGACTTATCTGGACAATTTAATTGCTCCGCGTAGATGGTGCCATAAACGGCACCCACACAGTGATAGACAAAAGTAGTGAGATATTCAATTAATTAAAAAAAATTATTTTTTTTGCTTTTTTTCTAAAATATTAATCCTTTTTTTTTATTGTCAATTTTGGAATTTCAGAAGTACTTTCATTTTTGATAGCAGTTGGTTCAGAATTACTAATATCATGAATTTTATTTGATTTCTTATACCAACTACACCCAATCAAAATGAATACAATTACAAATCCAACTGTAAAATATAAATATTTATCAAATATTCTACTATCAGAAGGAGTAGAAATAACAATATTTTCACCATTTTTATTAACATTTTAATTACTTATTTTTTCTTTTACAGCTTTTTTATATTCTTGTGATTTAATTCCTAATTGTCGAGACCATTCAATTTGTTTCTGAGTTCTCGGTTTTTTCTTCACAGTTAATTCCTTCACTTCTTTCACCTCGCTCATTTATTATAGAAATATTTTTACTTTCAATATTTGAAAATGTTATAACTCCAGTTGATAATAATGTCATAAATCCACCTAATTGAAATGATAAATATCCAATCCATTTATTTAATTCAGTCATAACTAAATAATCATTTTTTAAATCGGAATATAATCTATTTTCATTTTCAATTGGTAGTATATAATTACATAATTTACATAACCTTTTACTACATTTTCTGATATCGCATCATTAATTCTAGCTGTTCTCGCGGCTTCATAAATCTTAAATAATCTAATAATTTCATCTGATTTCATTGTGTCTAATTCATTATAAGTTAAATTTTTACCAACAAAATTTTTACATTTTCCAGATGCTATTCTAATATTTCTAATTGATGTTTACAATAAAGATAATATTCATAATTATTATTTGTTGTAACATTATTTAAAGCACCATCATCTGGAGTTAATTTTGTTTCTGTTATTCCTAAATCATCTAAAGTTTTTTCAATTGGAACATCACCATTTTTAGATTTTATTTTCTTTTCACCTACCATTTATATAACAAAAAAATTAATTGTGTGATGTTGCAACTAGAATTTAACTAGAATGTAACTAGAATTCAACTAGATTAACAAGTTAGTTGAAATATTGTTGTTTTTGTTTATTTCTAGTTACATTCTAGTTGATTTTTGTTTCAACTACTAACAACTAGAATTCAATTAGAATGTAACTAGAATTAAACTAGATTAACAAGCTAGTTAAAATATTGTTAAATCTATTTGATTTTTGTTACAACTACCAATAACTAGAATTCAACTAGATTAACAAGCTAGTTGAATTTAAATAAATTCATATTTAAATGGGTGTTGTAATCTAAATAGTAATTTTGATCTTTTAATATTTTTCAACTTATCCATATATTCATTATGTAAATCATGTGGAATAATATCATTTTCCTCAAGTGCATTTTTCATCGATTTTCTATCTTTATTGTAGAATAAAACTAGAAATCTAATGTTTTCTCTAAAGTCTTTAACAATTGAATTATATTCTTGATTTAAAACCCAAGTTGTTATCCAAAAATGTCTACCAGAGAAAGCTAAATAACATAACTCACTTTCTCTAACTTTTGAATCATGTAGATTAGCACAATCATCTATAATGAATAATGTATTTGATCCTTTATAAATATCAATTGCTATTTTTATACAATTATCTAAATTTTCTTTTACTGTTTTAGGATCTAATATAATAAATTTATTATTTCTAGTAATATTTCTATCATAAGTTTGATTAAATTCATATGTTGGACAAAATAATACTATATTATCAAAATAGTTTTTGTAAACAGTTTCTAGTAAATTTAATATAAAATAAGTTTTTCCACAATTTGTTACACCAGAAATTAACATATTATGAGGCTCAAATATAAATAATTCCTTATTCATTTATATATTTTTAATTTTACTTGATAATATCCATTCATTGAATTTATCTGGCCATCCAACCCATTTTACTAAAGAATATTTTTTTCTTTTAACAGTTTTTGTTTTTAATACTTTTTCAATTTTATATTCTTGTTCTAGATTTTCAGTAGTTAAACTTAATTCTTCTTCATAAAAGTAGCCATCAACTTCTTCACCATCTAAATCTTCTAATTAATAGACATATGGTTTTGTTGTTATTACCTTTTTTATTTTATATATTTCTCTAGTAAAATTTCGATCGTATCCTTTGTCAAATATCTTTTTATACTTAGAAATTCTAACATTTTGACCAACTTTAAATTTAGGTTCACCAAAATCATCTACAAGAAATGCTCCATATAAATTATTCCAAACAATTTCAGCATTTTCAGGTTTTCTAGCATCAATAGGTTTCATTCCAATAGAAGAATGATAAGAATTATTATATCCTTCTATAAATTTTGGTAAAACATCAATCCATTTATAAGTATTATTTGCTGTGAAATATTTTGATATTCTTGTTCTCAATGTTCTATTAAATCGTTCAACAACTGCTGCTTTTTTATCCGATTTTGTTGAAAAATATTCAATATTATGAAAATCTAAAAGTCCATGAACTAATGAATTATCAAATTCTTTTCCATCATCAAATTGAATTTTTTCTGGTTTTAGTTTTCCACCTGAAAGAAATTTTCTTAAAACATGTGATGTTTGTGCAGCATCTTTTCTATAAAGTGGGAAGCTCCATACATAACGACTAAAAATATCAATTATATTCAATATCCACCAATAATCATTATTATCTTTTTTAAGATTTTTCATATCAATTAAATCTCCTTGCCACTGTTGATCTACATAACTTACCATAGTTTTACGAGTTTTATATTTTCTAACAATTTTTTTATGTGTTGTATACGTTGGTTGTTCTAACATAAATTCATTTATATCTTTATATTTAACTAAATTTTGTGGGATTATCTTATCTAATTTATCTTGTTTTACTTTACACCATATATTTTTAGTAGAAGAATAAGCAACCGAACTCTCAGGGTTGTAATATAAATTTCTTAAATATTGTTCTTTAGTATTAGGAGTTTTTTTACCTCCCATTTATATATCCTTAATTTTAACTTTATATTTCTAATATTGAATACTATCTAATTGTGAATTTACAATATTTAATTGCGCGTCAGATATAATATAAATATGCATTTTAAAATTTTTGATTCCCTTTTTCTTTGTCATGAATAATTGTATTCCATCTTTTGTATTTTGTAGTTTTTTTCCAGAACCATGTAATAAGTTATCTTCAGTTGTTCTAAAATCTAACCATAATGCATATTTATTACCAGTATAATAATCAATTTGATTAATGTTACAATTTTCAAATGATTTTACTTTTTCATTCATAAAATGTTTTTTAATTTCTACCCATTGATCTATCATTCTCATTCCTTGACAAAATATTTTATTTGCTATTCCTTCGATAGTTATTTCTACTTTTGTTATTTCAGGATTATAATAATTGTCAACATTTATTGCGCCATTAGTATACGTTCCAATAGTAAAAAATATTAATATACCTTTAATAGATCTTCTTGGGAAGTTAATATTCTCATTTATTATTTCATCATTTGCATTAATAGTTACAGTTTTAAATTTATCAATATAATCATATAATAATGAAAATCCTTGATTATATTGAGTTTGAATTGTTCTAGCAATATTTTCATCAGTTACTGTATCATATTCTAAACATATATTCGATAATTTATAACTCATATCTTTATTAACGCTAGATATTACAATTTCATTTACAGGAGCAAATGTTATCTCAAATATAATATCTTCTTGAATTGCGTATTTATATAAAGGTGCATTATTATTTATCAATTCAAAATCTAATGGAATTTTATATTTGCTTCCATATATACTTTTTATCAATTTATCTACATCATTTGTTAATATTGCGCTATTAGCTTCTGATCTTAATTTATTTTGGTTTTCTGATTGGATTCCTTGAAATATCATATTATTTCTGTTTTCTTTAGTTAACCATAAATCTTTATAGTGCATAAATAAATTATAATCATCTAATGAGAAAACTGTTTCTGGACCAATCTTTATTGTTAACTTTTTAATCAAATATCTTCCAACATTATCAACGACATAATTATTATTATTACCGATTACTTTTATATCGGCTGATAAATAAATACTGTTTGGAACATAAAAAGTATTTTGTGTTAATCGAGGGATTCTAACGTATAAAGTTTCATCGGGATTAATATTTGAAGGGTTATGAGTAATTATATGATGTGATCTTTCTGCTTTAATAGCATTAGATATTCTAGAAATCTTAGAAGGACTTATATAACTCCCACTCATTTATTTAACAAAAAAAAAATTAATTATTTATTTTTTATCATGTTTACTAAACCAAAAATAATAGCACTTACAACTGTGATTAAAAATAAAATAATATGTTCAGCAGCAAAGTTAAGAATATTACCTGCAGATTTTAAAACAAAACCAACAATTGATGCAATAACTCCTGGTAAAGCTGCAGCAGATTTCTTTGATAGTTCCCATAAATATTTTGCTAATTTCTTTAAACCATCCTTAACTTTATCTTGTATAGAATTATTTCCCGGAGGTTTATCTGGTTTGTTTGGAGTAGGAGTAGATTTTAAAGCATTTGATATTGCTAAACCAATTGTTGTAAATACCATAGTTACAGCTGTTAGAATTGAAAGAACTGTTATTCCTTCAAACTTAAATAATAATTTTATTCTATCTTTTAGTGATATGTCAGAATTTGGTTTTAGTATTAACTCTTTAACAACAACTTTTAATCTATTAATACAATAATCGTATGATTTTAATAATAGTTTCATTTTTTCTTTCTGAAATTCTATGTTATATTCTAAATCATCAATTTCTTTTTCTAAATATGCATTTCTTTTTTTAAATTCAATTTCTTCAATAACTTTAAATTCTCTATCTAATTTTAATTGTTCTAATTCTTTTCTGGTGTCAAATAATTTATTTTCTAAAGGTTTAATTTTATTATATCTAATATGTTTTTCGCGAGCAATTTTATCAGCTTCATCTCGTATACTTATTATTTCTCTAATTGTTTTTTTAGAAAACATACTTAAAGCTTCTATTTCTTGATCTGTTGCATCAAGTAATCCATTCGGTAAAAGTTTTTCAGTTTGAACTTCAGTGTTTGATTTAAGTTTACTAGTTTTGGAAGTTATATTCTGTTCAGAACTTGTTTCTGTTTCTAAATTATTATCGATTGTTTCAAATAATTCATTAATTCTTTGTTTAAATACTCTTTCATTTTTAATAATTTCTTCTTGTGTTACATCTTCTATTTCATTACTATTTCTTATTCTTTTAATTCTAGATAGTAATGAGTCAGACTTAAGCAAAGTTGATTCTGCTAATATTTTGTTTTGTTTTTTATAAGAGATATCAATATAATAATCATCTTTCAAATGATAATAATATTCACCATCTAAAGATTTTAATTCTTGTACTAAAAGTCTGGCGCCTCTAGCATTGATATTATATCCTGATTTTTCAAATATAGGTTTGAAATTATAAATATATTCATTATATTCTAAATTTTGTTTTACTAAATCTGGATTTTCATTTTCAGGATTTATTCTCGATCTAGTTCTTCTATCAAATTCATCTGTTGATTGACCTTTAGAACCACTATCTGCTAAATTAGAATTATATGCTGATTCATCATCATTATCAATATTAGTTTCATTAAAATCGGGTTGTGGTTCATCATCAATATATCCTTCATTATTATTTCCCATTTCTCCCATTTCATAATCTTCTCCACCTTCTACATCCATTTACATAATAAAAAAATTAAAATTTAAAATATAATATTCCTCCGATTACAATTCCTATACAAGTTATAGCTAATTTAGTATTTTCATGTGATTTATTATCATCATTTAGTTTAATTATATCATGTTGAATTTTATCAGTTTTTATATTTTCTGTAGTATTGTAATCTTTTATTTTGGAATCATTATTTAATTTAATATTATTAGTTTTAGTTTCTGTTGATTGAATGTGTTTTTTATTTTTTTCACCTTCCATTAATTTTGGAGCAGTAATAATCTTTTTATTTATATCATTTAATCCAAATGAATTATTTATTGTTGCAGTTTTAATTAGATTATTATAACCAATTATGTTTCCCATCTTCAATACTAAATCATTAGAAATAATTAATAGATTAGGGCCTATACAATAATTAAGTCTTACATGAGATTTATCTAAATAATTTTGATATCTTATAATGTTTTCTGGAATCGATCTATTTTTATCATTATGAATTGAATCTTCAAATAAAACTTTAAATTGTTTTTGTGTATCGAATGATGTATTCAAATTTCCAATTATCGGGGATCTTGTTTCAACTTGTGATCCTAGAATACAAATCAAATAAGTTCTAATAGATTGATTTATTCTTTCTATACCTGATTTTGTAAAACCTTCACTATTTTCTAAAATAAAATAAACCCAACCATTATTGTTTTCTTGTTTTAAATTATCATAAAATTTTGGTAATTTATTGAAATTTAATGTTTCTAAATCCTTTGTTTCTATTTTACCATAACCTAATTTTTTATTATAGATATTATAAAAATTATTAGATGGTATAGGAAGTGCACAATATTCTGCAATCTTTCTAGGGCAAGGAAGTGATCTTATTGTTCCAATTTTTGTTCTAAAATCAGAATTATTTATATCTATATTAAATTCATTGCAAATTTTATAAAACTTAGATAAATTAATATTATTATCTAATTCTTTAAAATATCTAGATCCTGGTAAAGCGCACTCTAATTCATTTAATATTATTCTGATTTGAAAGTATGTATGAAATCTAAATAAACTTTGAATTAGTTTATATTTAGAATTATTCAAATGATCATTCCAACTAATTCCACATCCTGTTGTTGCACAATAAACAGCAAAATTTAATTGATTCTGCCAATACTTCATATTAGATTTTAATAACCATTGTTTTTCATCTTTCAATTTTTTAAAATTAATTAAATATACATGAAATATATTTTCCATCTTTGCATTAAAATTATTAGTTTCAGTAACATAAATTTCTAAATTAGTTAATGAATCTAAAACTTCATTTCTATATGTAATATCTTTATTAAAATCTATTGCTGGAATATTATATTTAATTGATTTATTATATTGGAAAGCTTTTGGAAAACTATCTACCATTTATATAACTAAAAAATTAATAATTTATTAATTCTTTTAATAATTTATCTTGTTCTTCAACTGTTATATGACCATTTAAACTGATTATATAATCTAGTGTATTCTTTAATTTATTAATTTCTTTTATATTAGATTTTATTTTTTCTTTATTACTTTTTATATTTAATTTTGAACTTATACCAGTTAAAACACTTGAACTTAATCCTAACACACCAATTGATATAGCTAAAGGTGTTAATGGACTGAATATTGCTAGAAATGTTATTACAGAACTAATTGTAACCGAACCACTTATAATTAAATAATATATAATTTTAATTTTTAAATATTTTTTCTTTTTTATCTTTAAGTCACTTTCAAATTCTAATATTTGTTTTTCTAAATATATTTTTAATTTAGTTTTATTTATATCATGAGGAATAATATCAATACTATCAACTTTATCTTCCATTTATTTAGCAAAAAAATTACTAATTAGTAAACTTATAAGCAACAAATATAACTATAACTGTTCCACCTAAAATCCATATTATTTCATATTTCTGTTGTTCTTTACTTGGGGTATAATAATCTGATAATTTAGGTTTGTATAGATGTAATTTTTCTTTATTGGTTACCGCGTTATATAAACTCATTGCATCATCAACTGATTGAAAATCTCTATGTGAAATCTTCTGATCATATAATTCTTTGTTAATATAATCCATATAGTTTTGCCTCTTTTCTCTATATTCTTCTGCTGCTTTATTATATTTCTCTAATGCTAAGTTATGTCTTCTTTGTTCTCCTAATGAACTATTTTTATCAATATGTTTAAATAAATAACCACCACCAGTAAATGCTAAAGCGTTAACAATTGCCGATCCTATAATAGTTATAATTGCAGAAGCCATTTATTTAACAAAAAAATTATACATTTATATGGGAGGAATATATTTTTGTTTTTCCAAATAATCAATAGTTAAATTAGATAAAGTAACTGCTAACGTTAATTTCAAAATATCATTTATATCAAATCTATCAACATTAACACTTCCCATTTTGAAAACTTTTTTTAATACCATTGAATAACCAACAGTTCCAACTGATAGTAATGCGCCATTATATAATCCAGTTATTATCCACTTATTATCACTCATTTATTTATCAAAAAAATTACTATCATCAAAATATTTAGTTATCTTATTTATGATTATTTCAACATTTATTTCATTACTAGTTTTATGATTATCATATATTTTGGATAATATGTTTTTAATATCATCAATAATTCCATCTTCATTTAATTCATAATATTCTAAAGGTGATTTAATTAAATCAATTACTTTTTCTATATTATACTTTTCTTTATCAATCATTGATGCATTGTTAAATGATTTACTTTTTATATCAGTAATTACATCATTTAGTTTAATTCTCATTTCTTTACCATGTTTAAAATCAAACCCAAAACATATACTCGGTCCAACAGTTATATTCATTTATATAGTGAAAAATTACTCTCTACATCTTATAACTAATTCATAAATTACAGGGAAATTATTTAAATCAATTAAGTATCCATTATGATTTCTAATTTCTAATCTAAAATTATTAAAACGAGGAATGCATGGTTTGAAATCACATTCTGTTAAATTATAATTTATTTGCGTTCCAAATTCTTTAACATTCTTCAATGGTAAAATGTTTAGTAAACCAGAATTACAAGTTATATCTTTAGTTGCTTCGAATGTTTTTGTAGGATCGATTAAATTGCAATAAATATAAAAGTGTGTAAAAGGTATTATATTTGAAATACCTTCTACGTTTCCTGTAACAATATCTGGTGCAATTCCTAGCAATTTAGCTATAGGTTTTTTTACCATAAATGCATGTTTGTTTTCATCATCTAACTTTATTTTAATTTTACCAGAACTATCACTTTTTATAAATCTTATTAAAAATTTATCTTCACTTTTAAGTTTTAATCGTGCTCTACGATTAATTTCTTGAGATAATGTTTCTAAATTATATAATCCTGGTCTTAGAAATAGATTAAACCATTTATTTATACTTCTAATATGAATTAAAAAAGTATTATGTTCAATAGTTTTATTCGATATATTGTAAAAAGAATTACATAAACTTATATTTACTAATTTTAAATCTACACAATTTTTGAATTCTCTGTCTAATTGTACTAGTAAATTATGTGATTTATAATTTGTAAGCCTTCTAGAATCTATAAATATTCTGTATTCTTTTAATTCTACCATTATTTATAACATAAAAAAATTACCGCTCATCACTAAAAATTAATTTTAATAAAATTTTTCTTAAATAAATGGAAGAGAAGATAGCATGTGAAATTTGTGGTGAACTTCTAAGAAAAAGTAATAAGGCTCGACATATGAAAAAACATGATGAAAATTATAAACCCCCTAAAATAAACTGCCCAAAATGTAATCAATTATTCTCAAGAAATTATGTTAAAAAACATTCAGAGAAGTGTAGAATTAATGGCGCAATGGCTAATGTTGATAGTAATTCTGCTGAAGTTGAACCTGAAGTTATTTGGAAAAAACCTTTTTTATTTTATAACAAGAATAATGTAAAGAATAATTTCTGTGAGCCTTGTCAAGTAAAATATAGCCCTGACAATATAGAAGATTGGGAGAATCATCAATTTTGTAAAGCACATATAGATAAAATTTCTAATAAATTTGAAACTGAATTCAATGAAAGAAAAAATAATTTATTAGAAAAAATAAAATATGAGAAAACGTTACCAGATAATGAAGAAACAATTGAAAAGTTAGAAAAACAATATAATGAATTAACAAGAAAAACATATTATTGTAAATATTGTAAATTGATTATTACAACAAGTAATTTAAATCTACATAATAGAACAATAAAACATAAAGAAAACATAAGAAAATACCAAGAGCTTAATGAAGATCTATTACTAATAAATTATAAACAAAAATGCCCACAATGTATTTATGCGACCTTAAGACAAGAAGGTACTGTGTTATTTTGTGTTGATTGTGGATGGCAAAAGAATTTATGGGGTGAAGAAAAAACTAGAGATTTTCTCATAGATCCAAAATTAAATTATCTTGATGAAATTTTTAAAATATTTTCTATAGAAGATCATACACCAGAATATATACAATGGCTTGAAAAAATGAAAATAATAGAAAATAAAAATGGTGAAATAACTAAAAAAGATATTATAAAAACAATTATTCCACCAACATTTAACACAAAAGAAAAGAAAATGTATTTATATTTATTATTTAACGATTATTATGAAAAACCTAAATTAACAGAAGAAGATATGGAAAATATAAAAAAAATATTTAAACAAATATTAATGTATCATTTGGAAAATAGAATAACAGATTCAATAAATTATGAATTCTTTTTAAATAAGATTGTAAATTATTTAAACCTAGATATTATAATTCCATTTGATGAATTAACAAACAAAAAGAAACAAAGAGAGCGAAATGAAATGTGGAACAAGATAGAACTTTATTTAAATGAGAAAAATGGAATGGAAGAAGAACCTGAACAATTAAATGAAAATGAAGAAGCTAATAATGATTTCGAGTATGATGATATTGATTTTATGTTTTAATAGCCATAAGGTAATGTTTTTATACCATCATCTAAAATATGCCTTTTATCATCAATTGGATTTAAACTAGTTTTTTCAACTTCATTAATGTACATCTCATGATCTTCTGATCTTAAACAATTCATTTTGTGTTTCATTACAATTGATTTATATAAACACTTTATATAATCTTGAAATTCTATATGTTTATCAACCACATGTTTTGTTATTCCTTTTAACTTTTTAGCTTCATGATCTTTTGTTCTATAACTATACATTTTACTTCTTATACCAACAAATTCAATCATTTCATCACCTCCTAATTCATCTTTAAACTTACCAGGAATCTTTTTATTATCATTACTAAACAATTCATGATCTTTGGGGTAATTGCTAAAATCAAAATAATGTTTTAATGTTTTTAAGTCTTTTGTTATATCATTTGTCTTTATTTTTGGTATGTAACTGTCAGTATTTTTTTGGATTAATGGGAACCCAGAATTGAATGTTCCATCATCTGTTGATAAATCATAAACATAGTCAGTTGGGTTATATATTTCAAATAAATCTTTAACTTCTTCTGTTAATTCTTTTTCTACATGCCTTAAATTAAAACAATTTGGTTTAGATTTAATCAACCCAATATTCATATTGAAACCTAATGAATTACATAATATATTCAATCCTGATATAGCAACTTTTCCTTTTTGAGCAAAGGATATTGTTTTGCGGTTTTGGAAACTTTTTGAACCATCTGCTGCATAGAATCCAATGAAGAACCATTTTCTTAAATTATTTTTTGCATTTAATACATAATCTGGAACTATCTTTTCTTTTGTTGAAGTATTACTTTTCACTATTGCATGAATATAGAATTCATCATTATATTTTGTAGCAAAATCTTTAGGATTATTTACAAATATTCTATAAACAGCGGATGATTTCATATGATCCATGATTCTAAATATTTTATTTGGATAAACTTCTTCACAGAATTTCTTAATTCTTTCTAATAATTTTAAGTCTTGATTGCATAAGTACCAACAATATTTATTGCCCCAAACATATTTATACACACCTGCTGAACCATCACCCATGAAAAATCCTTTGATAAAATATTCTTTTTCTTCCAATGTTTCGGGTTCTATATTATAAATATTATCAATTATTTCATCAAATGACATATGATTCATTCTTGGGTAAAATCTTTTATGTAATAATTCATCTCCAATTTTTATATCAGTTGGTTTTATTTCATCACCATTTTGTTTAATTAAACTATGATCTTCTGTAACATCTACAAATCCTAATTTAGTTCTAACTCTATAGATTTTCTTATTTGTTTTATGTCTAATAATATTATTTAATTTTTTCCATCCATTTCTTGTCCAAACATCCATTAATCCATTTATTTGTATTAATTCTTTTTCACCATATGAAATTCATTTTGTTTTGGAATTATTTCTGAAATTCTTCTTACCAATATTTTATTATTACATTTTAATAATATTGGGGTGTCAGCTGTTACAGAATCAAAATATAATATTTCAATATGCTTTTCCCCAAAAAGTGGTTGCAAAACATTATAATAAAAATCATACATTAATAATTTTGAAACTTCTAAAACAGTTGAACCTATAAATATTGGTTTATTAAATTTCATAGATGTTCTTTTTAATTTTACTGCTGTTAAATAATCTTCAAATCTTTTATTTCCTAGATGTCTAGGACTTGATTGTAAATGCCTTAATCTTTCATAATTATTCACTAATTCAATATCATTTCTATTTCTAATATTTTCGCATGTTTTTCCATAAAATGCATTGTTCATTAACTTAAAAAAATCCTTCTCAAAATCATTTTTTGATATTGTTCTCTGTTGAGTATTGAAATCTATATATTTTTCTAACCACTTCGATTGATTAAATTCAATATATCTATGTACTTTCTTTAATTTCATTCCTTGTTTTAGATAAAATTTTAACATTCTATAATGAACAATATAATTGTATTTATTATTTTGAGTAAGTATTAATTTTTCTGTAAAAACATGATCTTTCGGTTTTATTTTCTTCTGGTATTCACTTAAATAACTATCATCTACAGTTAAATGTTCTGGGCAATAAGGTAAGTTTCTTGTTTTAAACTTTATATTTTCAGGATATTCTAAATCAACTACAAAGAAATAACCAATTGGTGCTTCATCTTTTAAACTAATAATTGCGCTTTCCCAATCAGTTTTATCATCATTTTCAACTTCTGTTAATATAAAATTTTTATATGGTTGAGGTTGCATCATTGCCCAACCATATAAATTATTGGCGTCAATATATAATAATTTATATTCATCATTTGCTTTAAAATATCTATCTCCCATAACACCACTAATTCCACCTCTAATTGATTTTTCAAATAATAAAACCATATCTGGTTCTTTTAATAAATCTTATTCTACATTTGTATATTTTAAACCACATTGCCAGGTTAAACCAGGACTAGAGTAGCAATAACAAGGATCAACATTAAAATGGTTTAGATTAACTTCTCTAAACTTTTCAAATATGTCAGCCAATATCATAACATCTGATTTTAAATATAAATCAACTAATTCACCATGATTTTTCATCTTAAAATGGTTCCAAATATTTAATGTTCTATCAAAAACTTCGTCTTTCACATACTCCTCTTTTAATTTATCATAAAATTGATCTTTTAATAATTCGGTTACATTAAAATCATCATGTGTTTTATAAAATGGATAAGGAATTGCGCCTTTATATCTCAATAATTTAAAATCTTGGTCATTTGGATAATAATATCGAGTTATAATAAAATCATTATCAACTAAACTTTTTGATAAATTATCTAATGAACTTGCTAGAAATCTATAAGAATCTAAAAATCTAATGCAACCAAATTGAAATGAAATATAATTTTCAGATGTTTTAGCTAATAGTTTAAAATCATATTTTCTTACATTTGCTTCATTTATAGCATTATATTCTTCTATTTCTTGATTAATTGCACCCAATTTTCCCGATAATTGTTTTATAAATAGATGGGTATCATATCCTGATAAATTATGAAATAATATTGGTACGAAATTTACTTTTTTAGCTTGTAAATTGCAATCTTCATGAGCAGCTCCACGATATTTTGAATTTAAATGATCATGATCTCTAACTCTTTTATCAAATGAATAAAAACGTTTTTCACAATAACAACAATGAGTTGCATAATTAAAATCAATTTCATCTTCTTTTGTCATAACTATTCTTTTATTTTTGTTTAATAATTTTGCAAAATCACTTTCTAATTCAATAATTTTATCACAAAAATCATTAACTACATTTTCACCTCTAAAAGAAATATATTGACTTTCATATAATTCGGGATAATTTGATTTTATATAAATTCCATAAGCAGCAGCTCTTTGATGAACTTTTTTAATTGTATTTATAATTGGTGGGTCTTGAATTATATCTTCATTTAATTCACTTCCTTTATCCATTGATTTTAATAATTGCTTTTTGTTATATATTTCTTTTCTATCTTGATCAGTTAATTCTTTATTCAACGATTCAAAATCCCCATAAATTACAAATGGAACAATATTCTTAAATTTATGATTAGTAAATTTCAATTTATAATCTTTTTCTGTTGGCATTATTAATTTACAAAAATCTTTATTATCACATAATTCTTTATGTTTTAATAATGTATTCTCAGTCATAAATTTAGATAAACATTTTCTACATAGATAAATTTTACGATGATGATCACTTTCTGTTCTAAAGAATAAATCAATTTGTTTTAACCACATATAATGTTCATTTTCATCTTTTTTGTAATATAACAAATCTATAGCATTTTCATCATCATAATATTCTGTTAAATATAAAGCTTCCAATGTATAATCTTTAATATTTTCACCTTTTGTCTTTGGTAATTGTATTAATTCAAATACATTTATTTTTAAATTATTTACTTTTTCTATTTTAGGAATCATTTTTATAGTTACTGGATATTGATCAATTTTATATAATGTTTCATATTTCCGGTAATTTGTTATTCTAAAACTATGTGTCATATCTTCTGTTGGGTGTAAGCAACTTATAATCGCCCACAGAAAACATTTGTTGTCTTCATTTTGAACATTTATAATTGCTTTTGATAAAAATGGTAATTTAATATAACTTGATGCTTTCATATCTTTTTCTATTATAAAGTTTGAATTATTTTTAAACATTTTATTACTTTTTGATGTTTTATTTCTTTTTGTATTATAAACATTTAAATCTAAATATATAATTTCATTCAATGTTAAACCAGAAGCCTCAAAATATCTTTCTTCAATATGACGTTTAAATTCATTCAATATTTTTTCTAACTTCTCTTTTATTTGTGTTTTTGAAATTATTTCTTCAGAGTGTGTTTGAATATTATAATTCATTTTTTCTTCTGACTTTATAAAACTTACTTTCCTAGAGATACTAATTTTTGGATATTCAACATCTGTTATCAAATCTAGTATTTTTTCTATTATTTCATTAAATTTACTATAATCTTCTATTGTTGTACCTTTAAAAAATCTAAATATAATAGCTGCAGGACCAATTTTACTATGTAATGTTTCTAAGATTTCAATTGTATCTTTTATTTCTAGTGAATCAATATAATTTCTAACATTTTCCATGAAAGGTTTATTTGAAATGGATTTTGTTTTTGAAGTTGATTCTTTTACTTGTTGAGGTTTATTATCAAAATATTCTAATCCTAAAACATTTTTATTTAAATTTTTATAATGTTTTTGTGATTCGAGATGTCTATTATAATTCCTTTTTACTATAAATTCGTTACAAACTTCACATTTTATTTCATCCACATTCATATTTTCTAATCGTTCTTTTCTTTCATTGGAATTTTCTGGAGTTTCAAAATCTATTACATTTTTTATATGAATTGCAGTTTTTTCATGTCGTGTTTTATTAGATGTATCGATGTATTTTTTACAATATTGACAATAATATTGATTTTTATTGACATTATTGTTTTCTAGTTGGAACTCACTGTCTCCCATTTATTAGGAAAAAAAATTACTTGTGGTGATGAGGGGTGTCTCGTCCTCTCGTCCTCTGGTATGAAACCCACATCTTCCAATTACTCGCACTCCAACCACCGCTATACGCTCGGTTCATCGATGATATCTACATGGATTGGGAACACTGCCGCGAAACGTTGATGGAATTCATCGACGTCCTAGAAACAGTGAGCCGATCCATCAAACTCAAGTTCGAAATCAGCGACACCCGCGTCAACTTCCTGGACGTGAACACTTTCAAAGGCCCGCGATTCGAAACAAGTGGTATAACAGACATCAAAGTCTACTTTAAACCAACCGATTCGCATCAATTACTACATCGATCTTCGTTTCACCCTCGGCACAGATTTTCCGGTATAGTTAAAAGTCAAATTCTCAGGTTCCGGCGCATCTGCAATAACGATTTGGACCTACACGCAGCGTCCGGAACCGTCCTTAAAGTTCTCAGAGGTCGTGGCTACAAAGACCGCGAACTGCGTCACATCAAAAGCAAAGCTCTACGGCACCACGTCGAACGAGAACAGCAACGGGCCAACGAACCCCCGAAAAAGGGGAGCCAACCGAAGCCAACCGAACCCTAGCCTGTAACATCCGAACCAGGTTTACGGAACTGGCTACGGCTGTTGTGGTGATGGATTCTCCACCAATGTTATGGTCGCGTATATCTACCAGTGCTGTGAATCCGGGCTGGGTTGTCCAACTAGCGTTGTGGTAATAATTCCTCTCGACGATGTTGCGAGGGACACTCTCTTAGGTCAGATCCCAGTCCTTGGTCTTGACATTCTTACATGGCTCCCGGATATAACTTTACAATTTCTAAAGATATCTTTCCTTTATTTCCTCTTTCCAGATGTATACAAGATCATTCCTCGGAGCTCTCTCCCCAGCCTCCCCCTAAAGCTTCCTTAAACCCTTTTATATTATATTATCTTTAGTAACGTGTGCAGGCCCTTTTCCACACATGGCTTGGAATTCATGGATTGTGACGCATTCATACGTCACAACATTCCTCCCATCCATGTAGGGGTGATGACGTATCTGCACACGTCACAATTATCTATAAATACCCTTTTGCACTCAACAGAGCTCATTGCCGCGCCATATTAGGTTTACCTACGTAGACACATACGTCAGTTCGAGACTTGTTTATTTATATTACTTCTATTTATGTTTATTTATTACGTACGCATCAACGCGGTTTATCTGGCAATAACAACAGTGGCCATGAGCTCCAGCTTCCGTACATTTATCTAAACTACTAAACTTCTCCACAACACGGCCACTGGCCGCTCGGACGAGGTAACCACGGTTACCGTCTACACCAAGCACAAGAGTCTCATAGATCTCCTAACTTCGTCGCAGCTCAAACCCACGGAGCCACCCCCTCCCCGAGTCCCCTCTTCAACGCATCTTATCCGAAATACTTCCGTTGTTTCCAATTCTTCTATTTCTAGGTCTACTCAAAGAACTCCGTCAACCCGACGTCGAGGCACCAAGAAATGCGGAACACCGAGATGTCGTACGTGTCCCCTCATCCAAGAAACAACCGTTTGCCGCAGCCACAACAAAATGCACGCGATCCGCAGGACAATTAATTGCGCGACCCGTGAAATTATATACTGCATCGAATGCACCAAGTGCAACATGCTGTACGTCGGCCAAACTGGAATGTCTCTACGAGAACGCGTCACACATCACGTCTCACGCATCAGAAAGAAGAATTCGACTCCATTTTCGAACCACTTCAACCAGGTCGACCATACCCACCAACACTTTCGTGTGTACGGTCTCCCACACCTACCAGGCTCGACGAGACCGATCCGCGAAGCAGCCGAACAAGACTGGATAGTTAACGACGACTCGACACGAACACACCCCGAGGCATCAATGTCCCGTAGACGCCTCACCACAAAAATTAATTCAAACTTTCTTTACAGGGATAACCCGCTGCTCGTGCACTAGTGGGGTCTCCAAACCTTCGGTTTGGTTCCCTAACCCTTAAATCTTATCCTAATCCATGATCTAACTTGTGAATAAAGCGTATCAATTGAGGATACGATGCTCTTTCCTCCTTCGAATATGAATTGTACTGGCTGTTCGATTATGGGGGTGTTATACGTCATATTTAGATTTGAAAGTGTGATCAATAAAGTGAAATTGAATTGAAAATATGAGGTTTGTTCAATATAAACGAATTGAATTGAATTGCAAATTTTGAGTTTGTTCAATAAAATTTTATTCAATTGAATTGAAAATTGGTAATTAGTATTAATTTTGGAACTACTAGCACCACGTAGTGGAAGGGTGACCCAAACTGCAGTTAAACCTCTATTATAGTAAATCCCATCGTCTGTTCAGAGCCACAAATTATACCACACATTTACACACTTTATCGGCAAACGTTCAAAAATTGCTCATCCACACTGCTGCACATTTGTAACCTATATTTAAATTGCACATAACATCATAATCAATCCGTTTATTTTGATCATAATGAAGCATGTAACGTATATTAGCTACTAAACAGGCGCGGCCGGTGCTATATTCCGATGTATTCCGGGTTAAATGCGAGAAATAACGAGATAATAATGAGAACTACTATTTTGGCGACATCTTCAAAACAAACATTTTTTCGCCGGTGGATTATCATTTGAATTTTCTAAAATCACGGAATTTCTTCATTTTCGTTACAAATAGTACCCGAGTGTCGGACAAGGCACAGGACAGATTTATTTTTCATTATGGCAACGATGATTTATGACTATCGTCACCCAACAATGTGACGATGGTTCCAAGCGAAAAAATGGAGTCCCTCGTCCTCCTGCGGAAAGGATTCGAACCTGATGACTCGGAGACTCGCCACGGTACGTGATATCCCGTTTCGTTTTAGCCCGAGAATTCCCGTTAATAGTTCTTCCGTTTGCAGTCAGAGATATACAACGAGTAATCGGCTGATTGGTGCCGCAAGTTTTTGTACGGTAAACACGCCCACCTGGTCGAATGTGGCAGGGGTTCGTGCTGTGACGGAGTGTAGCGATGCCATCAGGTTCGAATCCATGTCGAGGGAGCATGGGATAACCTAGGCAATACGTGTCTTATTGTGAGCCCTATTGTACAGAATACAAAATATCGCTGCACAGTGCAGAAATCAGAGATGCAGACATATTTTAAATTATCGATGTCAAACGAAAATAAATAGACATTATGCATTTTTCTCTGCTTCTGTATTGTTCATGCGTGTCGTGCATCTATATTATGATTTCAGCGATTCCTTGGATCTAAACAATCTTGTTATCGTTACTGGATGCGGTCTCTATATAAATAATTTCGAAGGAACAGGTATTTGTTTAGTCGCAGCGTTTACTTTTTTTCTTGAATGATTGACACTGGTTCAAGATACTTTTCATTGAATCGGAGAGTTCCAAAATTTTCGCTCGAAACACCGAAAATGAAGTAGTTAACTAATTACCGAATACAAACGTGGTAAATTTGATTTTCCCCAGTGACCGGTTTCTTATTCCAAATCGAAAACAATTTTTGAAATGTCTAGACAAAGTCATTTGTTTGAAACGAGCATGGTATCTTGATAAGTTTGCATCCGCCCATACACCAAACCATATTAAATCACGTATGAACGTAACAGTATCTATTTACAATTCCTACATACATTTACAATTACTTAAAAACAAATGTGCTAGAGGTCCCACCCATAATTTGTCTACTTTAGAAGATTTTAATGACTTTTTCAAAAAATTAAATAACCCAGTGTTAGATGATTATTTAGACCACATATTCATTAACCAATTACATCGATACAGTCGAAAAAACACCCCATGATTTGGACACAACATAATACAAGACGAAGTTATAAGAGCTATCTCCTCTCTTAAAATGGGCAAAGCGGCGGGTATAGATGGGTTTTTACCGGAACTGTTCACCTGTACAAAAAAATATTATTACTCCCGCTTGTCCATTTATTTCAACGCAATTTATGACTCTGGTATTTACCCAGATGAGTTAAGGATGGGAATAATAGTCCCTTTATTCAAATCGGGTAAGACAGATGACCCAAATAATTACCGGGGCATCATCAATGGACTGATGCTTACCAAATTATTTCAAAATAACAGGCCGGTTTCCGCCCAGGTATTGGTACTACGCAGCAATCTTTTGTTTTGGATTCTGTCATTAGCCATACTTTGGGTACGGGAAGAAAACTGTATGCAGCTTTCATAGATTTAACTAAAGCTTTAACTAAATTACTGAGAGTTTTGCGTAGAAAGTACTCAAACACCTCCTATCCTTTCTGAATTTTTATCAATCTGCCTTAGGGGTAAGACAGGGCGAATGCAATTCTCCAGCCCTTTATACCTTTATACCAATGACTTGGAAAATTTTATTACCGAAAATGGTTTTGAAGGTCTCATTTTTGGAAATAAACAGCTTACCATTCTTTTATACGCTGATGATACAGTTTTACTAGCAGAATCCCCAGAAGATCTACAACGTGGTTTGAACTAATTAAATCATTACTGTGCACGATATAAGTTAACTGTTAATGTAGAGAAAGAATGAAAGATTTTGCGAACACTGTAACTTGGGAGAAATCGAAGATGAATATCATCATATAATGATCTGTCCTTTTTTGCTCCATTATGAAGAAACATATACCATGAAGATTTTACTGGAAAAAAGCCTAGTGTTTTTAAATCTATTGAACACCTTTCGTTAAGAACTTCTAAACTCCAGGATTGTATGAAATGTTTTTTAAATGAAGTTACTTAACTTAAATCACAAAGATTCTTTCGATATTATATCTGAAAAACCTAATTCAACTGTCTGGTATTATATCATCTGATATCGGTATTTTACATGTATACTGTTTTCCTCTGTACGTGGATATATCCACCATAAAAGTTGTATGAATTTGGTGATGATTAATTATTATTTAAATTATAAAACTATCCATCGTTAATTGACCAGAAGAAAAAGTGTTTATTCTTTCTTCGAATGGTTACTCTTAAATCCATATCATCGAATTATTGTATCAATAACTTGACAATAACTGATAGTTAACTATTAAGTGTTTCCAGAGCACACATGAAGTAGCGTAGTTATTTGAAAATAAATCAATTTGCGTGGCATTAACACACCATATTTGGCTTTCTAAGTCTTTCCAGGGATAGGGTTAGGGTTAAATCTGACTACATCGCTAAACTCAGCTGCGACGCGAAACCCCACCACACTAGACCGGCCCGAGTGCGCATGTACATGCGCATGTTTGCTGGAGAAATGTGCGACACCGATCAGATTGGTCGTTGTATAATCACTGAGGCAAATTTCACGGATAAACGATGAATGGAAAAACGCGGACTAAAAACTGGATTTCTGATCGGCTAATAATAGAAATAAAGCTCACCTTCTAACCAGCCCCTGTAGCTGCGCACTCGGGCTAGTGTGGCAGGGTTTCGTACCGTGGCAAGTCTCGATGCCACCATTAGGTTTAAGTCCTTAGCGACTGATGGTCTTGCTTTCGAAGACCCTACAAACCAATGTCCTTTAAAACAATGCATATTGGATAAGATTATGAATGGATGTAGCTCTTTTACAGTGTCAGTGAAATGTTATACTGGAACTTAAAAGATCATCGATCGGATTATCGCAAACACTGATACTCAGCAAAGGAAGATGGCCAATGAATTGAGGGATGAATTGAATGAGAAGGATAAACATTTTGTTGTGGGCAAGTGTTACTGAGCTTTGGACGGCTGACTCGGCGAATCCACGGTTGCCATGTCTAGTTCTTATATGATCCGGTGTCAGTGTCATCCTGTATTTATTGTCTGTATTCCATTACTCTTTATTGGGGAAAAAATTGTACAAAGCATTGAAGTATCACACACACTGAGAACACGGTTTCATCGGCCAACGTGTCGACTATACCATCATCGAAAAGTTGGTGGGAAGGATATGTCTGGGCGATTACACTAGCTTTGTTGGGAAGGTATGAAGATATGTATGGGCGACACTCCCCGCCAAAAAGACTGTGTTTAGTTACGTGTTGAAATAAAGCCGCGATAAAGACTAATCCGCGCCGCGAAGACGTTTCCACGCCGCGAAGACGTTTCCACGCCGCGAAGACATTTCTGCGTCGCGAAGTCATGCACCGAAATGTCAGTAGATGGCGCCACGTACATATAAATTGCGTCTTCCTGAGAAACCCGGAAATAATTTTCAAAATATAAAATAGTTAAAAAGGAAAGAAATAAGATTCATTTGCCAGTTAATAATACACACAAAAATACTTTTGAAATAATTGGAATATGTTTATTGAACAAAAACCAACCAATTAACCAATTAATCGAAAAGAAACCTATTTTCTATCCACCACAGCAGTCGAACTATCCTGCACTGATCACATGGGCTCGTATCAGAGTTGTAGATTAATACGAGCATCTGTGGCTCTGATGGATAGAAAATCAACACCACCTAATGTTTTCTATCCACCACAGCTGAAGCGTGTGTTTTTATTTCCGCTGCGCACATGCGCTGTGAGGAGATCTGCTGTAGCCGATAGAAAACAAAGCTCTCTAGTTAACAGGCGAACTATTTCCGGATTTCCAAAATATCCGTCATTTTAAGAATATACCGCAAACTGGCTAGTCGAAACGTCGAAACAGCAAAAATGATAACGCTGAAAGAATTATTTCCGGGTTACCAGGATGACATAACTTAAACGTACGTGGCGCCATCTACTGACCATCTTTTTTGGCGCATGACTTCGCGGCACAAAAATGTCATCAGGGCGCACAAAAAATGTCTATGCGGCGCGAAAATGTCCATGCGGCGTGGAATTATCTTTTTCGGTACGTAAAACAAAACGCTATCTTTTTGGCAGGGATTGTCGCCCATAGATATGGCATATGCGCTATAACTACGTATTACACTACATCGCCAGCCACGCACTTTATTATTGAAACAGATCATTACATTAAATAATCTAGAATAAGGGCACTATAATCTCTTTAGAAAACAAATAATCAATTTTTCCCAATTCCAGCCAAAATATGACCAATTTTGGCTGGGGGAAATGTCCGTTTAACGGTAAAAGATAGCCTCACGGAAAACCTGGAAACGTGAATTTGTTTTCACAGATAAAAGTGACATATCCTCGTGCCCCCACTAACTACTATTTAGTCAATTCTAAACACTGTCTTCGACCGCATGGACGTTATATATATATATGGACGTTATATATATATATATATATATATATATATATATATATATATATATATATATATATATATATATATGAACGATTTCCACCTCTTTTCGATCAATCCTAAGTTGGTATACCGAACCAGACTGCCGTTTGACTAATCGTTGACCCGCATAGATTCAACTTCAAACTCTCTTCTACACCATTACATTCTGACCCTGGCTATAAATATATATATATATATATATATATATATATATATATATATATATATATATATATATATATATATATATAAACAATAAACGTATAGACCTATGGATAGTGCGATATGTTATGTAAAGTATGATTGATTATATCAGTCTATGGAATAATCAGCTACTTAGTTGGATACAGATCTATATATATCAAAATACCGATCAATGAAATATAATCCGCATTAATGGTTGACGTCGAGTAGTTGAAACCTATATAATCCTATCATAATCCTATTATCACGAAACAAAGGATTATGAATCGTCAAAATCATATAATGTATATTCTGGTATTTCATTTTAGGGATATTTGAATAAGAATCGGTGATTAATGATATCAGTACGAAATAATCCGCTAAGTCTTACCCCGGATACATATTGCTTTTTAATTGAAATGTCGGTAATATCGGTGACTAGTATGTAATCCATATTAATAGTTATGTCGAGTCACTGAAATACGTATAATCCATTTATGATCTTAATGTTGTGAAACAACGGATTATGAATTGTAAGAATCGTGAATGACCTCAAGCCAGGGCAGACCAATATGGCCCTAAAAGATAGATCCCCTTTGTAAGAAAAAATTTTAGATTACCGCATAGCACAGCAGCTGTGTGGAGTTTGAATTTTCACTTTCGGATCGCTAATTCCAGAGTGTTAGATGGCGGAAGGCTCTACGCGCAGGCAAGGAATTATGATGATAGATGACATGATTTGTCAGGGGGAATATGATGTACGGTTTGAGAATGTATAAGAATGGGATTCTATACTGTATGATATTGTTTGCTCGAAACACACGACAAGGTATGTACAGCACCGCAGTTTGTTTTAGGCTAAAAAAATTGATACCTTGTTTCTCCGCTCTGCTGAGCTTAAATGTTGACCCGGCCGGCCGCCTATCTACCCTATACATTACTTTTTTTAAAATCGTGATCAATTTTACTAAACAGACCCGGCCGCTATAGAAATGAACTGTTTATAAATGTTATCGTATTTTACAAAAATGACCCGGCCGCTGCGGAGAAACAAGGTATCATTTTTGTTTAGCCTTATCATTCGATACTGAAATGCTTCACATTCCAGTTTCAAGTAGTGTGAGTTTTATCTCATGTTGACCCACTTCAGTTGAATCGGCTTCCTTTGACTGTGGATCCAGTTCTTCCATTATTGATTTACCCAGTTCTTAAGTTGTGGGTAGTTATTTTGAGTAATCCCGTATTTTAGCACCGGAACTATCATTTTGTTACTCTTTTTAATTTTATGTAACATTGCAACGTATCTTTTAGTATGTTCGCTAAAACTCTGTTCATCGCCTTGGCCTTGTTTATGGTCATTGGAGCTAGTACCGCTGCCGATAAAGGTAGTCATGAAAATTATTCGTTTTACATGCAACCGGATTAATTTTATTACATAATACTTTCAATTCCAACATATAACGCTTTGTGTATATTTTTCAGAAGTTCACTTTGAAAAGAGAGGAATAAAATGCTTGTGCAACAGCCAATGGGGAACCTATTGGTTTTTCTCTTTTAACCGGGATTGTTGCCCTTCCGTCATGGGGAAATGTTGTTTGTAAAGCACGTGTGCTACGTATGGCATTATGATGTTGAAAAGTATCCCTGATAATTCGTGAAGCAAATAAAAAACCAATGCCAGAATAAAGAAATACTTTATTTTATGATAATTGGTCACTGGCACTCGTTCACTAATATGTTTACTGGATTATGACTTAATGAGTCGAGAAGAAAACACAATATCCGTGGATGATGAATCCCACAATAAATACAGCCAAAACTTGAATCTAAGAGCGCGCGCAGTTTCGGCTAAAGACTATTAGCCATCATCGGGCGTAGTGAGATCAGCAGAATATTACAAGACATTTATACAAAAACAAAACAAAAGAACTGAGTGTTGAAAACGGAATATAGATTAGAGTAATGACACAACGGCTGGAAAACAATAGTTAAGTAAGCAATAGCAAACAACGGGCAATACAGATTAAAGTAATTTAAAAACAGAGGGCACAAACTAAAGTGATTAAAAAGTGAAGACAAACTAAGAGATAATCAGAAAATGACAAGGGAAGGAACATGAAAGGCGATAATCAGTGAGTGACGGTAACAAGCAAACGATAATAATGGTTAACAATATAGGGAATTAATATATATATATATATATATATATATATATATATATATATATATATATATATATATATATATATATATATATATATATATATATATATATATATATGCTTTATTTACGTGTCACCTTTCTTTACAAAGCCAGCCTCTTAGAGGCTTACGAGACACATATGTATATACGTATAGAAAGTTACATTTAATTGTAAATTATTAGTAGAAGTAAAGATAATACGTGTTATTCTAAATAATGGCATTGCGCAGTTGTAGGGCTGTATTTATAAAGTTAGCGACTAATTTACAGACTTTGCCTTCATTTAGGAGAAGAGAGATTCTATTTGATACGGGTAGGTCTAAAATATCGATATTCAACTCTACATTAATTCTATTAAATAAATCAGCTCGTTCATCTGAGTAACGATTGCAATAAAGTAAAAAGTGTTCTTCTGTTTCTATTTTTCTTTGGTTGCATGATTCACAGAGTCTATAATTAATTGGGATATTTCGGTATCTGTCTAGTTCAATATTAATAGGAAACGTTCCATTTCTCATGCGTGCAATTTAGATCTGTTCATTCTTGAAAGTGGAGCTTTTATATAATCATCAGTTTTGAAATCAAATTTGAAAGTGCAATAGGTTCTAAGTTTAGGAAGTGAGGCAACAGTTCTAAACCATTCAGTTTGATAAAGTAATAAAGATTTGGTTTAACAGTATGAAATAGTTTCCTTAATCGTAGAATTGCGTAGTATATTATTTCCTATATGTTCGTAGTATTGAGCTATATTTAGTTTATACATAATTGAACTAACGTCTTTACACCAGGTATTTTTTGCTTACGATAAATGATAGTCCCAAAGAAATATTTTCCTAGTTAGTCTATAAACTGGTAAGTTACACAAACGGAACCACAATCTCAAAGTTTCTAGTTGGTGGCGGATTTTGACGGGAGTCCATCCCATATCGGTCCAAGTCCAGTATAGCGTGGAATAGTTCCCCGCTCAAGGATACATTTTTAGAAAAGGAGTAATTCGGCTGCGTACTTTTCAAGACATACCGACAAACCGACGAACCGACCAACCGACATACCGACAAACCGACGAAACACGCATATACCCAGCCCCATCTGAGCGTACGTCGTAATTATCGTAGCCAATATGGCCGCATTAAACAAGGCAAAAATAGCGAATGAATAGTGCCAGCCACGTCGATCGGCAGTAAATTCATTGGCAAACAAACTCCGGTTGTACCGTAAAAATTGTCTGATGTAAGACGACGATGACAGCGGTAGAATAGATACTGTGTCTATAATTATAACGAGCCAACACATGCAGCAATACCGATAACGTATTTCGAAGTGATAATTCGACTTCGAAAACGGGTGGACGATATTTAAATATCTCTGACGTGCTTAAAATAAGAGAATAGTTGAGGCATCTTAAGTTAAGAAACGGTGAGTCGCGCGCTCTGATTAAGTCCGTTCTAAATCGGTCCTGCACCGGGCACGGACCCGTTTAGAACGGTCTAAAACTCGCTTATAGCAGGGAAGTGTGACACTCATCACACTTCCCTGCTTATAGTATGGATGCGGCTGTAATAAACCAATAATGAATGAAGTGAATTGGTTATTTCGAAACTTCCTATCCTCACCTTAAAACTTTTGATTTGACTCAATTTACGTATTTATTCGAAGGTTTTTTACATTGTTCAGAATGCATCCTTTTGCTACATACTCCTGTGTGACCTTCAACTTGGAGCCACTCAGCTTAAAAGTAACCTTCAGTTTACGACAAAAACAGTAACTACTTTATAGACTTCCAGGACAACTGGCCCAAGTAGATTTCCTCCAAGTTCTATTACCTAACCTTGCCCTCGTCCAATATAGCTTTGCAACTCGCTTCACATCTGAATGTATATTTCAGGATCTTATAATGTTCTCACCTCCATTTTAAAATCGATACCAACAAAAAAATTACTTCTTCCATTAGCAGGCAACATTAAATCACATATATCTGAAGTTTTTGATTAGGAATCGGTAAAGTGACAAATTGATTCTAGACCTGGAGACAGAATGACTGATAGCGTCAAACTGCCACAGGAGGTAGCGATAGATATCAACGACATAGCAACAGTGGCACGAGGCAGTGACAGACGGCACCAAACCGACACAGCCATGGTGAAGGTAGCGACATGACGGCAGCTTCATAAAGATGTCTTATCCACGAATATGGCCGCTACGAGACGAACGTTTAGTTTATGATTTCAATAAAACATGTCAACCACATTACATCTCGTGGTCACGGTTTTATATTAACACACTCGTAGCGACACCTATCTCATTCATCGCTACAATTCTTAATGTTTTCTGTTTTGTCGTGCTGAGAAGATTTTCGTTTCAGCCCACATATTATTTACTGAAAGCTCTGACAATACTTGATGCACTATTTTCACTGATAAGCATCCCTGAATACAGCGTCGGTGTACTGTACAGATATTTCCAATATGGCCGACGATTTGTCTATATCCGCCAAAGCCTGTTACTTCCACAAATCGACATTTATTTGATGGGTCTGGTTCACGCGTTATACACGACGCGTAATTGGATAACAGTCTCTATCACGTTCGAGAGAGTGCTAACCGTTCTGTTTATTTTCAAGGTAAAACGATGGACGACCAAACGATCGGTGAATAATGTGATCGTCTCGGTCGTCTGTCTCAACGTAATCGTTTCTGTGCCAAATTTCCTGTATAGGGTCCATCAGACGAAAAACAAAGTATGCCAATATTTCAAGTCGGAGACATTTTACAATTACAGCAATATTTGGTCGTTCCGTATTGGCAAATATACCAGGCCCATCGTTATTTATTTCGGTACGGCCACCCCCATCTTACTCTTATTGATCGGTAACGCCGTTTTATGTTCAAACGTATTAGATTTTCAAAAGAAACGGCGCTCTTTGTTGGCAAGGAGTTCACAGCAGGCAATCAGTTACAACGATAAAGTGGCGTTAGTGACCACAATATCAATAGTAACAGCCCATTTACTTTGTGAATTCCCGAATATGTTCGCATTGTTGAACTACGATTTTCTTTGGTTACACGGAACAATGCAACGCGATATATTGAAATATGGCGCCGAAATCGGGAGCAAAATTGATTCTCTAGTGAACGTGATTTTGTATCTCGTTGTAAACAAACGTTTCCGTAGCTACGCCGCAGATATTGTGTGTTCTAGAAGTACAAAAACAGCGTGAACTAATAATGAGTTTGTTTGTCACTGGGCCTTGAAATCCAATTCCTATCCCCCATCTTACTGTCAATACCGGGATCTTATAGTGAAGAAACTCTATATCTTGGAATAAAATGAACCCATTCCAAGGGTTGATCTAGAAATATTAGAAGAAAATGAACAATATTCGTAATTGCAGCATTTGGGTCATTCACGGCGTTTCGGGTCATTTTACATTAAAAGAAAGCCAGCGAAAGAGAGTAAACATGATATCACTGAAAATTACTTAATACTAGGGAAGACACGCATAACGACGCGATAACGAACAAAAACTGTATATAAAAAGGGTATGGCTGTTAAAAAATGTCGAACGTCAGTTGGGCAGTTGGTACGTAGAATAACGTACGTCACATCTAGCAACTGTAGCTGTTATTATTTATGTCCAATTTACCTTTTATGGCGCAATTTGATTTGAAACCTGACATATAGGCTACCCGATCGATAAAGCCCAACGCACACGGCACCGAAAAAACGTTTTTTCCTCGTGAAAAAAACGTTTTCGATGTTTTTTGCTATTCCGTGTGCGGGGGAGGCAAAACACAAAACGCCTAACTGAAAAACGTTTTTCGCGAGCAAAAAACGTTTTTCACGAGCAAAAAACGTTTTTTGCGAAACAAGCACTGCTTGATTTGCGAAAAACGTTTTGTGTAGTCGAAAACGTTTTTCGTCCCGTGTGCGTTGAACGTTTTATCGTTTGCGGGCAAAACCCGTAACACGTTTTGTGAAAACGTGTTTTCTGTTTCGGCGAAACAAATGTTTTGCCGTGTGCGTTGGGCTTAAACAACAATAACGTGCTAAACAACAAAGTTCTGCCAAACAACAGCTTTTGCAGCACCGTTTAGTGCTGATAGCTTCTTAAACGAAGACGTCATGTGGTGATCTATTCATTCCGTTGTTGGCTGATTCGGGACATGTCAATATTTTTTTCATCCTCCACGATGACGTGCAAAAAAAATATTACCGCGCGAAAAATTAATTCCAACACACAAAAATTGTCTCGAAGTAAGACGACGATGACAGCGGTAGAATAGAAACTGTACTCATAACGAGCCAACAAATGCGGCAAATCCCGATAAAGTATTTCGGAGTTATAATCGGACTTCTAGAAAACGGATTGACGATATTTAAATATCTCTGACGTGTTAGAATTAAGAAAAGAGTTAAGGAACCTTCGCACGAAACGGTGACAATAACCTCGGCGAGACGGCATAACGAGCTATCCGTCCAGGTTTTTCAGAGTTCAGATAAATAAACGCCTTTGAACACAAGGTCAGCTCCTGCGATCAAAAACAAATAGACAGAATTCTCGTTTCTGCGCGTTTCATCGCGGGCGTACGTTTCGTTTCTGCGCGGTAATAGTTCTGTTTTTACCACGTGGTGCAGTTCTGAGGGCACGTGTATTCTCGATCGAGAATACACGTGCTCTTATAGGACTGCACCACGTGGTAAAAACGGAAAGATAGATTGAGGGTAGATTTCAGTGGTATAGGATCTGCACTGTCAGCTCAGGATCGATGGGTAACATAACGAACCATGCTGTAATCTGAGCATCGTATCGTATTTTCACGAGTTTTCGTGGAATTCGTATAAAAGCACGACTTATAGATAACTCGTAAGAATACGACTTAGAAAAACCGTCAGTCCCGAGGGCTTCGACTTATGCGGGGTTGGCTGTATAACAAAAAGAAAACTAGAATATGTGAAATAATTTTGTTCATGGAGGTAAATTCAATATTTTTACTCTCACAATGAAAATTATATTGTAAACTGTCTGCCTTTTGAAGTAAACAATACAATTTCCACCTTTCAAATACAATACACTTTACACGAGTCGTTACCGATTAAAGATTTCGATGATTTCTACTGTAAACAAGGATTTCTGGATTCCGGAATTTCCTGCATCGAATTCATCAGAGATGAACGTCTGAATTGGGAGAACGCTGAAATATACTGTAGACAGAAGTACGCGGGACATCTACTCAGTATCAACTCAGAACAGGAAATGACTCAAAAACTGATTTATAAAACAATACTTACATAAATTTGATTCAGGTTCTGAAAATATAATTCAGGTTCTGAAAGTTAGAATGCTTTGGCCGTATAGGACAACTTCAACTTCAAGTGGAATTCAACGGGTTAATGGTCCTTTGTATTAAACTCTGTTATACCAGAACTGTCAAATTTAGTACCCGGTAATGTATTTAGCCGTATGACAACACCACAGCTTTGAACGGTGGAACGCAAGGGCGCTTTGTTATCAGTTTCGTCAAAAATACCTAAAGATGATATTTTTGGTTTCATAAGTATGCATCGTTCAATTCACTAATGTTTCGGCTGTAGGGCCTGATCGAAGAACTAGTTCGTGTGAAGTGTGGACGATCGGTTTTCAAAGCATGCTGAAAAAATGACAACTTTCTGTCATTCATTATTATTAATAACCAAATGACTTGTTTAAGGTGAAGTGTTCCGATAAAATAATCGAAGTCAAGTGTTTTTAGTAAATTTTGAAAATAGATCGGAAATTCTGTAGCGACTGGTCGGAAAGGGCTCCCAGAATTTAATGTTTATTGTGGGTACTAGTTTGAGAAGGTGTAAAGATTCAAGAGTTCCAGGAACATTACGAAGTCCAATGGTTATTTTTGAGTGGATTTCTACAGCATAGTTTCGTACAAAAAAATTCACGAATTTCTCGTCCCAGTAAAAGATATATGTAAAAATTTATCACATAGTTACACATTTCAAACAGTTCAAATATGTCATATAGGAAATCTTCCTGCTCCGGTGAGATTGGTAAAAATGTAGTAATAGTGTTAGGAAGTGTAAATATTGCAAATGCGAGTGAAACTGTTACAAGCATTATTGTTGTACGTTTTGATTTTGTAGTTTTCTGATCAGACGAAACGATTTTCGAACCTCTGAATAACTTAACTATTATAACAGTATTTGAGGTGATAATTAACGTTAATGGTATATTGTAAACGTAGATGACAAATACCGCAAAATATTTTATCTGGTCAAACAAGCCATAGTAACATCCAAAAAACCAGTCGGTAAAATGTATCGTCATAGCAGGTGTGAGATATAGAATCAGTATATTCACTGCAGTAATTATCAATATAGCAAACCTAGCGAATCTCGGTGTACATATCAAACGAGATGTGAACGGGAAGAGAACAACAGCCACACGTTCCAGAGTTATTGCTACTATTAACCACGAACAATTGCAGCCGGCAAGTTGCATTAGAAATTCATAGATTTGACAACTTATCAGTGAATCTATGATGAATATAGGACCATCTTTAACGTGCAAGAGAACAAACTGCAAAACAGGCAGCAGTGTTAAACTGATACAGTACATAGAGTCGCTGAGAGACAAAACGATAAGATAGTTAGCGTAAGATAAACCGCGGAATCTGCTACTTATCATTATTAGGAAAGTAGCTGAATTCCCAAACGCTGCAAACAGGAACACGACCGGCAGAATGACCAATGATACATTACGGTAAATTCCAGACCTGTTCACCACAGACATGAGAGCGATGTTACTGCTGTATGTTCGACCAATTTGCACCCGAGTTGAATTCATGATCCGTGCAGATGAAATGAGAGTAATACTGACTGTCTGAGAGGGTACCGTATGTACTGCAACTGACCGTGTCTTCTCTCATATTGGAAAATCAATTAAAGTCCAATATTAAGGTACCGTTAGTTTGGTGCTTCTTTCTCACGGAGCAAATGTTATCACGAAGTCTTTGTTACAGCAACAATTCCTTTGTAAGGTTTATTGTCAACAGCGAATTGAAAATGATTCTCAGAAATCTAACACTGTAATGAGATTTTGTGAATGTTTGCTATTGTGTACAATATAAATGTTACTAAATTGAATGTAAATATTCTTTGTACAAGAATTCATGGCAAATGTTGAAATATCTTATAAAATGTAGTTAAATATCTGGAAGTTTATTATCAAACACACTCCCAATGCAGTCTGTTCTCAGATCAGATTTGACTCATATTCATTCTTGATTAAAACCTGACGGATAACTGTGAAACTGTTTTCCCAACTGAATCACCAAGGCGGGAACAAGTGATTCGCAAATTTCAAGAGTTCAAAAACTCCAGGAGGGATCGAACCCCCGAGCCATTGAAGTTGACAAGACAACTAGCACTATCAATTCAGGCGAAAGTACAATTTTATTCGATATATTAATCCCAATCAAGCTTCGCTATACAGTTAATTTGATCTCACTTTGATGATGCGCTTAACATAGATACCGAGCAAATATTGCTACCCCATCAACTTGATATTTCTGTTTTTCCAGCATGTAATTTTTTATTAAATTATTTTGTTAAGATTTGTAATTTTGATTATCTGTCATACAAGTATAGTACACACTTTGATAAAGAATAAACTACTACTATATATAGTTCCAAATGGATATCTTCTGTACAAGGTTAGTTAAACGATATAGGTTTTACTCAGGTTTTTGTTAACCAAGGTCGTGGGTACATCAAACAGTATTTTAATAAACTTGAATTAAATCCTTAAATCCTTAAATTATATTTTGCATTTAATACATAATCTGGCACTATCTTTTCTTTGGTTGAAGTATTACTTTTGACTAGTGCATAGTTATAGAATTCATCATTATATTTAAATGCAAAATCTTTAGGATTATTCACAAGTATTCTATAAACTGCTGCTGATTTCATAATATCAATGAGTTTAAAAACTTTATTTGGAAAAACTTCACAGTATTTTTTTATTCTTTCAAATAATTTCAAATCTTGATTGCATAAATACCAACAATATTTATTGCCACCAACATAATTATTGACACCTGCTGAACCATCACCCATAAAAAAATCCTTTGATAAAATATTCTTTTTATTCTAATGTTTCTGGTTCTATGTTATAAATATTATCTATTATTTCATCAAATTACATATGATTCATTCTTGGATAAAATCTTTTATGTAATAATTCATCTCCAATTTTCATATCAGTTGGTTTTATTTCATCACCATTTCGTTTAATTAAATTGTGATCTTCAGTAACATCTACAAACTCTAATTTAGTTCTAACTCTATAAATCGTCTTATTCGTTTTACGTCTAATAATATTCTTAAATTAATGTTTTCCATCCATTTTTTGCTCAAACATATATTAATCCATTTATTTGTATTAATTCCTTTTCACCATATGTAATATAAAGTTTATTATGATTAGGTATTATTTCTAAAATTCTACTAGTTAACATTTGATTATTATATTTTAATAATATTGTGGTGTCAGCTGTTACAGAATCAAAATGTAATATTTCAATATGCTTTTCCCAATTAAGTGGTTGTAAAACATTATAATAAAAATCATACATTAACAATTTTGATATTTCTAAAACAGTCGAACCTATAAATATTGGTTCATTAAATTTCATTGACGTTCTTTTTATTTTATTGCTGTTAAATAATCTTCAAATCTTTTATTTTCTAAATGTCTAGGACTTGATTGTAAATGTCTCAATCGTACAGAATTATCTAATAATTCAATATCATTTCTATTTCTAATATTTTCACATGTTTTTCCATAAAAACTTTTATTCATTAATTTAAAAAAATCTTTTTCAAAATCTGTTTTAGATATCATTCTCTGTTGAGTATTGAAATCTATATATTTTTCTAACGACTTCGATTGATTAAATTCAATATATATATGTAATTTCTTTAATTTCATTCCTTGTTTTAGAGTTTTAGATAAAATTTTTACATTCTATTATGAACAATATAATTGTATTTATAATAAGCTGCAGCTCTTCGATGAACTTTTTAAATTGTATTTATGATTGGTGGGTCTTGAATTATGTCTTAATTCATTTCCTTTGTCCATTGATTTTAAAAATTGCTTTTTGTTATATATTTCGTTTCTATCTTGACCAGTTAATTCTTTATTCAACGATTCAAAATCCCCATAAATTACAAATGGCACTATATTTCTAAATTTATAATTAGTAAATTTCAATTTATAATCTTTTTCTGTTGGCATTATTAATTTGCAAAAATCTTTATTATCACATGATTCTTTATGCTTTAGTAACGCATTTTCAGTTCTAAATTTAGATAAACATTTGCTACATAAATATATTTTGTTATGACTGTTGAAATCATTTTCTGTTCTAAAGAATAAATCTATTTGTTTTAACCACATATAATGTTTATTTTCATCTTTTCGTAATATTATAAATCTATTACATTTTCATCATCATAATATTCTGTAAAATGTAAGGCTCCTAATGTATAATCTTTAATATTTTCACCTTTTGTCTCACCTTTTGTAATTGCATTAATTCGAATACATTTATTTTTAAATTATCAACTTTTTTCTATTTTAGGAATCATCTTTATAGTTACTGGATATTGATCAATTTTATATAATGTTTCATATTTCCGATAATCTGTTATTCTACAAACATTTTCCTGAGTTGGGTGTAAACAACTAATAATTGACCATAGAAAACATTTATTATCTTCATTTTGAACATTTATTACTGCTTTTGTTGTAAGTGGTAATTTTATATAAGATGATGCTTTAATATCCTTTTCTGTTGTAAAGTTACATAATTTGTAAACATTGTATTACTTTTTGATGCTTTATTCCTTTTCTGTATTAAAAATATTTAAATCTAAAAATATAATTTCATTCAATGTTAAACCAGAACCCTCAAAATATCTTTCCTCAATATGACTTTTAAATTCATTAGAAACCGAGTTGCATAGCAGCGCCGCGGTGCGGAATAGTACGCCAACTCCTCATTAGATCGCAAATACATTTTGGTATAACAATTCTCAATTGAATAGCTCAAAAATAATGCCAGGAACTTGTGTTTGCACTTAGCAAAAAATTCTTACCTTTGCACAATGCTTAATTCTTCAAATCCTGATTACAGGTAGATTTCAAGAGCATCAAGTATACAATAAGAGGAATTCCATTGCAATGGTTGAAAAGTTACCTCAGTGAAAGGAGAATGTATGTAAAGGTCAACGGAATCAAATCAAATCTAGCTAAAGTCGAATACGGAATTCCTCAAGGCTCTATACTCGGACCACTGCTTTTTCTCGTTAAAGATGCCCATCAAGTTTTAAAATCCTGTAAAAGTATATTATTCGCAGACGACACTAGCACATATATTACCGGAAAGAACCTTAACACTATTTTAGATCTTCTGAAAGATGACCTATCTACACTGATCGATTGGTTCCATGCTAACAAATTACAGTCAATTTCAAGAAAACTAATTGCATGATTTTTAGGCCCAGAAGTAAAAGTTTCCAAACAGATATAGATCTCATATTTGGCACTGAGAAAATAAAATCAGTAAAACAGTGTAAATTTTTAGGAGTACTTATTGATGAAAATCTATCTTGTGAACAACAATTCAAACAAACCTGTTAAAAAATCAATAGAAACTTGTATTTATTAAGAAGAATAAAAAAATTTATACCTGCTTGGAGTAAGAAACTGCTGTATTATGGCTATATACATACACATTTATCTTATGCAGTGACATCGTGGGGCACTCTTCTCTCAAAAAAGCAAATAGACACCATTTTCAAATTGCAGAAAAGGGCAATCAGATATATCGATAAAAGCCGCTATAATGCCCCCGCATCACACTTATTTAGAAAATATGATATCCTAAAATTTGAAGATATAATGAATTTAGACCTCGCAAAAATTGGCTACAAATACTTCGAAGGAAAATTGCCCACCCCGATAAGAGCAGTTTAGCAAGGAGTATTTTTATCTGGAACTGCGGATTGTGTTTTTATGTTTAAATGTTGTGATCAATATTTTGCCAGGTCATTTGTAGCTAAGAAAACATATTTGTAGATTTTTCCTATGTCCATTAATGGATCTAACCCTTAGTCTTTGTCACTTTTACCCGGATACCGTTTTGGCAGCTCAAGTAGGCTGTCTTGTTTAGTGAGTATTTTGTCTACCTAGCGAACTGGCACTATTTTTGAATAAGTGATGTAATAGCAATATAAACAACTCTCAACTCACCTGCCCTCGCAACTAGTTTAGCTCTCATCAGGTAATTAGTGTCTTAATAGGTCATTAAGATTTGGATGAACCAATCGCTAGAAGTTTTGGTCACTAATTTCTTGATGGGAGTGTCTTAATCAACTTGGTTTTTGACAGCACAGATTTGATCACTCTGTGCCTGCTTTCCAACTGATTAAGACGTAAAATAAACTGGTATTAACACATAAATTCAATCGTTTGAATTTTCAGGTGAGTTACATCCATTTTTCATAGTTAAATCTTATATATGTTTTGGCATAAATGTGTACCTAGGCTTAGCTGAGAAATCAGACCTTTATGTAACACGTACATTTGGTACTGAGAGTCAATTTTTATAGATTAGGTATTTAATCTAAAATGACGGCTAATGATTATTTGTTTGTAGAAATAGGCCTTTGTATTAAGTATGTAGTTAAAGAAAAGTCATTGTAGGACAATCTCAGTTACGATCTGATGAAGTATGAGTAATCAAGTAGTATAATATTCGATTCTATTCTGTGTATACTGTAACTAATTATCATAACACTCTGTGCCTGCTTTCCAACTGATTAAGACGTAAAATAAACTGGTATTAACACATAGATTCAATCGTTTGAATTTTCAGTTTTGTAAAATTGGCAACGCGGAAAAAGTCCGTTGCTAAAGCATTGTTCCAACATAACCAAGTAAACCACACACATAACACAAGATCAAGAAATTATCCACAATCTGTCCGTCACAAAACGAATATGTTCAATCAATCGTTTTTTAACAAAGTTCCTGTCATTTGGCAAACAATCGATAACACAATCAGAAAATCTCCATCAATTCATTCATTCACCAGGCTCTACAAAAAACAGCTCAACAATAGATATTGAATATTCATCCCGTCCCCCTAAAATATTCTATCATGGTATGTTTATGTTATATAATAGTTATTGTAGTATTACCATTGTATGTTGTATATTGTTTTGAAAAGAGCTTACCATAGATAAGCCTTATAATATTGACATTTGTATCATTGTCATCATCCATTTCATAGTCACCGGGGCTCGTCCACTCTGTTCAGAGCCACAGCCTTCAGGCTCTGGACGAGTCCTTCATAGTTCATTGTGGTATTTTGTAAGATAAATTATTATATTAAACTATGTTCTATGAAAATAAAATCAATCAATCAATCAATCGAGTTCCTATTGTTTTCATATTTGCCCTGAGAAAAAAAACTACGATTAAATCAAAAAATGCCGTAATCTCGACCGCCGATCACACAACTTTATCCGTACTTTGATATCCAATTTCAATATCAATACCCCTGCTTCGGTCATATTAGGTGTGGTTGGTTTATTAGGGACATCAATCAAAGTCAAATCAAACCAAATATACCACTCAAATAAATAACAGGGTTATTCCCTACTTTAAGATAAAATTATTCGATTACTCTTAAAAAGTCTATGGATTCAATGTTGTATTTAACTTTGTTGGCGAATACTTTGTATATTTTGTGATTGATACCGCGTCAAGGAATCTGCCTTCGTCCGATATCAACCCACTCGAACCAGCCACAGGAACAGCGTCTGAAATTGATTGCGGTTTGAAATGTGTTTTGAATCGTGAATGTGATTTGTTCATCAAACGACAAAATAACGTCGTCGAATGTCGTTAATATAATACAGATCTGATTGCCGTTGATCAAATGGTACCAAGCCACTGATGAAGTTATCTACAAAGATGGGTCTAGCTTCAGACACTTGCACATAGTCTAATAACATGTTTTACTGATTAAGTTACCGTGGAAGCTTCAATGTTGGCAAATCACTATTTTTCAATTTACGTCAATATTGTAATGGCAATTATAACCGTAATCAAACGTAACATTTATTCAAATAGATAAAACCAAGTAACGACCATCTCAAGAGAAAAACACGAAACGCCATGACTGTATCTTAATATTCTTATTCGATTATCAATAGATGATTCATTTCGTTGTCAATCTTTATAATGTATTATGTAGTGGCTTTTAATCTTTACACTTAATCGATACTCCACGACTTTGGTCATTCTGAAAATAACGTTAATTCTTCAATAAACTCTATAACATGTTACGATCGAGTCTGTCGCGTGGGACGATCGGATTTATACGCCTTCAGTAATTCAGGTTTTGGACCTTGCTTTATTTTGGTCTTCATCTTCTGAAGTTTGTTATCATTATGTCGTTATTAGAATCGCTTTCGTGTACAGTGCTATGATTATTGTGTATTATCGTTTTGTGAGAATGAACTTTTCCAATATTCCTCAATCGACTGTGTTTATGCATTGTCTGGTGTGAGGTTCATCCCCTCTCGTATAGAAACGGTTTGATTGTCTCGGGGGTTGTCTGAAAATTATGGTGGCTGATTCGGGCCGTACAAAGCGATTTGTCTGTTCGGCTAGTGGAACGATTAAACAAAATTCAAATTGGCCTGTTCTAATAGTCTTGTACCACTTTGTACATCCTCCCTCGGCAGGGATTCGAACCTAATGGCATCGCTACACTCAGCCACGGAACGAACCCCTGTCACAGTAGACAGGGTGCGCACCAATCAGATTGCTTGTTGTTTAATCGACGAGGTAAATTTGAGAACTGAAAACGGGAAAACCCGGGCTGAAATAAAACGGGATATCTGATTGGCTAATAATGACATCATCAAAGCTGCGCGTGTAGCTGCGTACTCGGTCTGGTGTGGCATGGTTTCGTATCGTGGCAATCTCGATACCCTCAGGTTCGAATCCTGGCGGGGAAGATGAAATTTGTACCACAGGCATTGGACAAATAGCGTCAAAATGCTATCTACGTAGTTGTACTCAGCTGCAGACGTACCACGTGATCACGTCGCCATCATGTTTACTGAATCGATAAGAATCTACGATGACAGATGTAAATGTTTCCATCGAGCCCGGAATTTCGTGTCATATTGACACAATAACGTCACGAGGGGATAAGTATGATCCTGTTTATCCCGATACGGAAAATCGATTCGATAAACAAAGAATGCCGCGAGGCAGCCGTTACATACCGGAAGTAAATTCTCTGATCACGATGCACGTGAATGACCGGAAGTTGATGACCGGATATCCGCGCAGCTGTTAGGATGGATGGAATTTTGTATATAACCGCAGCCAAATCTAACCACGATTAACCCATGCTCTGGAATCGAAGGAGTTTGCGTTAACAAGGTAAGAAAATATCAAAATATACAAAAATATCATTCAACAATATCTGAAATTTGAGAACAAGCTCTGTACATCGATTTTAATGGATTCTGTATAAGCTCAGATATTTATATATATATATATATTTATATGTATAAGCTTGATATTTGCCAAATAAGAAATATGAGAAACGGCTGGCTGTAACATATGTGGTACTTATATAAATTATGAGTTGGCCAGACGAGAGATTACTTGGGATTTCAGATTGAGATGAATATTCAAAATAATATTGATGATATCTAACGTGAACTCTCCTGACTTTCCCGATGAAGCTGCTACGCTCTTGTAGCTCGTCGTAATTTGGTTTATAGTCAGTGTTAGTATAGTTAGTATAGTCATTGAAAGTAACTACGTACTATATCTCTGTTTTAAAGTTTAACTTGAAATGATCTTTCACTCAGCTGCTGAACAACATATTTTGATGAAAGGTATTCTTTATTTTCAGTCACAAAAGTCTACAAATATGAAGTTTAGTATTTCGGTATTGCTGGTAGCGGTGGCGACTATCGCCATTATTGAATCGGTTGCTTCTGCCCATTTTCCTAGAGGTACCGACCCGCCGGCTTACAGAACTCTGTCCCGATAAATCCCCATATGACATCATCTGGTTAAAATAAGCCTTTCGATATTTGAAATGTATATTGAAACGTTACGAATTGTGATGTCATAGGGGGGCTTAAATGAGACGAGCGGTTGGCTATTTTCCATTTTGTCTTTAGAAAAACTGTAACAGTCTTTTGTACCTAGAGATAATTTGTTTATTTTTATTGTAATCAGCTGAACGCTCATTCCGCGTTTCTCAGTCACAACTATGGAACAAGGGCTCCGTCCCGTTTGAATTTGACAGTTCTCTCGACAAAAGTAAGTTCACTCTTTAATTCAAACTGAACCAACAAAGTTACGAGGAACTACATTTCAGGAAACTGAATATTAAGTCTTCAAATCAATATGATAGATGAAATCGGTCGATTTAAAACTTTAAGGCCTTTTTGGCCACTCAATGGTCTCGGTTTAAGGACAGTCCTCAATGTTCTGGTTTAGAACTGGTCTAGTACCACCCTTGTTCTATAGCTAATCTCACAACTCCAAACTGGTCGAAGCTCATTTAAGTATCGAACCTAAATCGAACTAATCTAACAACAGCTGTGCAAACTTATGTTGGTTCTATGAAAAATCCAACAATTTTAAAGACCAGTCAAATCTCATTCTAGTTCGATATCCAATCTAACAACTTAAGACCAGTTAACTATGCTCATTTCTGGATCTATAGCTAATCGAACAACGTAAGACAGGTCTAAACTCATTTTAGTTCCAAAATCTCACAACTTGAGACCAGTCTAAGGTCATTTTGGTTGTATAATCAATCTTACAACTTAAGAAAAATCTAAGATTGTTTTGGTTCTCAATCCAATATCTTACGACCAGTCCCTAGGTTATAAGATTGCTCATAAACTTCATTCACTACGGTACAACTGAGCTGAATGAATTTGTTAACGAACGTGTGGTTTATTTTTTCGTGTCTAGATGTGAAGAAAATGATCAAGGCTTCAATGGAAGAACTTACAGAGAAAACCTGCGTGAAATTCCGACGAAGCAAAAAGAAGGACTCGAGCTGGTTGAAATTCTCCAACGGAGTTGGGTTCGTTAACTTACCTAAACCTACGAATCATAAAGGCTGGTTTCAATTTGGATAGAAAATTTTTTCCAAGATTTGCATTAAATTCCGAGAACATTTTTATCGAACTGCGAACAAACTAGTTTTCTAGATTTTAATAGATCGGTTTGGTTTAAAGCATAAGAATAAATAAACTTTAACTTTTGACTGAAACGTAACCCCTGAAACGGTTGAACTAGCTACTTAAACCAATATAATCTAAAACGAAATCTATTTCGTGAACGTATTCTTCATGCTTAATTTTGAAATAATTATCTTATGAAATCTCTATTCGCAGCATACTTGTCAAGTTGTTGTAGAATAAGATTTGATAAAATGAGAAATGAAATTCGTTATTTTTAGATGCGCCACTCACGTGGGAAAAGCCGACGAGGAAGGAGCCCAAGTAGTTTCACTCGGAGCCGACTGCGCGTTCAAAGGAATCGTCATTCATGCCGTTACGCATGCGCTAGGTACGTGTACAAGATAGAAGTTGCTTGAAATCTGTAAATATATATTTTCATTGCATCAATGATATGAATCAATATAAATATAAGGGTAGGCAATATTATTTCATAAATTTAGGCGTATGAAGCACCTGCGGCAAGCCAATATCATTTAGCAAGTTCTAGATTTTAAGCTCTTCCGTCGTCCAGGTCATCTGACAGCTGACGACGTTATCCAATTGTTTCCGTCGAGGCCATGACCTCATAACCTGATTTCTATTAGATTGTGTGTCTCATTGAGCTTTATCATCTCCAATGCTGTCATACAGTCGTTTCATTACACCGACTACAACTCGTAGGTCTGGAGTGGATGATTTGAATAATATATTCATTACACTCTGACTTCGTCATTCAAAAGATTATATAACCCGTTCTGAAAAATACACATATATTCAAAAGTGGAACACATATATTCAAAAGTGAAAAAGTTTTCAAAAGCTCCCGTATACCGTTAAGGTCATCGAGGGAGAGGTTTGGACTCAACTACCTTAATGACATATCTTAATGACACAGTTGGCCATTCTCGCCACTAGTTGGTCGTGTCACAGGTCGATATTTGGCAGTTTAAATCATTTAACAACTTGACTTAAATATCGAAATCATGTTGAAAAGCTCACCAGAAAGGCGACCATCGTCAGCGTTTCACTGAATTTCAAAGCCCCCGATGAACCATGTATGCTATCATTTTCTTATGAAGTATGTTCATGGGAAGAGGTGACCAATATTGTAGGCCCCCTAAAATAACCATTAAGCTTAGTTAATTGCCGATGTTTAGAAGGCAGTAAGTTTAGTTTCCTGTCTGCGCTTTGCAAGCTTTCGTGAATTCAGCCCTATGTTGGATCTGGATCCAGAATCTCATACGTAATAAAAACGACTCGTCGTGTTGGCGTCTAGAAAATGATTTTCTTTGTTTTGTTTTTCATGAAGGATTCACTGACGCGCAGAGCAAACCTAACGTAGACAAATACGTTCATCTTACTCGAGATTACATCACCAGAGGTAAGCAGTACTCAACTAACATTCATCTTAAACGATAGTCGAAACGCGATAAAAATAGGTTACTCAGTATAAGCGTTGATCTACCTTTTTCTCAACGGGCCTGAACTTCCGTACTGATTGTACGGAATCACATTTCTATCATCAATTTCCTATTTCAATCATGTATTTAAGTAAGGAATTAATTAATTGATGCCAAAATGATCATCATGAATGTCTCATCTACATACATTTCTACGACGAAATTCGAAATACGAAATCCCAATTCGATTCGTTTCGTTGCCATTTCTGCTGAAGCTGATTTGAATTATATGCCATCATATATTTTGATGTATACCTTTTATTTTAAAGAACATTTTTTTCTTTTAACTAGATGAATTGAGCGTAGCGGAACTTGTTGGTATCAACCAGCTGTATGGATGCTCTGAAAACTGTAAGTTGTAACTGTTTTACCCTGTAGATGGTGGCTCGAATGCCAGGACGTACATATTCAGTCAAAATGAAATTCTTCCATTCGGATTTTCAAATTTCAGGCAATTACTTCATTTTGACATATTTGAGTCATATAAGTCACAATGTTTACAGTTCGTTCAATGAATTTGATGAAAAGCGAATTTCGATAAATTTTAATCGAATCTGAAAAGAATTCAGGAAATGATATCATATTGCGTACTAGTGACACCTGGTGGTTCCTCGCTTGCCACAATTAGAATCCTCTATTGCCAGAGTAACTGATGTTCTACTTCTCATCTGTCACTTAGCGAAATCCTACATTGCCAGAGCAGCATTTTATGCACACTAGTACGTCTAGTGGATTCTCACTTTACATAAGTAAAACCCTCGATAGCCACAGTAGATAGCCTAATTATGTGTTATAAATGAGCTAATCAGGAATTTCAATATGTCTTATATAGTGGGCTCACTCGGCAACATGTCCCCATGGACGCCTTGGACTCCGTGCAATTCCGACTGCGTTTCCACACGAAGCAGATTCTGCAAGCGAGACACCAGACTCCGCATCAACCCGATTCATCAATGCAGCCCGGGTACCGACCAGAGAGGCATCGAAACAGTGTCGAGAAACTGCCCGCGTGACCGTCTTTTCGGTAGATGCGATTAGTCGACACCCAACCCCGTGTTTGTATTATGACTTCGTAAAATGTAGTTTAGTCGAATTTAGGGAATAAAGTTTGAACTTCTAAAACTATAGATTTAAGTTGAACATTTCAATGTATTCTCAGATTTCCATCGTTGTATCTGCATTAAAACCGGAGCAAAAAGATATTCGAGGCCCTCCGCTAAAGCTTTCGTACACTCCATAGCCTACGGTAATGTATGGGGTTCTAACCCTCGACCTGGCCACCGAGAGTTGAGCGCTCAAAATACTCGGCCACACCGCTCTTCACATTGAAAAACAATATTTTTTGATGGTATCAATTAAAGGTTTGCTTCATCCGAAAGATGGTTATCTATTTAGACGCTTCATAATTCGTTGTATATCGAATTGTCAACCCAAATCGTTAAACCCAAATACTAATTTTAGAACCATTGCACCCAATGAATTTGAAGCTTTCTTTACTAAAAAAATCACCTATGACTAAGACCATTTCGAGTTTGCTGTAACGAGGATCCATCTGTTTAACACATACTAAGCCCGACTAACCCAAACCATATATATAGTTAACTTACCAATTCATGAGTGGAGCTTATGATGGATGATTTCAATCAGATATTAATCATTGGAAGATGTGATTATCCAAGCATACTAACATCCGTCGGGCCAATATATTCGGTAATAGCGCATTGACAGCAATCAGGTCCCGAAGAAGTTGGGTAGGTCTGCAGTCCACTGTGCATGTGTGGGTTTGGTCCGCTAATATTAACAGCAATCAGTTCCCGAGGAAGGTTTGCGGTCTGCAGTCCACTGTGTATGTGAGTCCACCCATATTAACAGCGAACGGGTCCGGAAGAAGAAATCTGAAGAAAACACGAAGACCGCCATCAATTTTCAATTTGACTCGATACATATACATTGTATAGTCAGTTAGATCCAGTATCAAATAAGAACACATCTACTCACCACTAACCTCTGTTTGATGCGTCATGAATTTCGAAAGGTCTTTCGTCGAAAGTGTGTTAGTTTAGTCAGCCACACGTCGTTGGTATCGATCGGGTCGGTGAGGAACGACTGATCTGGAAAAAAGACAACAATTCTATTAGTTCTACATGTTTTCATTCCGACTGGAAGAATAGGTTAGACGACTGAGTGGGATCCCCGACAGGCTATCAATCTGGTAAATATTCCCCGAGGCCACTTCGTTGACCCCTTATTGAGTTATTTGATATATCTTTTGCCTCAATCGATTTAGTTTGAAAATATATCTTTTTAATTGACAAAACACTTTTTTGATTCAACTCACCAAATCGCATACTGCGTTTGGACATTAACGCGCGTGTATAGTGAAATTGACCAATGCTAAGAATAAGATCCTCGAAACTGGTGACTAGTTGCTCGGATGTTACATCTCCAGGGAGAGATGACCGATAAAAGGTCAGAGTTTACAGGCTGGAAATAAAGATACTGGAAAGTAAAGCGCTCTGAGCAGCTTCCCTTGATTTAACGCTAAATAAGACACAACATTATTATCATTGTCGTCATTGAATTCCCAAATTTCGAAAAATTATTCTTCCATGATCGACATTACAAATTTGGTTATTCACGCATTTTTTATTTCAATTTTCATCTGTTGGTATTGTTGATTGGTTTAAAAAACCATTCATCACATGGACCGTGTCGATGATCTCTAGGCTGCGCCGGTCGCTGTGATGTTTATTACGAAAGTAATTGCTAAAAACACTCAGCGTTTTGAGGCGTGACGAATCTGCTAATCGTACAGCATCAACGATTTCATTAATGATATTGCTCTGGTCGGTTTTATCAATAAAACACTAACAGGCTACAAATCAGTCGAAATAAAACTTGTGATCGGATACCACGCATAGAGATTGTCATAATGTTGGTTTTGTGCGTGATTTTGATTTTAAACTCCAGTTTTCTCAGTGGAGCCGAACAAGCGATCGGTAAGAGACTTACTAATTGATTATGTGCGGTCAATTTTAAAGTAAGTTTAAATCTAATACAGGATCCAGTTCGACACTCATGAGTTATAGAGTTAACTCTCTGAGTTAGAATTAGTTCACTTACGATGAGTTAACTCTGAGTCAAATCTTTAATCGCAACTTTGGAACTGGTTCCAGTATAGTCTACAGATCTATTTATCCATCGCAGTTATACAGACCTGGTCCGAGAGGAACTATCATTTGACAACTAATATCAACAACTTATTTACTATCTCCTATTCCGCCGTCTTTAGACTACCATCTGAAATACACAAGATGTCAGTCGAGTTAAGATATCGGAACAAGAGCCTGAACATGACATAGATCTTATTGTGAAATTCAAACGTTCAATGGCCCTTCGAAGGAACTTCCTACGTTTTAAGTATTTCAATAGAAATGCATCTTTATATTCATAACATGTAATATATTGATTTAGCGCGCCGCTTGATAAGAAAGTTATGAATTTACTTTTAAGTTAGATGACAATATTGATCACGTGTGTCGTCAGATTTCACCACGATTTATTTTACTGCCTCTTCGAAATCGAAAAATGTTTTCCAATGATTTCTTTCTAGACACATGTGGACCCCGGCAAAGGCTGCGATGGAACATTTTCGTAGGGATGGGATTGGGACCAGATATAAATGGCGTCACGGCTCCTACTCTAAGACAGTGTATGAATACATGCGGGAAGCATACAGAGTTTCTCTGTAGATCGTCTCACTATCACCGACCATCAAAATTCTGTTATATTCTGCCCGAAAATAGATTCACTCGGCCTGATTTGTTCAAAGTATGGACAGAGTATGACTATGTGGAATGGTACTGCGAACGTGTAGATGAGTTAGGTATGTAAACCCCGCCTGTTTTACCCGAATATTCGGTCTAATCGCAGGCTCCGTAGCGAGCGCCGGGTTAAATTCGGAAAAGCGCCTATATGGTACAGCTTAGAGTCGACTTAAGCAATTTTGATTCTAAAATGTACCGTATTTTCAGAAAGATTTCGGTAAGCTTTCGATTAGGTAAAATCTTCGAAGTGCTGGAAAGTGTTCATACTTTATTCTATATATCCCTAAGACTCAAAATATATAAGAAAAAGTTGAATTTAACATTTCCATTGTTTGTTTTTTATATATTTGCCGGTGGAGAGCTACTTTATTTTTGCAAAAAAATCTACCGTTAGTTTCAATGTTGGCGAATATTTTGTAGATTTTGTTATGGATACCGCGTCAAAGAATCTACCTTCGCCTGACATCAACACACTCGAACCGGTCACAAGAACAGCGTATGAAATTCTGTGCGCTTCGAAATGTCTTATGAATCGCGATTGTGATTTGTTTGTCATCAAAAGACAAAATAACATCGTCAAATGTCGTTTATATAATACAGATCTGATTGCAGTCGATAAATGGCAACAAGCCACTGATGAAATCATCTATAAAGATCAGTCTAGATTCAGAAACCTGAAAGTTTTGTAATCATGTATTTTCTACTGATCAATTTATTGTGAAGGGTTTGAAGTTAACAATAGTCAAGATATAGTAAAGATACTGGAAAGTAAAGCGCTCTGAGCAGCTTCCCTTGATTTAGCGCTAAATAAGACACAACATTACTATCATTGTCGTCATTGAATTCCCAAATTTCGAAAAATTATTCTTCCATGATCGACATTACAAATTTGGTTATTCACGCATTTTTTTATTTCAATTTTCATCTGTTGGTATTGTTGATTGGTTTAAAAAACCATTGATCACATGGACCGTGTCGATGGTCTCTAGGCTGCGCCGGTCGCTGTGATGTTTATTACGAAAGTAATTGCTAAAAACACTCAGCGTTTTGAGGCGTGACGAATCTGCTAATCGTACAGCATCAACGATTTCATTAATGATATTGCTCTGGTCGGTTTTATCAATAAAACACTAACAGGCTACAAATCAGTCGAAATAAAACTTGTGATCGGATACCACGCATAGAGATTGTCATAATGTTGGTTTTGTGCGTGATTTTGATTTTAAACTCCAGTTTTCTCAGTGGAGCCGAACAAGCGATCGGTAAGAGACTTACTAATTGATTATGTGCGGTCAATTTTAAAGTAAGTTTAAATCTAAGACAGGATCCAGTTCGACACTCATGAGTTATAGAGTTAACTCTGAGTTAGAATTAGTTCACTTACGATGAGTTAACTCTGAGTCAAATCTTTAATCGCAACTTTGGAACTGGTTCCAGTATAGTCTACAGATCTATTTATCCATCGCAGTTATACAGACCTGGTCCGAGAGGAACTATCATTTGACAACTAATATCAACAACTTATTTACTATCTCCTATTCCGCCGTCTTTAGACTACCATCTGAAATACACAAGATGTCAGTCGAGTTAAGATATCGGAACAAGAGCCTGAACATGACATAGATCTTATTGTGAAATTCAAACGTTCAATGGCCCTTCGAAGGAACTTCCTACGTTTTAAGTATTTCAATAGAAATGCATCTTTATATTCATAACATGTAATATATTGATTTAGCGCGCCGCTTGATAAGAAAGTTATGAATTTACTTTTAAGTTAGATGACAATATTGATCACGTGTGTCGTCAGATTTCACCACGATTTATTTTACTGCCTCTTCGAAATCGAAAAATGTTTTCCAATGATTTCTTTCTAGACACATGTGGACCCCGGCAAAGGCTGCGATGGAACATTTTCGTAGGGATGGGATTGGGACCAGATATAAATGGCGTCACGGCTCCTACTCTAAGACAGTGTATGAATACATGCGGGAAGCATACAGAGTTTCTCTGTAGATCGTCTCACTATCACCGACCATCAAAATTCTGTTATATTCTGCCCGAAAATAGATTCACTCGGCCTGATTTGTTCAAAGTATGGACAGAGTATGACTATGTGGAATGGTACTGCGAACGTGTAGATGAGTTAGGTATGTAAACCCCGCCTGTTTTACCCGAATATTCGGTCTAATCGCAGGCTCCGTAGCGAGCGCCGGGTTAAATTCGGAAAAGCGCCTATATGGTACAGCTTAGAGTCGACTTAAGCAATTTTGATTCTAAAATGTACCGTATTTTCAGAAAGATTTCGGTAAGCTTTCGATTAGGTAAAATCTTCGAAGTGCTGGAAAGTGTTCATACTTTATTCTATATATCCCTAAGACTCAAAATATATAAGAAAAAGTTGAATTTAACATTTCCATTGTTTGTTTTTTATATATTTGCCGGTGGAGAGCTACTTTATTTTTGCAAAAAAATCTACCGTTAGTTTCAATGTTGGCGAATATTTTGTAGATTTTGTTATGGATACCGCGTCAAAGAATCTACCTTCGCCTGACATCAACACACTCGAACCGGTCACAAGAACAGCGTATGAAATTCTGTGCGCTTCGAAATGTCTTATGAATCGCGATTGTGATTTGTTTGTCATCAAAAGACAAAATAACATCGTCAAATGTCGTTTATATAATACAGATCTGATTGCAGTCGATAAATGGCAACAAGCCACTGATGAAATCATCTATAAAGATCAGTCTAGATTCAGAAACCTGAAAGTTTTGTAATCATGTATTTTCTACTGATCAATTTATTGTGAAGGGTTTGAAGTTAACAATAGTCAAGATATGTGCATAGTACAATCATGGAAAGTGTAATCAAACGCAACGTTCAGTACGCCTGATGATGGCTAATAGTATTTAGCCGAAATGTCGAGAAACATATCGATTGCAGAAATTTGAAATAAACGAGATTATGTTTTTAACTATTTGAAGATAAAACGCTGTCAACATTTTCGAGTCATGAAATGATACCAAAAAAGTTAATAATTCAGCTGTTATACACATTTCGATTTTTTTTCTTCTTCGAAATCTACATCTTCTAATTCGTCAGATATGATTAAGAAAACTGTAGTATAACTTCAATATTGACTTATACATAATAGGAGACTCGTGCGCAGTAGGTGGTGATGGGGTTTGGGAGGCTCTTACTACGTTCGTATGTGCAATTTTAACAATTTAGTATGATCATTATAATTGCAAAAATAACGTTCGTGTAAACCTCTATGATGATTGTGTATTATCGTTTTGCGAAATAAAGCTTTGTTTCAATCTATCCCTCAGTCAACCTGCGTTTTCATATGTAGATGTTATTTCGGGTGTGAAGCGCATCGACTCGTCATAGAAACATTCATAAATCTAACGAACAACGTCCTCGGGGGAAACATGAATTTCCGATCCGTTTAATTTTCGTTTTCGATAGTTAAAATCACTTGTTACGTTCGCTAATTTCTTGCCGATGATCAAAATACGTTCATGCATACATTATTCAAATATGTTCGACGAACAAAGTTAGATTAAATTAATTGAACATAACGTCTAAAAATTGAAAATTAAACGAGTTTTGTATCGGTGTACCGCGATACCGTCAACCCTCGCTTCAAATCGATGGCGGCTTCAAACCTGCTTATACATACGCAAGCGTTCGGGGGACATATTCATTTAGAACAAATATTCAGAGTAAGCTAAATTTTCCCATTTAAAGTTATTTTAGAATTTCGTTCGGAACTAGTTACTTGAAAACATATACTGCGTTAAAATTGATACCGTTTCGGGAAGTTGTTGGTTAGATTGAGCAAAGAACCAAATAAATGTTTTCATATGCTTTGTTCATCGAGTACAGTTATGTAACTCAAAACGAACTCGACAAATCGCGTTTTAGGGATGCCCGATATACCACCCAAATCGGCGCGAGCGGTTTTGGCGGTATAGCGAGTATGGCGTAATCTCCGGGGTGTTTTACTATGTATTTGTATTGAGATGTACATCGAGATAACCTGGCTGTAGTCGGGGTTGGCGGTACATGGGCGGGCGGTGTATCGGCGGTTGACTGTGTTTCGCAACTTGTGGTTGTGGTTCAACTCTGAAAGGAGTGGTATTTAATTTCAAATAGTATGAGGCGAATTTATCCTGTCAAATCAGATTCGAATTGATCCTAATCATAATTTACTTGTCACGTGTGTAATCTAATCTAGTCATATTTGCAAAAAAAATATATTTGACGATTTGTTCAAAAAAGTTTAACAGAAAATACTGCCCTTGGTTTTTAGCATATCTCCTCTTTTACGATGGGTACTAGTTTTAATTTGAGTTTTGATCATTTTTCGACAATTTGAGCTTGGACAGGGAGGTTTCTCAATATGGTAACACTGGAGACGTTCAATTGATATGATACCACGGTTTACGAAAACAGGATCATGTCCACTGCTAACAAGAAAAGTGCAAAACTCTCGTGTGAAAAAAAACCGCGAGTCCGCCATCTTTAAATCGAATCACATCGCATACGAAGGTCGTTTGACAAATCAATTTGAATTTGAAGCCACGTTAAATTAAAAACAAAAACTGTACCATATTTGATTATGCCAAGACCAATACAATCAAAATTAACCGAATTTGATTTGACGGAATAGATTCGCCTTTCAGTCAGCCAGATCCGTCGACTACTGCGGCGTTTTCGAACAAGTCACCACCTGCCCGGTCACCACGCGGAATTTACGACTGGTCATCGAATACACGATGAAGTTCACGCACGAATCCAACTGTATGAGCACCTGTATCATCGGATGCGTGCGCAATTTCTTACCGCCGTAGAAAACCGCCTCGACGATGCGCTCCACGCTGTTCGGGCTTTCGCAAACCAAAAACGTCACGACGATACCGAACGCCAGCAAGGTCGCTTGCAGTTCTTGATCGGCGCCGCCGGTCTTTTTAGCGCCGTCCGCGACCGAGGTCATCGTCCGTCTTTTAGCGCGCGCCGCGAACAGACGAACGGATAGGATCGTGTTTGTGGCGCCGAGGAGGCAGAACGGTATCACGATGACGAACGCGCTTAAAGTGACCACGTCAACCACGCGCGGTATATCGTTACGGAACCGCAACATCGGCAACGGAATCCCGTCGTCGATCGAGCAGTCGGGCTTCTCCATCGTCAACGGTCGGCAACAGTATCTGAACACGTGCATCGCGACGCTCAACGCGGCGATCGCTACCACCGCAGTGTTGACGCGATTCCGACTGCACAGAACGATCGACTTCAACGGCGCGACGACGTGCATTGCTCGATCGACGCTGATCAACACGATCAACCAGTTGCGGAACATGCGCAGGATCAGATGCGGCGGCGCCAGGTAGACGATGAACCTCGGCCCGACGAACGCGTCCGGCAGGTAGAAGAACTCGGACGCGTGCTTGAAATACGCGTAGAATCGCCGCGCGTTCACCAGCGACACGGACACCGCCAGGAAACAGTTGTCGACGACGGCCAACAGTCGCAGCAGGTGCAGAGCGTTCGAACGCGACCGGTGACGCCTGAGCACGACGAAACTGAGAGCGTTCATCGCGAAGCCGACCGCGCAGACGGGCGTCGACACGTAGGCGAGAACGACCAGCCAGACGGCGCTCTTCGACGAATATCGACAGCGAGTGGCGGCGATGTCGGTAGCGTTCATGATCCCTTTCATCTAAACGTCCTCGATCAATAGAGAGCGATTATTGAATGAACGAATCCGTATTGAATTTCTAGTGCAGAATAATGATAATGATGATAATTTAGACGCGTATTTTTGAAGGCGATTACAACAGCATCGACCAGAAAGCGTATCATCTCAATCCCTCAACCTGCGCCGATCAATGATAGCGATTATCAAATAGGTCCGTTTTGAATTTTTTGACTTACAATAATGATATCCCGATGGTGATTGACGCCATAAGAACCGTTACAAAAATGTTTCAGTTCAATGCTTACAACTATATTAGCTAACTGCTATTCAGAGAAGGTTGGAGGTTTTTGGAGGATCACTTTTATTGTGCGGAGTGTTTCGTGTTGATGTGATGACGATTTCCTGGTCCCAACCAAACCCGGGAAGGTTTTTAGCATAGTTTAAAATGTGAATAATTACAAGGAGGCACTAGATTTCGTAAAAGAAAATCATAACTAGAACTACACATCATCATCGGCCATTTCAGAAGTTGTCTTCCTCTGCAAGGAAATTAGTGAACTATAGCCTAAAGCCTACCAGTGAGGAAGTTCAATGACCTATTCTCCTTATTACTGTAACGCTGATACATGTCTCCCCATCCACCAACCCATCGAAGACGAGTATCTTGCTAGTATTCCCATATTTATGTTTTAACTCTTACATTGCTGAAGATGACTACATGTATTAGGATTTTGGTCGATACGTCGATATGAGCTACCATAGTCCAATGAAACCTTTCGAACTGTTTTTTTTTGCTTTCTATTTTTCATTGTGAGTTTCGGTCGGTTTTGAGTTGTGAGTCATAGACTAAGAGCCTTCGCGAACTCTGCCACAGTACTCTGGAATACTTCACCTAGTCCGATTAAATCTAGTCCTTTAATCGATGTTCTTAAACCTAGGCCCGAAACCCATTAGTTCATCAAAGCTTTTAATTAGACTCGTTTTAGTTTTCATTGTTTCTATGTTCTCTTTTTATATATGATGTAAAGCCAATGAGCATATCATATGGATTTTAGGCTGAAAAATTATTATTATCATTATTATTATTATTATCATTATTATTATAATCGTGAGTTTGAGACGATTGTTGGTGGTTTCGTAGTAAAATCCAGACATAATCGATAAGTGAGAAACTCTGTTTCGCTAAATGATGAAAAGCGTCATCCTTAAATTACAGAAGATTGCGCCGTAATTGATGAAATGATGGCGTCTAAGTAAGACGTCGATATCGTGAGGGTAAAACGTGAATTTCCATTCGTAAAATAAATGGTCTGATTTTGGAATCTCTTCAAGCTGCATTCTTATTCGAGAAAAAAAACAGAAAGTTAAGAAATTTAATTCAGTGCGATGATATAAAAATACGTAAATGTCCTCGAAAAATATGAAAAACTTTTCTACAACTGTCATTTTTTTCCCAATCGGGTAGAGACCAGAGAACCTTCGCCAGAGCAACTCAATCGCTACCAGGGTTACGACCCAGAAATCCTTGATCGACTTGACCAGTGACCGTTGGCTAAACCCACTCGGCCACTGTGCCTTTTTAGGGCCAAAAAGGCCAGCGTCATACTTGTGAAGTACAAGACGAACGTTTTCATGGAAAAATACATTAACCGCAAATACGGATGGACCTTACTCACTCATTGACACGTTAACAAAAACAACATTATCTTATTCGATTAAAAGCTTCCACACTTACAAAGCCCACATGTTGTCCACGAATTGCCTTCTAAACCCCTCCCGTCCTCAGATTAGATTTCTGTCGGAATATTCCGCTTACCCCAACCTCCTCACAATATATATAAACCAGATTTTTACGGAAATTTCAGGAAAGAAATCTGCTCCCGAATTTTGAAGGTCAATTTCATTAAGATGTTCTTGAAACTGGAGTTTTGTACATTTTAAGCTTTTGTAGAATAGCTTGGAAACATTTTTCCCGGAAGCTTACTGCATTCTGCTACTAGATGAACCCGTCTGATGAAGCTCTGACCACGTGATCGCAGTCGCCAATATTAACTGAATCGACAATAAATTAATAATGACAGATGTCAAAGTTTCCGCCGAAGCTGGTGTTCCGCGTCGTATTGATCACCATCCAGACATCATGCGCGACACGCATTACATATTTCTTTTCGACGTTTTAAAATCCTGTTTATCCCTATAAGGAAAATCGATTCGATTGACAAAGAATGCCGCGAGGCAGCCGCTACTTAGCGGAAGTAAATTACCGGATAACGATACACGCAAATGACCGGAAGTTGATGACCGGATATCCATGCCAGATGTTAGGATGGATGGCATTTTGTATATAACCGCAGCCAAATCTAACCACGATTATCTCATGCTCTGGACTCAAAGGACTTGACAAGGTAAGAATGCATGCAAATACACAACACAAATTGGTAAATACTGCCATACTCGGAAAAGTTGATCAAAGTATTTGGCAAGCATTTCGAAAAAATCAAATTTAAATTAATGGGATTAATGGGTTCTACATATGCTAGAGCTAGTTGGCAAATACAAAAAGCAGAAAAACATACGTTTGCTATAAACGGTTGTGATACTTGTAAAATAAGAATACTCCCGAGTTGGCCCGATGATAAGTAGGGGTATCAGTTTCAGATATCTATGAACTCTACTCGTTTACCTAATGAAGCTATACAAAATGCATTAGCAGCGAGCTTTCTATAAGTTATAGTGACTAGGCCTACATGTTTTCAGTTTAATTTGAAACCAGCCTCGAACAATAAAACAGCTCTTCTCATTAATGGTATTCTTTTGATTCAGATACGAAATCTCCAATGATGAAGTTTAGTATCTCAACATTGCTGGTAGCAGCGTCGATTATCGCCTTGTTTGAATTGGTTGCTTCTGCGCATTTCACAAGAGGTACCGTCCGGCCCGCTAAAAATCGTCTTCGTTCATAAAATCCCCAAATGACATCATCGGGCTAAGTAGCATTTCGATATTTGATTTAGAGATTTTGTAAATAGTGATGTCATAAGGGGACTTATGGAAACTAGTGGTTGGCTATTTTCCAATTTGGATTTTGAAAAACTGTTTTTGTACCTAACGATTATTTGTCTACTTTTTGTAATCAGCCCAACGCTCATTCCGCGTTTCTCAGTCACAACTATGGAACAAGGGCTCCATCCCGTTTGAATTTGACAGTTCTCTCGACAAACGTAAGTACATGCTTTAACCGAGTTGGACATGTTTTCAAAAGTTGTCCTCATTGTTGACGTGGACTTGTGGATGGTAAGGCGGATTTCTAAAATCCAGTCCACTCTGTAAGTTCGATATCCAATCTACAAACATAAGACCAGTTTAAACCTATCTTGGTTTTAACCAGTCCAACAATCTAAGATCAGTCTAAGTTCATTAGTTCTATTGCTAATCTGACAACTAATATGAATACAGTCTATATAGAACCAGTTTTATATATGACCAATCTAACAACCAACAGTCTACACTTTTGATTCTATGGCAGATGTAACAAATTTAGAGTAAAGCTCATTTCGGTTCTATTACGTACCAATCTAACAACCAGTATCGGTCGCGTTTAAGCTCATATAAGTTCTAGAGCTTACCTGACAGCTTAATATACAAAACCAGTCTAAGCTCTTTTCTTTGTTTTATAAACAATAGCAGTTTAAATTTGTGTTAGATTGGTTCAAAACCAGTCTAAGCTTTATTTTAGTTCTATAGCCAATCTAACTGAAGGACAGTCTAAGATTATTTTGGTTTTATAATCAACTTTATAACTAACGACCAGTCCTGTGATATAAGACTACCTGTGAACCTCATTCACTACACTACAATTGGGCTGATTGAGTTCGTTGATAAACGCGTGGTTTATTTATCGTGTGTAGAGGTGAAGAAAATGATCAAAGCCACAATGGAAGAACTTTCAGAGAAAACCTGCGTGGAATTCCGACGAAGCAAAAAGAAGGACTCGAACTGGTTGAAATTCGCCAATGGAGTCGGGTTCGTTAACTTACCTGCATCGACGTATCAATGACTCCTAGTTCATAAAGTTCGGTTACGATCTAAATAAAAGATTTAAATTCTGATAAATTCGAGAACACCTTCATCGAAATTATGAACGAATTACGATGTCTGAATTGTGTAAATTAGTTAAGATTTTACTCTGGGTTGAGGAAATGAAATGAACAAACTTAAATTGTGAACTGTGGAACTATATTTATGAACAGTGTAATGCAATAAGGAATTTTTCATTTAGCTTTCGCTGTCAAAAAATTTGTTGAGAATGAATTTTTCAAAATGATTGTTTTCAGATGCGCCACTCACGTTGGAAAAGCCGACGATGAAGGAGCCCAAGTTGTTTCGCTCGGAGCCGACTGCGCGTTCAAAGGAATCGTCATTCACGCCGTCACGCATGCGCTTGGTACGTTTCCAACGGACTGGGTGCTTTGAAATTTATTATCTGGAAAGTTCTAGGGCCAAATCGGTATCGAAAACCTTTTAAATTCCAAGACCATCGTCCAGGTTATTTAACAGATAACAATGTGTATTCCGATTGCTCCCGTCGAGGTCAGCTATCAGCTGACATGACCTCATAACATAATTTCCATCGTAATGGCGAACTACTGCCAAACCTGGTTGCTTGATCTTTATCGGCACGATCTAGTGCAGTCTTACAGTCGTTTAAATGCACTACATCTCATAGGCTGGATGGTTTTGATAATAAAAAAATACATACATTCTAGAATTCGTAATTTGAAAAGAAACAAGTTATGAAAGAACTTTAAGCGCGGCCTAAAGGCACAACCGGAAATAGTTAGGAAACCGACCTATTCAAAAGTAATAAGTTCCGAGAAGTTCCTGTGTATACGTTATAATGTCGTCCACTGATAGGTTTACACTCATGTACACTTCGATTCTCATTACGCACTCTGGCCATTTTCGTAAGCAGTTGCTAGTGTCACCGTCACTATATTAAGTGGATATATATAGTTAGAATCATTTAACAAGACTTGATATATTGAAGATCGAAATCATGTTGAAAAAAGCTCACCAGAAAAGCGACGATCGTCAGCATTTCACTGAATTTCAAAGCACCCTCTGAACCATGTATGCTATCAATCTATTAACGAAGTTATATGTTTATGGGGAGAGGTTACCAATATTGTTGGCCCCCTAGAATAACTCGTAATCTTACTTCTAGTTCAGTTTCCTATCTGCGCTTAGCAAGCGTATGTGAATTCAGCCCTATGATGGAACTCAGTCACTCTGAGGCCATTTAGGTCATAACGAAGACTGTACACTCGTCGTGTTGGCGTCTAGAGAAAGTTCTGTTTTGTTTTTCATGAAGGATTCACTGACGCGCAGAGCCAACTTAACGCAGACAAATACGTCCATCTTACTCGAGATTACATCACCAGAGGTAAGCAATACTAATCTTAGAATCCATTCGAAATTTAAAGACATCACCCCGTATTAACGTTAATCCGCGGCGAGAAAGTGTTAATCCGATAGGTCTAAGTTTTGAGTATGGACGAATCTCTTATCGAATTGACTCCGGATTTGATGTACATATCTACATTGATAATCAATTGAAACCTTTTTCACAAGGAAATGATCGTTCATACTGATTTAAGACTTTATTCACACTCAAACTTATTCGATCATTATTTTACTTAAAAATCTCAATTTTTTCAAGTTGCAAAACGTCCACGCTAATTGTACCGCTCTGTTAATCAAGTTCCAATTTCTATCATGTACATTTTATTCAAATTATTAATTGATTTCAAAATCAATATCAAGTAGGCCCATATTATATCTATACGTAAATGAACTTCTTAGAAAAGTTCGAAATACCGAATCTTAATTCGAGTCAACTCGTTGCGAATTCTGCTGAGGCCAATCTTATCCTACTGCATAGAGTTAAGCGAATTAATGGACAAAGATTATTTCCACAATCAATATATATTGCCACGTGCAAAAAAGAAATAATCTTTTATTCTTTTTACTAGATGAATTGAGCGTAGCGGAACTTGTGGGTATCAACCAACTGTACGGATGCTCCGAAAACTGTAAGTGGTTACTATCATATCCCACCAATGCTGATTTTATTTTGAATCTGACACCTTGATGCTTCCCCACTTGCCAAAAGTGGAATTCTCCATTGCCATGGTAATTAATGTCCTACTGCACACTAGTGACACATGGTGGATCCTCACGCTACAAGTCGAATCTTCTATTGAAACATAAGTTCATGTCCTACTGCGCACTAGCGACACCTGGATACATCCCCAATTGCCACAAGTACAATCCTCTATTGCCGCGGCAGTAGTTGATGCCCCACTGCACACTAGTGACGCTTGGTGGATCCTCACTTGCCACAAAGGGAATGAATCATCTTTTGATGCAGTTAATGTCCTATTGCACACATGCAGCACCTGGTCGGTCCTCAGCAGAACCCACGGTAGATTGCCTCATTATGTTCTATTCATTAGCTAACTAGGAATTTAATAATGTCTTTATAGTGGGCTCACTCGGCAACATGTCCCCATGGACGCCTTGGACTCCATGCAACACCGACTGCGTCTCAACACGAAGCAGATTCTGCAAGCGGGACACCAGACTTCGTATCAACCCGGTTCATCAATGCAGCCCGGGTACCGACCAGAGAGGCATCGAAACAGTGTCGAGAAACTGCCCGCGTGACCGTCTTTTCGGTAGATGCGATTAGTCGATAACCATCCTCGCGCCTTTAGTATTATGACCAATCAAAATGTAGTTTAGTCAATTCAGACGAATAAAACTTGAACCTCTCGAACTATAGACGAAAAAGATGTAGAAGTTGATTTTTTCCAGGGGAATTCTTAATCTCTTTAATCATTGTATATCTATTAAGCACCTTAACAGCCAACCTCATAGACGCCTTTGGAATCAAGCGGGACAATGCTAGTCATCTCAGAACTCAAACGTTATTGTAGCCAAAATTAGCCCATTTGCGAACAAACTGGTTTTTTAGGCTTCAGAATTCGTATACTACCAACCGAGTTATCGAATAGATGTTAGATTCGGTTCCTCACAGTGTATGGTATAGATTGAACTAAACGTCAGTTTACTAAAAAGACAAGTTGAGTAAGATTTAATTGAAATGTAGAATACGTAAACTGTTGTGCAATAACCACTGGCGAAGCAACGTGGAATCCCCGCTTTCGACAGTAGTGGGCACCGCGTTGGCTACAAGCGAACTTCCACCATAAACCACCAGGTGTCACTTTTGTCACCGCTTGAGATCTTCTCAAACTACTTTAAAATCTAACAATGATGTCTCAAATTCTATACATGATGTATGGACATCGAGCCAAATATGAATTCTAAATACTAATCAGAGTTTATTTTGACGCTTGATTTGCCTAATTTTTTCGTTGGACGATCGAACTAAAACTGAGAACTAATTTTCATCGATTTCGTTTAATTTTAAGTAAAAGTTAATTTGTTTCATAGAAAAAGAAAACACATTAGCTTATTTATCTGATATCTTAGTGGCGGCATCTGACGGGATAGCTGGTGTGCCGGTTCCCCATTCCCTCATTCGGCTTAGGCACGGAATCGACGTATAAGTAAAACTAGACAAATGGTTTATTGATGAACTCCCCTCACAGTTGTGGTGGTCGTGAGAGACTATAACAGACACATAGGTTATTGGTGGACTCCCTTGTTGGGAGTGAGTGACTAGAAAATACACATAGGTTCTTGGTGGACTCCCTTCTCTGCTGTGGTGAGAGGGAATGACCAGAACAGACAAATTGGTTCTTGGCGTACTTTCCTCTCTGTTGTGGTGGGAGTGGTGACTAGAATAGACACATGGGTTCTTGGTGTACTTCCCTCTCTGCTGTGGCGGGAGTGAATGACTAGAACAGACACATGGGTTCTTGGTGTACTCCCCTCTCAGATGTGGTGGGAGTGGTGACTAGAATAGACGCATGGGTTCTTGGTGTACTTCCCTCTCTGCTGTGGCGGGAGTGAATGACTAGAACAGACACATGGGTTCTTGGTGTACTCCCCTCTCAGATGTGGTGGGAGTGGTGACTAGAATAGACGCATGGGTTCTTGGTGTACTTCCCTCTCTGCTGTGGCGGGAGTGAATGGCTAGAACAGACACATGGGTCTTTGGTGAACTACTCACAGCTGTGTTGGAGGTGAGTGACTAAAACACCACGTGAGTTCTTGTTGAACTTACCTCACAGCATTGAGACGAGTTCATCACAGCTTTGGTGCTAGTGTGCTTAGTGAATGGTTCGCATATTGTATTTCATTTGGCAAATCATTCAATTCATTAAACAACGCTGATGAACTGAACGTTTGTTTGCGCAAGATGTGAACATGATTACAATTTACCCGACAAATAACAACCGACATTTATTGTCAATAATTCGTCTGTTACAATCAGACTACTCTGTGATGAGGCATTGTGTGTCTGTGTCTATCAACTGGATATGCAGTCGTATTTAGCGAGTTTACCCGCAGTACGTACTGGGCCTCTACGCACATTCCGTCTTGAAGGGTAATGACGATGTACCATGAGAGGCGTTTCGTTTTGGTGATTGGGAAACAACATAATGCAGGTATCAATGTGCAGGCCGATCCCTACACTGTCTCAGACATTCGTCATTCCTGCGATTTTCGATCGTTCGGGACTCAACCTGAGACGTTGAAAATGTACTACAAACATTAGTCATAGACATCTCGTCAGGACATTTTTGAAAAGGTGGATGTCCAAACTTCACACGTGTTCAAAACTTTACCTGAGACATTTTTGATTGGAAATAGACTAGAATTATTATTCGGGCATTGGCCATTTCACTAACACGCATTCAAAAACTGAGAAATCTTTACTACGAAAAACACCATATATAAGTTTATGTTTATGTAACTCTTATCTTTTAAGATAAGACTTAAATAAACATAAACCAGCACACGTTCAAAAACTGATCGCCCACACTTCACAAGTGTGGCGAACATCGACATGAGATATTTTTTTATTGAAAATGAAATACCAATACCAGGCATAAGGCTTTTTACCAGCACACTTTCAAAAACTGAACACTTTCGTCCACACTTCCATGTGTACAGGACTTGACATGAGAAGTTTTCAATCGAAAATGAACTACAAACACCGGACATTAGTCTAAACAAAATGGATTTTTACGCGAACAGTAAATGTCATTACATTGACCTTTAAAACGTGAAACCCATAGAAATTGCGTTACGTGTGTTGTTGTTGACCGTAGCCGATACTACTTAATACGTCCCAACGTTATATAAATAAGATAATAAACAATAAAATGTAAATTTAGCTACTACAAGTAGCAAGGATTAATCAGATTTCCTACCCGGTACCATAAAGCGTTAGTGATTTCATGTAAAGGATCACGTGGGCTCGCAGAGTAGGGCAGTTAATTAAATCATTGTTTTGCTGTATTCCGCTATGAGTCAGCAGATTCTAGGAATGGACGTGCCACATCGCCGTCCACCTGCCTGACCTATCAATCCCCATCTCCCTCTTTCATCGTTGTGCCTCTATTGCACCCTCTGCATTTCTACACTCGATATATGTAAGGTAAGGTAGTCTAAATTCGACATCGGGGCTCGTTGCAAAGTCGTGACGCGAGTCCAAACCAGGTCTTAAATCGTTGGACTGGCCTTAAGTAGTTAGATAGATATTTACAGAACTAAGATGGTCTTAGGCCGGTGCTTACATCTAAGCCATGACTGCGCAACTGGCCCCTGGACCCAAACCAGATCCCTCCCCTAAAACAACCCTATCCAGACTTTCTTTCATCGGTGGGCAGACAGTTGGTAACAACCCAACCCTACTTAATTCTAAAGCGATCTTAATTATCAATATGTTGATACGCACGTATACGCCATGTTGGGAAATATACGTGGGATTATTTGATTCGAAATATAGCCGACGAGATCGTGACGCGTGCCTAATCATCCGAAGTGCGGAGTTTATGACTTACAGTTTATTAAATCGCGTTGCTTCTACGTTGAAAATTCACCGGGGTGTTACGAGTCACGTAGATATATCGAATATATGCTATAATTCTTAATTTGTCGTAGGTATCATTATAATTTACCAGTTTTCGACACACACATTATCTCATTATAATGCTAGTCAATTCCAATTCCAAAAATCAACTCAATGAACTTATCTCCGAACAACAGAAACGCCACCAATTCAATTCAATTTAATCTTTGTTGACAACATTAACATTTCATGATACAACATTATAGGGATACGTCATCAACAGAGGGGTATACTATGTGACAAAGAAAAAAAAAAAACAAAAAAGGAGTGACATAATGCAAAGAAAGTGAAAAAATATTACGTCATTAATGTCACCTTAAAAGGAATTTCATGCAATGCGAAGGCTCTGGGAACAGAGATGATGACCGAGATGATGTTTTATTTTTCGTAGGATTCGTTAAATTGTTTGTAACCTTGCTTAGCGTCGTTTGGGCCACTGTTTCCCGACCCTATTTTGATTGTTGATTTAACCTCACGACGGGACCACGACCTCTGAAATGTTGCCCGCATGCTGTAAGCAGCTAGTGGGGCTCGAACCCACTCGTCGCTCGAGACTAACCGTATCTCGAGACTAACCGGCACAATATGTAAGCAGCTAGAGCCGGACTCGAACCTGCTCGTCGCTCGACATTGTTAGTCTCATCCGAGAATGAGCTACTGAGAGGATATTCAATCCCGTATTGCCTGCCTAGATATTGGATCCTCTACGGTAGAACATTATTAAAAACCATACAATTTACTGTAATGTTCCCAAAGGGTTTTTGAATTATATCCAGGGGATGCGACCGTCAACTTCGGGGCCTACTAACAACCAGCACAATCCCCGAGCAATCGCAGCGCTTGAAATATCGGTTGGATTCCGTAAGCCGCGGGCAACTACTGCTGCAAATGACTCGACAAGGTGAAATAGCACGGAAAACCGAGCCACGCGTTCGCATCGCCGGCGGTGTTTACGGAACAATTCAGGAAAAAGGCGAGATTTGTTGACAAAACTGTTCAGCGTGTCGATAGGAAGAAGGGATGTCAGCGGCGTGGCTGTCAGCGCAGCGCGACGACAGATCGATTCAAACTCTGCAAATCGTTCGGACGACATACGCCTAACGACTTTCGACTACGACTCTTTACACGGAATTGCACTACGTCGCAAAGAAGTAGAGAGCGTTGTTTGCGCCTGGCAAATATCGGAGGAAATAGATTTCGACGCGTATCGAATGGTATATTAGTCGGCGAGGATAAAAGCGCGATGGATCTCAAACCGATCGAGGTATTCGGATGACAACGGTCGCTCTATGAAATAAGTAAACTTGAAAATTAGACATTCGGAAAAATAGCAAATTGAAACGGGTGAATTTTGACTTTTTAAGAATTCCTAAGATATTGCCAGTCAAGATCTTAGGAAAGTTGGAATTCCGAAAGTGCATTCGTCACTAATGCTTAAGCGTTTTAGCCGAATGTTTTCTTGGGCGCCGTGATCAAATCGTTCAAATTAATCTCCGATGTAACGATGCATCTGTAATCGTCTGAAATATAAGCAACCTTTTCAGTTGACCCTTGATATAATCAGATTGTGAAGTATATCTCTCTTATTTGAGTGGATGGTATCGTTTTACGTGGTTTGTCGAAGTGAATATCAGGACATATCATCGAAATCGAAGGTCTGTATATTAAGACCGGCAGCTTAGCGGTGATGTATCTTTTGCCCACTTATTCCCTTATTCGCTACGTTTACCTTTTCTTCGTTCGCTAAAGTTGCCTTTTTTCGTTGTTTTAGAAATTCACGGAACTATCCACGAAAATTCGTGAAATCGGTTTGTTGTGCAACGAATTGCGTGATTTTTCTGGGGTTCGAACCCCACATAACGCGGCTGTAAGTCAAACGTCTAAACCACTAAGCCACGGAGAAAGAGACAGGTTAAGCTTATCATACGTGGCGGCTCTTAGAGTATTCGGTTCCTATATACAAGATGAACAACAAAAGCGGAAATCTTAACGGAACTTTCCATGAACACATTTCTACGCGGGCGGCGGCCGTCTGCTACGCTCTATTGACCGTTACTTTCGTCGTCGGCATGACCGGAAGTACCGCCGTTGTGACGTTATTTGCCCGGAAGCGCTCGCTGAGAACGCCGACGAACGCTTTGATTACGAATCTAAGCGTTTCGGATGTTTTAGTTTGCCTGGCCGTGGTTCCGTTGATGGTGGCGGCTATCGGGTTCAATAATCGCGGCAGGACGGTCGGTGCCACCGTTTGTAAAATACAGCGATTCCTGGCGACCACGTGCAACATAGCAACTATATTGACCTTGGATACGATAGCGGTGAATCGATACTTAGTCGTCGTTCACCCTCAAACCGAGTGAGTATGGGATATCACATCAGGGGCAGGGACCAGGACAACCTATTAAATGCAAAGGGCTTTTACAGAATGATAGTCTTTGTGAGGTTTATCAGTAGCACATGGGTTTTTTAACTTCTTGGACATCAATGATAACTTTTATAACAATGTTTATTCACGAATTAAATTTCAATGGGAAGTAGCAATCCAGTTCAATCAAATCTTTATTCCAGTTCAATTAAATCTTTATCTTCAACTTTCAAGGCAAATGGATTTTAAACGATCGACGAATTAGCCGTATTATTGAAAGCATCGCAATGACAAATGAAATATACCTAGTTGAACTAATCTGTGCTAGCCCTATACGGCGCGTGACTTGAATTGATTAGCTGACTAAAATCTTAAATCGTAAGACGAAGTTGAGCTGTAGTTATTAGTTCCGGATGGAAGACGCCTGACTGTGCAAGCAAACTGCGGCTGAAACCAATAGCTTCTTAAAAAGCTTAATTTAAAAGATGATTAAACAATGTTATTTCTTTTTTATTGCAGAAAATTCATGCGGACTAACGCCATAGTCCTCATTTCATCGATGACGTGGACGTTCGCACTCCTGTTGGCAATCGTAGAAACTAGCGTACCGAATTCGACTTCGTCGTTTTACCTGCGCTGTCTGAACTCGAAATCCGACGAAGGCTTGCTGTTGTCGTTTTACGTAATGGCGGCACTAGGTGGCGTATCGGTAGTCGTCGTTACCGCCGCCTACGCCAGCATCTACTACAAAGTGAAAAATCAGAATATCTGGCGATTGTCGACGCTCAATAATTCGTCGACGGACGCGACGGTCAATCGTAACCGCAGACGATCGAACTCGATATCGGTCGTATCGGAATATTTCCATCACAAAAACGGAGCAAAAGATGAAATTCTGGGCGATTTCGGCGGTCGAAAATGTCATTCGGACACGGGTATCGGCTCGATCGACGAATCCAGCTCGTCCGTTATCGAGGTCACCGCACCGACGAGAAGGTTCACGGTTCTAGGTTGGCCATCGTCTCGCGTGTGCCCTCAATCTGACGATCCTAACGCGGGAGTGGCCGTCAGCTCGCGTCGGCAGACGGATCCGGGACGACCTTCGATTACCGATTCGAATCAGACCGGTCAGCAGCATCAGCGGCTGCAAATTTCTTATTCGCGAGAACCGTTTTCGAGAACTCGAAAATCTGCTTTCGCTACCGAAACCGGCGAATTTCGGTCATCGAGACTTATCACCAACAAAACGGACCAACCTCTAGACTCAAACTTGACGAACCAAAGTGACCCGTTAGGTAAGACTTTACGTACTGGCGCACTTAGTAACACTGAAAGTACCGAAAGCGGCACGGTTAGGCAAAATAATTTGTTCAAAGATAATCACGACTTTATCACTGATTCGTTGGGTACTTCACTTAGTAGCGTACCTAGCAAAACAGGGAATAGGCGAATCGGTGTATTGGAAATCGATTTGCCTGGCGAGCCTACCAAAAACAACCAAAGTAGGCGAGATTATTCGATCAAAGATAAACACGACTTTATCAGTGATTCGTTAGGTGATACGCTACCTACTAGCGTACCAAGAAAAACTGATTGTAGAAAAATCGGTGTATCGAAGATCGATATTCCTGGCGAGCCTACACGTAGGGAAGGCAAATCGACCAAAGATAAACACATTCCTGCTTGCGAAATAAATACGAAACAGATAAGTTCTAGGAGATGTAGTGATATAGCAGCAAATTCGAGCGTGATCCACGAATATCGCGTCCGAAAGAAGAAATTCGGTATGGTCTACACGACGGCCGTCAGGTCGCTGATCGTCGTCGCCGCGTTCATGGTCGTGTGGCTACCGCTACCGGTGGCCTTGACCTTCCACTCGTTCATCGGCGACGACGCTGCCGCCGGCCGTTACAGTTCGTCGCTTCGAGATCTGGAGACGATTTTCTACTGTTTGCTGTTCCTGGCGCGTATCGCCAATCCGTTTCTTTACGCGAATTTCTCGCGCGAGTTCAATCGCGAGTTTCGCCAACTTTGCAGACGACATTGCCGTCGTTGTTGTTGTCGGTAGTCTGTTATCAAAACCGTGGGAACGTGGGAATTCTGTCTAGAGCCTCCTCGCTCGCCAGGGTTCGATTGCCTCCCGCCGAAGCTCACACCCGCACATATCCAAACCGCAGACCTTTCCTTTGTCTATTGCATCGTTCAAGATTACTTGGGGGACAGGTTGCCGCTCAGTGGCCACCAGTCTATATCTTAGCCAATCAGATGCGTTTTATTTATAGAGCAAACCTGCCGACGAAAACGATTGCCGGTTTAATGCGTAGACTGGTGGCCGCTGAATGGCAACCTGTCCACCCAAGAAATTTTGGGCGGTTTGATAGACCGACAAACGGTCTGCGGGCAGGGTTTGTGTTGGCCTGAGCTTCGGCGAAAAAAGGCAATAAAATCCTGGCAAGCGAGGATGATCTTGGAATGTATCATGGCTTCAACAACAGCAGAATCAGCAATGATATCAACGATTTCGAAGCTTTTTCCCTCTTCATCTTTAAAAACATATCGCCAGGATTCGGTTCCTCAATATCGCGTGGTAGAAGACTAAACTCTAGGTTAAAATCAGTTCATTTTCAATATTTTTTTAACTCATGAGTCAAATTCAACTCAGAACTTGTTGAACCGGAACTGGATTGTGGAAAACGAAATGCAGTTGAAAGCGTAAAATTGAAAATGAACCTATTTTGAGCATCGTTAAACCGACTTTAATTTGGACCCGCTTTAAATTAGCATGTGTTAGGTCTGACTCCACGAGTTAGAATAAGTTCACTTCAGATTATTTTACTCCTATGGGGAATGCACGCAATACCTCGTTGTAATCAGCATTGTAAAAGCTTTCGCGTAATTAGCTATTAGTTAAAATGTTCTCAGCGGGGCCCATATTCACAACACTTTAATTACGATCAATTGTGTATAGAGAATGCCACACTAATAAAACGAGAAAGATGAAATCCGAAAATTTTCCTTCGAACTAATTATTTAACGATGAATCCACATTCTTTGATTTCTATACAACAAGTAAGAGAAACAAAACCTCAATGTGGTAATTAACCATAGCAACCTCAGCGCCCCCTATAGGTGAGAATATGAGTAACCCAAAGTGGTAACAGGTATTTTCATGAAATATGGGATCTAATCTTTCGATTGATGTATGTTGCCGTACGATTAACAAAAAAATGCAATAATGTCCCATGTTTGAACCTTAGGCGGTCGACTTCATCTAGGTCTTTCTCGTTTCATTAGTGCGGGATTCTCTACACATATCGTTACGACACGGACATAGTGTTTCACGGACATAGTGTTTCACCAATGGTTACCATCAACTTTTTTTCGCCGAGTTCGTATTGAAATCGCGATCGTCGTCACTGATCTTGAATGAAAGCAATGCCGGAAACACAATTTAAGTGTTATAACTATAGTATTTAAAGATGGTTTCGGTAAGAATAAGTTCAAAAGATTTACTACAGGGATCCTCGTAACTGCCTTAATTCGCTACGCTACGATAAGATATATAAGAGCTATTACACTACGCCCTTAGTGGTACATACGTAAAAAATAACGGGACTTACTAATAAGGGCTAATGAATGAATCATACTTTTTTCTCTTAATCGGCCGAGCATTTTGTAAACTACAATAAAATTTTCAATCAGTTCATTTTTATAGCTGTGAGGTATGATGGTTAGCTTGATCATGGTTTGAATAGTATGTACATAATACATAGCTAGGCGGCCGGCTCAACTTTTTAGCCCAGCAGAATGGAAAATGGAAAACAAGGTATCAATTTCTCTAGCCTCAGTATTGAGTTTTGGATGTCACCTTCACAAATTTAGAAATTTGGGTTTGTAAATTTTCTGGTCTCAGCATCTTGTTAAATTTCTCCAAAGACGAGGCTTTTCTTGTTTTTCTCATCAATCTTCTTAACACTCAAACGTATTGGAGGACAGCACACAATTTACAGATTAGTAACACGGTAGAAAAAATTAAAACAAATTCAATCACATAATATACTTGTTTAAGTCAACAAACAGAGATAAAAATAGTAACTAATTAGGGCTACCTTCAAATACTAACACATCATAAAAATACCAATGAGGGCAATATCATTCAGTAGATGAATGCAACCACGGGCCTTGACATGCGCGCCATCTATAGGGGGATAGCTGGTGGCACGCGGGGCATTATCAAATCGTGTTCAACAACCAAGTATTTTCCCAGGACGCCTCGAATAGTAACGATTGCTACTGCTTGTGACGAAAATTGCTAGAAAACGAAATCTCGTCGATCAAAAGCGACTGGTATATATACCGTATACTTGAAGAAAAATAAACTTGCATACCGATTTTTTTGTTGTGCCTGCATTATTAAACTAGAATCGATTTATTCCAGCCCTTTGTGTTGAGAAATATATAGATCGTGAGTCGTTGAATGCGAGTCGTTCGAATTTTTTAGAAATATTCTTTAAGACATTGTCGATGAGTTTATGTGCCATTATATATGTATGTAGATATGCGTTGCGTGTTCGCCAGAACTGGTATGAAAATAGTGTTGAATATTAGGGAACCGCGTATAGTGGTAATTTGAATACGTTTTACGCAACACGAACCGCGGGGGTGCTGAAACATTATCTGTTCGTTCGGTTTTATCTCATTTGCGGACAGTTATCAATTTAAAGGTAAGAAAATAGTCACTATGGATTCTACGATCCTGGACACAGTCTCAGGGGTGAATTTAGGCAGTCGGGTGGGGGGAGGTATGCCAATATAGCATTTCACAACCTGTCAAACAACGGAAAATAATTGCTGGTCATTCCGCTTTAGAATCACTCTGCCATTTCGGAAAAGGATCCATTTTTGAAAACTTCGTCCACAAGGGCGGATCTAGGAAAATTTTATTGGAAGGCGGGAATCCGAGGAAAATAATATACGGTTATAGGACTCATTTCTTGGGCAACTGGAAGGGTCCCTCAGCTTAGGGTTAGGCTGATTTACACCCAAAAAGATGACCTTTCGGAGAGGATGAAAGTCAAATTTGCGGGTTTTAACAATCTCTGTTCTGTCGATAACAGCTAACCCATCGTATTCTAAATTCCTGAATCCGTCCCTGGGTTAAACAATGCAAAATTATGATTAGTTGCTTATGGTAACCTTCTCATTTTAGATTAGACTTCAATTGAATGTGATTTGAATATAATTAGGTTTTGTTTAACCGGCCTAATGAGACTTCAGTTCGGGCTTTAACGTTACGAATTATCATTCTCGGGCTCAGTTTTATGAATTAGGTTGATTCAATTCGTATAGTCACTAGTAAGTAGAAATTCGCAATGCGTCAACCAACAATGAGAACTAAATTAATTTTACGTATTAGACGAAAGTCTATACAGAACTGTAAAATTTTGGTTTGACCTTGTACATGTATACTTGATAATGGTCTTCAGTATAAAATTGTGGTAAATTTGATATATTTTCCGAAGAATCAAATCTGAAGGGTTTTTTTCAATTGTTGGTTCGTCACTCAATAAGATGATAAGTTAACAGTCAATGGCATTAACCCTGAGACTGATTTTTTAGATCAACTTAAAATTTGAAAAGCACTAAGATATTCTTCATCGTAAATTCAGAGGCAATATAATGGCTTGTTTTATGAATTCATTTCAACAATATATTGAACCCCAGGGCCCGGTTTAAGAGACTGGTATTAACTTTAATCCGAGGCTAACTAAATTCATTATTAATTGAGTTAGTCCCCGGGCCAAAGGTTTGACCCGATTCATTGTCGATTGGGTTAGTTCATGTGGCCGGTTGGGCTGATCCTCAGTCTAACCCTATACAATATATCCGCTGACGGACCCTTAAAATTCGAGGTCCCTTGGAATTCCATCCGTAAACATTCCAGACCGAATATTTTCTGAGGAAAGATCGAAATTTAGGCTGGAAAGTTGTAAAAATATGGAAGTTTTTACCATTTTAGAAGAATCTAAAATATCATTGTGCGGTATGTGACCAACAAAATTGTGGCGAAGCTTCGAAAGACCCTAACTTTCAGAAGTAGGCCTCTTTTCCTTTGAACCTGAATCCGCCCAGCCAGGCTTGCCCAGAGTTGATGCAGCCATGGTTTAGGTCGGAAAGTGGTTTTGATACTTTTGTCTTATAGGACTCCCTTGGTCAGTTCCTATTAGTAAATTAAACTGTAAAATTCCTACCTCTTATCCCTTTTTAATCTACACTTTTCTATTCAAACCTCTATGAAATCGCTTCTATATATTTGATACATTTTTCTTGCGAATTCAACCGAAATTGTCACACCGCTCACGTTTGTCAACAAAGCGACCTTGATTTTGTCAATAAAGCTAAAAAGTTAAAAAGTTTCCAAACGATTTCTTCGTTACTTGGTTTAAAAAATGACAATTTACGAAACGCATTCGCTAAGACTTGACCTAATTGTCAGTTGATTTTTTTGAAAATCTTTTAAATTTCAAAACACTCCATTGGAACTCATAAATTTTGAAGAACCGACATCTTTGTTCTTCGTGGTTGATTTGCATATACTTAGATAGCCACTCTACTGCGTTATCGTATGCTGTACGTTGCGAGTTGTAGGTTGCGTAAAGATATTCATTCGAATTGTTTTTAGCACTTCAGACGCTTTAGATTCTATTGAGTGAAATTCGACGCGTGTTGAGACTATTCGAGACCCATCGCGTCTATAAGCGAGCGGAGTTGTAAATGAAATTGACTGCTGGAAAAAAATGAATCGTTTAGAGAAAAACTGGGTTGAGTGACTAGATTACAGACACATGGACCGTAATTTCCGCTCACATTCGTGGTGGTGGTGGTGGTGGTGGGGATGGTGGTGTCGGTGGTGGTGGTGGTGGTGGTGGTGGTGGTGGTCGTGGAGCAGACTTATTGGTTCTTAATAAACCCCTAACAGCTGTGGTGGGCGCAAGGAACTAGAAAATATACCTCGGTCCTCGGTGAAGTCCCTTCGCAGCTTTGATTGTTGTGAGTGACTAGAGCAGACACACACGTTCTTGTTGCACTCCCCTGGCTGCTGTGGTGACAATTAATGACTAGAACAGACTCATGGGTTCTAATTGAACTCCCCTCGCTGCTCTGGTGGCAGTAAATGACTAGAACAGACTCTTGGGTTCCTATTGGACTCCCCTCGCAGCTGTGGTGGGTGTAAGTGACTGGACCAGAATAATGGGTTCCTATTGAACCCCCTCGCAGCTCTAGTAGCAGTAAATGTCTAGAACACACTCATGGATTCCTATTGAACTCCTCTCGCAGCTGCGGTTGCATATGACTAGAACAGACTCTTGGGTTCCTATTGAACTCTCCTCACAGCTGTGGGGAGAGTGAGGGACTAGAACAGACACGTGGGTTGTTGATGAACTAGCGCTGTATGGTTGTAGCGAGCGAACAGCCACTTGGTCTCAAATCAAATCTTCGTACTGAGGACATATCAATGGCAGTAACCGGAGAATCTAGGTGAACATTTGAATAGTCGACAACCATTGATAGCTATATAAAGAGTGAATCTCGTTCGTTAAAAAAATCAAGTCTGGAATGTATATTGAATGTCAAACATAACGCCGATCGACAAAAGGAAATTCACAAGGCGAAAATCACAGTGAAAATCACGACAATGTTTTAAAAACTATTCGCCATTTATTCAAACTCGAAAAACCGGTCTGCCGACTATGTGTGTATACATACGAAAGAAAATACGTGTCCAATTGATTTGATTCGAGTTTGTATATTTCGTTTTGTCGGTCGAGTTTTTTTTTGTGCACGATGCGTAAATGTATAGTTTTAAAAAAAAAGAAATCACGCACGATCAAGTAGCTCCTCCAGGTATGATTTGAGGCAACGTACGTATACTCATGTCAGTGTAAACTTCAGAATCGCATTAAACCCACGAAACTGTGGAAGCGCATCTAGAATCGAATCATATCCACTTAACTGTGGAACTGGGTCCACAGAGTTTGAAATCAAACCCGCACAACTTACTGTGGAACTGGATTTGGAGTCAATTTAACCCACACAACTGTGTGGCTAGATTCAGAAACAATTAAACCCTCACAACTGTGGGTTCAGAATCAAATTAAACCCACACAACTGTGGAAATGGATCCAGAATCAAATTAAGCCCTTGCAACTGTGGAACTGGATTCAGACTCAATAAAACCTACACAACTGTAAAACCACTGCGTTTGAATGCAACCGACACAACTGTGGAACTGGACGCAGTGTCAAATTAAACCGGCACCACAGCCATCCAGAGTGAAATTAAACCTACACAACTGTGGAACTGGATGAAGAGTCGATTCAAAGCCATACAACTGAGGAACTTAATTCGAATCAGATCCGTCATATTTAATGCCAACAGTAGAATTAAATTCACATCCGTAACTGCGCAGGGGAAAGCGTTAATTAGAATTACAATGTATGAATACATATCATTCGTGTACTTAAAACATATGTATGAAATATCGAAATCAACTTATCGATCGCGTCGTCGCTCGTTGAAAAACGTTACCCTTGAAAGGCCTCTCTTTTTAAAAAGCATGTTGAAGTGTCGTTGGGACATGCTAATGGGGCTCGTGCGTTTACATTACCAGTCAAAACAGCGAAAAGCATATATTCGACTACCGTGTTATTGTTTAAACCGCACCCGATCAGACGAGCGAGCGTGCGAGCGACGGTTGGTTTCGAATATTAAAAAAAACCCGTCAACCGCGAGTATGTGGTTCAATGTTCCCGGGAGTGTACTGTGGGCTTTAGTGTATGGTGAAATATAATTAGTGTTTTTCGCGTGTTCGGAGGCTGTTTTTTTTTGCTGGGATTAGTAAATTGATTTAGCAAAATGCCGCCGACCGTCGGGGAATATCGTCGCTCGTTCATCGGCCTGAATATCCCGCAGCAACAGGTAGGTAATGTAGCCAGCCACGGGCCGATTCCATAAGACATATGACTTTGACTTAAGACCAGTCTTCCCTAGACCAACTTAAAGTTACAACCGATTTAACAACTTAAGGCCAGTCTTAGCTAGTTCGGTTCTATAACGTTCTTAAAACTTAAGACAGGTCAAAGATCATTTTGGTTCCATAGCCAATAACAACAGACCAGTCAAAGCTCATCTTAACTCTGAAGTCAATCTAACGACTTTAGACCAGTCTAAGCTCTTGTTCTGTTTAACATCTCAAAACTTATTTTGGAACTATCAAGAGTCATCTAACATCTATCAGTCTACATCCAACTTAGTTTGTCAATCTAACGACCTACTAAAGCCAGTCTTAAGACCACGAACGTGGCCCAACTTTGGCACAACTGTCCCAGGACTTTTTGTTCTACAGTCATTTCGGCTTTTAATTTGATTTTGACCTTCAATTACATGTTGGTAACGATTTATCAGGGTCGGAACTCACGGGACCAATAAATGCTCTCTCCGATTACTCCAACGTAGTCAGCAGGAATCGAACCTAATCGGCGACCGTACCGCAAAGCCAAGACTCGATCCTACGACGGGTATTTCAATTTTAGTCGTAAGCGTAAAAAATAAGGAATACTAAGGGACTACAATGGCACGCAAAATAGTCGAACCAACGATTTAATTCGGAACGTGTTTATTTCTCTCTAATTACAGGTCGATTCGGACTGTTATCTATGGCAAGCGGTGGAAATTGAAATGAAATCGGCGTCATCCACTGATCGACTGCGCCAGCATTCGTCCGACAGCAAACTGGTACGTCGTGATTCAATTTCCAAAGCTCTAAACGCTTTCAGATAAAAATCCCGATACAGACATCGATTAGAAGGCCTTAATAGCCACCGAGTGCGTTAGTATACAGGCCCCAGTTCGACAATTCATTTTCAATGAGTTAACTCTTTGTTAGATCTTAATTCGCAACTGTGGAACTGGGCCCCTGGATGCAGTTACACAGTGTTGTGAGTTAGAGTTAACTCTGAGTTATATAGTTAGTTTATTTTCAATGAGTTACCTCAGAGTTAGATCTTTACTCGCAACTGTGGAACTGGACCCTTGGCCTGTATAAGCCAAGCTGGTGATGCATTGCCATCAGTATGGGTGCTATTATACAGTCAAAGCCCTTTGAGCTTTCTATATTGCAAAGAATCTTTGCATTGAACGGTACCAGAAATAGGGGTCGCTCGAACCCTTCTAATCCCCTGTGGGTACGGACCCGCAATATATATATATTCGTCTATTCAGTTTTCCTGCTTTGCGTCGTTTGGTCTTGGTTGCCAACGTTTACCCCATTTGATTGTTCATTTAACCTCACGACGGGACTGCCTGTGAAGTATTGCCCGGGCACTGTAAGGGGCCAGCGGGACTCGAACCCAATTGTCACTCAGCACTGGATGCAGATAATGCAACAATATCCCATTAAGCTATGCTCCAATAGAATTCAGTATTCAGAAATAAAAGCTTTAACGCCGTTGACACTTTCTTGAAAAATACCGTTTCACCTAATAAGATAAGCGGCATATCCTACGCTTGGCTTTTTCATAAACAAAAGCAAAACGCCACATTCAATCGTTGAGTATATTAACCTTTCTAATAGTTACTTTAGCAAAATGTAGAATTAAATGGAGAATTAAAACCCCTTAACGTAAACGAGACATCGACTGTTAGAAGTCAGTCAACTGATTGTGATCCTTGATTGTTACTAAAAACCGTATTGAATTAGCGCATTTAACCGCCAACCAGGTCGAAATATTTATATACAATATATAAGCCTTCTATAAATACGTATAACGCTATACCGATTTCAAAACTCGCTTTTCTCTTAGGAAATCTAAAGATAGATATTTCGGGGAAAAAAGGAAAGTTTTGAAAATAGAATCATTCGAAATGTCCGCATGAGAAGAACCCTAGGACGTTAGTTTGCATTCGAAGCAACTCTTTCAGCCCAAGGCGATATGGAGTGACGAGAAAATCTTCATGGCATTAAAGATCAAATTTAGACCTATAGTTCCACAGTTTACAGTTTCATTTCAATTCGAGTTCAAATCACCATATTTCAAAAAATCGTAAATAGAAGTGTGAAATGGCCTCGATTATTTATGCATTCCAAATGGATGATTGTTACTTTTCTATTCACTCGAATGTTTAGGTCGAAACTATGCTGAATTCTAGATGGAGTGAAACGTTGGAAAGATGTACAAAGTTGCACGAGGAACATACCGCCGCCTACCAGCAGGTGAATCATATCTAGAAGCCGATCTGTAAGAAGGAGAGGGAGAGGGAGACGGAAACGGAGACGGAGATGGAGACGAAGAGGGAGACGGAGAGGGAGGTGGAGACGGGGACGGAGATGGGGACGGAGAGGGAGACGGAGGCGGAGACCGGGACGGAGCGGAAGATGGAGACGGAGAGGAAGACGGAGAGGGAGGTGGAGACAGGGACGGAGAGGAAGATGGAGACGGAGAGGGAGGCGGAGACGGAAAGGCAGAGGGAGAGGGAGACGGAGAGGATGGGGAGACGGGGATAGAGGGGTAGGGTGAAGAGGGAGAGCGAGGAGAGGGCCGATAGGGTTGAGATGGTTTAGATGGAGGGTGCCACGAAGAGTTTAGAATAGTCACAAAATATGAAAATCTGACAAAACCATTTAAAATAAATATCTACTTGAACTTGGATAGAAATGAACCATCCGAATTGTCAGATTTTGTAGCTAAATCATCATTAGGGAGCTTTTGTGATACTCATCGATCAAGGGGTTAGTGGTGGCACGGTATCCTAGTCTAAGCCATAACGACTAGCTGCCCAAGGATGATTAACTAAAACACAATCAGATGTCACAGTAATTTTGTGCATCGTAATTTCGTTTAAGTGTCTCATTTCGTGTATTGATTATTGCAGTTCTACATGGAATTCGATCAAATAAAGGAGTCGATGTTGGCAGATATCGGCAGGCGAACGAAACAACTGGTGCGAATTACCGAAACTCCGGGACTACAAATCAACAACAACAAACTGAAGGTAAAAAATTTTGAATATTTAGATTTCTGCATCAGAAAAAAATAGGCGATGCAAAGACGAGATTTGAAGCTACACATTCTGTCTATATGTTCCTTTCCATAATTTCGTTGTTCTCTGTACCTGGTTTTTCTTATCCAGGGGTCTGAAGTCATACGACTGGTCTTAAGTTGTTAGATTGTTTACAGGACTAACATGGTCTTAGGCTGGTCTTAAATCTAATACTAGATTTTGCCCTTGGGTCAGTTCAGTCAATACTTAAGACCAAAAGTGGTTTTAAATCTTAAGACTGGTCTTAAGTTGTTAGATTGGCTATAGAACTAAGTTGGTATTATAATGGTCTTAAGTCTAAGCCCTGACCATGGAACGGACCAAGTCTTAAGATGTAAGACCACTTTTGGACTTAAATCACGACTGTGCAACTAATTAATAATTAAAGGGGTTATTTAAGGGGCTCTACGTCATCAATGTTTCAAGATAACAAATACAGTTGTGAATTTTTGCGTTTATTTTGTAATCAAAGATAGATCATAACTCTTGTTTAGATTGGTTATAACAATTATTTTTGAAAGGACGTGCACTACGTCATCAATAGCGAATACTAGACTGGTTGCCGGTCGATTCAATTCAATTGTCGTTATACCCAATTTCAAAAGAACTTATGCGTCAAAGTGGCGTCAAGTGGCGTTAATGGCGTCAAAGCTAGCTTTCATGTTAATATATCGAAATGCTATTTATGAAAATGAGATATCATAACTATGTACAACTATTTTCCCAGTTAATTAATAAACTTTCAAATTCTTATTTTGTTTTCTATTACACCAGAAGATGACCAGCTGTTTCGAAAAGTGGAGACATCAAACGGAAAGTTTGTACCACAGGAGTCAATTCCTGGTGCCGGTGAATCTACGAACTCAAACCTTAGAACACAGCCGGCCTTGTATCGCGCTCTGTGATTATTTTTCGGAAAAGGTAAGTACCCTAAAAGCTAGTGTAACAACTGGATTTGTTTCTGCCTATTTTAATTTCGAGTTATACCTTATTCGAATATTAATGAATTGGCGCCACATTCTTGACCTCCTGCTTGGCTATGTGTGTTATGCTTCATTTAGGTTCGGGTGAAAGCCGGTGACTCGATCATCCTGATAAGCAACACCGATAAGAATATGTGGGAGGTACGTTACGATATAACTTGACTAGTTTGCTATACAATTCCTCTAAAATAGAGTTAGGTTAATCATTTCTAAGTAAACGCAAGAAAATAACGTGATTAATGCAGTTACGATGTCTACTGCGCACCAGGGACACCTGGTGGATCCTCACTTGCCACAAATGGTACCCTCTATTACCTCAGTAGTTGATGTCCTACAGTACACTAGCGACACCTGGTGCATCCACACTTGTGACAAGTCGAACCCTATATTACCACATTAGTTGATTTCCTACAGTACACTATTGACACCTGGTGGATCCTCAATTACCACAAGTAGAATCCTCCATTTCCTCTGATGTTGAAATGCACAATAGCGAAGCCTGCCACGAACGGAAACCTTTTGATTAATTTGTGATCATTTTTCTAGGTTGTAAACCGTCTCGGTCAAAAGTTGACAATACCGGCCGCATGCTGTCTGATTCCACCGCCCGATCTGAACAGTATTGAAGAAATACAGAGGTAAAAATCATAGTTCTTTCTTTACCTGATTTCTAAACTCCCTAATTCAAATAGTACGAGCCTCCAAAAGAAACTACGGTGTTTGGTCATTAATTTACACAAGTCGATTCGATTTCGGTTGAAATCGAAGTGTGGAAATCCAAGTAACTACTAGCTACACATGGTGGACTCCTAGGTTGGCATCGTAGTTAACGACATACTGCACACTAGCGACACCTGGCTGACCATCACTTCTCACGATTGGAATCCTCTATTACCATAGTAAGAGATATTCTTATGCTCACTAGCGACACCTTGTGAATACGTACCTTCCACATGTTGAATCCTCTATTGGCACGGTATTAGGTACCCTTTTTGCACAATAGCGACACCTGGCGGATCCTGACTTGCAACACATTCAATCGTCTGTTGCACGCGAAACCTTGTGGGTCCCTCACTTGCCACACGTGGAGTCCTCATTTTACCATTGCGCTTCACTTTATTCACGTTTCAATTTCGATGAACATTTTAACAGTTATGTCAACATTGAATATAGAACAATGCGAGTAACTTGACCCCATAACTTAGTCATACGTACGTGACTAACGGGCTGAAATTGAGCTTGAAATTGCGGAAAAATTATATTTCGAACTGGATTCTAACGCGCGGTAAAAAGCGAGTAAAAAATAAACAGCTATCATCAACGGCAAGGTTGTCTACAATCAATGCCAATTGCCTAGAACATCAAAGAAGCTAAACTCAATTTTACAACATTGAAATTACGTTGCCATTTTCCTGTATTTTTCCAGGCTTAGGTCGACGCTACTCAGTACCTGGGAGTATTTTGTCAATGAAGTTAAAGAAATTAATTCTTCGGCGCAACTCGACAAAACGGCTTTGCAGGTTTGTACATTTGTTTGATAAGTATTACTCGTAGTATAACTCTATGCAGGTATCTGTGTAGCAACCCTTTAATACGTGCATTCGATAATGTAACGTGAGCTCTGGTGTTTGTGGTTCGCTTTGAATTAAAATGTTTGCTTGAAATTCTGAACGCATGTAATACGTGGACGATCAGTTTTTGAAAGTGCGCTGATAAAATGTCTAATGTTTGATGTTTGTAGTTCATTTTCTATTAGACCTCAGGTACATAAGTCCATTTTCAATTTTGAATTCAAATGTCCCAAGTGAAGTTCTGAACACACTTATGATCGCGTGAATGATCAATTTTGGAAATGTCCTAAAAATGTCTAAAGTTTGGTATTTATAGTTCATTTCCAATTTTCAATTAAAATGTCTCGGGTGAAGTTCTGAAGACAGGTGACGCAGGAACGGTCACTTTTTAAAAGTATGCGGATAGAATGTCAAATGCCTAGTGTCTAGTACATGTCTTTCATTTGCGATTTAGAATGTCTGAGGGTGAAGACTCTTAGCAGATTGACACCTGCCTCGAAAGCCCTAATCAGTTTTTCTAACGAACTGAAGTTGAGTAAGCGTTTTCAATAATTTCAGTCGTTTGAACGAAATCTCGTTATCTATCGTCTGCTCGTCAATTCGTCGAACTTACAAGATTTCTCCGACAGAGGCAAATACGTGGCCGACACCGTCATATACCGACTACGAACTGGAAACTGGTAAGAGACTATTGTCGACAAGAAATAAGAATACAATAGTATATATGACAAGATGTGTGGATTTCAGGCGCCTTGGACCAGCTATTTCAGTTTTGGTTGATGGGGTCTTCAAATGTATAAGTTATGGGTCAAACGAACGCCTTGCTTGGCCCATACATTTACGAAATTGATCTTGTACGCGCTGATGTGGAGAACGGATATAACAAATGAAAATCCCAGTCAAATACAGAATTTTCAAGAATTCTACGTTTCGAACTCACTCACACTAGAGATCACCGTCAGACACATGTCCTGCAGATGATCTCTACTGAGGGTTAGAAACGTCGTGTATGGTTCGATTCCTGATAAATGAAATTCGTCTCAAATCTTTTAAAATCCGCACATATAGTGTAGTGGGTTTTTTTTTAACTCGTCGAACCTAGAATATCGGTTCGACGGCTCTGAATTAAAATTCGACTCTAGTCTGAGTCAACTCGAAGAAAATGAATTCCGAGTAAGACCTAAATCTAAATTCATGAGATGGAACTGCTTTCAGCTTCAAACAAAGGGAACGTGTACGTCTAATCTTGATTGTACAGGTTAAAAGATCCGAAAAATATAGCACACGCAAGATATTTAGAGACAAGCTCCCGCGGTCGGAAGAGTACCAAAAGTCCAGTCTTCTATCAATTACTGAAATCTGATATTGAAAACATTGTTTCTTTTCTTTCATTTACAGTTTTCCGTCCGAAGATGAATATCACAAACAACTGCAATACGTTACTTCCGGAGAATACAAGTACGTGGATGACATCGATAGAGGGCGCAACGGAGATCAATATTGGCACCGTTACGATAATTGTAATACGAAACGAACTCCGTCGATCTGCAGCGAACCGTGTTTCGATACCGACAAATCGTACGCTAGTTGCCAATCGCCGACGAATAGAAATATTTCGATTTCGAATGTAGATGGCGCACGGAGCTCGCTAGATTTCGATACGGAAGAGATTTATTGCGCGGACGGTTCGGCGGTCGCTCAACAGCCCGATTCGGATGAAGACGTCGACAACGACTTCACGTTGGACGAGATATTCCTGATAACTTCGAGCGACGATAACAACAACAATAACCAAAACGGCGCCGCTATCAACGGAGACGTCCTGTTCCAAGATACGCACGACGAAGAATGGGTCGTGCTCGGACCGGAGTACGGCGATCCGGGTACGCATCACCGGGACGACGTCGCCGAAGAGCGAGCGGGAACCGGGGCAAAAGGGTTAACGCTGAAGAGTAGAGTCGCCGACGTGGTGCGGCGGGTAGAATCGAATTGGTCCGATTTGACGAGTTCGGTCGAGGAAGCCGTCTACACTAGTCGGCGCCGAGTGTCGGATTTGGTCGCCAGATTCGAGAATAAAGGAAAACCTGAAACCGACAATTCTGACAGCGAAACCGAGGAGCCAAACAGAAATGACGTAAGCGACCAGAACGAGGACACGTCCCACGCCGGGCAGCGATCGAGTAGTGACGTCACCAGGCGCGTGTTCGATTTCTGGAGGGGTCATTTGCAAGAAGAGGCCGAGCTTTCGGACGATTCTGGCGTTTGTATCGATAAGGCGATCGTCTGTCAAAAGGTCGCGCTAACAGACGCGTCCGTCGCGCGACTAACCGGAAAGCCATCATCGACCAGCAGCGATTTGCCGAAAGATATCAGATATGAAAGCGTACTCAACTTCGACGTCAAAACTAACGTCGTTCGCTTGCGTGAGATCGTTGAGTCACTAGCCGGCTCGGTCGAGAAGGTTTGCCGCTGCACTAACTACGACGTCGAAACAGAAGCGAAAATCATGGCCCTGTTCGAAGAGTGTTCAGTGGAAGAAAACGTCGCTAGTTTATTCCAGAAATTTTTCGACGCGCACGAACACGTCGAAAACGGGCGGAAAGCCTTTTTCAGCGGTGGAATAGACTGTGCATTTTCGGAAAGATTGGATACGTACTTGTCGACGAGAAAGGCTGAAACTGAGGTTTACAAAGGCGAGCAGGGCCTTAGAATGAGCGAATTAGTTAGAGAGGACTTCGCTGCGAATAACCCGGTAATCGGCGAAGATGAAAGCATTCTCGTGGAAGCGTTGCTGGCCGTTGTTAAGGGTATGATACGCGAACACTTGGAAGATACGGAATGGAAGAATGATTCGAAGTCGTCATCGGAACCGAATGCCGACCATACAGATTTTGATGAAGATACGGATGCACCGATTGATCAAAACATCGTTCGAACCCGAGTGGCCATGTTTGAAAAGTATTCAGACAGTGCCATATCTCCTAAGCGTCGGGCCAGTACTGGATCTTTGTTTACGTACAATGGGCCAGCTCGCCTCCAGCCCGATTCCAGCATCGACGAACAGATAGTCGAAATGCCTGAGAAAGCCACTGCGGGAAGCGAGGCGGGCGCATACAGTCCCGTTCGCGTTTCGGATATCGAATTCGAAGATATTTTCCGCACCAACGAGATGATCATTACTAAAAGTATGGACGAAGATCTGGACGAAACGCTCGGATCGGATCCGAATTCCGATTGCGAAGATTCGGACAAAACTTGGAGCGACTGCGACGAGACGTTGGTCGAGGAGTCGAGCACGGATAGCGATGACGTAGTGAGCGCGTATTCGTGCGACGACCGCGGTGATGAGTCCTACCTGCCCCTGAAACATACCGATACGTTTTCGGACCTATCGACGAGCGATGCTCTGGATAATATCAACTATTCTATGTTCGAAGAACTCGTCGAGTTCGACGCAAACGATATCGAGCTCTCCGGTGCGAAAGATGGCGCAATCGTCGACAATGATAGTTTAGACGTCGAAAACGACACGTGCCGCTTCGCGGATGTTTACAAACATCGTGATGATACGATCGGCATGTGTTTAGATAGACAGCGGAGTTATAGCGATACCGAATCGGAGGAATCGGCTGTAACAGTCTGCACGCTAGTGGCAAGAACTGAACACGGGGATATAAAAAAGATCGTCTGCAATGATGACGTCATACCAGACGTGATCGATGCCACCGTCTGCAATGATTACGTCACACCATACGAAGTCAATACCATCGTCTGCGATGACGAGGTCACGCCTGACGATAAATACTTGTATTTATGGGTACCTCCGACTGCCGCAGATATCGGCGAACTTACTGTCTCTTACGAATCGAAATCTGCGCTCACTTTTGATAACGTACCGTTCGCGGACTGCGACACGGACGCGGAAGGTTTTGATAACGATGTCGACGATCTCGACGACGACGATATGCTACCACAATTGAGTGCTATCAAACCGTTAGAGGTCGCTCCAATCGTGAACGTTGAATCTAACGACGATATATGGCAGTTGTCAGAGGACGATATATTCAAGGACTTGCGGATAGAATCGGAGCAAAGATGCGTCCAAAGCTTCTGGGACTGCGCAAATCCATTACTGGAATTCGAGGATATTTGCTACGAACTTCGGGATAATCATCAAATATGCTTTGGTTATGACGATCGTCATGAAGAGGCAGACTTGACAAACAACATGGATGAAGTTTCTTGTTGGATCGACGAAGATACCTTGTCGAGTGAGTGCATCGCTAACCCGGAAGGCGTTTGGTTAGACCTAAAACAAGGCCGTTTGAGGACGTGCAAGCGGGACGGCGAATCGGGTGGCTCCGGTTCGGGACTTACCCGCAAAGGAACGCCCGGTAAACGCCGGCATAACGAACAGCGAACTGAAAACGGCTACGGCGAGAACGGCGAAGACGTTAAGATCACCAAGCCGAATAGAAAACTGGACGAGAATACTTTATCGGAAGAGATGAAGAAGCACGGCGTGTACATGATCGGCCCGGTCCAAACTAAAGGCCCCGATCTGACCGTGCTCTACCCAGCGAAGTACCCGCTTCATTTGCACGTGGAATCGTTCAACGACGGCGTCAGCGTCACGTTCGGTTTGGAAGAGGGTCCACCGCGAGAGGAGAATGTTAACTTGTACCTAGACCACGACGCCGAGGAACCGAGAGTTCCGGAAACCTGGGAGTTGTACTACGCTTACAACCCCGAGTGTACACCGCCGTACGAGCCCGAAGTGTCGGTGCTAGATGTAGATTGGCGTAAAATTCCGTTTATTGATGATTCCGAGAGTCCCGACCTTCAAATCACCCCTACCACGGCTGAGGATCCTTGGGCGCTGCCGTGCATATTCAGAGAACCCCTATTCGAGCCTTTAAACCCACCACCCGACTCGACGTTCAAGGTACCCGTAGAAACGGGCACCGTCGGTGGGAAGCGTGATAAGAAAGTTTCATTTTATGGCGGTATCGAATTCGTCGACGACAAAAGCCCAAAACCTCCTTCGATGTCGATGCAAACAAAGCCCCCTGAGGTCGAACCAAGTAGGTTGACCGCGCCAGAAAAAGGCAATATCCCCTATATGGACGGCGTTGACGAGGCGGAATTGCAACCGGGGGAAAAGTCGGTCAGCGGTCCGACGAGGAAGCGCCCGAAACAGACGCAAAACAGACACCCGCCTACGCAGAGAAGTTCCAAATTCGGCGATAGTAAATTGCTCACTCCTTCGAGTAAAACGAAAGCGCGACCAACGAAATCCCCGGAACAAACTAAACCGCGAGAGCCATTGCCAAAATTAGAAATGAAACCACCGGAAACTGGAAAAGTAATGTCTATTTCGTTGCCGGAAGACGCACCGCCGCTAGTACCGAGAAGACCTCTGCCTAAAACACCGCCGAATACTCCCGTGACGACGGAGCCACCTCCCGTGCCGCCTAGAAAAATGCAACCAGTTATTTCAACGCCGCAGAAAGGTCCCGAGTTCATAAAGATTGCGGACGCGAGTATTTCATACCCACCAGAGGAACCAAAACCATTACTACCGAAAGAACTAACGCCCACGGTTCTCCAAGAATCACCAAAACTAGTTCATAAACCTCCCGTAGCGCCACCGAAAGTGCCGACACTCACGGTTCTACAAGAACCACCGAAATTGATTGAAAAACCACTCGTGGCGCCCAAACCTCCGTCACCCAAGGTTCTCAGAGAACCTCCCAAATTAGTGCAACCACCTCCTTTGGTAGTCAAAGAACCACATCCTATGATAATTCAAGAACCACCTAGATTCGTTCAAAAACCAAAGCCCGTAGAACCAAAACCACCATCGCCGAAAGTTCTGCAAGAACCGCCTAAATTAGCAGAACCAACGCCCGCGGACCCAAAAGAGCCTCCGCCCGTGGTTCCGAAAAAACCAACCACTACCAAGAAAGAAAATCGACCGAAAAAGGTTGATCACCGAGACTCGACCACGAACAGGAAAAGAGAGACTATCGATCTGTATGGCAAAATGGACGTCGTGTCGAATCCTGCTCCGCAACCATTTTTGTTCAAATTAGAAAATCAACAATCTCACCAAAAAGTTACTACGACAACGACGACGACGAAAACGTCCATACAGCAGAGAGAAGGTTGGGATGGACGTGCATCAGTGCTGCCACCTAGCAATAGTAATGTATCGGTGGCACCACCTGGTGATGAAAATGAATCTGTAACACCACCTAAAGATTATAATGCATCAGTGTTGCCACCTAATCATGGTAAAATATCTGTTGCGCCACCTAGCGACGGTAACGTAGATAGCGGGATGTTGAGGAAGATAGTCACAGAACGCGGCTACGAGAGCGAGTACGAGGCGTCTTACATCGACACGACTCGGGCCGACGTAGACATCGATTACACTCAGTCGGATTACGACGACGACAGCGCCACGGCGGCGAAAAAACTAACTAAGAGAAAACAACGCAGCGTGTCGAAATTCACGATCGTCGATATAGATATCGAGGCGACGGACGGCGATAGCGACAAACAGCCGTCGAGGCGGCCTCCGCGGGCGCCGCATAAGACCACCGGCAAGTCGTCTCGATTATCGGTTCCCGGGCAGCAGCCGAACGACGACGTCAACCCGCAGACGATCGACGCGTCGTTGGTTCACAGTCACCGGTTCAGATCGTTACCCGACATGGAAAGCATGTTTTCGTCGGAGTCCGGTTTTTACGAGGAATGGAGCGTCGTTCAACGTCTGCAGAACTCGCGCACGCAGACCGACCTGTCCGCGCGAAGCGAAGATATGAAAGACCGCTTGACCAGTATCAGTTCGACGTTTCGCACGCGTCGGGAAGCGATCAAAAGTCTGACGGTGTCCGGTTCGAGTTTGTCGTCGAGCTCGTCGGAAACGGCCATGTATTCGATCAAAGATCTGTACGAAGTGTACAAGGTCGTCGGCGTTATCGATCCGTGGAGTAAGGTCATCACGCTGGAACAAGCCGTCGCCAAGGGTATTATCGATTTAGTGAACGGTACCTACGTAAACCCGCTGACCGAGTTCACGATGTCGATCGCCGAGGCGATTACGAAGCGGTTCATTTTGCAAGACACGAAGTCGAAGTCGACTAAGATCGGCAGCTCGTACGGGCTGATTACATTCCATACGATCACGCGGTACATGCCGTGTACGATCAAGGGCGTGTTCGATACGATCGGCGGCCGCAGTCGCAGTTTCGACGTGGCCAAAATGCAAGGTTTGATCGACGAGAAAGAAGACGTCTATTTCGACAAACGCAACCACCGAAAAATTACCGTCGACGAGGCGATCGAACACGGTTACATAGACATCGAATTCGAGGACGAAGTTTTCGATATGAGTCACCCGCAAGTGGAGGAATCCACCGCAGTCGAGGTGTATTTGTGTATCGGCGTAATGGACCCGTTTTTACGACGCCGGATACCGTTCCGGGACGCGTTGGTCAGCGGCTTTATCGACCGCGACAGAGGCGTCTACATCCACAACGTCACCAACGAACAGACGCCGATTTACGAGGCGATTCAGCGCGGTTACGTGTTCGCGAAACTGTTGACCGGTTCAACCGGGGCTTACGACAAACTGATCGAACCGTGGAACCGTCTGGCGTTCGAGCATTACGTCACGCGTCGCAAACACGTGCAAAGACAGGTGCGCGTGGCGAATTTCAACACGCCGCGGGATGTGTGCGCGGCCGCGGCCGAGGGCTCTTATGACTTGCGTCTGTCCTCGATACCGTGGGGTACGCGGTTCTGAGGGGCCGTCAGCGCAACCATGCGACTGAAGGCCCTCGTGACTTACGCCTTATTCCATTGCGCGTGGGGTACAATGTTCAGAGAGGCTCCGATTATCTTGGTTGGCTATGTATATGACATGTAACTCGCTTAAGGAACTAAGTTGTAGCATTACGTACATTGTACTTGCTATAGAAATCGTGAAGCTATGCGCTTTCATCACGTGACTACGCCATATTGGACGGTTAGATACAATACGCAATTTGGGTTTGTGAAATACAGTAGACTCTGTAACTTACTGCAGCTTAGTTGTGACGGGTAAAAATTCTTCCCCGAATTGGTGACAAAATAAAGAAGTTTCCAGTTTCTAGGCGCCATTTTGTGGCGGTCCCTCGAGGTCCCTATTGTTGCGATAATTTGCGCTCAATTTTAAAACATAAGTTTAGATTGAATATCATATAGTTCTGCAGTCCCTTGCTCGACGAAATCAATTTATACACCATTTTAAAGGAAATGAAATGCAGATATTTGCTGGCGATTCTTGGAATTTTTGAACGCAACAATTGAGAACAGTGACGATGTGAAACCAAGGACCGCATATTTTAACCGTGCGTAAAAGAAATCGCAATATTTATTAATTTTAAAATATCTAAGTATGTCTTAAAGCTATATTTCCTATTTTCACAGAGGTTAAAGAGGGTTATTTGCAGTTTAAGCCTGCGTTGAATTTTTTTAAATATCTTTCCTGACGACTGATCTGTACCCGCATGAGTTTCAGATTACGCGCAAAAGGGGTCTCCCACTGCGCACCGCCATTTCACTGAACATTGAGATTTGTGAAAAGAAATCACAAAAATAAGATTTTAAACTGGTTTGTAATTATCACTATTGCTTCTGATGGTTATATATTACCTTTATTTTCGTATGGTTGAAAATGGACTTTGAGTGTTTTGATGAATTCGAGTTTTGTAGCGTTGGGAAATTAAAGGATTTCTTGTAAGAGTGGGGACTTTCTGTGTTGGTTGCAAATGTGGCCTAGTTGAGAACCTAATTTGCGTTTCAACCGATTGTACCACTCATGGTTGGACACTAGAAAAAAAATCTAAGTTTTTATATATTTTTGAATATGGGGCGCAGCTGAAAGTTGCCAAACTGGACGTTGACCCCCTAAAACAGAATATCAAATGGGGGACAGATATGAACCCCTTTAAATAATATATTGCAATTTTATATCAGTAAGGTTTTCTGGTCGATGTTTCCCAGCAAGAAGGTTGAGATTCATTAAATTCATCGTATGATCGAAGAATGAGGGATTACCAGAGAGAGATATGTGTTAAATATGTCCTAAGCGTTTAAATTGACTGGCACATTTCACCATCGACTCTAAAACGTTTGATTTCACCGAACACAAAATCGGCGCTAGGCTGGACGGGCTGTATACGACAATTCTTCAACTGGGCCGTTCACACTTCAATAGCGGGACAAACCGGATCCCGAAACCAGATTAACGAATTGCCCCGCCAAAATACGGTACAAAGAAGATATGGATTATCATCTCAAAATATCCCCATGGAAAATGTGAAGAAATCAAATTGCATTTAAAAATTTCTTGTCGCAAATCTCAATGTTCAGTGAAATTGCAATGCGCAGTGGGAGACCCCTTTTGCGCGTAATCTCAAACTCAAGCGGGTACAGATCAGTCGTCAGGTAAGATATTCAAAAGATTTTAACGCAGGCTTAAACTGCAAATAACCCTCTTTAACCTCTGTGAAAATAGGAAATATAGCTTGAAGAGATACTTAGATATTTTAAAATTAATAAATATTGCGATTTCTTTTACGCACGGTCTATATATGCGGTCCTTGGTTTCACATCGTCACTGTTCTCAATTGTTGCGTTCAAAAATTCCAAGAATCGCCAGCAAATATCTGCATTTCATTTCCTTTAAAATGGTGTGTAAATTGATTTCGTCGAGCAAGGGACTACAGAACTATATGATATTCAATCTAAACTTATGTTTTAAAAATGAGCGCAAATTATCGCAACAATGGGGACCTTGCGGGACCGCCACAAAATGGCGCCTAGAAACTGGAAACTTCTTTATTACAGCAGACTCTGTCTCTTACTGCGGTCGAGTTGAGACCGGTTAAATTTTCCCCCGAGTTGGTGCCGAAAACTGAGTAAGAATTTGTAAAATGCAGTAGACTCTGTCTCTTAATGCTGGTAGGATTCGTCATTTGGGTCAAATACGGAGTAGGACTCTGTCTCTTACTGCGGTTAAGTTTGGTATGGTAAACCCCGAACTGATGTCAAATACAAAGTAAGAGTTAATGAAATATAGTTGGTCATTTACGCGGTCTATTTGTGCTTGGACTGCATGAACCGCCGTAGATGCAGTTTCAAATAAAACGCCCGTTTGTTTGCAACTAGCGCTTGGAACGCGAACTTTAGTTCAAATGTACCTCTTACGCAATAGTCATAACCCGGATATACATATTCTTAATTATTGTTTTGTGGTTTTCCCATTATTTGTCATTTTCAATCAAAATTGGGCGTATAACCAGTACCGGCGATGCGCGCTTCTTAACAAATACATGTTTGTCTATCTGTGTTTATGCGTTGGAAAATACGCCATCATGTAGTAACTTAGATAATATGTAGGCTATTCAATATTTCAACTGACCTTTTGTACATTTTTAAGCAATAAAAGACAATACGAAATGAATCGAATGAATTTCTAAATCGTTTTTGACGACAACTCTTATGCCATGGACACGCTTAGATACTTCTCAAGATCCCCTTTGTCACGTCATCAATGACGTTTCAGCTGCCAGCGACTATTCCCCTTGAAATCTCCTTATGACGTCACTATTCAATAGAAGATGAGAAGCTTTCATGAAATCCCCTATGACGTCACTAGTTAAGATCTCAATAAGCCCTTCATAAAGAAATGGACCTCCTTCTTCGTCACATAGACCCCAGCGTCCTGATAGGATTAACTTCTTCTTGGTATCTCCCTACGACGTCATATAATCGACCGTCTATCCGCTCTCGATCCGTCCAGAAACGAGAGCTCGTGGTGGTATCCCCCAGTGACGTCATATCATAATCGACCCATCTTAAAGCCGATTTCCCTGCGACGACATACGTATCGACCCGTCCTGAATGGAGAGCTCCGTCCTGAAAGGAGAGCTGCGATTCGGTTACCCGCGTAATATGTCCCATCCGTTATGACTTTCTAGATTCGTACAATAATAACTTCTTAATTTGGCGCATTTATATGGAATTTAAGTAATTAAGGAATTTAAGCACCATTATCAGTGTCGGCGTACGTGTGAATAGTACTTGATCTTATACTGATGTTTAGTAGACCTATATATTGTTGACAGGAATGCTGAGTAATTAAATAGAGGTCCTACACAGCCAATTTATTTACCAATTGACGATGGGGTCATTACGCATGTAGTCCATGTTGGCCTACTGGTACAAATAGGATGACCATGGTAGCATCGACTGCAATCAGTCAATGTTAGCGTCAACTCGGGTTAAATGTAAAATGGTCGACCTACACCGACAACGTCTACTGGGCGTGTTGGATTAGCGTATCTTCGGCCTATTTGAAAGAAAAAAAAAACGGAATCTATAATACTAAAATCGAAAAGAGAAACGTCATCGGTTTCGGATCTCGATTTTGATTCGTGGAGTGTTCTATATATTACGGGTTGGCGCTCGTTCGGGTAAGTAACGCACTGGTTTCAGCGTCAACTTTTGTTTTTCAGCGCGCACAACGCAGGGAACACGGAACCAGACGACGAAAACACGCTCCCCGTTGTCGAGTAGGTTTACCAGAAAATGTGGTCCCGTGAAGCGATGTTTCCGAAATCGAACTTGTTTGTTTCCTTGTTTCAGTGTTTTCACGTTCCCCTGCGCCGTTTGCATCGGGGTTTTATCATTCACCAGCTACGACGCTGTTCCGATTCCTACGTATTCGCGGATCTTGGTTCGTATACCCAATGCGTTCGACTCCTCAAAGCCGCTTAATTTGTAATGAGCTTTTCTCATACAGTTTAAAGGTATCATTGAGTGGAACTCACAATATCGATTATAACAAATGTTATTGTTTTGTTTGCTGACGATTCGGGTGGATTCCATCCACCTGGGTTTAATTCGATATCGTGGGTTTTTCGCAATAATATACAGTACCAAGACTGAAAATGGTCTGAACTTTTAGCAGTATAAAGGTCGTTGAGCGATTAAAACCGAACGGTCTCCAGATTGGTTATAGAACTAAAATGAGTTTAGACTGTTCTCAAGATGTAACAGTAACTAACGAACCAAAATGAGTTTAGACACGTTTTTAGTTGTCAGATTGGTTATAGAACCAAAATGAGTGTAGACTGGTCTCAAGCTGTTGGATTGGAGAACCAAAATGAGTTTAGACTGGTCTCAGGATGTTAGATAACTAAAGAACCAAAATGAGTTTAGACACGTTGAAACTAATTACATTAGAAACTAATTACATTGGTTTAAGAGCTAAAATGAGTTACGACCGGTTTTATAAGATGTTAGACTGGTTTTAAAGAACCAAATGAGCTTAGCAATCTGTGGCCAATTTAGATATGTTGCTATTGCGATAACCTAAAACACTTAAAGTAAATAACCGCAATAAAAATTAACAAATTTAACTAAAGCTAGAAAAGAATCTTGGGGCCGGTCTTATGGACTGGTATTAACTTTAAGATGTTAAATATGCTAAAGAACCAAAACGAGCTTGGACACGTTTCAAATCGGTTTCCATAGGCGAGCGACTGTCTGATATCAATAGTAAACACCCACAATACAATGAAATAAACTAGGAGAGAATGTATGACGGTTCGACTCGATTTTGAAAATGGCTCATGAAATCAAGTCGGAACATCTTGGCCCTGTTTTATAGACAGGCATTACGTTTACGTTTCTTTAACCTAGGGGTTCACTTAATTAAAGATGATTAGAGTTAGCCCCCGGGTTTAAAGTTAATACCAATCCATAAGACCGGCCCCAAGATTCTTTTCTAGCTTTAGTTAAATTTGTTAATTTTTATTGCGGTTATATACTTTAAGTGTTTTAGGTTATCGCAATAGCAACATATCTAAATTAGCCACTGATTGTTTTTGATAGACAGTCTAAACCTTGACCATCGAACCGGCCCCCCAGTTCCAAACGCGTTTTTCCAGAAGAGAAAACGAAAAACCAACAAAGATAACGAAACGAGCATAGTTTTAAATTATCAAAGGTATTTTTTTCATTGACGTTATAATAATTTATCATCTTTGAAATTAATTTTTTTACAAACGTATACTCGTGTTTCATATCGATTTCTCCGATAGAAATATCTCAACACAAAAAAGTATGTATCTCACTCGAACTACCGTTTGTACTTTTGTAGCATATTTACGTTTTTGTAAGTTCGTAGGGTCAAGTTTCGTTTATTGGCGAGTTGCCAAATATTGATGCCTTTACGCAGGCCGTCGCAGACAACTTTGTTTTTTCAAATCTTTCTAATGGTGATGCGATAATTACACCGAATATTGTCGGTATTTGATTTGGCGAGTTTGATTCTACTAAGGAACGTTCAATCCTTTTTTGATGGAAAAAATCAGGCAGTCATTATCATTCTCGAAGGAGATTGCGGAACGAGCATATCAGGGATGGACGGGTCACAAAAGGTACGTATACGGTCTCGCGGGGAAAAATGATTGAAATTTTCGTTGGTCTTGAGATTTTTCGTTCGTCGCATTTTTTTGTTTAAAGACTGGCGACTTTTCCCGTGATGTGCTTGACGGCGTAGTTCAGCCACTCGTCGAACGAGATACTGCCGTCGTTGTTAGTGTCAATATCTGCGAATAATTTTTTGCGGCCTTCGATGCGCGCGGCGTCGGTCTTGTAGAGGTCGGACGTTTTCGGGGCCAGGCCGTAGCGTCTGGGCATGGCGGCGGCCGACTCGATCATCTGGTCGAACTCTTCGGGACTGACTCCGCCGTCGTGGTTGGTGTCGGCGTCCTGGAACACTTTCAACAAGTAGAAATACAGTTCTTTGAATTCGGTGCTGCCTTTGACGACGGCCTTTTTCGTGAAGGCGATGAACTCGTCTTTCGGGCCGTCTTGCAAGATGTGCGGCTTCAACTCGTGCACTTTCTTGAAAATGTGCGATTGCGCGTACGCGATCCACGCTTCCAACGAAATACGTCCGCTCTTCTTCGAGTCGATCGAGTCGAACAGGGTTTTGCGCGACTTTTTGCATTCGTCGTTGTTTTTGAACATGACCTCGGTTTTCGGGGCGAAGCCGTATTTTCTCGGCAACGCGGCGGCGTTCTCGATCATCTTGTCGAATTCGTCGAAGGTCACGGCGCCCGAGAAGTCGATATCGGCGTCGGTGAAACAGCGAACCAGGAAGTTGTACAGGCAGATGCCCTCGTCAGAATTCGGGTTGTCCGACGCTCGTCGCGAGAAATAAATGAACTCTTCTTTGGTCATATCCATCTTGACGATTTAAGCTGGAAAATTCGAAGAAAAACAACGATTAGTCAGGTTCTTTCAGAAGTGAGTTCTGCTAGACGATTGTAGGCACTATTCTCTTAGTTTTGAAAATGCCTCAGAAAATTGAGTCTAAACGTCACATGACTACTCTCTTAGTTTTGAAAATTTAATGGCTCATAGAATCGAGTATAAACGTCACTACTCTCTTATTAGTTTTGATAATGGCTCATAGAATTCAGTCTAAACGTCACTACTTTCTTAGTTTTTAAAATGGCTCTTAGAGTTGAGTCTAAACGTCACTATTCTCTTAGTTTTTGAAAATACCTCATAGAATTGAGTCTAAACGTCACTTCTTTCTTCTTAGTTTTTAAAATGGCTCGTAGAGTTAAGTCTAAACGTCATTACTTTCTTCTTAGTTTTGAAAATGGCTCATAGAATTCAGTCTAAACGTCACTACTTTCTTAGTTTTTAAAATGCCTCATAGAATTGAGTCTAAACGTCACTACTTTCTTAGTTTCTAATAATGGCTCGTAGAGTTGAGTCTAAACGTCACTACTCTCTTAGTTTTGAAAATGGATCATAGAATTGAATCTAAACGTCACTATACTCTCTTAGTTTAAAAGAATGGCTCATAGAATTGAGTCTAAACGTCACTAGTCTTATTTTTTTCTCTAATTCCCTCAATATTGTGATGAGCACGGCGAGGATGATCAGAAAACCCGTTATCGCTGCTTTGTAGCTATATTTTTTTTCTTTTTTCTTTTAATGATAGTTTTCGTCTTCACTCAGATAAGCGATCAGTCAGCTCTTTTGTTCCGCTTAGAAAACAATTCCCGAGTTGTGTTGTTGTTGTTTTTTTATTACCGCTTAACTCTCAAGGATAAAAGCGCTACATTTTCTGTTCCTCCGATGGAGAAAAAACTGAACACTCCGCATGAATATATACCTAGTCAAGTCTTGTTCTTAAGAGCAAAAAATGATCCGTGCTTCATCATGCGAGCAGGCTGTTCAGAAAAAGTTAGACGAAACAGATTCGTTTTTTTCTAAATCTTTTCCGAGTTTTTCAAACGCGTATACCATTGTCAGGTAATCCTGTATGATATATACATTTTTTTAGCTACCGCTTAACAATTAAAAATTCATATACACGGATATCTATATTCGTGTATATGTATATGTTAACATGTGTATATAATCGCAAGCGTTGCGCTGAACGGCGCTGTACACGGCGCTGAACGGTGTAGCCCTACAATTTACATTTATTTATGTTTTTATGACTCCCGTGTAAACAGAACGCTTACCGCGCAACGCGCGAGACTTTTTTGGTATCTCGCCGAAGATCTAACTATTTTTAACGCCATAAAAAGGTTTAAGAAAACGTTCTAATGCATCGCTAATTATTATCCGTCATTCCAGTCGGTGCGCACTACGTCCTCCATATCGGCGTTTCGAAACGATATTTGAATTTCAGAATATTGGCGTTTATTTTGTGATTCATTAAATTTCGTGACTTTAAAATTTCAAACGAATAAATTTTCATGCATTTTTGATAATGAATGTTTGCGTAAATTTGCCCTACATCATCAATATTTGAGTTTCGAAATAACATTTTCAATTATGAAAAAATCGCCATTTATTTCTATTATCAACTAAATTTCACGACTCTTATTTTCGATTTCGTGACGTTCCGTGCCTTTTTCAACGACGAAATTTTGAACAAACCTCGGATAGGCCTATAGCGTGCGAAAGAGTGGGGATAACGTCATCAATTTTCTGGTTAGACTGGTTGCCGCGCAATTAGATTCAATACAGTTATCGACATAAACCAAACGCGGCCAAATGTGAACCGAATGTCAGAACAGAGTTTACAGTTGTTCGCCGTGCACTGCAAACGCGGTTGAGTCAGGTATCAAATTGGTTTATTTTTTCCTCGATCAATAAGCTTTCAGTTTGTTTATATCTTATACAGCGCCGCGGATCCAGGGGCTGTCAATGGGGTTTGGACACAACCGAATAGTTTTGAGCTCCCTCAAAAATTCCATTACCAAAATGATTCAGACTAAATATTAAAAAAAAAAGATGATAAACAAGGTTGCGTGAATGATAATATAAAAATCGTGTCATGGCAATTAACTATTCTAATTACCATGAAAGAAGATCTAAATAATGATTGTGTATGTGGAACCACGAAATGGCGGCGATTCTAAGAAAAATGGCCCTAAATATATCAACTGGAGACCTGCCCTTTCTTTTGACCCTGGACCCGCCCCTTGTGTAAGCGGGCTGGTGCCGTGTTGGTTTTAACCGCTACAGAACGAACGATATATAGATGATTAGAAACAAGTATGTTATGATAGCGAACACGCTGTAATAACCGTGTGGGTTTAGTTAAGCAATTATATGTACGTTTTATGGTGGTTTAAAATGACTCTGGAAGCTATTTAGCGGCTATCAATTCTACTCAGGGTCGGTTACGCTGTACGTATGTAAATGTGTTCACGTGATCGGCGTGATCGACAAGCGAGTCCAGATCCTAAGTGGCATTATTGCTCGGAGTTATTACGTTATTACTCTAAGATTGATCCCGGACACAACTGTGAAACTGGAATCAGAAACAAACTAAACCAACGCGACTGTGGATTCGGATCTACAGTCAAATCGAACCCACGAAACTATGGAATTTGATCCAGAGTCATATTTGACATCCATAACTGTGGAAATGGTACCATAGTCAAATAATAGACCCACACAACTGGATCCAGGGAGAAAGCCACTAAATATTTGGATGAATATATGAAAGCTGTGGGTACTGGAGTGTGTAATGGGTAGTGTAGTGTGATCTGTGTGCATTTGTGGCCAGCACACAGATCACATTGTTCATTGGGGTTTAGTCCAGGACTCGCGAGATTTTCAACAACACGGAAGTAACGTGTAATAAATGGTGACTTGAATTGCATGACTACCTACCACCCCCCATTATTGTTGATTAATAACATTTTAGAAATGGCCAGAATTTTAACTTAGGTTCTATCTCATTTTTATTTTACAATTGGGATTGGTATAGTTTTTTTTTTAAACGGCCGTTAAGGCTTCATGTTTCGTCTGCAATTCACTGCAAATAGTTACGCAACTACGCACATTTCAGTGTTTTTGTCAGCTGTACACTCAATCGGCACCGTTCGTGACTAGCTTCACTGCGGAATTATCATTTATTAACATCGCCATATCACATCATCAACTTATATTGTGCCTTAAAACCCTAACAGCCGAAATAATTGAAATGCACACACGATTTCTATCATTGAAAATTGAGAGAGTGGCCGTGATTGTGTTCTGCTGCTTCGCGTAAATCCCGCGCGGTGGCGCAACCGCGCGGAGTGGGGCCGATACGTCCAGAGTCAAATTAAACCCACATAACTGTGGAACTGGATCCAGAGTCAAATTAAACCCACACTACTGTAGAACTGGATCGAAAGTCAAAATAAACCAACGCAACTGCGGAACTGGATTCACCCACACAACTGTGGAACTGGATCCAGGGTTAAATTAAATCCACATAGATGATCAAAATGCAGTAACGTCCCGTATAATAATTCTTCGAAAGAAAAATAAATCTTTGAAAGGTGGGGGTACCTTCTAGCAAAATATTTTTACATACGCCTATTCTGCAAACCCTGGAGATGATGATGCGCATTGGAAAAAATATTTGAATTCAAGACGGAAAAAGCCACAATTTTTGGGACACTTCGTATTTAATTGATCGCGAATGCATTGCAAAATGACTGAGTGCCACTTTAAAACCGATTTAAAATACGACGATACAAATTAATCTGAATCGATGGAAATTCGTTAAGTATTAAAGGCAAAATCCCGACAAGGCCTATTCGCAAAATTACAAAATCCAGAAACAGTCGCTGCATTGCATTAAAAAATCGAATCGTTATGAAATCATTCGAAACGATAAATGAATATGAATACTCCTTAATAAACATATAGTAAATAATTCAATATTTACGTATAAATACGTTGAGAGAAAAAATTGATAATGAAAGTCACCCATTTTAAACAAATATAAACGATTTTACTACTAACCTGGACGCGAACTGTAGCGATGTGAATAGCAGCAACCTGGTTTCGCTGAATGCAAACTGATGCGGGATACTGCGCGAATATATATTTCTGGACGGAAGATACGTATAAGATGTTCGGTATATCTATATTTATATATATATTTTCTCGCGTTGCCGGCCGCGGTGGCGCTGCACTAGCTCTTCGAGAACAGAGGGGGGAAGTAAGTTAACTAATCCTCGGTATAGTTCGTACGGTTCGCTGACGTTGATTCGGCTCTAGTGTATCTGGTTGTATATGATTACGGCGTTCTTTTTATACTGGCATTTATAAATATGTATGTACGGGAAAGATGTCTTATGTAGATACACAAGTTGGCGCGCTCTCATCCTATAGGGTATTTACTTTCAACGCGCCTGAGTATATAAATATATGTATCTCGTAATTGTTACCCTGGGGAGCTGCTACGGCGGGTGCGCGGCATTGGCAACAGCTGCGCTAAAAGAAGGTTTTACCTTTTAACCGCTTGTGTGGACGGTTTTAGCGAGACGCAGAAATACCCAGCGACCGAACGCGTGCATGAAACTGTACTTTAAAAACTTCTTGCTCCCGTTGTTGAACAGAGCATCTAAGGTCGATCTTAAAACTACGTAAAACGTAGCATTCGACATATACATACAAAACCATCCCCTTAACTATACTCGAGATATGAATATATTGAGATTTGAAATTAAAATGATTACATTTAATGCACCTTTTGGTAACATCCATTGCCAGGGTCATTGATCCGAGTAAATCGATTGTGGGTTCGAGTACCGATTGTTTCGCTCAGTCATTCACGTACTGGTCTTTCAACAATCTAGTGTTTATGTGTTTGAATTCTGGTTCTAGCAGTCAGTCAAGCTTTTACTTGGTCTATATCGATTGTCTTAGCTTGGTCTATCGATCGTGGGTTCGAGTCCCGATTGTTTCGCTCACTCTTTCACGTACTGGTCTCTCATCAATCCAGTGTTTATGTGTTTGAATTCTGGTGGTAGCGGTCAGTCAATCTTTTACTTGGTCTCTCGTTATCAGGGATCAAGTCTGTGATACTGTTGGTACGTAGCTCAGTCAGTCCATCTTTCCCTGGTTTTTCGTCAATCCAGGGTTCATGTCTTTTTAATCCTGGTGGCAGCAGTCAGTCGGGCTTTCATTGGTCTCTCGTCAATCCGGGGTTCATGTGTTTGAATCTTCAGACCAGTTGAACACATTCAAAACTAGTCTATATGGCAAATCTAACAAGTTAAGACCAGTCTTAAGATTTGAGACCGCAAAACGTGACATTTTTGAGGAGTTAGTTTCAAAGATTCCTTATGACTCTTTCATTAGCTGTATAGTCCCTTGCTCGATGAAGTTGATTTATGCACAATTCTAAAGGAAAGAAATGGAGATATTTTGCGATAATTCTTAGGTTCTTCGAACACAATAGCTGAGAACAGCCACGATTTGTAACCAATGACCGCGTATTTTAATCTCGCGTGAAAAAATCGCGAATTTAATTATTCTTGAAATACCTAATTATCTCTTAAAGTTATATTTCCCATTATTCCATGGGTTAGAGCGTAACTTGCATTTTGGGGTTGCGTTGAGACTTTTTGAATATCAATCCTGACCACTGATCTTCAACCGCCTAAGTTTAAGATTGAGCGCCAGAGGGGTCGCCAATCACGATAAATCGATGAAGATGTGTTGATCTTCCATGCATTATCCATACAGAATCAATGAAATTTTTATCCGAACTGTAAAACTTGGTCCATGTGCCAAACAAACAAGACAAACTATCAATTTGGAAAGATCGCCCCGCAGCATTATTACAATTATAATTCTTTTGTAGCATTCGAATTTTTTCTATAGACTGTGCAATTCATGTTTTGCTAGAGAGACTTTTGTTATTCGATGTTATTAGTATCTGCATGAAATACAATCCACGTATTTTTCACACGCGTCGGGTCAGTGAAAGTGCGTCGTGTACTGATAGAGAAAATATACACCCTCCGCAACGAGAGGAAAATAATTATAATCAGAGGCACCAAATGCCTCATCTCGTTCCGTATCTGTGCGTTTGATTTGCCTTTGAACCCAGTTCCAAAGTTGTGTGGGTTTTTGTCTCTGGATCAAGTTCCCCAGTTGCGTGGGTTTGACTCTCAATCCAGTTCCACAGTTGTTCGGGTTTAATTTGACCCTGGATCATGTTGCACTGTTGACTGGGTTTGATATGACTCTGGGTCCAATTCCACAGTTGTGTGGGTTTAATTTGACTTTGGACCAAGCTCCACAGTTGTGTGGGTTTAATTTGACTCTTGACCAAGTTCCGCAGTTGTGTGGGTTTTGACTCTCGGTCCAATTCCATAGTCATGTGGTTTTGGTTGAACTTGACATCCGTTTACCTTATGCACTCCAGGACCAACACTGTGGAACTACGTTGCACGATTGCTGCAGGCATCGGTCCAGACTACAGCCGCGATCACACGGTGACGATTTGAACCGGGCCAGATTGACACAGATCAGACCCGATTCAAATCTGGCCCGTGCCTAATCAGAGCGTGTCCACACGCAAACCACTCACCCGATGCCAAACAATGCTTAAACAAAGCAAAGTTATTCATTTCCGGATCTAGTTTTTATTCAAGCGCAATCGTCCCTTGCTAAATTTGGATCGGGCCTGGTCCGACCTTTCCGGTTGGGCAAAATTAGGCACGGGCCAAATTTGACCAGGGCCGAAACGCTTGCGCGATCGCGGCCTTAAAGAACCTAAAGCCGTGTTTGAATGCGTACAGGCCTCTAACATCAGTTGCGTATACATTTTTGTATATAAAGGAATTCATATTTTGAACCTTATATCAAGATGCGCCTCGCCAGGTGGAGAGAGCGCGGAAGCCATATAGCTCTAATAACGTATCGTTTCGCTAGCAGGTTCACCGATAAGACGTATATATTATACAATACGAACCCCTTCTAAATCTTCCATTAACGAACGTGAGTTATTCCTCGACTAAACAATAAGTTATATTTATACCGCGTATATTTGATGAGAAATCGTCTGCTCTGTTGGCGAAAAAGGAAGCGTTTGTTTCTTATCGTTTTTCTTTTTTATCCGCCAACTAATTTACAGTTACGCGTATTTAGTCGGCTCGCTAAACAAAAGATATAAATTACTGAACCTTAGACTCCCCTCCCCTTGCTTACCTTGCTCTCTCCCGACCGAGATACAATTAAGCCAGTAAATATCTTGTAGCAAGTTTCGCCCTAAAACATAATCCGGTGAAAATTTGTTTTTATTTTTACTGAACTCATATGCGTACATATTTTCGGCGTTTGGCCAACTATAGGGAAGAATTTTCCCAGCCATGCTCGACGCTATATATACCGTCTATTTCTCAAACTGTTTCACGTTCGGTTTTCGAACTCGAAAGAACAAACCCAACTGGAGGGGTGTAGTAAGAACAGTGAAAAACCAACACTAAAATCAGAACAAACAATAAACGGGAGAAGAATCTGCCGTTTCGAGTATGAGGCATTTTGAAAACGCCAGTCGAAATGTTACGTTCTCTTCTGGTTTATTTTCTTTTTTGTTTTATTGTTGGTATTGACTCGATTGATATAAAAAACACTTGTATATGGACACCAAAAGTAACGAGTCCTTTATTCCTCATTCTAAACTCGAAGTCTTGGTATCAAGCTCCGAACTCAAGCGAATAAAGGACAGAGTCTACTGTATTCCACAAACACTTACTCAGTATTTGATACCAACTCGGGGTAGAATTTTACCAGTCTCAACTTAGCCACAGTAAGAGAAAGAGTCTACTGTATCTCACAAACTCATTATTTGACATCAACTCGGGGTAGAATTTAACCAGTCTCAACTTTACCGCATTAACAGACAGAGTCCAGCTATATTTCACAAACTCTTACTCAGTATTTGACATCAACTCGGGGTAGATTTTTACGAGTCTTAACGTGACCGCAGTAAGAGACGGAATCTAACTTATATACTCGGTACTGTGTGAATTTGACCAGTCTCAACTTTGCCACGAAAAAAAAACAGAATCTGCTGTATTTCACAACCTTTCGAAGGTTCAATTTTTTTCACTTTTTTTACCCATTGGAATTTTCACCGGTATCTTACCCGGAGTAAAGGCACGAATTCTGCCGAATTCTTTTTCCGAGACTCTTTCCCGGCATTTGATCTTATATATAAAATTAATTCATCTAAACACGATTGTTTCTAAGATGCTGTTAAGTAGTTTGATTATACCCTTTTACCTAACACGTAGTGCAGACTTGCCGAGTAAATACATATGAATTACAATTACCGGGCACATTTTGGAGTAATTCCAAACATTTTATACCCTCGATTAAAACAGCGAACTTTCAGCAGAACTGTAAACAGTATTAAAACAATAAAACTGCGAGGCTCCTATGTATGAATAGCAGATACCGCGTGGTATGCGAAAACGTGGATATGTGCAGAGCAAGCGCATGCAATGCGAAATAACCGTTTCATTCTCGATTACTTCAACTATTCAATGAAACAATGATTAGTAGCTTGTGCCGACCTTCTCATTCTCGATAACTTCAACTATTCAGTAAAATTATGATTAGTTACTAGTAACGACTTTCTCATTCTCATTGGCCTCAAAGATTCGATTAGATTGTGACTAGTTACGACCATCTCAATCTAGGTAACTTTCAACGATTCAGTCAAATTATGATTAGTTTTTAACGACGACCTTCTCATTCTCAATAACTTCGAGGATTCAATGCAATTATGACGAATTACTGATAAAGACTTTCTCATTCTCGATTACTCGAAATGTTACGTAAAATTGTGATCAGAATTTGCTATCACTGACGACCTTCTTATTCCCAATGACTTCAAAGATTCTGTAAAATTATGATTATTTACGAATAACGCAGGACCTGCCCGATGACTTCGTTCATATAGTGAATTAAGAAATCCAACTTTCGAAGCCGATTGACTCGAGCAATATAAATACCTTCGTGATGTCCACGAACGATTTGAGGTTTTGATGATTACGATTTGTCAGAATCGGCCGAAAGCGAAACCGACATTTTCGCAGTTTTCTAACCTCGACCAAGAACCTGTTAGCACCAGGATTTGAACCCACCCTGTGCATTGGCGCTTTAATTATCATAGTTTAGGCGCTACATACCTTTCTATCTAAAATAGTGTATCACATATTGTTAATGACTTTGTTAATTCTTATTAAGACAAGTTTATATTTTGTTAATTGTAAATATTGTATACTTTATATAAGTCTCCCTCCATGTACCATAGAAATGATTAGAGTGTAAATGTAATCCTAATCCTAATCCTGATCCTAATCTTAAGGCAGGATTGAAGAGACCAGCCGAACGGTGGTCTGAACCTTTCGGCCAGTGTCAGCCTCTCTTACGCTGACGTTTATATCGTTATTTCTATATCGACTATATTAAAATTGTTAGTATTTGCTTCGCTGTTGTTTGCGCAATCTGTTGTTTTACCCACAGTTACAAAATCCCGGCGCGTGTTGTATTTATCATGTAACCAGTCCTAACGGCGCTAAGTGACGGTTGATGTTTAGATTTTCAAATTGAGATTCGTCAGTTAAGATTCAAACTTTCGAAAAATCCTCCCAAAAATTCGCTCCATTCAATATACTCACCCTATGACTTCACATTATCATTATTAAACTATGGCTGAATATCGATTTTGAATTGCATCTTATTTTCGTATTGCGGATCGATTTGATCAGTTGACGATTTGATGACGCCATAGGGAGAAACATCGAGGAATTTGCTTTTTTCATCTGAAATTATTCTTTTAAAACCTCTACGGACCCCGGGTACAGCCCTCTGTACCGATTCAAAAATGAGGTCACATTCGTAGGAAACACATTTTACTACGCTAAGATCCAAGTTACAGTATTCCGTACCATACTGTGCTGCCATCTATCGCACTTGTGTGCAACACTACGGGGATAGCTTCTGACGGTACTGTGACCTAAAATCTAGTTCCAATTAACTCAAAATTTCTCAATTTTTCAAAGTGATTAGAAAATTCTTTGTCCATTGCGTCTAGTCAGTACATGCTACATTGTCGTTATTAGGCGTAGTAAGGCACTAAGCATGGTTTAGGACTTAAAAATTTAAGTTGAAATTCAAAAATTCGGAATTTTTTAGGGAAAAAATGTGGGCGAAAAAAAATTTTACGGCCGAGCTCAAAATGGTACCCCTAAAGTAAGTGTAATTATTAAATATGAAGGTAAATGGATAAAAATTTGGCTTTGGATCTGGCTTTGGCTCTGGAAGGTTTATCAATAGCTTAAATCGGGCGTAATCATATCACCAAATGTCATCGGTGTCCGGGGATTCGAACCTAGAATCCAGATCAGAGATTTTACTTTTGGACTGTCGGGGTCTGTTACACCGTTGCACCGGGATACCCGGGCCTATACAGCGGATCATCGTTACGGGCCAGATGGTTCGTTATATCCAGTATGAAATAATTCAAATTACAAAAATTCTTTATTTGTTATATCCGATGAATCGTTGCGTCCGAGTTGGTTGTAACGCGGTTCCGCTGTATTATAACCGCTATCGAATCACGCCGTAGACTTCTATTAAACCTTCGATAATCACTATTTCAACAATGCGCCGCGTTCATATCTAAATAGAATATTTCAAAACAAACAATAATATATGCTTTTCACATTTTCTATTCAAATTCATACGGAATTCGATGATTAAAAAAAGCTGAGGCAGATTTGTTCATTTTCGTTATTCAGTTTCAACTCGATTGCAGATTAGACTAATTTAGACTATATGAAAATCGTAGTAACAGCGGAACTTTACAGCGTTACGGTAAAATGTTTTATTAATCGTTTTGACCTAAAATGACTCGATTAAGGTACGTATGCGTTTTGTATTCGATTTTTCAACGAGTAAATATGAATACCAATCCTGTATATCCAAGGTGATTTTTCTGCGTCAGGTTCAGAAACGTGAAGTAAGGTCAAAGAAATGGTTTTAACTCCCCAGAGGTGGTATCAAGTTGTTAGATTCTCCGTAGAACCAGAATAAGCTTAGACAGGTCTTTAGTTTTAGATTTGCTATGAAACTAAAATGAGTTTACACTGGTCTTAAGTTGTTAGATTGGTTATAGAACCAAAATAAGCTTAGATTGGTATTAAGCTGTTAGATCGGTTACAGAACCAAAATGAGCTTAGACTGGTCATAAGCTGTTAGATTGGTTACAAAACCAAAATGAGCTTAGACTGGTCTTTAGTTTTTAGATTGGCTGTAGATCCAAAATGAGCTTAGACTGGTCTTAGGTTGTTAGATTCGTTATAGAAACAAAATGAGCTTTGACTAGTCTTAAGTTGTTGGATTGACTACACAACCAAAATGAACTTTAGACATATAGAAATAGCTTAGAAATAGCTAAGACGTAGCTTAGAAATATTTGCACAATGCCTAAGAAGCATCTGTAAAACGTTGTTTGTTCCACATTGTCAGATTAATGTATTTTCAAAAATGTGTTGGCTTGCGTTCAATTTCTTTTAGATTTCTGGCAACACTCTGTATCTCAACAAGAAGATCTGATCGTATCTTATATATGATAATTATCATCTTTATTGCTCCATTTTTTTTAACAAAATTTCCAGCACAGAAAAAGAAAATGTATTATGTCACATGTAACATACATTATATACAAATTACAGTTAATAAGAATTTCGGTTTAAATTCGGAGTTGAAACGTATCTACTTAGATTTGATAAAGCTCGTTTAGTTTCTTGAGAAAAATGTATACATTACGCAGCACAGACACGTCTTTTGGACTAAATAGCTGCGCGAGTTTATGAAGGTTTGGGTTTTCATGAAAGTATCTTAATATATATATATATAGTTTTCGGAGGTCCATTAAATAATTAACATTAGGGAATTTCTTTTAATAGTAGATATAACCTAAACCACAGTTTTCAAAAATCGATCGAATGTTGCTAGTCCATTTACTAGGCTTATCATAACCTTATTAACATGCTTCAGCGCCGTCGAGCCACAGCAAAAATGATACGTATTTCAAATATGAATTTCAAAACTATTGAACGAAAATGCTCTACACGCGAAGCTTGCGGTAATCATCGGCCATTCCCTCTTGAACCGGCATTCAAAATGCAATATTAAAAACCTGCGACAACAAACGCAGGGTACCCGGTGATCAGTCGTTCTTCGTACTATATCCGTGAGTGCTTTCAATTTCGAATGGGCGACAGCCGGTCGATTTTGGGTTAGATATAAATAGCGATTTATTTTCCTCTTTCGAGTCAGTTGGTTTCTAAAATCGAGACTCGTTCGCCTAGGATTTCAGGTACGTGACGGTTTTGTAATTATGTTCCTTTAGGAATTTGGAAATCTAAAAAAAACAATCACAAATGTAAGAAATAGATAAGCCGCGGTTTAGATTTAGATTTTAATGTATTTTTTCAAATATTTGACCTACTAGCACTCAGATATCCGAGTGATGTCTATTGATACTCAGAAAAATCTGAGAATACTAATTTATTATAATATGAGTCCAACAATCGATGATGGAAAACCAAAAATTCGGATTTCATTTTACGGAAAATTACGATATTTCAAATTTTTCTTCGATTTCCCGATTGTCGGACTTACATTTTATTCTTTTTTCGCGGCTCATTGCGAAGTTTTTTTACCTCTTAACTCATTTATTATGATATAGAATAGCTCATTTTAGGTGGTACTCATGTATCACAATATCATTTAATTTTTTTGGGGTGTGTTATTGTGTTATTTTGCGTCTTGACATTTGAGTTTTTGACGCTATAAAAATCGTTACATTTTACGTTTGAATTTGATATAAAATGGGCACTCTTTTTTGTCATTTTACGAAAAAAATAAATCGCACAGTATTTCAGCCGAAAGAGATTTCAAGTTCTTGCGTAAAAAGGAATATGTTTAGAACGACGTTTCGCCTATGAACTGATAGCCATCATCAGTACGCAGTTTAACTATTCATAAGGTCTAAACGATCATTGTGCATGACGCGAACAACGTTATCGCGCTGAAGCTTTGGGTATCCGAGAAAAATGCCCTCAATTTCTTAAGTGTACACCCCCTTTCCTTTGAATCCGGATCCACCCATGTCAGATGGCGTGACGAGCATTCGATGTAGGGTTGTACTTTTCAATAGTACTTCACAATAAATCAATCAATTCAATAAATCAATCAATCAATAAATCAATTCAATCAATCGATCAATCAATCAGCTAATCAATCAGTCAGTCAATCAATCAATCAATCAACCAACTAAACAATCAATCAATTAAACAACTGATTGTAAATTGAATTTTTAGGCATTCGAATCCACGCACTGTAGCCCATGTTTCGCGATCATATTCGTATCGACGCTCATTCTAATTCACGCATATATTTCATAATACATGTTTTTTTCTTCCTTTTTTCTGAAGGTGTCTTTGAAAGTGGGGTCAGATATGACGACGTTGCAGGTGAATATCTCGTCGCCGGTGGCGGTCATTTTATCCATCATACTCGGGCTGCAATTACATCATCATTTCAATCGTCAGACGACCACTCCGGTGATGACGTCACCGGCACCGGTTCATCGCACTGCAACCGCGGGCGGCGGCTGTGACGACGTCTGCGCATCCTCCGGCGGACACGAAATTGTGCCAACTCCGCCCATCTACAGTCATAGTAAACCGGCGAGCAGTCCTCCGGCAGCCGGTCACGCCACCTATACGCCGTCGAACTCGCTACATTCGCCAACCGTAGAACAGATGCCGGCGATAAACAAAGGTACGTGCTCCAAGTTTTCTCAAAATTCATATTCTTAACACTTCATAATTATACTATGATGTATACTTTTCATGATATAGTTTAGGGTATCTGCCCTAATGGCACAATCTCCGTCTTGGAGCAGTCTTTTTCTCGAAATATAGTTATATGTGTGCGTACACGTCTATCATGCATGTGTTATTTGAGAGAATAAAGTATTCATTCATTTCATTCTTTAAAAATTTAAAAAGATATCGATGTTAAAAAATGATCTCGAGTCATTGATACTCTCAGTGACGTCACGATTACCGAATATGTATGGTAGTCAGATGACGTGATCTTTGCGTTCGACGGATCAGCAAATCATATGAATTTGGGGATTTAGAAACTTCTGGCATCTATTATGTAAATAAATTTCGTCATATGACTCATCGCATGTCTACGCGACCTTTATTGGCTATTTACTGTTATAGTATAGTATAGTATAGTTTATTTTGCATAACAGGTTGATACAAAGATATGTTACAATATGGCACGGAACAGTATGAAACTTTAATAACAATCATTGTAGCAATAGATTGAAAACTTACCCGTCTGGGTCATTGCCTAACCCGTCACATTCATATCAAATCAAACCGTCATCAAATAATAATACTAAACTGCTTTATCTTTAGTGTTTTGAATCGTTTGCCTATCGGATATTACAGTATACAGTATAAGGCTTTAGATAACACTATCTTTCGACGATCGTCAATCGAGACGCTTTTGATTTCTGCTAAACCCGTAATTCGAAATTTGCATTTCCCGACCGTCTCAGAGCGGGTTCGAATGCCGCTGTTCGTATGACCATTGAACCGATGATACTGTCGAACCTTATTTTTTGAAAACACAACTGATTTTAATCATCTACGCCGAACTCGGTCTGACGCATATTCACATCGATACAAACTGTGAACGTGTGAAACAACTATCAAACACACTGAGTTTCCATTGGTGATTGGTTTCATGGATTAATTTTGAACGCAAATGAACCGACGATACGTGTAACTTAGTAGAATATAGTCATCTGGCAAACAGTAGTATTAGGCGAATAGGCACGCTTGATGTCTATAGCCTCTGAGGATAGCGGTTTATGTCAGGTTGCGGGTTCGACACGTACAGCGTGTCTTTCGACAAACGATTCGGGGTCCAAAACCATATACCTCCCCTTGTGGGTTGCCATTTTTCACGTGACATATATTGTCAAAACCTGCAAGGTGGATACTCATCCACTCTGAAATTGCATCCAGGTTTCGAATTCAGTGCTTTAAAATTCAGAAAAAGAAGAGAGGGACCGTCTTACGGCATTCGTAGGCCTTGTTGCTTTTTCTGAGAAATGAACTCCATTTTCTTTTCAACCCCCACCCTAACTGAAAAAATTTGATCATCATTATATCCGATCTCAAGAAACTCTTAGTGGCAGAAGAAGAACTTGAATTTTCGATGGAAAAACATTTAAATGTTTTTAATGATTTTTTTTGTTACATACATTTTTGTCTATATATTTCAGCATTAGCAGATAACAAACCACCAGAGGTGAATTTCAGACCTGTAATCGGTAAGCTCTGGCTTCTGACATTCCTCAAACCACGCAGTTCAATTGATAAAGGGATAGATTGATAATATGAAAAATGCATTTGCGGGAGGCCATCTCAGGCCATACGCACGACGCAGGGAAACCGGAGGCAGAAACGTGTAATCGAGCGTTACCTCGAATCGTCTGGTTAAGATAGAAACGAAAAACGTGGTTTTAAGGAAACAACATTTCCCTGATCAATATCATGCTTGTCTTCGTGTTTCTATGTTTCCCTGCGTCGTGCGCGTCGGGTCAAACACTCAGCACTTCACAATCAATACTGACACTGCGCTAATGAGTTGATGAGGTATCTCCACTATAGCGCTAGTGATATAAACTGCATATGATGTCTGATAGATGGCATACGAGTCTATACGAGTCTATATGAGATTTTTAAAATGATATCGTGTACTGCGAGTACACCATGCGCGAGTGACACTAGTTTCAGCATGGTGTACAGAGTACACTTCTAGCAGGGAAAGAGTAAAATGATGATATTAAGATCATTGGTATTGCTCTTTTCGATAGGAATTCTGGCGCAGGAAGCCATCGGGCCGTACTTCAATTTCGGCGATTTCATCATCTTTCCGGCTCACGTGCGATGGCTTCAAATGTCCGGTGCCAACGTCATTCCAATATGGTAAGTTGTATCCCGAATTTCCCCCAACCCTCAAAAAGTTACTTACAAGACATTTTATCATCAAATCGGTTTTACGATTCAGTTCCTCAGTATCAGCGCATCCTCAGTTCAATTTTCCAGTTTTAGCTAAGCAATTCATAATAATAAAAGTCATATTTCGACACACTCGGACCGTGAAACGGGCCGTAGAATTTTACAAATATACTAGACTTTACCACAGTAAGATACAGAATCTACTGTAATTTTCAGTATTTGACACAAAATCGGGTTAGAATTTTACCTGTCGCAACTATACCGCAGTAAGAGACAGAGTCTACTGTATTTCACAAACTCTTACTCAGTATTTGACATCAACTCGGGGTAAAATTTAACCGGTCTCAACTTTACCGCAGTAAGAGACCGAGTCTACTGTATTTCACAAACTGTTACTAAGTATTTGAGACGAACTCGGGGTAGAATTTTCCCGCTCTTACTTTACCGCAGTAAGAGACAGTGTCTACTGTATTTCACAGACTTCTAATCAACAGTTTGTCGAAACTCGGTTAGGAATTTCACAAACCGATCTTGTCGAATTTTTCAAGATTGAGTCTGAAAAATCGATGAAAAATTCTTTGGCTAATTTTGACTGACACCGGAACGAATTTTCAAGTAACATCCCGATTCAGTCTTCGATTGTCAGATCATATAATCTACGTTTTCAGGGCCAACCAAACGTTTGAATACTACGAACGCATAGTAAAGCAGTTAAACGGACTTTACCTACCTGGGGGTCACTCGAAACCTCTAGATTCCACTTACGGACGAGGAGCGCAAATCCTTTTAGAATTAGCCATCAAGGTAAGGTGTGGTCGGAGAATTCTAAAGAACATGCGGATTTCACGAAGATCTTTTGCATGTTAACTTATTGATTTTCCTACTCAATGAAGCTGAAAATTAGTTTGAAAAACCTCGAAAAATGTCCTGTTCTTTTGTATTCCTCAAGGAAATTAAGGTATCAACCCGCCCACACGATTGTTAAACTCGACTCATAAAAGGCATTCATAAACAAACAAGACATTTCTCTATCCTTAAATGGAAACAAAAGCGGCATTCATACATGATCAAACCATTTTTAGCCAGTACGGAAATCGAATAAGGCATTAATATGTGAACAAAATATCTCTATAATTTTTTTCAGAAAAAGGCAAGTGGCATTAAAAAACATATTCGTCCGTTTAAGGGAACGAGAAACTTTTTCTTCGTTTTAAAGCATTTATAGATAAACAAAGCATTTTACCTTTAAGGGCATAGGGAAAACGGCATTAATGATAATAACAATAAAAATGATAATGATTATAATAATAATAGTAATTATAATGATAATTTATTTTATTTTATAGAGTAGTACTGTAAAATAATCACTGCACTTTACAATGTTCACATTAAGACAATACAGAAATACTGAGCAGTTAAAGAAAGGCACAATCTATAATATTAAGATCATGGGATATATGTGCGTTTAAAAAGATGTGTTTTAAGATTTGATGATAATTGATGAACAAATCATATTCGCCCGTTTAAGAAAACGAAAACGGCATTCATAAATGAACAAAGCATCTAACCTTTTAGGGAAAACGGCATTAATAGATGAACAAAACGTTCTGATAAATACATACATTTCTTCTTCTTTAGGAAAATGAAAACGGGCACTATTTCCCCGTGTGGGCGACGTGTTTAGGGCTGCAGTTTTTGTTCAGCAATTTGGCCGGCGAGGACGCCACCTATAAATGCGAGGAGATGTACAAGCAAACTAAATTCTACAGGGGAATAGGTAATTAACGGCTTCTCTTCGTTGGAAAGTTCTGTAGCCACCGTTAAAGACATCAGAGAGCCCGAGAACCAACAACGAACGATAAATAATAATTCGTATTGCATTACGACTAAATCCAATGTATGGCTAAATTCGAATTTTGTTTTCGTGAAAAATGACAGATTATGAAAACAGCTTCATAGACCAGAACGTGCCCAGCGACCAGTTACCGGCTCTATTCGACGAAAACTACATGCCGCATATGCATCATTTCTGCGTCTCAATGAAGGTAATAGGCGGACAGAAATCTAGTGTCCAGTAATACTACTCCATTTAGTTCAACGTCAACAAGCGAAACATTAATCGTTTTGGAAATTTAATAATGAAATTGTTGTATTGATCGTTTGATTTTTTTAGGTCACTAATTTTAATTAGCCACTTCCCATAATTTGACGATAAAAGGGTTTAGTTCTTAATTTCTTCATTAATCTAGTTTGACGTTGAAGGAAATTATCTTTGGTCGTTTGTTTTTGACTGTCAATTGACATAACTGATGTCAAGAAAGCTATGGGATCAATTCGACCATTCGACTAAAATATTATAAACCATTTTTCAAAACAGATTTGATTTTCAGGATCACAATTTTCGCCGGTTTTTCATCAATTCAAATGTAGACGGCGACTTTTTGAAGTAGTTGGTTCGTAAGTTATTTGACACCAACTCGGAGTAGAATTTTACCGGTCTCAAATTTACCGCAGTAAGAGACAGAGTCTATTTTATTTCACAAACTCTTACTCAGTATTTGGGTAGAATTTTGAAGTCGTTGGTTCGACCGTTATTTCAAATTTTGAATCGTCGATTCTTTTCGTCCGTTTTCAGACGTACTACAACACCCCGGCGATGCGAGAATTTTTCAAGGTCGTTTCAGTGAACACGGACGACGGGGGCACGGAGTACATATCCACCGCGCAAGGTGCGTACGGTTTATTTCGATGAAAAGTAAATAAATAGTATAATTATCACCTGGGGAAATATCTGATAAGATATCGAGTAAACATCTAACGAAACTCAAAACTAGTTCTTTTTCAAACACTTCGAACCCCGAACGTAGTGTCATCGGGGAAGACAGTTATCCCCATCGCCTCCCGCCACCAAGGAGTAAATGGGTACCTGGCCTGATAGATGACTCCTAAGCGCTTGTTAGCGCTCGGTGTTACTTCTCCCCAGGGAGAGATGACTGATACTTGTAGCGTATTAAAATGGCCAGGGTGATAATACTGAAAAAATGTAAAGCGCTCTGAGCAGCTGCGCCGGATTTAGCCCTATATAAGACATATATTTTATTAGATATCAATAACTTCGAAATCACTGTCTGAAACATTTTTTAGATTCGGAGTGAAATGAGTCAAATCTGATCTGAGAACAGACTGTATTGGGAGTGTGTTTGATTATAAACAGTTTGTAAACTTTCAGATATTTTACTACATATTATAAGATATTTCAAAATTTGCCATTAATTCTTGTTTACAATGTTTACATTCAATTTAGTAACATTTATATTGTACTCAATAGCAAACTTTCACAAAATCTCATTAAAGTGGTGTTAGATTTCTGAGAGTCATTTTCAATTCGCTGTTGACAATAAATCTTACAAATGAATTGTTGCTGTAATAAGGACTTCGTGATCTAAATTAATTAATTTTTTAGATTCGTCGTCTTTTTGAACTATATTTGTTATTTGATTCAAATGTCAACGTTCGAGCCTCAAGAAAGAAATGCCATAAGTAAAACCATATATTGTCACAGTCGTAGTTAATTGCGCACTAGCGACATCTGGTGGATTCACACTTACCACAAGTGGAATCCCCTATGTCGCAGTTGTAGTTGGTGTCCTACTGCACACTACCGACATCTGGAGTATCCTCACTTGCCACAAGTGGAATCCCCTATGTCGCAGTTGTAGTTGGTGTCCTACTGCACACTACCGACATCTGGAGTATCCTCACTTGCCACGAGTGGAATCCCCTATGTCGCAGTTGTAGTTGGTGTCCTACTGCACACTACCGACATCTGGTGGATCATCACTTGCCACTAGTGGAATCCCCTATGTCGCAGTTGTAGTTGGTGTCCTACTGCACACTACCGACACCTGGTTGATTGCTCGTCTACGATCCTTGCGTCCTTCATGAATTATGTCACCTACAACTTGGTATTTGTCTTTTCAGCTCGAAACTACCCGATCTACGCGGTTCAGTGGCATCCGGAAAAATTCAGTTTCCATTGGAACATGAAAGCCAACACGCCGCACACGACAAGCGCTATCGAACTGGGTCAAAGTCTCGGCAGTTTCTTCGTCTCTGAAGGTCTGTCGTTTCAAATTTTCAAACATCTTTTGCAATATGATCATTAGTCAAAGCATGGAGTACAATCCTTAATTCTAGACCGTAATCAGCCGCGAAGGTTTTGAGCCGGCTTAAGACTGGTCATAAATTGCTAGATTGGTTACAGTACAAAACTTAACTTCAACTGGTCTGAAAGTTGTTAGATTGGTTATAGAACGAAAATGAGCTTAAACTGGTCTTGTTTTGGTCAAAGAATCAGAATGAGCTTACACTGGTTTTAAGCTTTTTATCGGCTTTAGAACCATTATGGGCTAAGACTGGTCCTAAGTTGTTAGTTCGGCTATGAAACCGAAATTAGCTTTATAAGACTGGTCATAGATGTCAAAATGGCTATAGAACCAAAATGAGCTTAGACCGGGCTTAAGTTGTAAGATTGTCAAACTATAGAACAAAGATGAGCATAGACTGATATTAAATTGGTAGATTTAGCTTTGAAAACCGAAATAGTCTTACACAGATCTTAAGTCGTCAAATCAGCTATGTGCTAAATATAAGACTGGTCTGAAGTTCTGGATTATTCTTAAAACCAAAATGAGCTTAAAAACTTGTATTGGTTTCGAAGCATGAAAACAAGTACAGTTACTGGTCAAAGAGTGTAATCAACTAAATACGAGTCAAGCGTGTTCATTATACATTGTAAAATTAGGTCGTTTCGCAAACCGTGGCGCATTTCGACCAGACTTACTAGAACATCGATTCTTTCTATTTGCAGCTCGTCGCAACAGTCACTCGTTCGACGACCCGCACACGGAAGAGGTGATGCTCATCGAGAACTTCCCTTTAACATTCCTCGGGCGTCCCAGCTACGCGTCATTTTATTTCTTCAACGCCACCACGATGACCAGCGACGCTTTGAACGAGCGTAAAGCGTTAGTTCAACGAAATCGAAAATTGAGATTCGCCAATGTCAAAACGTCGAAGACATAACACGACCGATGATAGTTCTATGAATTATCTTGATTTAGTAAATCCTTGTCCGTTCTTTTTTTCGTCTCACAGAGTTATTATCTGTGTCCAGTTTCGCGGTATGGGGGATTACGTATCAATACAGTTTGTATCTAGAATTCGAATTTGGGACCCGATACGCGAAGTAATAGCCTAAAAGCTCAAGCCTTAGAATTAACAAAGTGTTGATATCTTTAGTTTTCAACCTCCAACGTGGAACTTGAACCCACTCGTGACATTTGCCGTTGCCATTGCGTCGGCGTGGTCAGTTTATTTTCAACTACGCTGATAAAAGGTTCAATATCTGGTGTTTGTTGTTCATTTTCGATTAGAAATGTCTCAGGTGAAGTTTTAGACACTTGTGAAGCGAAGAAGATCAATTTGAGAAAGTATTTTTTAGTTAGTTTTGATAAACAAAAAGTTTTTATTTTGCCCCCAGAGAGATTTGAACTCTCGACCCCTGGTTTACAAGACCAGTGCTCTAACCCCTGAGCTATGGAGGCGACATAGCAAACGGGACGGCGCTTCTAAACTTGTCTCGTAATTTGTGACGTCGACCAGCTGTTGAGTGGTCACACGTGATTGACATTGATTTCTTCCACGAATTCACGGCATGTGTTTTCGGGCTGATTGTCCCGCTGATATCAACACTTCGATTTCTTCTTCATTGCAAGTGAATGGGGGACCAGCTATTCCGTCAGATGGCGCCACTGATATATCTGATGCACTCGACCAAAATTAATTCATTTTCGAGTAAAATTGATCTCAACTTTCGGTCTTCCAATCAAAATTGGCCAAATCATGCATTGAAATAAACTCTGATTAGTCTTTAGAGTTCATTTGTGCCACGATTTTCGTATATCATGCATAGAATTTGAGAAATTATCGTTAGATTTAAGATCGAGTTTTGAGAAGAAATCCAGCGTCGACGTCGTGTTGTATATACTAGCGAACCTGGCGGATTTTGGTGGAATTTCACTTGCAACGGTAGCGTCGCCGGTATCCCATTAACTCAACTCCGCTTTGATAGAATGATTTCTCAATGTAAACATACTTCGAACACCCGCGTAGAAAAACGGTGTTGGTAAAATGAACAATGTCTTGTGTTTGTAGTTCGTTTTAAATTTTAAATGTTGAATGGATGAATGAATGAGTGGAGGTGATGGAATGAAGATGAATGAAAGAAGGTGAATGAATGAATGAATGAATGAATGTGAACGAATGAACGATTTATTGATTAATGAATGAATTAATTAATTGATTAATGTGAATAATGAATTAATGTGAATAATGAATTAATGTGAATAATGAATTAATGTAAATGAATGAAGGTGAATGAAGGTGAATGAATGAAAGGGTCACTCGTAGCGTAAAGAACGCACACACGACACACAAGACAAATACAAAATGAACAGGAGGCAGGGATGACTATGCGAAGTGTGGACGATCAGTTTTTAGAACTCTGATGACAAAATGAAATCTTGCGTTTGTAGTTCACTTGCGGTTAGAAATGCCTCCCGGTTGAAGATCGGAACACACGTGTGAAGCTTGGATGACAGACTCATTATATGGTAGCGTCGTGGGGATCAATAAACAATCGCATGCCCAAAAAATGCTGAATTTAGGCTGAAGATCTATTCACCCTAGAAAATTTCATTCTCATGGTCACATATAAATAACTATTTCATAAGAGATCAAACGTTTCATTCACACTTCGAAAAAAAAACATTCGTCAACTAGCAACGTAGTAAGGCTAAACAAAAATGGTACCTTGTTTCTCCTTATCGGCTGGGTAATTTTTGTAAAATATAATCAAATTTGTAATCAGTTCATTTCTATAGCTGCCGGGTTTGTTATGGTAATATAAATCACACGATTTAAAAGGAGGTAATGTATGGGGTAGATAGGCAGCTGGCCGGGTCAAGTTTTAAGCTCAGCTGAGCGGAGAAACAAGGTATTATTTTTGTTTTAAGCCTAACAATTGGTTCGTTGAATCTATTTTTAACCGAAAACTAATGATTTCGCTTTTTTCACGACGATATCGCGAATTCGGAGGAGAAGGAATGCGAAAACGATAATTATTCCAAATTCCGTGATTTTATTCACAACCGAATTTCCTCAACCTAACAAAACATGCCTATTTCACGCGAGGAATTCAAATTATGGTATTTGGTATTTTTTCATCAGGTATTCTTGTTCGGGGAAAAAGTCCTCTGAAATGAACAGAAAAAAGCGAACATTATATTCTACCATGGACTTGAAACGAAGAATTAAAGAGTCCATGATTATATATACAACTCTCAAGGCGGCTTTTTACACTCAAACTTACATGGACAATTGTAAAGTCTGTTGATTCCCGCGATATCGAGGTCACTCGGTCCTTTCCGCTGTCCAAAGTCTCGATTCGGATTTCCTTTAGCTTCGATGGTCGGTTTACCGTTTCTGGAAAAAGCCGATTTTCCGTAGTGCATTAAGCTGCTGAAGTCGTAAGGCAAACCTTGAGTGTCCGTTTTGCGCTTGATCGTAAACTGACTGTGTCTATCTGAAATTGTGAGCGTTAGATTTTAGTACACTGAAATTCCAAAGTGTTCACAGGTACTCGAAGATACTGACGGTGATGTTCAACCGGTTTACAGGGTAGAGGTGGTCTGTTATTGAACGCTAAATGCTAAATCATGTCGTTCAAATGCCGCAGTGGGTTAGTTACTGAAAGGTTGTTTATGTAAACCCGTGTTTGAATATCACGGTACATTGGTCAGTAACTGAAAGGTTTTTGATAGTAACAAGTGTTTGCGGTGATATAGGGGTCAGTTATTGATAAGTTGTTTAATATCAAACAATATTTAGATACCGCGGTACAGGGGCCATTTTCTTGACGGTTGTTTAATGTAAACGGTGTTAAAATACCGCGGCAAAGGGGTAAGTTACTGAAAGGTCGTTCAATATCAACTATTTTCTTTAATATCACGTTACAGGGGTCAGTTCTTTAGTTATGAATAAACCTCGAAATGAACTTACTTTTTGGGATGTTGTCCCATTTCACTGTAATGTATTCGTCACGGTCGGTTCGGCTTTGTTCATGGTAAAAACCTGTACACGAGAAAAAAAGATATTGATATGAAATTAGTTAAACGACACATCTCTATTCCGGGTATGTTGTGGGTTCATTTTTGCTTCGGACCCAGTTTTCAGGTAACTGTGAATCCAGTTTCACAGTTGTGTGGGTTGAATTTGGCTCTGGATCCAGTTCAACATTTATGTGGGTTTGACTCTGAACCCAGTTCCACAGTAGCGTTGGTTTAATTCGACTCTGAATCGAGTTCAACAGTTATTTGGGTTTAATCTGAATCCAGTTCCAGTGTGCTGGGGTTTTAATGTTAGTCTGAACCAAATTCCACAGTTGCGTGGTTTAATTTGAGTCGGAATCCAGTTCCACAGTTGTGTGGGTTTAATCCGATTTCGGATACAGTCTTAAATACTTGATTGTACGGGTCTTATTTGACTGGACACAATCGCAATCAATCTATCATCATTATCAATTCACGTACCTATCGCATGCATGATTTCATGTATGATGATGCCGTGATTCTCACAATATCTACCGATTGAAATCGGCTGACTTCCTTTTAGCCAGAAAGCCTTTCCGACAAACGAATAACATCTGAAATAGATTTCGAACATTATTTCGACTCTGGCTATCGAGGATTCGTGGCAAGCAAGGATCCACCAGGTGTCGCCAGTGCGCACCCGGACAACGATACATTATTCTTTTCAGATTCAGATGGCGGGATGAGTACCTAGTCTTGTTTGTCAAAATTGGTTCATTTTCAATGAACTTTTACTGTAATTTTAGAACACGAACCACCAAATACATTTCAAATACATTTTTTTACTCAGCGATTGGTATAGTTTTGATTAACGATGATTACTAGCGAACCTGAAGGATCCTCGCCTACCATAATTGGTGTACTCGATTGCCTCAGTAGCGTTGGTAGCTCTCATTAGAATCCGTCTATCATTTTCCGAATTCCACGAACAGATGAATAAAGATTTACGCTTCATTTGAACCATAAAGATCAATCTGAGTTCATTATGGGAAACACGGATTGCCCGATATGGGGGGGGGGGGCTAAACATGTAGATGGAGGTAAATTGGAAGTGAACTTTGTCCTATCGATACGCATGCCTTCTAGTGGGATAGCTGGTGGCATGGGTCGTAAATCAAAAGTGAATCCAATCGGCCCTTCTATATGGTCCGACTTACCAGGACCTTCTTTTAGATGAAATTCAGGCTTTGGAAGTAGAAAGTTCGGACCACCTGTCATTAGATTACCCGTTTATCATCGTCGAATCTTCAATTACAATTAGCTAATTTCCTCAAGTAAGCATCAACGAGGAGGAAATCACTTGAATTAACTGCTGTAAATTGTTGCACTTCTGCATTCTTGTGGAAAAGAACCTAGCAATCCTACATCGAAATTTTCTGCATAGAGTGATTTGTAACTCAACCTTTTAGGTGGTGTAGGTTGGGGTAATTTACCGTATAATAAGCTTGAATATTGCACATGTCGATGTTATGAATAACAAGATAAAACAAAAGGTAAATAATGATATCAATAAACGTACCCTTTTTTTCTGACGAATTTCAACCAGTTCCGGTCCCTCTTTCTGAATCGCCGGAACTGTAAACAGGTTTTCTCTTCTAGTTCAGCAATAGCTTTTCTGATTAGTTTTTGTTTGGCTAGAAAAGTTAAATACATAAATCTATTTCCGCCTAGCAACAGTAATTAATAAGTCCGGCGTTTGTTTTGCAAAGTTGATTTTGTAAGTCGACGCCTTGAAGTTTCAACAAGTCCCGCCACTTATCAGTGCTCAGGAATTTCAACGACCGTAAGACAGCCCTAAAGCATGCCAGTGCAGTTAGAGCTTCGACTAGTTTGCCATCTAGCGAACATTTAAGTCAGTAGGTCAGTCGCACCTGAGGCGACATTGCCATCACTCATGGTTTTCATATTGTGTGTCGAATTTATTTCAGATAACCCGTATTGAATGTTTCTTTACAAGGTTTTTGCGGCGTCAAAAATTTTTTTTATTTCAGAATCGACCCGATTGTAACGAACGTTTTACCTTTATCGAAGACGCTGTCTATCTCGTACGGGACGATGCCTCCGGTCCATAGACTGGTTTTGGATGTTGTCGCCGATCGTTTAAGCGACACGGAAGCCGGCGGTTGCAGGATGTCGCCTTCGAGCAAATCATCTTCCGCGTGGACGGCTTGAAATATAGGAGACGAGCAGGATTTGATTCCCCGATCGAATTTCTTAACATTCGAAAAACGAAGACTAACATTTAGGTACGTAGCAAAGAGGACTCCGATTTAGCAGCAGCTATCCCGCTAGATGGCGTGCGTATCAACAGGGAAACTTTTTAAATCTATTTTTTTCTATCTACCTAATTTATCAACGTAAGCAGGTAGATACAAATTTTACAAAACTGATGTGCAAAATGTTAATAATAAGATTCTTTGTGATAATGATAATTTTCTTAGCTCTTACTGTAAATACTTAATCCTTATGTACTACTGAGCGTGGTTTGAGTGTATACATCTTATCTTATCTTATCTAATCAACTCTTATCAACTCGGTAGAAATAAAGGTACGTAGCGAGGAGTGCCCCGTGTCAGCAAATTCATTTTCAAAAAGTTCTTTTTCAATTTCATTAGACTTTTTAGCCTCACATCCGAAATTAGGCAAATCATATTGCTCGGCAAATTTACCTCGATCTTTAGGGTTCACGTGCAAAAAGATCGTTTGTATCAAAAAAATTGTCATTCATAGTAATTTAGGTATTTTGTATAGCTTTCATTTGAATGTGAGGAGAAATGCGCACTACGGTCCTAGCTTGCACTATCACTAGCATGCACTGGGCGAACGAACGTAGAGCCTTTATTTGGAGATTGTTATCAAATGTTTTCCAAAGGTAACGAATGAAATGAAATTCATAACATTCGAAATTACAACTGACCTTCGTTTATCTTGTTTATCTGATCGTCCACGTTGTCCAGCTCTTCGCTTTCAGCACCTGGTATGAAATACATTGAAAAAATTTTAGAAATTAAAGAAAAAGCGTCGAAATTGTATTATGATTCAAATCGGCTTTTGATCGAAAATGGATATTCATAGCTCTAAAGAAGAAAATCGACTTCAAGCTAAAGAGATTTCTAACCGAGATTGGATCTAAATCGAAACAAAATGAAATCGGAAAATTATAATTTGATCCAATCAACATTGAACGCCTATCACTTGGGTCGAATTGTGCATATTGCATTTGAAATGGGGACAATTACCTTTTTCTAAAGGGACTGAATCAACGATGTCAAGCAGGGCGATAGTGGCCCCCAAAACAAGCAACCTCGCAATGATAAACTTCATTGTGTCAATAGCTGAAAACGAAACGAAATCAAACGTAAAATATTCAAATTTTCGTAAGGCCCGATTGACGCGCTACATAATCAACAACACATGGCGCAACTGACTAAAAAAGCAAATGACACGTGTCTTGGGATGCCCTTAAGAATAGTTAGATAACACATCTCAGCTACTGTCGATGTGAACCTAAAGACTGGCACGAGACACTCGATTCCTGGACGCGGTTTTATACACTGGTATTAACTTTAAACCGTGGGGTAACTCGGTTGCAAATGAATGGAGTTAGCCCCCGGGTAAAAGATAATACGTCTAGTCTATAAATCTCGCCCCCGGTTTCTACTAGATTTTTGATGAGCGGGATACTCGCTTACTACAGCAACCGGATACGATCAGTTGCTGTAATTCAATACACGCTATAGTCTTTAGAGAATCGTAGCGAATGCAGCAGTTATTAATCTAAATGAATGTTTTAAACACTCTTATTTGGTTATAACCTGCTGAAAATAATATTTCCATACGAGACACAAGACCCTAATGATCTAATATCTTTTTCATTGAACGACTAGTTTCATTATCCGCGAAAATACCATAAATGATTGAGTTATCTCGCAAGGCTCCTATTCCACATAGTAATTGGTTGAAGTTCGACTCTTAAAAAGTTGAATTCCGTTCACTACAAATGTTTCAGGCCTTGTGCCCTGACTGATTCTTTACTGCGAGGGTATTTTGATTACCATCATTGTCGTTTCACTTTAATTGTGTGTTTTTTCCTGTATTAGGCCTTAACATTTTAAATTAAGAAGTTTATTTTTTCTTCCTGTTAAGAAAAGTAGTAAATAGCTTAACATGAAAAAATATTCTAATAGAATCTCTTCTTGATTAGCTCGTTCTCACCTGATTATCACCAATACAAGTCCTGATGAAATGATCTGGGTTCAATCCGTTATCACTTAAATACAAAAATCCATCCCCCGCAGCTGTGGCGATATCCGGTCATCATCTTCCGGTCATTTGCGCGTGCATCGACATCCGATAATCTGCTTCCGGTATGTTATGTGGCTGCCTCACGGTATTATTTTGTTTGTCGAATCGATCCGTATCTTCGGTACAAACTCACTTAAATTCAAACGAGTAGTATAATTTCGAATATTGACGTAAGGCGGTATTTCCCACTCGCTCGTAACGGAGACGATTGTAACGATTCGAAATTATAATTTGGGTTCTACCGCTGTTTCATACGTTCCACTGTCCAGAAATTGGGCCGTTATACCCGGCAGGGCCACGCGACGCTGTTTTGAAGGTTTTTTTTACAATGGGACCTTTTGGAGCGAAAACAATTCGAACACCTTTTATTTATACTGGTAATCGAGCATCCGCCTTTGTTTCTAATTCCCATATGTTCATGACTATCCCTGCACCCTTTTATTTTTCTAATTGTGATCAATGTAACTTTGTTTGGAATCATGATGTTTAGTAAACTAAAACTACAAAAGAAACAATTTCGCACTGACGCAGCGACGCCCGGTGAAAAATCTACCGAACTCAGAATATTAAAATTGGTTCTCATAATTGTAGCTATATTTTTTATCCGTGAAATTCCCGCATCACTGGAGCGTCTGCTAGGTTACTTCAGAAAGGAGTTTGGATTACCTCACGGTGTATCTATGGATGGAATGATGATCATGCGTGAAGTAGGAATTCTGCTCAGTGTTTTAGATTCATCCGTAAATTTCTTCCTTTACTGCGCGACGAACGACGCCTTTAGAAAAAAATCTAAACAGATTTTATTGATAAATTATTTTTGTGATTCGAAATAGAAAAGAAAACTGTATGCACAGCCAAGTTCAGTCCAAAAGTCGAAGAACGTGGTCTACCAGTTTCTTTTGAGTGACTTATTCGAATATGGTGTTCGACCGGTCCTATGGTGCTTTTCCACTTTTATATACATACTAGCTGAATACCCGTCCAGTGGACGGCTTTCTGGTCGGTCGTGAGCACACCCTCTCAGCGAATTAATCCCGAATCCTGGGGTGTACTTATTACATTGACCACACGACCCGTACGTTCATTTTGAAAGCCTATCCCCATCAACCATTAATTGAGAATGACCGAAATGTACTGAAAGATCGCATCTCAGGGCCTTGAACATTCAAAATTTTCCGGGGAGTGCCCCCACATCCCCCATATCGGGCCATGATGTGGGTGACTTTTCAGTTTACCTATGCGCCCTGGGGTGGTGAAACATCTGGATCTGCTCCTAGACCAAAGATAACCTCAATGGCATTGTATCATCAACAGAAAAATTATTAAAATATGAGCTCTCATATACCTTCCTGAACGGACATCTTGGACGTTTTAATGCTAGAATTTAATAGCGACGATGATATTAGTATTCTATATTTTGTATCACTGTTTTTGATTCCTCTTAATACGTACATTTTCTTAAGAGAGCCCGTCGCAGAAAAGTATGTACATACATGTATATCGCTAGCTGATCCAATCATATTAATTTCGATCCAAAGATTACATTTGAATGAATTATTAGCTTAAAAGTCAATGTTCATTAAATGAACTAATTTTGACAACAATAGACCGTGTGCTCGTCACGCCATCTGGTGGGATAACTAATGCTGCGGCCCCCGTTATAAAACTCTACTGATTAGATGTTAAGCACATTAAATTCAGAAATGTGGAAATATTGTGGAAATCGTCCGCATATTCAAAATCCATTACTCCGTATAATAAAAAGTTAGAATGGATTCCTTTTGACTAATTGGATAAATTAGAAACGAGGGAAGAAAGATCGAAAGTTGATTGATATCGATTTCTAGATTAATTTATTTAATTAAATCGACGACAGAATGTGGTACAGCGGACTCCGCCTTATGCGAGTTTCGTTGAAACTAGTACTACACAAAAAACCATTTGCTACTGTTATTCAATGATATAAATATCAGCCTCGTCCAGTATCTCTATATGAAAGGTAATCCATTTAAAGTAATCCTCAAAGTTTTGACTTCGTTTCCATGCAATCTGTGCCTAACCCGTCAAATCTTAACGGCTGTACGCCGACAATACAACACTATCGATCTTCCATCTCCGTTGGTGAGGGATGTGTCGCTATAACCTGAATTTACCAACCATCGGCGATTAGTTTCGGTGTCCTACTCTTTTATTAGATCGGGCAGATCCGGTTTGCCTCCATTGGTACTCTATTATTGGTAACGAGACCTTTTGGAGAGTCAGAACCCCGCTTTCCGTCGAGGCGGTGCGATTCGGATTTTGTGTGGAGCCAACCGAAGGTTTCGGATGAAGACTTCGGTGATCAACTCGAATAATACGCCAATACGGACGGTCTATGGCGATCGTATCTTATGAAATAAAAAAGTGATCGTTGCGTTATCTACCATAGACAGCCATTAGGCTTTACCGTATCCATGTTTCTAACCAATGATCTTCCTGGGGTTTTTTTTCGAACAGTTAAAACCGCTTCATTCGGTAAAAAGAGAATGTCCCGATTTATCCGGTTAAGGCGGAGTCTCAGCTTGTAGATATCATTTCTGCGATGGTAATCGAGTAATTTTAGATACTACACAAATGACAAAGTTCAAGATTTGGGCTACGGTTTCTGAGATCAGACTGCGCAATTCGTTTCTGATTTCTTTTCCCGTCATCAGGTACAAGTACAGGGTAAACGAATAGTTTACCATTAAGATATCGACTAAGACCGCGAAAACGATTTTAAGTTCAGGGTTCGTCCGGACGAACGGGCCGAGTAAAGTGGCGGGGAACGTCGTGGTCATGAAAAAGGCGCACAGTAACAGAACCAAAACGGTTACCTGGTTTGAGTATTTCGACGCTCGGGTCGTTACCGATTTGCCTTTTTTTCTCAACAAAGTGATCGACGTTATCGCGGACGTAATCGCTAACGAAATGAACGGGCCTATCGAGATGAAAATCGACGTTAGCAAAGGCTTGGTGAATTGAGGCACATTTTTATAAACGCAACCCCGGTTGTCGATGACGTCGATAGTTAAGAATAGATAGCTATAAATCAGCGCAACGACGCAGATGACGGAAAAACAGAGTTTCGACGCTGTATTCGGGCTCCAGAAACGGGGACCCCTAAACGGAAAACAAACAACGCACATTCGCTCGACGGCTACGAGGACCAGCGTCCACGGGCTGCTCGCAAAGCCCAGCGTCAGCAAGTATTCGAAACATATACATTGAATTCGTGTTGACGGTTTAACCAGTAATTTCCTGCTGCCAAATGCGTAAGATATAACGTTGATATATTTCATCGAATAACTGATTAGAACCAATGTGTCGCAGACGGCTAGCTGAACGAACATGCGACTGAATGAACGTCCCCACAGCTTGCGCTTGCGCATTACCATCACGATCAGGAGATTGCCGACAAATCCGAGCATCAAGCAGAGACTAGCGAATACGAGGTAACACCAGAGATAGGTTCCGTTTATCGTAGTAGCCGCCAGTACGAGGCTCGTGAAGATGTTTGTAATATTCGAGCCGTTCCGGGGAGTAGACGTTGCAGCCATTGCGTCGACCAATCAGACTTCACTCTCAATCAAAGCACACTAATTATTGAAACTATATCGAAAGCTATATAGATTCCACAAAACGTACACGCCTTTTCTTTTTTAGATCGTCAAATAAAACGACCTTCAATTTTTAACTCAGGTTGTACGTGTTTAAATCACTGATTTTTCAATACAAGAAACAATGAATTTTCAAAGAATATATGATGTAACGTTGGTCTACTGGGACAGGTTGTGAACTGTCGGAGTAAGGGTATGTGACATATAATTGACTCTGTCCCTTACTGTGGTTAGGTTGAGACCGATTAAATTCTACCCCGAGTTGATGTCAAATACTGAGTAAGAGTTTGTGAATTACAGTAGTCTTTGTCTCTTACTGCGGTATAGTTGAGACCGGTAAAATTCTATCCAGAGTTGGTGTCAAATACTGAGTAAGAGTTTGTGAAATACAGTAGACTCTGTCTCTTACTGCGGTAAATTTGAGACGGGTACAATTCTACCCCAAGATTGTGTCAAATACAAATAATAGTTCGTAAAAAATACAGCATACTCTGTCTCAACTGCAGTAGAGATTAAGACGAAAGTAACGGTTTAGTTGAGTGTAATAGGGGATACTCATGAGAAACCAGGATCCGAACGACATTAAAGCAAAAACAAACAAACACGTCGAAGAATGATAGCAGATAGCTGTAAATTATCTATAGAGGCTATGTGGACGTGCACGCGTTGTTCACTTACGTCACATCAGACGTAAAATGGCCGTCGAATGTGACTTCTTTTCAGGTCGACATGACGTGCTGTATGGCACCGGGTGCACGAACTGTATAGTAGGAACAAATCATTCTATTAACCCAGATAATTTCATACCCTTTAAACTGACTGACCAGTATCCCTAGAGTATGTCTTACCGCATAGTTGTTTCACACATTATGTAAATTAAAAAAGATGATTGTTAATATTTTTGTTCGGGACGTTGGAACGCAAATTATAAAAATTATGTTTTTAGTTAACATTCTCGGTGGAAAAACCATAATCGAGACTGAAAATAGTCTCAACTATCTAGTACATTGTATGTCTTACCCTATACAGCGGAACCTCGTAACAACGATCTCGGATACTACGATTCATTGGATATAACAAATATAGAATGAGGACTCCGTGCCACCAGCTATCCCACTAGACGGCGTGCGTATCAGTGCGACAACCATGTCACAATCTAGTTCATTTTCAATGAACTTTCATCTAGATTGTTAGCCTCCCTCATCAGAAGTTAGGCAAATCACTCCTATTGACAAACTCAGATTACCTTTAGGTTCATATAGAGGCCGAATTTCATCAATCACCATTGAAAGAACTTGAGAAATTATGGATAGATTTCAATTGAATCTGAGAAAAAGTCCGGGAGTTGTCGGAATGCACACCTGGGACACCCGGTGAATGCTCGCTTGCCACAAATGGAATCCTCGATTGCCACAGGCGAACGTAGGGTCCTCATTTCGTCCCAAGTAAGACAGGGTCGACTTGAAACCCTCATTTGACCCTATAAGTACTTACTTATTACACCGCGGTAGTTACACGGAGGTATTAGGAGGGTTAATGCAAATCCGAAATTATAAAAATTGATTCGAGTGAGAGCGCGATATCATGAATGAAGTATGTTGTTGAATCGAGAATCATTGAAGTAATGCCGACTCGTAAAAGCGCGCTTTGATCGTTACCTAATTTCTATAAATGATTCTAATCAAATTGTATAATTGAAAAACGGGAATCACATCGTTTCCAGCAGATGGACGAGACAGATTTGTCGCACGATCAAAACAACTTCCATTCAAATTCGAGATTCGATTTCAAAACACGAAATTCGTTCGTCTTTGTCCACGTGTGCGCGATCCCATTGTAAGCCGCGTACGAGTCCATTGAAAACGACTCAGATGTTTCGCGTGGACACAAAGCCGCGTAATTATTTTCGTAATTAGTGAATTGCCGACTCGATGTCCATAAAAGTCGAAGTCGCGATCGAAAAATTGCATCGTTCCTCGAACGGCGCTACAGGTAAGATACGCTCGATCAATCTCATTTCAGGTTGTAACTTCGTTCAAAAGGAATTTTTTTCCGTCGTTTTCGTCAAAACTTTTTTGTTTTTGTTTTCACCGTCTAAATTTTCGATCGAATGTTTTTCTTCATTTTTACGATGATTTTAATTCAATTCGTCTTAATTTTCACTACATTTATCTGCAGTATTTCCCAAGATCATATTTGCAAACGTGCAAAACATGATAGCAATAAAATAATCTAAGTTAGTAATATCTTATTTTCTAAAAGGAGCCGTGTTAACCGAGTATAGAATTAATACAACCGGACTAGCAATTCTTTGTAGGTTAACTATTTTATCTTACGCACGAACTATCGCTACCAGTGTACAGTAGCTTTTGACACCTTCACCTGATATGGCTATTATACATTAGTAGCGAAAGCTCGTGCGTCAAATGAAATAGGCAACCTTTGAAGTACTACTCGTCTCGTTGGGGATTTAGGGATTTACGGGTGATGCATTATGGAGGTTAATGCATAGACCAGAATTGCGTTTGAAAAATTGAATATGGAGTTTAGCTTATGTTTGAATATTCCTAGGTAAATCGGAACTGTGTTAAGCAAAATTATACATTCCATACAATAAGTGATATTTATTTGCGATAACATTTTAAACGTTCATTTACTCAAAACCACTGGTTTTGGGGTGCATGACGCCGCAGGAACCTTGTGCATAGTGCAGGAGCATGGTGCAGCAATATAGATATGTATACAATGATATTAATAATGATAATACTAACAATGATTATTCAATAAAATGATAATAGTAAGGACAATAGTAACACAATTTGAGATGAGTCGATAAGATGCACAATATCCGTGTATGATGGAAAACGCGTGAAACTCCAACAATATTTAAGCCAAAATGCAAAGTTCTTGAATAGAAATGTACAGAAATTTGAGCGACCTTTCGACTAAAAGCCATCATCAGGTGTACTGAATCAGAATGAATTGTTAAGATATCCATACAGGAATGTAACTACAAAGGAACTAAGTTAGTGATTAAAAGTTGAATACAGATTAAAGGAATGGAGGAAAAATATAGCGATTCAGATCATTCGACTGAGTATTATAATAAACGAGCCTACTCTATCGTATTTTGCTATATATAATCTATCAATTCAAGTTTTTATAAGTGGTCTACGGGTAATTTTCCCTTTATTTCTAGGTATGAACACTATGTATGTCTACTGTTTAATCGTGTGCGCTTTAGTGCTCGCTGTCGCCGCAAGGGGGCCTCCTACGATGTATGCAGATGACGTATACGGTAAAACATATACAATTTTGTATTCTACCTAATCACAAACAGTCATTCAATTTCATCTTACTCTGGAATGAGAAATTGAAGCTCTTCGCCAGGTCGTCGAAGTTGTCGGGAAAAAGAGCGATTTAGGGCCGATTCAACGAATAGTAAGTTTGTCTTAATCAATTACAGAGCCTATTCACGCGAGACCATGCAGACGGACGGATAAGCAATGCGTATTTACGCTCGAAGTAGTTGAAACGCTGACGATGGTTTATCGACGAACCCTGCTGTTTACTTATCAGGGCAGACTCTACAATTGGAACGACGATCCTACTAATCCGAACGTATCAGCAATCGATCCGGCGAACGTGGTCGTTTCGGACGGCTTCATGAGACCCATCCGGATGTTGACGTTCAACGGGACGGTTCCCGGACCAGATATCGTGGCGTGGGAGAACCAAGAAATAATCATCAACGTACACAACAAGGATATCTCCGAAGCGATATCCGTTCATTGGCACGGGTTGCATCAGAGGAATTCGGGATGGTACGACGGTATCCCGTGGTTGACTCAGTGTCCCCAACTGCCTGGTGAGATCTTCACGCAACGTTTCAAGGCCTACCCGTACGGTTCGTTCTGGTATCACTCGCACGTCGGCATACAGCTTTCCGATTCTCTTTACGGGGCTTTTATCATCCATCCCAAGAAAGCCGAACAGCCACTTGTATCCGGAGATTTCAACGTGATGTTCGGTGACATAAACCATGAAGTCATAGGTAACGCGTGGTATTTGTATCTGACCAACAACATCTGGAGTAGCCTAGCTGCCAAATATAACGATTCCTCGTTAGATCAACGCTACCATTCTCTCGTGGTCAACGGTAGGGGTCGCTACCAGGCTCCCGACGGCACCTTCCTGACGGAGAGTCCGCTGACGGAGTTCGAGGTCGTCCCAGGTAAAGTGTACAGATTCCGTATAATCGGCTCGCAAGCGACGACTTTCGTGACGTTCTCGATCGACGGCCACCGAATGCAGGTGATAGCGACAGACGGCCGCGACCTGAAACCTCAGTGGGTAACTCACGTGCAAGTGACACCTGGTGAGAGGTACGATGTACTAGTCGTGGCCGACCAGCCAGTCGATACCTATTGGATACGGGCGAGTCGCGGACTGGCTATCCTACGATACCGAGGAGCGACTTCTGGCATCGATCCTAATTCTACCACTCATCGATGTGCACAAAACGAAACAACGTGCATCGTCTACAACTGCGACGCTTTCGACTTCGCTCGACCAAACCAAGAATGCATTACATTCGATCGTATGAGGTCGAAATACAAACAACGGGTCCCCGGACGTCCCGGGGGTAGCCGACGTTACCGAGGACATCGAATCAGAGAAAGCTTATTCAATTTCGGCTTCAAGCGGGGTCCGCGCGTAAACGGTGTTCGTTATCAGGTGCCGGTGTCGCCGATTCTTACGCAACCGGGCGAAGCCCAGGAAAACCCGTGCTATGAGCCGTGCCAGACGAACAACACGTGCGAGTGTACCTACAACCACCACATGAAACTAGGAGAGATCCAACAGTTCGTCATACTGAGTCTGGGCATCGGGCGTAGCAATCATCCTATACATATGCACGGACATCATTTTTACGTCGTGAAGATCGGGTTGCCTCAAATGAATTCGTCTGGGGCGATTATTGGCCAGAATGAAGATCTCATCTGCGACGACCCGATATGGTGTAATCGAGCGAGATGGAGAAATTCGACTTGGGGTGGCAACAACATCCCCGGTTTGAATCTGTTTGATCCACCATTAAAGGTGAATCATTGATCGTGAAGTAATAAACAGGTTTTGTTTTTGTTTTGATGAATGAATTATCAACTTATTTCTCGAACTGTGTAGAAAAATGGGGAACCCGCAAAACCGGATATCCCACTAGATGGCGTGGCGAGCAATAGGTCGACCGTTGTCAAAATTAACTCATTTTCAATGAACTTTGAACTCCAGAATCCATACATTATTAGAGCACCAATACTTCCATTCTTCAATTTGGATATCGGTCTAGTTTTCATGAATTAATTGTCTGTTCAAAGAGAAAAGTTCATTTACAATTGATTGAAACGTAGAAAAAGCGAACGCAGACGACCTATAATCTGTTAGCGCCATCTGGTGAATTCTCGCCTACCATACGTGGAATACTCGATTGCCATAGTAGCACTGCGGGTACCCGATTGGGCATCCTTTTTTTTCAAAAGAGTCCTTGTTATATGTCGAATAACCTCTCAATATTGTTTCTTAATGTAGTTTTATATTTCAGGATACCGTCCTCGTACCGGCCGGTGGTTACGTCGTCATCCGTTTCAAGGCTGATAATCCGGGCGCTTGGGGACTGCACTGTCACATCGAACCGCATCTGATGTTTGGAATGTTCGTCGCTCTGATCGAGGGCTTCGAGAAATTCGACTCGTTCGATATTCCACCTAGATTCCCTACTTGTCGACATTACACGCCCGAACATTACAGACGTGAGTACCTTTTTTTTCTGTCCAGAACGGTGGCCGATACAGGAAATGAAAATATTTCTTGACGAACAAAAAAATAATTTCGTCACAAAAAAAAAACATTTTTCATCCAAAATAATTCCACTATGAAAAATACTTAATATATTAGTATTAGTCCAAAATATATTAGTACCTAAAAAATTCCATTATTATCAGCTACTATTGAGTTAAGCATTTGATTTTTTGGAGAACTCTTACTTACAACCATATTCAATTTTTAGGAAGAGGCTAAAAAACTCACTTTTTTAATGAAGATTATATTTGATATGCTGTAATTGGCTCTGATCGTTTTATATTATAATCTTATTTCATATCTTGTCTTATTTATGTAAAGTGATACGAGTCTAAAATGAGAATGATGTTATATAAAAATAATCATTATTAGAATTGATATCATTATTATCATCATTATTATCATTATTATTATTACTATATCCTTAATGAGAATAAGGCTTCGAAAGCATGTTTTGTTCTAGTTTCGAGTCTTGTTCGTTAGAAGTTTCATATATTCGGCAACTGATTTGCATATTAGATTTACATAATCGAATGAACGATCTATTTCAGCGTACGAGGACATGGATTATTACGGATACAGCAGCGAGCACGAAAACGACCGCTACGGTAGCACGAATTCATATATTGGTAGGAGTGGAAGAAGTCGAGGAAGAGGCTACTATAAGAAATAATTTCGTCTGATTACCAAAGACCCAGCATAGCACAGCATCGCTGCAAATAAAACCGCTTATTCATAGAAATTCTCCGGAAATATCTTTGCTTCCATAGACCATTCTGTTCAGACGTCCGTCGTAAATATTTCGATAAGAAATATCGCTTAAATATTTTGAATAATCGCTAAAAAAATCTATCGCTAATCTACCGTGCCGTGTGTATCGATCAAACACCTTTGCTTTACCAAACCTAAGTTGGTCTATCGCTGTTCGAGTGTTCTTCGATCTTGTTTTTCTCAGCAATCTGTTGTTTCTCGAGTTTGTTAACGCGCCCGTCGCAAAATAAACGCTTATGAAACACGAACGAAACTAATTTCTCTCGATTTTTTGTTCTTAGAGAATTTTACGTTGCAGACAAATCACGAGATTAACTATGAGGAGGTGCAACGCCAGGTTATCCCGCCAGGTTGTGTGACGAATACTCAGTTCTTCGTTGTCAAAATTAGTTCATTTTCAACTCTTCAGACTGAATTTTTATGCTCCCGAATCAATATATTATCATAGTAGCCAGGAAATTACAATACTTTCATTTTTCTACTCGAATATCGGTAAGGTATACTAGTTTCCATTGTATTTGTAGAAAAAAGTTCATTCGGTTTTCATTGAAACGTAGAAGAAATTGAACGTGAAAGATTCAGTTACTACTAGTGAACCTGACAATCCTTGCTTCCCACAGGAGCGTCAGTAATTCCCCGTTGACTAAAACGACATGAGATGCGTCATTGACGCGTGTTACTTTTTCTAGGAATTATCAACGCCATGTGCACGTCATTAAAATATCGTTAACATATTCGAATAAAGACGTATTCCAGCTCGTGAGGATGGGGATTATCATGGTTTCAGCAGCGGCGAGCGCAAAGCGACCGCTATGGAATCACGGATACTAACGACTTTGGTCTAGGCAATGATCGGGTGATTACAGCGGCCGGGATGCAAGGTTTAAGTTATCAGGATGCAGTTGATCGAGGCAGCCGAAGAGGATGGTAGTGTAAAGGAGGTGGTAGTGTAAATAAGTATTAACAAAATGAAGATTGCTTTCAAGAGTTTTTAAGAATAAACAGTTTTTTAATTCTAAGATTCTTCGGAAATCATCCCATATACATTTACAGGCTTATCAATACAAAATTACAAAAAAATTATTTAGCAGCGTGCAACTATTGACAAGAGGCATAAATATTAGTACTTGTTAGTAATAGCAGTAAGATAATAGTATGAATAAAATGGTGGCCTAGTGTGTGCACGTTCAAAAAGAGATCTCGTGCTAAATTATTATTTGTTGTGGTCTTGAGTGACTTTTGATTCAACTAATCATGGATACGAACGGATTAAATAGAGACAATTCGGTGAAATTTGATTTGAGACAATTCGGGAGAAGAAAACTATCTCATTTGGACATTTTAAACGCGGTTCGAGATAAGATTGATGTGAGTAAAATTCTATCGATACAATTGACGAACTCAAATTGTATAATAACTACTGTCGATCCTGAGACAAAGGACATCTTGTCAGAATCGTGCATTCAAGTGTTAGATCAAACTGTTGGTTTTACTGATGTTGGAGTATCTGTAATCAATGTAAAGGTCGTGGATGCTCCTATCGAGATGGACGACAGGACTATAGTTGCGTTTATTTCGAAATTTGGCGATTACATTAGCGGTTGATCGATCAAAAGAGGACTCATAAATGGGACTTCGATCTTCACGGGAACGAGATATTTACAGATGCGTACTATCAAAGAGGTCGTACCAAATTTCACTAAGATTGGAGTATATAATGTTCGTATATACTGCGATTCGATCTGTCAAATTTGTTTGAACAGTGATCACAGATTAAATAACTGTCCCGTACGGTTGAATGAACGGTTGAGTGAACGCCTATGTCATGTATGCAAGTCACCCGATCACATAAAATGCGACTGCCCACTCAATAAAGAAATCAACTCAGGTTTTCGCCACGTTGAAAGTACCGTGAGTCCTGAGGTCACTGAACAGGAACAGCATAAACAAACGAAAAAAGTACTGATTTTGGGCGATTCGAACATGAGAGAATTCCCAAATGACAACGGCTTAGTTGTTTATCAATCTGGTGCAACATTCGAAAACATAGATCCGTTGCTTGATAAAGTTGACTCCCTAGTTAACGATTTAACCGCGATAACCGAGGTCGTTGTACATTTAGGCACTAATGATATAAACAGGCACAAATCAGATCCCGATGATATCAAGGTTAACACTACATTAGGGTTAGCCAAGGTGACCGAAAAGTTCGCAAAAGCTAAAGTGTGTTTCTCGAGCGTAATCCCTAAGAAAGGTATAAATAACAATACGAAAGATTTCAATACAACTGCTTGAATGGTAAATACATACATGGATAAGTTTTGTTCGAGACAGAACATTCTGTTCATCAACAATGATGTCATCTTAAAACCATCAGGAACTATCAGAGATAGATACTACAATGTTAGTGACTCAAGTGGGACTTATTTGAATGAACTTGGAAAGTCGGCCCTCGCTAAGAACTTCAGTGACATCTTGTTCTCTGACAACCAGGCTGAGATTTTCAGTACTCCAGCAACAAACAAACGTAAGAAGAGATCTATAACTCAAACCCCACCGAGCACAGAAAAAGATCCAAAGAAAGCCAATTTTGATGTCAGTTAAACAATGTCGGAATATATATTAGAACCGGAATGTACTAATTGTGACCATTATTGTGCGAACAATTTCGCTTTAAAATTTTCAACACCTTGTGAGGGAAAACCGTTGAGTGTATTTCATGCTAACGTCCGAAGTGTCAAGAAGAACTTCGATAACTTCAGTGATTACCTTCAAACTCTGAACCATCAATTCTCTGTAATTGGATTATCCGAAACATGGACATCGAGAATATCCCAAATGAATCCTTGTATCACATCCCTAACTATACTAGTTTTTTTTCGGAGTAGATCGAATAAAAAGGGTGGTGGTGTAGGTATCTTAATAAATAATACTTTTCGATATAAAATTTGGGAGGATTTAGTTATTGGTGAATCTATATTTGCTGAATTATCTTATTCAAAAAAAAAGATTATCGTTGGTGTTTTGTATCGTGCGCCTGAATCTGATTTAACAAACTTTATTAATGAATTCAATAGATTTACACATATGGTTAACAAGGAAAATTTAAATGTTATATTAATGGGTGACTATAATATTGACTTTAGCAAAATTGGAAAAAATTCTTTGTATGAGAGTTTCATAAATATTGCGAGCTCTAATTCATTTTCACCGCTTATTAATTTACCCACTAGAGTTACTGAGCAATCTGCTACGGTAATAGATAATATATTAATTAATTTTAGCCAAGAGTCTAAAATTTTAAGTGGAGTCTTCCTTAACGATATCACAGATCATTACCCGATTTTTGCTGTGATGGATATTTTAAATGAGAAATATAATCCCAATTCCCCTATAATTCAGATCCGTGATATTAATCCAAGGTCAATCGAAACATTTTCCCGATCATTGTTAGCCAGCGATTGGCAGTGTGTTTATAATAGCAATAGTCCAGGAAAGTCTTGTAACGAATTCTATAATATTGTAAATACGTGTTATGAAGCATGTTTTCCGGTTAAGTGTATTACACCCAAACAACACAATAAACCATGGATTACAGCAGGGATCAAAACGTCTATCAAAATTAAGGATAAATTATATAGAAAATATATAGGTAAAAGAAGTATTGACAGCAAAGCCAAGTATTATAAATATAGGAATTTCTTAAACTCTTTACTTAGAAAAAGTTAAGAACGTTATTACAAAGAAAAATTTTTATCGTGTCAATATGATCCTAAGGAAACTTGTAAAAAATAATCAATTCATTACTTAATAAGACCAAAAATAAGAAGTGTAATTCCGAGTTTTTACACAACAACAGGGTTATTACTGATGAACTAGAAATTGCAAACCAGTTCAATGATTATTTTGTAAATATTGCTTCATCTCTTGAGTCTAAAATTCCAAATTCCACTCACGATTTTAAACAATATCTTGGCGATAAAAACGACGAAACCTTTTTTCTCTCACCTACATACCCCTCAGAAGTCGAGGAAATTGTATCTAACTTACAAAGTAAACCATCGTGTGGATGTGACAATATCAGCAATAAATTACTCAAATCTATTATTTCCGCTATTTCAAGTCCCTTAACTCATAACTTTAATTGTAGCTTTGTCACAGGTATAGTTCCCAATATTTTCAAAATCGCTTACATAACCCCTATTTACAAAATGGGTGATAAGTCTTCTTTTAGTAACTATCGCCCTATTTCTGTTCTACCTTCAATTTCAAAGGTGTTGGAAAAACTTGTTTACAATCGGTTGATAAAATTTCTTGACAAATATGAAATCTTAAATGACCGGCAGTTTGGTTTTAGAAAAAAGTACTCAACTCCCTCTGCATTAACGTACATTACTGATAAAATAGCAAACTCTCTAGATAATGGTTTAATAACCGCTGGTGTTTTCATAGTCTTATCAAAAGCATTTGACACAATTAATCACAAAATCCTAAATTCAAAATTAGAACATTACGGTATACGTGGCATACCATATCTCTGGTTCCAAAATTATCTAACTAATAGAAAACAAGCAGTGAAGTTCAATAACTGTTTATCCTCAACTCTCGACATTAATTCTGGTGTCCCTCAAGGCTCTATCATAGGGCCGCTATTATTTTTGATTTATATCAACGACTGCCCTTCCTCTTGTAAAGCATTAGAGTCAATTCTTTTTGCTGATGATAGCAACTTTTTTTACAGCCATCATGATCCAAAATTTGTCGAATACACCTTGAATTCAGAGTTGGCTAATCTCTTGCAATGGTTTCGGGCTAATAGATTGTCTGTAAATGTAGGAAAAACCCAGTATATCATTTTTGGTAATAAAGACCATATTAAACTCACCATTCGTCTGGATGACCAAATTATCAAACGTGTTGATTCTACCAGGGAAGTGTGATGAGATGGAATACGGACGCTATTGTGCAGCTCTTGTCGAATGTGCGTTGTAATTGCCCTAAAGCCGATAACGGTTCGTCGGCGAGCGCTTTGTTACGTAACGCGCCGATGAGCGATAACCAACGAGATCGGGAATCTCCCGTAATAATTCAGTTGTTTCCGAATATCGGTTTTTCATCCCATAATAAACTTATTTAAAAATTCCTCTGTAAACTGGTTAAACTCAACACCTGATTTCCCCTCATCAATTTCAGTCGATCAACTTGTATTCACAATTGTCTTAAATTTAAGTGCCCCCTAGTTTGTCTCTTAACTGCTTCTCTTTAATCTGTTTTAGCGTGTAACTGTTTCTACGTTAATTTTCCTTTAGTTTGTATCATCTCTGATTACTTGAATTAGTCTCTTACTCTCTGGATTGTATATATATCTCATAATTTCTGTAGTATTCATTATTTCTGAAGATGATTATTAGGACATAGACGAAACGTCGAATAAACTACTAACATTTTTGGACTTTTTCGTTATCATTGTGCGATTCTCTCTACATCGCTTCAGACGGATATAGTGTTTTATCAATCGTGATATCGGTTCTTTCCGCTGTATTAAAATGGCAACGGTTGTCAACGAAATTATAAATGATGACGATTTTGACGAACTATTCTTTGATAGTGACGAATTGGTTCAGATCGATACGGAAATATTACGGGAATCCTCTGGATCAGGATCAACTAATTCGGCCGATTCTAGTGAGTGTTATTCCTTTTGAATCGATGAAATATCGGAATAGTTTCCACCTAATTGCAGGCACTTTATTCTTTCCTTTTCTTTTTCATATAGGTACTTCTCAGGCTCAGCTGACCAGAGACTGCGATCTGAACACGAGAAAACACATACAGGTATTTTTTAAAATTTATTTTTATAATCAATACAATCCTTTTAGGTTATAAAATAATAAACGAATACAGAAAATAATATATAAACATAATATAAAAAATCCAGATAAGTACATGTTAAAATAATAATCATTATTATTATTTTCGCAGGAACACTATATATTTGGAAAAGGCTATGACTGAAGTGATTAACCATCGAGTATTTAAATTCAGTTCAAATGGAATGGCAGCAGTACATTATGGAAAATCGATCGATAAAATTTTGACTACAAATACGTCGCCGTCCAGACTTGGAATTAACCAGTGGTTTACATGTCCATTGTTTTAATTTGATAGTCACAGGGACAGTTTTTTTAACGTTTTTGTTCTTACGCCATTTTTGTAATTTGACACGACAGATATTACAGATGTATATCGGGTACTGTTCAGTATCATCATCAAAATCAATGTTGAACAACTCCTTCACATGGCTTTTGAAATTATTTTTATCGATAGGACGACGATCCGGAGGTTTCGCATTTTTTCCACACAATCGACAAAGATCCATGACTAAAAACAAAAAAAGGTTAATTAAATGAGATTGCTGATGCTATTTAGGCAACTTGGTTTATATGGGGGACAATAATTTGTAGGCCTAATGTAAGCGTTATTAAGTAACATTATTATGTAGTAAATACACATTTTAAAGATCATACTTCGTGTATATGTTTGTGTCGTAACATAGCAACATGACGTCAGAAACGAAAGCTGCGCGAGTCTGGGCCGAAATATTTGACATCTTCAAGGCCCAAATAACGCTAAACCCGGAATCGGAACGAACTGGCAAAAACATATGTTTAACACATAAAAACAGACTTTAATCACAATATAAATACTTAACGTTCCGATACCGGGTTTCGGAGATATAGAAGAATAAAAATACATACCTTTTTTGACAAATTTTACGAGAAATTGTTGAATTTCAACCGATTTTCTAAAGAAAAATATGTGTATACACAGCTACTTCCACGTTGTTCAATGAACTGCAGTGCGCATGCGTAGTATCGATCGCAGAACATTTATCGGGCTAAAACTATTGCGGGTTGTTCTGCGACCAAATCAAAGTTGATGTTGACTGGTGTTCAGCTGGTAACACACACTCGATAAGCGTAGCTTACTGCTGTTGCGGTAACCTTTGATGTACGGGCTGAATTGAATAGCCTACATCCGGCAATTAAAAGCGTCCGTATTCCATCTCATCACACTTCCCTGATTCTACAAAGTTTCTAGGTGTTATATTTGATCACAATTTAACCTGGAAGGAGCATATATCTTTTGCGTGTAAAAAAGTATCTCGTGGAATTGGTATAATCAATAGATTAAAGTACATTTTACCTTCAGATTCTAAAAAATCTCTACTATTGTTTCGTTCACTCACACCTACATTATGCCAATCTTATTTGGGGAAATGCCTGTAAAATTTATTTGCAACCATTATACATCCTTCAGAAAAAAGCCCTTCGGATAATCACTCGTTCAGATTGGCTTGAACATACATCCCCGATTTTCAGGAAATTAGAAATTCTTAAACTGGATGACATTTACAGACTTCAAATTGGATCGCTTGCCTTCTTAAGTATCAACCTTTTATTACCGACTATTTTCAAAGATTTTTTCATTCTCAGGAACACCCAAAATCTTCGTTCTAGTCGCAGACCTATGGCCTCATCAATAGAATTTGCTAAATCTAAATACAAGTATACATCTATGAAAATTCAAGGAGCGAAATTCTGGAATAGTTTACCAGAGAAATTAAAATATCTAGACTCGATATCCAACTTCAAAATTCAGCTTCAGCGTTATCTTCGTTCCACTTATTAATTATCTGTGTAATCTTTTATAACGTGCCACATTACTTTATCTGCAATTGTCTATGTATATTATGTATATTTGGTTTGTTTGGTAAACTAGGAATGAATGTGAATTGGTGTATATGTCTGTGTGTATGTGAGAGTGTATGGACGAGGGATTAGGACTAGATTAAGCCAACGTTGGCTTCTCCTAATTCCTCGCATAATTTATTGGTACATTGTTTTCCATATATTGTGTATTCATTTGTAAACTCTGTAACAATCTTTTATGCAAATAAATCATATCATATCATATCATAAGATATTTCTGGGAATTGAACCTAGTCGACCCGTGGTGTTGGACGCGGGTACCATGTGAGCGGTGCACCATGACAAGCTGTTGCGCAAAGGTGTGGCCGCAGAGGGGGTAGTAGCGCGTTGTCTCCTGATTACGATACAACTTCAATTTTGATTATCCGAAAGGTAATCGACGTTTCTTTCTTTTAGAAATTACCCTTTTTATCGGTTGTTTCAACGGTGTTTCAGATTGTTTCGTTACCCGAGACGCCGAGACGCCGGCCGGCAGCCCGCGACATTGCGTCCGGTTCCGCGTCACGGCAAATGCGCACCGTCACCTAGCGCCATCTATGAGATCCACGCGCGCGTAGTTTAAACTCTCCACGTTGTCGTTGTTTACGCAGAAAACATGGGCAACTGTTGGTTATTTTACTGGTTTCTACTAGCATCAGGTGCAGTGACAGCTTCGTCAAGTGATTGTACCCGAGCGAGGGCTATCTGTGAGAGGTAATACAATACATAACAAACTGATTCAATAACAAATAAATGGCCGATACCTGAGCGTTTTTATAACTACGCTACGGCCTCACAGTCAGCGCTGACTGTCGTTGGCGTCGACCACTGCTGTGCAGTGCTCCCTCTGTGGTGGCCCTGCTATGACGCTGACGTAGGCAATATCTAGCGGGCAGGGGCATTTACCCTAATGACAGCGTTTTTCATTCGTAGAACTACCAGTACCAGCATACCAGTACCAGGTCCTTCATAATAATGAAGAACCTTTTATTAGGGTCTGTTGTACACTAGTCTAGTAAGACATGGCACGATCGACATTTTCTTAATACTTTTATTTTAAATCACTGTGTCTGGGTGGTTGGTTACACTAGGATCTAGAGCGACGGAGATCACTGTTGAGAAAGTCATCCACTGCAAGGGCTGGGTGAACCAGGTCCTAACCGGTACTGAATTCAATCAAACCTTCATGAGAGGATATGATTTATGAATGATTTCAACTGTGTTGAGTACGGGCACTGGCCATGAAGTGATTGAAAAGAGCATGTGGCTGCCCTCACGCCCCCCGTCCCCTTCCCCCAAATATTTCCATATATTGTAGAGGTAACATTATCTTTTCATACACTGGATCGTTCACACAATGTCGTAAAACTCTTTCGGAACAAGCTATGAAAGCGGTATTTTTTGTATTAAAAAAGTCAAGTGAACATTCATTAGACCTAGATCTGACCTTGAAACTTTATGATAGTATGGTATTACCTATATTGCTGTTTGGCTGTGAAATTTGGGGATATGAGAACACACAGGTACTCGAGCCTGTTCAGCTACAATTTTTAAAATATTTACTCAGATTGAAAAGGTCTACGTCTAGTGTATTTATTTACGGTGAGCTTGGGCGCTATCCTTTAGCGATTTATGTTAAATTGAGAATCGTTAAATTTTGGACAAAATTGATAAATCAGACTGAACATTTCTCTTCTTTTATGTACAAATATATCTATCAAACGCACCACGGCGGTCGGAGTAACGCTTGGATTCTTAATGTTAAAAATATTCTTGTAAAAAATGGTCTCGGCCACGCTTGGGAAACTCAATCTGTACCCAGTACTAATTATCTTTATAGTATTTTGAAACAGAGACTCATGGATCAGTACGCACAAGGCTGGCACTCCAAGGTCAACGAAACACCAATTTGCTTAACCTACAAGCGTTTTAAAAACTGTTTTAAATTCGAAGAGTACCTGACCAAATTACCCCCCAGTCTCCGCCTAGCCTTGTGTCGATTCAGATGCTCGAACCATAAGTTACCTATTGAAATCGGTAGATATCGCCAGATTGAGCAAAACCATAGAATTTGTCAGAAATGTCATTTGGCAGCAACTGGAGACGAATTCCATTTTCTTTTAGTATGTCCCTTTTTTCAAAGCCTGAGAAACAAATTTATACCTAGTTACTACTGGCGACATCCCAATGAAAATACCTTACATTGATTATAAATATAATTATTATTAATAATATCATTATATTTTTTTGTAATATGCTGTAATCTATGCGCTACTTTTGTGCTCTGTGCAATGTTATAATAACTTGTGGAGTGAATAAACTAAACTGAAACTGAACTGAAACTGAAACTGATACAAGTGGGCCCGGGCCTATCACTATCTAATGAACCGAACTCATAGTCTGATAATTATTTCAAACCTTCAAGTGTCGTTGGGTATTATTTTGGGTCCTGTCATTAGTTTACAGGGGCGCAGATCTGCAAGGGACTGGGTACTAATGAGCGGACTTTATCATATTGTCATTGGGGCATTTTAGTGCGGAAATGCGCTTAGACCTACTGCCTCATTCATATCGTAAAGGAAATTTAACCTTAATTTGAGTTAGAATTATTCATTTATTAGATAGATTTATCCATTGCAATTGCTTTTACATTTTATGTTCATACAATAGGATGTATGGTACTTACATGTCGTTACAATAATGTAAATATAAAATCTAAGAACAAGCCAGCGAGGACGGTACTAACAAAGAAAGCTTGGTGCTTGTGTTATGTATCACCATCAAGAGTTACAAAAGAAAAGATATTCTAAATTGGATTATATTCTATCTTGGATTATAATTTTCTAGTTTTCAGCTGGAGAATAACGCCGTTTCGCTGGAATCGACGGTTATATTCGAACACCTGGAAGCACGTGTTATAACACTCAATCCTGGTCAGGTAGGCTTATAAACAGTTCGATGTCCAACAACATGATTCAACTATTGAATTCCTCTAAATATCGCATTATAAGGCATAAGCTTAGAAAACAGTTTCCTTTCAAATCGATCTCAAATAATCAGGGCTTAGTTTCATGAAACACTTTAAGCTTAAATCGGGTAAAATGATTTTTTTCCTGTCGTCACCGGATTGAAGACATGAAATAACAAATAGCAATCAAACCAAAACATTGATGTTTGATTTTTGTCGATTTGCTTAGATGTAAAAAAGTGATATAAAAAGACTTAACTACCGTTACGAAATTACTACCGTTTAACCATAACCTGTTCATTATTTTCTATTCTGCATTTAAACGTAATTTAATTCGTGAACTTGTTTTTTTTCCCACTGTGCAGGAATTCGTTGAAGCCGATGTGCCCTATCCGACCCTCGAACAGGACTGGTGCGACCGTCGAACTCTCGTCTATGTCTGGTAAGAATTCTACAGGTTCAAATATAAACGCAGACCCTTCCTCCCGCAAATTTATGAATCAAGAGGATAACAGCCAAAAGACGTTGCAGATTTCAAAAGGTCTGGACCCAGTTCCACTGGATCGCTCTAAATTCAGACTAAATTCAGAACTAAGTTCTGAATCTAACTCATCGCCTAGACTGACTTAGGTTCCGTAATTAGTCTGCTATTTGCGAACTAAGCGAAACCGAATGTCAGTTGGTCTTGGTCCTCGCGATTGAGCCCGCGGTCGCTCTGGTTCGGACCTGACTACGATTACTATTTGAGAATGAATACAACGGGAAGGCCCTATAGGTTAACTATTTTAGCTGACGCACTTGAGCTTAATAAGATTAATAAGGCCCAACCTTTAAAGTACTACTCGTCGCGGTGTATTTATTCTACACCCGGTTAACACGGCTCCTCTATACCAATCTTCTTAATTCAGAGTAGTTGCTACTCTTTTTAGAGCCCAACTGACTCCCATGAATACTCTCAAAATTCGAATAATTTCTATCCATTTTTCGATTAAACGACAATATTGAAGTCAATTTTTTTGATAACTACTACAATTAAAGATACCGTGCCTGGTCTGTAGAGGCCGACATTGTGAGATGTGATCGAATTATAGTGATTTTCTCGAAAAACCGACGTTCCACACTTCTGGAAGATCACGAATTGTTTTTTTCTCTCTAACACGCAGGCATGGAATATATATAAGCGTTGACGGATTTCGCACTAGCGCTCGACCGCTCGTCCTCGCTTCAACTATGATAAACGTAAGCATCAAAGACTATTCCACGACATAAATTTCTGAAATGAAACGAACATTTATTTGCTGTGCCCTGTTGATGGGCTTAAAGAGTTTAGTGGCTAAACGACCCGTGAAAAAAAAAACGTCCGCCCTCTTTTCTTGCTTCTTTGTCCAAAATAGAAAAATGAATATTCGAAAACTTTTTATTTGATCGTGGACTTCTTTTTTTAGTCCATGTTTTGAACCTGATGTAATTAAGCACGATTTATTTCAGGGAACAGTGACGTCATTAGTGGTACAGAACGGTCATTTGATAATGGCGGCCGGAGGGCAGGTCGTCATATATACAATAGACGATAGAACCGCTGTAGCGAGCACTGGTAAGTGAGTCAAATGATATCACTTCATCAAAACGCTGAATCGAAACAGATCTTCACAATGTTCCCCTAAATCTTTAATACCGGTACTCACGAGTATCATGTGTTTGTTAGATTCTGGCTATATGTAACTAAGGCGGTCTTTAGACTGGTCTGGAGTTCAAAGTCATAATTAATCAAACAACCGGCGCCAAAATCAAATGATGAATAGTGTACATGTATATGAAGGACATTCAATGGTTTTTGCACCAAAGCCTTGCTAAATAGCGATTCAAATTGCCATGTAGAGCGTCACCTTCACAGGGGTCGATCCAGGCTGAATTGAAGGTGGTGGGGATATAAAAGAAAAGTAAGGTCAATTCTCAGAAAAAAGTAGGGTATCTCTGGCAGAAGTGAAGAGTGAATGCTAAATTTGCAGCTATTAATGATATAGGTTATAAGGGCAGATCCGAAGGCTCCGGACCCCGAGACTCCCACAAGGCCTGCCCCTGCCCTATACATTACAACTTTAGACCATAATTTACAAAGTTCTCATTGTCGAATAAATTTTAGGATTAGGGTCACCCGTCAACAGGGTCGTCGCTTCGTTTTGTTGCGTCAGCGACATCTGGTGTCGTCTGGTGAAACCACTGGTCGTCGCCTACGACCAGGCGTCAGACGGCAGCGGATTCTATTTGTCTGAAGATGGCGGCAAATCTTTCCAAGCGAAACAGTTCGATGTGAATATCCAGGTTTGTATTCTCAATCAAATCACCAATTGACACACATTCGATCTAACAGTACGTTGTATTTACTTAATCTACGTTTAATGATTCATTTCAGGGTCCGATTTATGGTATGGCACTAACTAGGTCATTTGACTGTATCATAGGCTTGAAAAAGATCGGAAATCAAGTATGTGTATAATGTGGTCATAACATGAGTATGTTAGTATAACTACATCGATGAGTTAATATTTTGGATCCAATTCCTCAGTTGTCGAACATTTGTAGATTAAGGCAAAGAGTTAAATTAAACCCACACAACTGTGGAACTCGATCAAGAGTCCAATCAAACCACACATCTGTGGAACTGGATCAAGAGTCGAATTTAACCAAACAATTGCCCGGCGTGGAACTGAGTCCAGAGTCCACTTATACCCGCAAAACTGTGCAACTGGATCCAAAGTCAAATGAAATCTACACAATTGTGGAACAGAAACCAGAGTTAAGTTAAACCTACACAACTGTGGAATTCGTTCAAGAGTCCAATCAAACCACACAACTGTGGACACTGGATCAAGAGTCTACTTAAACCCGCAGAACTGTGGAACTGGGTCCAGAGTCCACTCAAACCCGCAGAACTGTGTAACTGGGTCCAGAGTCAAATCAAACCCACACAACTGTGTAACTGATCCACCGGCAAATGAAATCCACACAATTGTGGAAAAGAGACCACAGTCAAATCAAACCCACACAACTGTGGAACTGGATTCAGAGTGAAATGTAAACCACATAGGTGCGGAACTAGATCTAAGGTCAGATAAAAGATAAATATCGCAACTAGTCGAATCGCGTGTGAATCTAGACTTAGGCGGAAGACTGTGCATCTGAACTGGAGATGAGTTAACAGTGTGTGACTGTTTATTTACAGGGTATATTTTCGAGGCAGAGTTACAGGGCTGATAATTACAGCATTCCGACCACGCTGCCGTTTACGATCAGTAATGCAACCGTCGATTTGAGATTTGTGAAATTCGTCAGCGAATTCGGATCTCTGCTGCTGTGGGACGATAACAAACTCTACTATTCTCCCAATGCCGGTAAGTTTTGAATAATGATACTCTAGAACAATCACCCATAGCGTAGCGGTTCGGGGATCGATTCAAGAAGAACCCACGGCTGTGTTATAGCCGCACTTGACTCTTGTGTCGAGATTACATAGCAGTGGCTGATGCAGTGAGGCTGCAGTTGCTTAAAAAGTTTGTTATAGTTAACCAGTGGATAGTTGAAATGTGACAATTAAAAGTTCATTCATACAACATTCGTATTGTTTCGCCGATTATCTTTACCCAACCTTTCAGGAAATGGCCCCGGGAACATCGGGGGTCAAAATATCCTAGTCGAAGTTTGGCACTGGCACAATGAACAGCGTGCGCTGAAGCATTTTAGGGCGGATTTGAGGGCCTGAAAAAAAAAATCAGGACAAATTATTTTTACGCATTAGCACTATCAATAAGATATTTTATCCGTGCTTTGACAATGATTAGAAAATAATAACGATTATAAATTAATATGAAGTCCGAAAATGTTTCCTTGAGCTAGTATTTTATTAAACATTTCGACTATATCCTAATAGTTATCTGCAGGATACTGAATTTTACATTTTTTGCACACGTGTTTCCATGCGTTAATGTTATCTTGGCAAGGGGGATGGGGCCTTCCCTACATAGAAGCGATATACATGTATATCATTATAAAACATAAAGCTTTGATATCGAATATTTTGAGATGTTGTTTTATATTTGAGGACGATCGCAGAATTTGCGACCAATGATATCTTGCGGATTTGTTGATGATCGCCTTGATTCCACACAATTCTTTCTGAAGACATACAAAAACACTTGTTTATTTAATATCACTAAGAAAATACGAGTCCCTGTTTTAAGGGAGAGGCTAACATCTTAGAATTGCAATTTTGTATCATTTTGATTATCATAATTAATATCATTTTACATGGCAGGTCAGACGGTGTTACCCATTGAGTTTCACGCGGACAGTCGAAGCGTCGCCGGTGCGAATATATTCCTTCCTTCGGAGAAACTACGACAAGTAATAACGTGTAAGTTAGTCCCCTTCTTACAAAATTATAAAAAATGCTCTGCCCCCAGAGAGATTTGAACTCTCGACCCCTGGTTTACAAGACCAGTGCTCTAACCCCTGAGCTATGGAGGCTTCATGCCGGTTGAGGGCGCTTTTAAGTTGTGTCGTTATTTGCGACGTCGACCAGCTGTCAGAACATCGTTCATAACGACCACACGTGGTTGACATTGATTTAATAATGAATATACCATGATTTATAGCGGAAATCTGGCGGCATACACTATAAGCTGATTCAATCTAGCTGGCCGATATTGCGCAAGTGATCTTCGGTGCATCTGTTTTCTTCCAAGTAAATTTCAAACACTTAAATATAATACCTGGAAATCAGGCAGAAGTCTGGGAGTTTTCTTTTCTTTGAAATATTCAGGGAATGATGTAAAATGGCTGAAATCAGGGAAATTCGAAGTGATTGTGAGATCGCGCATAAAATCAAACAGTTTCCGACCATATGTCTCCTACATTATAATGCGTTAATTGATTGGATTCTTAGCAGACCAAGTTAGCAAAAACATCGTCAAATAAAAGTGGCTACACGTCAGAAAAGTCGATGCAACTTTACTCTTTTTGAATAAAGCAATTCGATGAATGAAAACTCTATTTGCCAAACACGGAGAGAAGTCCGTGAGAAATCACTCGATAAATTCAGAGAAAGAAAACATAAAAAAAGCTCTTGTTGTAGAATATCGTAATGACGTAATATTCATATGCTTCAAGAACCGTCTGACGTATCTTTCTTGACTTAGTTTGGATTGCTTACGCGATTCATCTCATACAGAAATTGTCTATCATCTCCTCTTACGATGATAGTAAAGTCGATTTCATATCGTTTTGGAGTCTGGTATGATGATATTTATACTCGGGGCCAAACGTCAAATACACCAGTAGGCCCTACATCATTTCAAGACGCATGTTCGGTAGATTCGTAATGATTTCACAATTTCCGATTAATTGTTTTTCTTTCAGCTGAATCCGGTGAATTTGCCGCCTTGACGACGGATGATCGGATTCTGTTCGGACGCGAGGGATTCAGAACGCTAGCTACCGAGGTAGGCAACGCTACTTTCTTTTTTTGTAGCTACCATTTGCAATGTTCTAACCCTCCTGATCGTGAGAGTGAATTTACTATCGAAGACGTTTGATTTGATTTATCAAGGCTATGCAGGTGATAAACCTCTTCGACGGTCATCAAATTGCCATCAGTACGAATCGAGTTCAATCATCGCAAAAACGTTCTTGCTTGAAATGTATGCTTGGCGTGCATCGGTATTTTGATGATGTCATACGGGGATTCCTGCGGGCAGCCACCTTAACTACGACAATATGATCTCTTGAAAGCGAACTTTCTAACAAAGATCTCTGGCACCATAGATGCCTCTAGCAGCATTTTGATGATGCCATAGGGGGATTCACGTAACCAGCCATCTATGGGGATCTTGTAATTGATTATATTCCATATCAATGTTATTTTATTTCTCTGATTTAGATCATCGATTCTGACTACCTGGTAAACAACAGATCTCTGCTGTCGTTCACCGAAAACGGCAACATCGAAGTCCTGCAGCCGATCCAGCTGGAGTCGGACCGCCCTGCGCGATTCAAGCGACATCTAATGCTCGTCCACGACAAAATGCTCGCCGTAACGCCACCTTTGGAGCGTTGTCGGTACCAAAGCCTGGACACGAATTACACGCGCGAGTTGCTGTACATAGATAAGGGCGAACTGTTTCTGTTGGAGACGACGTTGACCGCTAAAACCTGGGAGGATAACATTCTAACCGTACGTTAAGTAGCAATTTCGAAAATTTCCAGGACATTTTTACACACAATTGTGACAGGGTCCCAAACGCCACCTTAACGCCAGAACTGAACACATTTTATAGTCGGAACTCTAGTAAAAACTAGAAAGAGTATATGGTAAAGCGATACCGTCACAATACTAAATCACCGATGTGGGTGATATATTGGTTGTCGACTGCAGTATTGAGTGCCAAACTCTTACACGCAACCATGGAACTTATCCACAGTTTAGACCCAGATACCGGTACTTTTAATACTATACCAATTCCAGTTGATTCCAGTCATAACCACGACCCTTCTGATGGACATGCCGTTATTCCCCCCATCCAAATTTGTTATGAATGTAATGAAAAATGTAGTATTTTTTTTCAAGATGAGCGTATCTAATCAGCACCTGGTTAAAGTGCGATCCGAGTACGCGAAGAATGAGATCACTATGGAAGGCACGCACACGCAGGTGTTGCTGACGTCGCTTACCCAGGAGAATAAACACGACGCTGGTGTTCGCGAGGACGGGCTGCTCGGGCTCAGATCATCACTCGTTCATCCGAGTCTAGAATGCGACTCGGGGGCTTCACAAGCGGTGAGTCACCCCCTCTCTCCAAGCTTGGTGCCTGCAAAGGTGTGGTGGGTGTGAATGACTAGACCAAACACGTGGGTTCTTAATGAACTCTCACAGCCGTGGTGGGTGTGAAAGTCTAGAACAGACACCTGGGTTATTGATGATGGGTCATTGATGAACCCATTACAGCAGTGGCGGGATGATGGAACAGCCGAGAACAGCTACAATGGGTTTTTGGGAAATTCCCCTCGCAGCTTCGGTGGAAGTTCTTGGTGAACTCTCCTTTAAACTCTGAAGGGATTGAGAGTTTGGTAGAAGCTCATAGATTCTTTCTTACTAAACCACTCAAATTCGTGAAACATTTTACAATACGCATCATTCACTTTGTGTCTATAGATTGGTAATGTAGTGGTTGGATGCCCTCCCAGTAAGCACATCAAGATTCGGAGTAACGCGACAACCTGCGCTAAACTGAAGAACTATGACTACACGGTAACGCCTGCCGACTACGACCTGACGTTTCTTCGAGGCATCAACGGAAAACCGAGTGAATCGCTGTCACTTCACTATAACAACTTGAAATACGGCTGTCCGATCAAAGCTTACGTTTTCGAGCCGTTCCTGCCGACTTTCGATTTGTAAGTTGGAATTGATAAAGCATGGTCCCAGTCTAAGATCGACCCCTGATTGGTCGTCGATTCAGAATGATCTGTCCTTGTTCGTAACTTAGTTTTGAGTCCTGGAACGACAAAAGTTCTTGACAGAGTCTCATGATGTCATCAAGTTTGAATCCCAGCTGAGGGAGGATGTGTCTAATAGGTTAGGGGTTTGTGCTGTGACATTAGATCCCTGCTGATTTGAGGATGTGTCTACTAGGGTTGTACCGTCACTGAGTCCCATGATACCTAAAGATTTCAATATCTACTAAGGGAGGAACGGGGAAAAGCCTTATGACGCTAGGCACCTACAGAGCGAGCATAGGGTATGAGTGGCGAAGTCCACAGTTTTTGCTTTATATGCATTACATTATATGTAGGTACGATGGCGATAAATTCATCGAGCAAATCAAGGCCGATTTCGTGCTGTACGAAATCAACGGAATCCACGCGTACAAGTACGGGCAAACGTTCAGCGAGGCTCGCTGTAAGCAAACGACACAGTCGTGGAAAACCATGTTACAACAACAGACGAACCCAGATCCCCGCACCGCCTGGACTAGACAGGTAAATAGTGCCCTAATCCTTACACTGCCTGAGACCAGACAGGTACATATCCCCTCAACCATTTAGTCTACTTATTCTCATGAGCACTCGATTACATTGCCCGGACCGGACAGGTGCATAGTGCCCTAAACCTCGTACTGCCTGAACCAGAAAAATAACATTCGTCCTAATCCTATGGCCTATAACCCTGAATTCCCAAATGGTTTTACCATCCTCGCCCTGTTTTGGGCAGAGATACGTTTCGATGAAAGACCTGACGATTCAAAAAGATCCTTCGTAAGTACCCTCACGCCAGAAGAGCTCCCGATACTCAAACGACAAGGCGCAGTTAAGTTACCTTGATCAGGTTTTCCGAGGTGACCTCGGCGAAATCTTCCATGTGCAATTTTAATTGCAAACCTCAGCGTTTGAACCATTTCGAGGGACGATGCATATTTCACAGTAAACCTCGTCTAGGTCGTAAATGACTGTGAATGCTCCCGACAAAATAAGTCCGATGTTAGTCAGTTCCGAGTTAGAAATCAGATGATGATTTCTTTTTTGTCTTACATGGTTAGTCATAAATCATCTTCAATTGTCCGAGTTGGGCAACGTTTACTTGTACACATGTACCGGGCATGAACTAGGAAGAAAAAGCCTCAATCATTCGCACCGTTCTACATCCAAAATGATACGCCCCACGTTTTGTGAATGATGTTCTCGGTTTTGATTGTTTATCGACAGAATTACGTGAATTGTACGAAAGCGAACAACTTTCCGAATCAGCGCAATCAGAGTTTCGACGACCAGTTCGAGGTGTTGTGCGCGGACTGCCCGAACAGAGTCGAATTCACAGATCTGAACGGTATTTTCATATTCGAGGCTATCGTAGTCGATCCCGATTACAGGTAAGATTCATTGACTTCGTTTAAAAAACGTTGGGCTTAATTAACTAATCAATAGTTGCTTATGGTCCAAGAACCACCAGTTTTGACTTTATCCTAATAGCCATATACAGCAATATTGACTATCTTATATCACATTATTACTTAAAGTGTTCTAAAAAACCCCTTTTATTATTTTCCTCGATAACTGTTCGAGCATCGAAATCCTTTCATAAATGCAGAAATCCCACCAGACCATAATTCACTTATCGTGGAAAAACGAATTTTATGAAATTCTATCATTTTTTCCATTAGTTCTACGAGTTGTAGTGCATTTAAACGACTGTAAGACAGTATAAGACCGTGCTGATCAAATCCAATCAGACGGGAATGACTACTTCGCCATCTAGTGGCAATAAAGTTATAATAGCATAGAGCTAATAGCGCACCTCGGCTGAATCTATCAAATTAAATCCCCATTGGTCAGCCGGTCACCACAATTGAAAGGTTGTGGCTTTGGAGCTGTATTTATATTTCATATCATCGTTTCAAGAGTGTTTCACAAGTCAGCAACATTCAACGCTACTGCGGAAATCGTCAACTCCACTTATGGCAATTGAGGATCCACCAGGTGTCGCTTGTAGTTACACGGTCTTCTGCGTTCGATTTCTTCTCCATTACAGTTACATTTTGATTGAACCTAACCGTACCAATCAATGAGTAGGAACATGTATGTAATGCGTATTTGGTTGGTCCCGTGATAAAGTACGTAATTCGGGAGCTTAAAAATCCAGTTCATTGACAACGAACTTGAGAACGTAAGGAATTAGAATTAGGAATTCATTTTACGACCAAACATTTCCATGCTATACGGAGTGAGACTACGACTGAGTTATTGTCACGCCATCTCACGGACATTGCAGATGTCGCGGTTTCAATATAGTGTTGTTGTACGCGGTATTTTCTATTTACAGTTTTTGCGACCTGCGCACCCGGTTTTCGGTGGAGGTGTACGGCGCCTCGTTGAAACAGGACATTCCCGAGTTGGCCATCACGGGGGTCGTGTCGCTGATCTGCGTCGTCGTCGTCTATCTCAGTTTCATCGCGCTCGGCCAGTACCGTCGCTGGCGCGCCAAGTATCTACAAGAACAAGAACGGCTCTACGACGAAATCATGCGCATGTCGTCCGACGAGTCACTAGTCAGCGAGGGCGACCCTAGGCCCTCGACTGCAGCAACGGCGCGGATTAAGGCCGTGTTCCACGACAAGTCGCAAAATATCGATTAAGTCTTTGACATTTCTAAAATACCACCAACGTCCTTCCTACCAACTGCTCTCGGTAGATAGGTCTATATCCACATGTATATTTTTTTTGTTTGGAATAAAACTGTTCAGTTGGTTATAGAACCAAAATGATGAGCTTTGGTCTAAAGTTGTTTGATTGGTTATAGAATCAAATGAGCTTAGACTGGTCGTTGTTAGGTTGACTATAGAACCTAAATGAGCTTTGACTGGACGTATCGGCCCCACTCCGCGCGGTGGCGCCACCGCGCGGGATTTACGCGAAGCAGCAAACACAAACATGGCCACTCTCTCAATTTTCAATGATAGAAATCGTGTGTGCATTTCAATTATTTCGGCTGTTAGGGCTTTAAGGCACAATATAAGTTGATGATGTGATATGGCGATGTTAATTAATGATAATTCCGCAGTGAAGCTAGTCACGAACGGTGCCGATTGAGTGTACAGCTACCAAAAATACTGAAATGTGCGTGGTTGCGTAACTATTTGCAGTGAATTGCAGACGAAACATGAAGCCTTAACGGCCGTTTAAAAAAATTTATACCAATCGCAATTGTAAAATAAAAATGAGATAGAACCTAAGTTAAAATTCTGGCCATTTCTAAAATGTTATTACTAATTTTTAGTCAGCGTCGAACGTTTAGTTTTCCAACAATAATGAGGGGTGGTAGGTAGTCATGCAATTCAAGTCATCATTTATTACACGTTACTTCCGTGTTGTTGAAAATCTTGCGAGTCCTGGACCAAACCCCATTGAACAATGTGATCTGTGTGCTGGCCACAAATGCACACAGATCACACTACACTACCCATTACACACTCCAGTACCCACAGCTTTCATATATCCATCCAAATATTTAGAGTGTCTTTCTTCCTGGATTTATGTTTTAGCCACATGTTAGAACCAAAATGAGCATAGACTGGTCGTTGTTAGATTGGTCGTTTTAAGATTGGCAATAGAATCAAAATGAGCCTAGACTGGTTGTTGTTAGATTGACTTAGCCTGAATGAGCTTTCACCGGATTTATATTGTAGACACATGATAGAACCAAAATGAGCTTAGACCGGTTTCAGCATAGACCTCGGAATTGGTTCCGGAGTCAGATCATGAATCTGAACCACGAAACCGATAACTAGTTTATTAATCTGGACCGCAAATTCGACCGGTCACAAATATATTTTTTACAACCGATCGAAGTATATCAACACGAACACAAGATATCATCTGCCACATTTCGTTTTTATTCAACATTCAATTCAAAACCGATATTTCGTTTATTAGCCGATAAAGGCTAAATTATTGGGACCGATCACAACTCGCGTTTTTCGCCGGTATTTGGCCATCGTCTGGTCGATCCAGCTGTCGAAGTAGCCGACGTCTGTGTATATACCGGGTAATCCGGGCTTAGCGCAGTCTTGACCCCAACTAACTATACCAGCTAGCTTCCAGCTCTGACCCCGACCGCGTTTACGACAAACTAAAGGTCCACCGCTATCGCCCTGTCGAATCAAGAATCAGTGAAATCTATCTTAGAAGAGGATGTCATGGAGGGGGGAGGGGCGAATTTTTCATCAATTCAATACCGGCAAGGCTTCCGCGGGAAGCAAGGAATCGTCAAACAAACGCCTAGTGGCACTGGGTTACCGCACTTCAATTTCCTTTTGCATTTCGATTAAATTTGAGACAACTTTTCTGATAATTCAATCAATTTTTTCAGTGGAATCGATACCGTACACTGTCTGAGAAAGAAAACCTGGGCCCGTTTCCACAGTTGTGAGTTAGAGTTTACTCCGACTAAATTAACGTTAGTTCATTTTCTAATCAATGTTTTAACTCTAGAGTCAAGTCTAACTCAGAACTGTGGAACTGGGTTCTGGTATCTATTCGATGACTCGTTTCATGATTTTCGGATTTTGAAGCCTAAACGTGCCGAGTTCAAATTATATCGAAAATGACTGATTTTTACTGCAAATAATCCCCGGGGTTTTGAAGCGCCATCGCTGGTGTTATCGGTATCCCATCGGAAATGCGATGTATAATTCATTATAAATTCAATTATTGATGGATTTTACCTGGCACGAGTCTATTCCGCCGTGTTGCAGATCACCGGCGCAAATATTGCATTCTTTTATACTTCCATGTCCCATGTACAAGTTACAAGTTCGCCGCGGTACAATCGGCACGAAGACTTTTTGTAAAATGTTCGGACTACGGCCCTCTGGCGATGAAAAAAAAGAAACAAACGTTATAAGCGCTTGGACTGGATGCGCGGTCATGTTAAATCCACGCAACTGTGGAACTGGGTTAGTCAAATTAAACCCTCACAACTGTGGAACTGGTTTCGCAGTCAAATTGAACCCACACAACTGTGGAACTGGATCCAGAGTAAAATTAAAACCCATATAACTGTAGAACTGGATTCACAGTCAAATTAAACCCACACAACTGTAGAAATGGATTCAGAGTCAAATTGAACCCACACAACCGTGGAACTGGATTCACAGTCAAATTAAACCCACATAACTGTGTAACTGGATTCAGAGTCAATTGAACCCACACAACTGTGGAACTGGATTCACAGTCAAATTAAACCCACATAACTGTGTAACTGGATTCAGAGTCAAATTGAACCCACACAGCTGTGGAACTGGATTCACAGTCAGATTAAACCCACACTGGATCCGGGGTCAAAATAATAAAGTCTAATGCCGAACAACTGTGGAACTGATAATGATATGAATTGAAAAAAAAAACTTACGAAATTCTAGTTTACCCCAGCCAGTGACGGCGCAGTCCATGTTCAGGAAATTCTCCCCGGCTTCGGGTCGGCATACTGGCCGGACGAAATGCGTATAACGCGCTGGTGTCTCCAGCAGCAATAAAGCTATATCGTTTCCCTGACCGGCGCTGACATAATCAGGGTGCATCACGATCCGTGAAACCGATCTCGACTGCTCCGTGTGATCGTTTTCCGTTTTGTGGTGATCGCCCAACGTCACGGTGAAATCGCTTGTCGTTTTACTGGAAATTGAATTTGAATTTTGAATATTTTTATAGTTTGAATATTTTCAAATCAAATATGAAACGCCATTATATATCCACTTATTAATTGATTGTCCTCTTTTGCTGATCCTTCTTAAGCTGCTTTATATTTATTTAGCATACTAGTGTATTTTCTCGTAAATCTCTGTATTTATCGCAGTTAATTTAAAACAGCAGTTTATTAGCCAACTACTACATTTTATATATTTAACATTCCTTTTCAGGGTTTCAGTTTATACAAGCCTTGCTTTTTCTGAAACCCCAGTTTTATATTACAACATTATGTATTAACAATAACATTGTACACATAGTTGCAATTTATTTCTGAAATAAATAAGTAAATAAGTAAGTAAATTTGAAAATCAAACACGCATTAAATCAACTTAGAATACGACAAGGTTTTGTTATTAGATTAAATCATGACCCATTGCAACAGTCAGTGGTTAGCTACAGGAACCCCGATATAACCGCCCCAGATAAACAACCACACCAAAGATTACCAGGGTCGGTTGTCTTAGTATCTAGTTACCGCTTGGGATGTAAATTCCCAACCAGGATCCAGTTCCACAGTCGTGATTAAGAGTTAACTCTGATGAGTTAATGTCTGGGCCCAGTTTCACAAAAAGAATTGGGCCTAAATCGATTTTATGATAATCTGAATTAATGAAGTAATTAAATCGATTTAAGATTTAAACCTTTTTCTGAAACTGGGCCCAGTCCATTAGCATTGAGTTAACTCCAAGTTAAAAGTTTAACTCAGGGTCCAATTTCACGAAAAAAGTCGGTCTGACAACTTAATGAATTTTTCGGGAATTTTGATTCCGCGACTGTGGAACTGGGTCTCAGTCATCTACTGGTTTTATAGATTTACCCTTTAACGCAATGCGCTGCCGTCACTACCCAGTTTTTGTTCAGCAACGAACCGCCGCAAAAGTTGTGACCGCTGGGATTCCGCATACCGACCTGTTTAGATAAAAATGTGTAATCATCAGTTACAGTCAGTCCTTGATAAAAATGGCATTATTTGTAAAACGCTCACTTTCTAGCTAAACGCCAACATTTTTCAGCGATCAGATTTCGCCCGATTTTGTTCAATTTTCATTGAAAATTCCATCGTTATAACGCCATGTTTCCCAATGGTCAAAACAGTGGCATTATAAAGGACTTCGACTTATATTCAAAATTCGATTAATTTATGACGACATAATATTGATGAACCACTTGTCGATTTGCTTTGGGGCGATTGGAATTCAATTTTGATAATTGACCAAAATGATAAAATACTAAATTTCTTTCAATACTCTATTATTCAAGCTGCTTTTTGTAATTGGTCCATCTAAAAAAGTATCGACCATTCGGAAATGCAAGACATCGTTTCAGGGATGAGAAAAAAATTCCTTTTGTTCTGGACCCAGTAGCAGAGTCGTTACTCAAGTCCATAAAGGGTCTTTGATATCAAGGCTTGTATTTGGTTGCTAGATTAACTAAGACGAAATATGATGCTATTGAGTCTTAAAATCTAAGCAACAACTATGCAAGTAGCCACTATAAGAGAAAGAAGTTAATAATATGAGATATTCATTTCATAGAAGAACCTACAATCAGTGCGGGCAGATAAAATGCATATCTCAGATGCTATTAAGACTGATTCTGATTTTTAGCAATATTGAAAATTTTGCAGCCAATCCATAAAAACATTTTGATCGTTGAAAGATTTCGAGGCGTGTTTTTAGACGTCCGATTTAGTGGGTCGTCGCGGGAGATGCACTTTCAAATTTGGATGTGGGTAAACCGTTAATATCGGTACACGTTGCTCACCTGCCAGGGGAACTCTCCTCTGAGCGCATCAACACCGCCGACAATTTTCAGCGGCTTAAAATTCTTGGTGGTAGCGCTAACACCACACGTCGCGTGGTCTACAGAAATAGAAGATTCTTTGTTAAACAGCAGCGGACACGTCAAGCGTAGATTTTGTCAATTTTAAAAATAATGGTTACGATATTTATGAGGGAAATAATCATAAAAACGATAATCCAATAAATGATTATTTTGAAAATTATGACGATAGCGATAATTTGGTGCTAGAATCGGATACAATAAAGGGCTCAAATAAAAAAATTTTAACGATTATAAAATTCCTTCATCAATGAGGAACGCGCCACCTCCTGTGGCAATCGAGTATTTCACTAATAACAGGCGAGGATCCACCAGGTGTCGCTAGTAGCTATTCGGTCGTCTGCGTTCGATTTCTTCTACATATCATTTAAAATTTAATGAACATTTCTCTTAAATATATCAAATACTATGAAAACTATACCGAGTAGAAAATGGATTTAAAGTATATTTGTTGGGTACAGTGATAATATATGGGAGTCTAAAAATTCATTTCAATTTTATTTCAAGTTTATTGAAAATGAACTAATCTTGACAACGTGATTACGATTACGATTACGATTTATTTACACTCCAACCATTTCCATGGTATATGGAGGAAAACTATTACACATGTATATGCAAATATTTACAAAACAACACTGAAGTGATTAAAATTTAGAACAACACTGAAGTGATTAAAATTTAGAGAATGAAAACGTGAGCCAAGTACACGTTACGCCATCTGGTGTTGCAGGTTCTAATTCACCTTATCTTGATCATCGATATTAGAGTGAATTGAAAATAGGACCAAGTTCGCGCATGGAATGCTGTCATTGTTTCTAATTTTGTTGGTATTGTCATCCCCAGCCTGTCTTAAGATTTTCGACACCCAAGAAAGTAAAAGTAAGTTTGTTTCCTATATACCCATAACTTTAATATGACAATCAACGCTTACTGGCCCCGAGCAACACTTACCCGGTGAGTCGCTATCTGACGGACAACATTTCGAAAAAAAACCGCAGTCATATTTATTTGCGGATGATCCACAAGCAAATGCCTTGCACTCACCACCGGTTGCATCACAAACTGAAATCGAGAAAACCAAAGTTACTAATTCAACCTTTAAAACCTTCATAAAGAGTGTTTACATAATAGCTCCCTCAATATAACCACCTCACTGTGACGTGGCTTAGATATTAGGCCAGTCTATATTTGATACACTAATCTTAGTTCTATAGCAAATCTGAAAATTCAAGGCCCGTCGTAAGATGTAAGACGACTTTTAGACTTAAATCTCGACTGTAGAATGGCCCCGGGGCTACGGTGGGTTTAGATTTAATTCAAATCTTGTTAAAACGTTTGCGAACGATATATTATCGATGTAAGGGTTCGTTTATTCCAAATACTAAACACGCCTTACCTTCGTTATCTGCGACGCAACTACCGACTAGCGCCAGAACCACCAACGACGCTGATAATACTGGATGTTTCATGGTACGTTACTCGTTTACCATATCCTAGAGATCCGATGACCAACGGTCAGTATTTATTCTCTGAGATTCAGGGTTGATGCGATAGCGAAGGTCACGTTTGAACTGATAAACCACGTTGGACCGGATCTTCGCTTCTGATTAATAGAGTTCGCGCGTACAAGATTCTGATCTCCTAGTATTAGAATACGATCTGTATACTAGTGTTCCTTTTTAAAAACTTCGCAAATCTATTTGTAGCATGAAATCATGAAAATCACCGGTGTTCTTTAGAAATCATAGGGAAATATGGTTGCCAAACATGGAGATTATTGTGGGACAATGTTTTAGTCGATATTGATATTTTCCTATTAGTCAAATTATTGCATTACATATATACATTAATAACGTATAATAATGACAATATGAAGTGCTGATAAAATGTCTAATGTCTGGTATTTGTAGTTCATTCATTTTCAATTATAATGATCAATTCTTAAAAGTTCGCTGATGATAAAGTGTCTAATGTCTGATGTTTCGAGTTTCTTGATATTTCAATTATTTGTGTTTCATGCGTTTGCACGTTACGATTCAATGAAGAATGCCTTCGGTAAAATATTGAACGCATGTAAAATATGGACGATCAGACATCTGGTGTCGAATTGCGGACGGGATTGCGCCCCGTTACACTCGAATGGGTCATTGTTTTCCTGAGATTTCAACGTGTCCCCGAAATCTCCTTAGATGATTTCAATTCGTATATCACGCACGGAAAATGAAAAACAGACAGAGACTGTAAACAGAAACAAAATCAGAAATCGTCTATTAACGCTTCACACTTTATGTTTATTTGCCACACAATATCGAAATCATTATTAACACGAAGAAAATAAGATCAAAGAAAACTTCTTAATAGCCAAGTTAAAAGCGAAATCTTCCCTAACAGCAAAATGATAAGAGATAGAACTAGAAATTATTTACGATTATAGATGTTTGCTATTGAAATATATATGACGCAATTCTCTGCGTACTTGATCGGCCATCGGAAAATTTCTTTTCGTTTTAATGAAGCGGTTTGATATGAGGTATTGCGGTATTGCGGTCAGGTCAGTTGAGTATGTTTTCCTAATAACCACCAGCACCTCCTCTTCCTCCTGCGTTTGAACCGTCGTACGTATCCGTGCTTCCGTAGCGGTCGTTGAAATGGTCGCTGCTGAACCCGTAATAATCCATATCTTCGTACGCTGAAATTAATCGATCATTTGAATATGTAAATGATATGCAAATCAGTGGAAGAGTATCGGTTAGACGATGCATTTAAAGGGCTCGCGTGAAAACTTCCGGCGAACAAGATTCGAAAAATTAGTTCAAAACATGTACGAAGCCTTTGATAGATGCAGCTCTGAGCAAGAATGTTCCAAATATCTAAATGATATGTCTAACAATACAAATGACATGTTGAACAGTTACTGAAACAATGGCCAGAATTGTTGATCTTACATTTACCTACAATTGGCAACTTACGATTTAAGAAACAAGAAGGATTTTCATACTCACGTCTGTAATGCCTTGGTGTGTAATGCCGACAAGTTGGGAATTTCGGAGGAATATCGAATGAATGGAATCGTTCGAAGCCCTCGATCAGGGCGACGAACATACCGGCGTTCACGTGCGGTTCGATGTGACAGTGCATTCCCCACGCGCCCGGATTATCGGACTTGAAACGGATGATGACATAGCCGCCCCTCGGAATTAGAACCGTATCCTGAAATGGAAGGTGTGTTCAACATTTGATACGAAGTGCAGTTGAGGAGTTCGTTATTTCAATGCTTACTTAGCGCAAACATTTCTCTGAGAGTTGATAGGCCAAATCTCATTCGAATTGAATGAAATACAGTTTTTTGCGATGACAAATACGTTATGACGTCACATTTTCCATGTTCCCACTGTATTGATTACAAATTGACAGTCACTTATTCGCACTGACCGGAAATTGAACCCGAGTTTCGAACATGAAAAAAGGTGGGGAAGCTAGTAGACTACTAGGACAAGTCCACTTGGTCGGTGGTTACATAGCTTGTAATGCAACGGGATTTATCTGTAGTTCTCGTGAAATACTAGCTAAGGAGAAGTGCTGCAAGAATCTTATACTCGATGTAACTTTCTTCAGGTTTACGTTTTATATCTAGAAAACCTAGGTAACTTTTCCTAAGTCGTCAAGATTTATCAAAAATTAACTTAGGTGCCTAATTAAATACGAACCTTCGATGGTGGATCATTCAGATTTAAACCAGGGATGTTGTTGCCGCCCCATTTAGGATTTCTCCACCTCGGTCTGTTGCAGTAGTTATCCTCGTCGCAGACGATATCATCATTTTCGCCTGCGAATTGACCGGTGCTGTTCAACTTCGGTAACCCGACCTTCACCACGGAGAAATGATGTCCGTGCATATGTATCGGATGGCTGCTCAATCCGGTACCTTTGCTGAGTAAGATGAACTGTTGGATCTCTCCTAGCTTCATATGGTGATTGTATGTACACTCGCAAACGTTGTACGACCTGCACGGCGTGTAGCACGGGTTTTCCTGCGCTTCGCCGGGTTGCGTCAAAATCGGCGATACCGGCATTTGGTAGCGAACCCCGTTGACGCGCGGTCCCTGCTTGAAGCCGAAATTGAAGAAGCTTTCTCTGATTCGTCCGTGGTGACGTCCGGGAACCGGCGGCACGTTCGTGGATCTCATACGATCGAATGTGATGCACTCTTGGAACGGCACGGCGTAATCCGGTACGTCGCAGTTGTATACAACGCATTTGCTGGCCGGTGCACATTGGTGCGGTACCGTAATCGGATCGGCGTTAGGATTCGCGCCTTGGTATCGTAAAATGGCCAAACCGTGTTTTCCGTTGAAACCGCGAACCCAGTAGTTACCGACTGGCTGGTCGGCTAAGACTAGTACATCGTATCTCTCACCAGGTGTCACTATCACGTGCGATACCCAACAAGGTTTCACATCGCGGCCGTCCGTCGCTACTACTTTCAGTCGGTGGCCGTCGATCGAGAATTTCACGAACGTCGACGCTTGCGAACCGTGCACGCGGAACCTGTACAATTTACCTCGAACGACATCGAACTCCGACAGCGGACTTTGCGTTATCGCTACATCGGACAGTGAAAAGTAGCGCCCTCTGCCGTTTATCGTAAGAGAATGGTAGCGTTGTGCCATTTCCGGGTCGTTGTATTTCGCCGCCAGGTGATTCCAGACTCGGTTGGTCAGATACAAATACCAAGCGTTGCCTATGACGTCGTGGTTTACGTCGCCGAACATCACGTTGAAATCTCCGGCTACTGGATGTTCGCCTTTCTTCGGATGGATGATCAAAGCTCCGTAAAGAGAATCGGAAAGCTGTATGCCGACGTGCGAGTGATACCAAAACGAACCTCCCGGGTAGGCTTTCATCCGTTGCGTGAAGATCTCTCCCGGCAGTTGGGGACACTGAGTCAACCACGGGATACCGTCATACCATCCCGAATTCCTCTGATGCAAGCCGTGCCAATGAACGGATATCGCTTCGGAGATATCCTTGTTGTGTACGTTGATGATGAGTTCTTGGTCCTCCCACGCTTCGAGCACCGGTCCCGGAACCGTGCCGTTGAACGTCAACATTCGTACAGGCGCGAAGTAGCCGTCCGATACGACAACACTTGCGGGATCGACTGGTTGAGCTCCCGGGGCAGTAGGATTCACGTTCCATGGGTAGAGGTTACCTTGATAAGCAAACAGCAGGGTTCGCCGATAAACCATCGTCAGCGTTTCCACTACCTCGAGGGTAAAGACGCATTGCTTATCCGTCTTTCTACATGGTCTAGAATGAATAGGTTCTGTAATAGACAAAAATAAAGTCTAAGGTTGATAGAAATAGAGCTTTTAAAACTCACGAAAATTTACCTGGAATTCTACATGGAATTCTATAACTAAAATGTCGGAAAAGCCCGTCCATTGATGCTCTTAAGCGTACTCTTTTAGAAGAACATTTGAAGTGTGGTTACATTTTATATCTACTTAATTTTTCAATTTTTTACCGAGTCCAAATGATTCTTATGTTTTAATTCAATTAATACATTCAATTAATACGGCAATATATATATATATATATCAGAAAATAAATCATTAATATCATTATTATTGTTAAGCTAAAATTGGAATCGTCGTGTCCTGTGGTGCGAACGATTTAGTCATAATTACAACGAGTTACTATTGAGTTACATTCTTATTCTAGATGACTTCAATATAAAAGCTGGTTCTACATAACATCTCTCTTTCAATTTAGAGTAGGGATTGACCCTCTGGTATCTATTTGACTGGTAGATGTCGTAACAATTCTTACCGTATACGTCACCCACGTACGAGTGCCGAAAGGCGGCGCTGGTGAGCACAAAAGCGTACAATACCAAACAGTAGAAATACATGGCGTTCATTTCTGAAAAGAAAGATGCATTCGTTTAAAAGAAAAGAATTTTTATATTTTCTGAACAGGAACATCCAATAGGGAAGATTATCTTCAAGAAAATCCACAAAAAAACCTAAATCAGCGCCTGTTAGGTTGGGATCGATCGTCATAACTATATGAAAAAGTTACTCAATATGATGTTTTTAACATCGGAATTCTGTCAACCCGATGCAATGGATAGATAAATGCTTTCAATCTCCAGGATAGGAGTTTTACATACACTTCGTAGACGCGAATTGGAAGCTTTCAAAGAACCAAGGAACTTCAGTAGACCTTTCAGTATTGGTGAGTCTTCAACCCACAGTAACTATTTCAAATTTTACATTGTCAACATATCCAGTTGAAAATTGAACAAAATGATTCTTTCATAGAATCAAAGAAATTTTTAGTCGGAATTGTCCGCTTTCGGGTCTAAAGCTATACCGAGACAAAAGCTGAGTCCACTACTGTGTATCGATATCTCTCACTTACCTTCAATGCCATCCGAGTGAAGATGGTGATGTCCGATGTGGAAACCGCGGTTTTTATTACTCCGAGATCGTCGACCCGATCGACGTGTACTAATTGAGCGTCTTTTGTTATCATAAAAAACACATCAAAAGCACGTGTCGTTTTTAATTGGATTCGTACCTCACAAAGAGAACTACCGAGTTTAGGTGCTATGGGAAGTGACGTATCATCTCGAATACCGCGTCTGCCGCACCTGCGTTCAAAAACTCGCTTTCACATTTTTTTAAGATCTTTTCATCGTGTCATGCGATGTCATTACGACGAAAGAATCACTAAAAGAAACTTCAGCGTGAATACAAATGATCATCCGGAGAAATACGCTAGCGAGCTACGCTACTTACTTCGAACGATCCAGAATTGCATTCGGTATATATAATGCTGTTTACGTTTATAACCCATTAGAGAATTTTAAAGGTTAAAATCGAAAATTATTTATCAGTTCTTAAATACAAAATACACGACGTTTCGCGCTCGCTTTAGAGACACGATTGTTAGCTGTTACACACATGACAATCGTCTCTAGAGGTAGTCAGAAACGTGGGTCAAAAGCAGATTTTTTGTTTATAATTCTCAAATTAAATACGATTCTAACCTTTCAAATTCTGCAAACAGCGGGTTTTGAACTTAATATTTGCTCCCAACTTCTAAGTGTGGCTATCCCACTACCAGGCTATTTGAAAGCCTTTCCCTTCGTCCCTTTACCGAAATAAACGAGTAATGACACATATACCCTCCATTGCAACGAGATAAAAGGTGTAATGCCAGAGTTGCGATAACGGGTTTTCTGCCACGTTTATGTCTCGCTTCAGAACGTACTACCTAACTATCTACACAATTATATGTGGACTTGTTTCCTCGGATTTGTCATTCTTATCATCTGTCGTTCAATATTATTATCTGTAATTGCTCTCATGAATAATCAACTCACTCATAATATGTTATGCTTTGATTAATGTTACTTTGGTAGGCCAATTAAGTTGATTTTATTTTGTTTTTCTGTAATTACATATCCGCTCACTCACTTACTAATCGATTATTATGTCACCATATCATGTATTTGAAATACCCTACTCACTCTTGTTCCCTCAAATGGGGAACCCGAAACACTAACTGTCCCACCAGATGGCGTGACGAGATGTAGGTGTCAAAATTAGTTCATTTTCAGTGAACTTTGAACTGAATTTTTAGACATCCGGATCCATGTACCCACCACAGCACCCACCAAATATATGACGAATTTAGATTTCTACTCAGATATCGGTTAAATTTTCATAATTCATTTTAGAGAAAGATTCGTTCTATTTAAAATGAAATCTAGAAGATATATAAGGCGGAAGACCAACTATCTACTAAGGACACCTGGTGAATCCTTGCCTGCCATAAGTGGAATCCTCTATCGCCACAGTACCGCGGTGGGTAACCCAGTGAATGAGTTAGTCTTGTGTAGCAAGAAACCCTCAGTGATTCGCTATATGACGATCATAAGAAATGAAAGGAGCTATAAGTGTTATATACCATTTGAATTTAGACTGCCGTTAGGTTCAGTAAATCCATGTTTTCCATCCATTTATGATTTAGCAGTTCTGAAAACCAGTAACCGCTTAATTCAGTACATAAATGTCAAACGTACCGGTATAGGCGGCGTCTACTCGACAAGTTGAGTCAGATAGATCCGCAAAAAAACTTTTCAGGGAATGAACTAGTTATCGTAGAATGATTGATTAGTCGATTCAACGTAAGTTAGATCTTCTTTGATATATGACACAAGCTGTCAGTCAAGCGATGCCCGAAGTTCTCTTGAGTGTGTGCCTGGCAAAGCCTCAAAGGTCACTAAAGCAAGCACCCAATAAAACGGGTCGAAAGAAGAAAGTAGAGAATGATACGGAAGGAAACGGAAAGCCTTTTTAGACAATTGAGTAGATTGGTGTAAGACATATATGGATGATAATGAACAAATAAGTAGTGAACGAAACGCCAAGTAGAGTGAATATTTCGATACGTCAATCAGAAATTGTCTTGTAATTTGGATTTGATGTTACTTAGAATATAATCAGGATTGCTACAGGCACCTAGATTTTCCAACAGGTTATTATAATTCAGATGCGCGAGTTAAGTCTTAATGCCCGTTATAAAATTACAGTTATTATTGCTGGCACCCCTATACATATCGAGGAGACTCTGATAAACTAAACTATTAGGATTACCCGTCATTATGGACATCCAGAATTTAATTGCTGATAAAAGTACATCATTGAGAACTGGGAAAAACCCCAGATCACCAAAAACAGGTTATAGAAGAGATTTATTGTGTTGCCAATGATTAATCTACAGAATCTCGAATGTATGATTCGGCTAATTCACGCATCTCTGGTAATGGCAACGATTCTTAAACAGTTTTTTTATGGGACAAAGCGAAAATCTTGATCGTTCTCCCAGTCGAGACTATACGGTGAGTACTTGTTCAAGACATCATCAGAAAAGACGTCATGTTGCTGAAGTCGTCTTATAATTATATTCAGTCCCAATAGATATTTCCAAATAATTCTAAGTTATTCTAAGTGTACGTATGTCGTCAACAAAATGATAGTCCCGCCTACGAGACAATGAAAGCGATTTTGATTGTTAAAGGAAAATCAACTTTCCACGTAGAATTCATTATCAATAAGAAAGAAATCCCACTGAAATGATTAGGCGATGCTTCCGGAGAAAAACAAGAATACGATTCGAATTCCGAATTTGCTGAGAACAAAAGAAATTAAGAGGAACCTGTCTGGTTTATGCTTCATAAGCGTTTATTAGCCACACAGCACGCGAATAAATTAAAAAAATAAACAGAAAAAAACGAGATCCAAGATCACGAGAAGGGAAATAAAGCAACTAAAGTTTACCGATAAGCAGAATTCGCCATCAATAGTCACGACAGATGAGTTATAGATTTTGAGACTATCAATAAACAACGATGTTTTAATGCAATATTTAGTACGTTATGACGGAACTCTTTACAGAATTTCTTTAGAAATTAAACTTCAATAAATATAATTTGTTTAAATGAAACGGTTGTGTATTTGCAGCTATGCTGCGCTGTACTGTGCTGTGGTACATCGGTCGAACATAACTCTAATAGCCACCTGCGCCTCCGCCTCCGCCTCCGCCTCCTGCATTTCCACCTCCTCTTCCACCCCCTCCTCCTCCCATGTGTGGTCCGAGAAACATATTCCTGTTTCCGAACATGTCGTTGGCGTGTTCGGTGTTGAATCCATAGTAGTTCCTATCCTCACGCGCTGAAACAGTTTATTCGAAAAACGTTTATATAAATATGATTAACAAATATTCAAATATGCTGAAGCGACGTTCAAATACTATATTCTAAACAATTAAAGAATGGGTTATCCGAATAAGGATCCGTCACTTCGTTTTAAATTTTTCCTTTATCGGAAACGATTTAGAATTAGAAAATAGAAAACAAAACAAAATGATCGTCGTACTTACGTCTGTAGTGCCTTGGTGTGTAATGTCGACAAGTTGGGAAATGAGGCGGAAGGTCGAACGAATCGAACGTTTCGAAGCCCTCGATCAGAGCGACGAACATTCCGGCGACCAGATGCGGTTCGATGTGACAGTGCATTCCCCACGCGCCCGGATTATCAGCCACGAAACGGATGATGACGTAACCACCGGCCGGTACGAGCACGGTATCCTGAAATATACCAAAGCAACTTAACTTAATACTCGTTCCGCTCAAAGATTACTTAGATTACCTAAATCGTTTTGAGATAAACTCACATTAGAAGTGGTTGAAGAAGTTTTGGAATCAATACGTTTATTCAAAACTCAAACCCGCTCGAATTTATCGGTCAGAAAAATATTTTCACATACCTTTGATGCTGGATCATGCAAATTCAAACCGGGAATGTTGTTACCGCCCCATTCGGGATTTCTCCATTTGGGCCAGTTACAGTACCTCGTCTCGTCGCAGATGATGTCCGTATTATCGATTATATTTCCTTGGGCGTCTTTTGAAGGAAGGCCAACTTTCACGACGGCGGCATGATGTCCGTGGTAATGAATCGGATGACTGCTACGCCCGGTACCCATACTGAGTAAGACGAATTGCTGTATTTCGCCTAACTTCAAATGGTGGTTGTAGGTACACTCGCATACGCTGCCGGACGCGCACGGTTGGTAGCACGGGTTTTCCTGGGCTTCGCCGGGTTGCGTAAGAATCGGCGACACGGGTATCTGGTATTTATTTCCGTTGACGCGCGGTCCCTGCTTGAAGCCGAAATTGAAGAAGCTCTCTTTGATTCGTTCGTTGTGACGTCCGGGAACCGGCGGTACGTTCATAGACCTCATACGATCGAACGTGATGCACTCTTGGAACGGAACGCCGTGGTCCGTTACTTCACAATTGTATACGACGCACTTGCTGGCCGCGTTGCACGGGTGACCTGTCGTAGTCGGTTCGACGTGAGGATTAGCTCCGTGATAACGTAGGATAGCCAAACCGTGTTTTCCGTTGAAACCACGAACCCAGTAATTACCGACTGGCTGGTCGGCTACGACTAGTACATCGTACCTCTCACCAGGCGCCACCACAACGTGAGTTACCCACTGAGGTTTCAGGTCGCGGCCGTCTGTCGCTACTACCTGCAGTCGGTGGCCGTCGATTGAGAATTTCACGAACGTCGACGCTTGCGAGCCGTGTACGCGGAATCTGTACAGATTTCCTTGAACGACCTCGAACTCCGATAGCGGACCATGCGTCAGTGCGACGCCGGCATTCGAAAAGAAACGCCCCCTACCGTTGATTATAAGCGATTGGTAGCGTTGAGCCATTTCCGGTTCGTTGTACTTCGCAGCCAGGTGATCCCATACTCGGTTGGCCAGATACAAGAACCAGGCGTTGCCTATGACGTGGTGATTCACATCGGCGAACATCACGTTGAAATCCCCGGCTACTTTTGGTGCCTCATCTTTGTGATGGATAATCAAAGCTCCGTAAAGAGAATCGGAAAGCTGTATGCCGACGTGCGAGTGATACCAAAATGTACCGTACGGGAATGCCTTGAAACGTTGCGTGAATATCTCTCCCGGCAGTTGGGGACACTGAGTCAACCACGGGATACCGTCGTACCATCCCGAATTCCTTTGATGCAGCCCGTGCCAATGGACGGATATCGCTTCGGATATATCTCTGTTAATGACGTTGATGATTATCGTCTGGTCTCCCCACGCTTCGAGTATGGGTCCCGGGACCGTACCGTTGAACGTCAGCATTCGGATCGGGACGTAGTAGGCGTCCGATACGACCACGTTCGCCGGATCGACTGGCTGAGCACCCGGGGCAGTAGGATTCACGTTCCATGGGTAGAGTTTGCCTTGGTAAGAGAAGAGCAGGCTTCGCCGATAAACCATCGTCAGCGACTCCACTACCTCGAGCGTAAAGACGCATTCCGTATCCGACCTTCTGCATGGTCTCGCGTAAATAGGCTCTGTAATATTTAAAACATGGTCAAATGTGATCAAGGACCAAAACTCTAAAAATTCAATAACGTGATTTTTATTTCATGTTCCTTCTCGTTTTTAACAGCTTTACAAACGATTCAATACAAAACCCACTATGCGTTACTATTCTCACTTCTCGACCGTTCAAAAATTCGAGATTCAAATATTTCCACCAAAAAAAATATCTTACCGTATACATCACTCACGTACGAGCGCATGGCGGCGCTAGCCAGCACTAAAGCGTGCAGAATTAAACAGTAGAAATACATGGTGTTTATTTCTGAAAAAAAGATACATTCGTTTCAATAATGTCCAACTGAAATAACTGATCCCAATGACCCTGACAACAGCAGTAAGGAGTTGGTTGATAAGAGGAGCTGTGTGAGCTAGAGAGTGGCTAGACCGTTCGACTCAGCAAATCCATGTCGTGGGTTCGAATGCCGTACATTACCGTAGTCTCAAAGGGGTTGCAAACTCACCCCGATCTCCTCTCCTCGAGTAGTAAATTGATACATTGCCCGACCGATGACTCCTGTGGTCGGTCTCATGAAAAGTGTAAGCTTAAATCTGCAGTTAAGTTGAATTGTTGTACTCAATAAGGTAACCAATGGTAATTACACCGACAATTTTAGTTAAACTTCTTTCGTGAAATTGAACCCCGAGCGGCTAGTAGCTTTTCGGATGTTACCTCTCCGCAGGAGATCACCGATAGTGAATCGAGATTATGAATACCCCACTTACCTCCTGTGCCATTCGAGGAAAAGATGGCGACGTTCCTTGTGGCGACTGGCACTTTTATAGATATGAGATCATCAACTTCATTTGACGCTAACAAATCGAGTTGCTTTGTGTTTACTCAAAAAATGTGTCGCCGTTAATTGAATTCGAGTCGTAAAAATTGAACCGTACGAAATGTGAAGTTGCGTCATTTTTTGCAGTACCGCGTAACAAACGTCTTCTGTCATCAACACGTGTGTGCGTGACTTTCAAAACACGTCCACGCTTTCCGCATTTTCTTCAGGTTGTTATGTTAAGCGTTACGGGAAGAAACCACTCGGTAAAGGGAGGTACAATTTAGGAACGTTTAACGCTAGTGTTGCAAACGAAGGTCTATTGTTGAAATTATGTTTATAGATTTTCAAAAATGTTTTGACACTATGAACCGAAAAGCTCTTTGGCACAAACTAATAACCTCAGGAACCACTGGTTAAATTCTCAACGTAATCTTTAAAATATACGAAAATGCATAGTATTGTGTTAAAGTTAATGGGGAGACATCTGACTTCTTTGAATCCTTTATGGGCTTCAGACAGGGAGAAAACCTTTCTCCGATATTATTTTCTATATTTTTTATGGCATGGAACAATATCTATTAAACGAAGGTTGCCCTAGTATCAATTTTCTTAGAAATGACAATTATATATGCTTAAACTATTCGTGCTAATGTATGCTGATGATACCGAGTTCTCGGCCGAGAACCCAGGCAACCTTTAGCTCTCAGCAAATAATATGGCTGAATACTGCCAGAAATGGCTTATAAACATTAATTATGATAAAACGAAGGTCATGATTTTTGACAAAAGGAAAGGTCGCCGCCGACCATAAATGAAATCTTAAACGGCCATCGTATCGAAGTAGTTGATAATTTTTGGTATTTAGGCTTTATTTTTAATTACAATGGTAACTTCACCCTCTGAATAATTCTATCGCAGAGCACGCAAACGTTTTGTGTCCTGAATAAAGTCCATGAGCACGCCCTCGGAATTGCTCTAAGCAAATGTACTTTTGTGAGCAATTAAGATATATATTCTAGTTTGAGGGCTTTGGTAGTAAATTTATCAAAGAGAATTGCATTTGTCAAATCACTCGTATTTTCGTTAATGAGTCCACGTTCGAATATTCCACAATCTACGAGGCGAAATATTGTGACAATACATTTAGATATTTTATCGGTTTTAATCACGATTTAATAACGTATAGGGCCACGCGACGTTAGGATTGCCTGACTGGCACCTGGCCGTTTGACATCGGATTATCACGAAGCAGATAGCCGCATAGATTTATCAAATGGCATCTGTTCTTCTTCCGACCCGACTGTAAACAGAATTTTAGATAAATACCGACCGATACACCGGCCAGATACACATTTGACAGAATTCTAACATTCGTGATGGCTTCGAAGATCGTTTTTTTCCTTTGTTTGGTCGTGTTGGTAACATTAGCAAGCTGTCGTCATGTAAGATATAATTATACATATACACCAAATGTAGCCTTCGGCATCGAATATAAGTTCGTTATTTTTTTTAAATTGCGTTGAACAGTGATTCGAAAGCCTAAAAAGTTGCACGTACAATTCCCAATATCAAATTTTATTTGCTTTTTGTTTCGATTATTACGCAAGTACCAAGCCGGGGTCGTTAATTGATTTCCTGCACCCAGTTCCACGTTCTGACATTGAGTTAATTCATCTTAACTCGGAACTGTGGAATTGGGCCCGAGTTGGTAGCTCCTAATTTCTGTGTACGAGATGGACTCGAACCCCGGTGAGCGCGTCGATTTACTGCCACTTCTTAATCTTATTTTCAGATTGAACTTGCCAGAAACAATATAGGTAATTCGATAAGTTTACGGTTCGCAGATTCGTTTTCCTTTTTAAATTTACTCTCATGTAACATTTGAGATATGTGTCCTGTAATTACGAAATCGAAAAGTCTTTTCAAAATATCAAAACGTCAAAAATCGATTTTTCAATAGAATCTATTATCAAGGAATCATTATCATTACAATTATACATATACATATATCTTAATCGTCTTTCGCAATTCATTGCGTAGTTTTACCACGTTATAGTGTAACTTTTATAGTGTAACATTTCTTGTACGATCGACGCTTTTGAAAATTTTTTTCGCTTTTCAGACGATGCAGGTGTTTCAGTGAAACGGGCTTCGTGTGCAGATTACTTCACTAAATGTCCCACTTGGAAGAAATACTGTACGATGTACACGTGGATGGGATACATGAAGAGGAACTGTCCGAGAACTTGCAGAGTGTGGTAAGTAGTCGATTCCTTAAGTTCAATCGACAAATGATTGTCCAGTTAGCTCAGAAGGTTGGTTGGAGGACTGGGAACCGAGAGGTTCCTAGTTCGAAACCACCTCCTGGCGTTGGCTGTCGAGACACATACGTGGGCTAAGCTCTGCTAACCTAGCTAGGCTGTGAGCCATAACAACCAATGTAAAAAGGCCCTGGCCGTCTCTTAAGACCCACTAGGGCTACGCACTTTTGCTTGCATTTGAGACGTAAATCTCTTCTCAATTTCTAAACTAAATACATAAACAGTGCTCTTCGATCTACTTCACTCAATTCAACCAAATGAAGATTCCAGATCTGATTGGAATGAAACTTTCACGAATGTAAAAATTGACCCGGATTAGTTTAAAACCACACCCACGAGACAAAAAAAAAAACCAACAAAACTGTGGAACTGGATCGAGAGTCAAAAGAATCCCGATAAAATTGCGGAGCATGACCCAGAGTCGAATCAAATTCGCAAAACTGTTGTTGATCTGGGTCCTGAATCAAATCAAATTTACACACCTCTCTGTGGAACTGGGTTCATTCAAATTAAACCCTCGAAAATGAGGAACTGGAGTCAATTTAAACAGGGGTTGCAGTTTATCGGGGATCGGCGGGGTTGGTGCGTTCCGGGCTGTGTACACAATCAACGCATCGAACTCGTTTTGAAAATAATATTTGTTTACGTTTCAGTTGATAGATTTGAATACGGTCCCATTCGCTCACGGCGGGATTTTCAACCTTCCGTGGCGTATGTAGATCACGTGTAATCTAACTTTACATACGTCCTAATTAAAATCGAAATAAATATTCTCGTTTTGTCTATGTATATGAATCATGACTTTTCATTGAATGAGTTTACGAGATCACGACGCCAGCTTCTAAACTCATCCATACTACACCGGGGCCAGTTGCATAAAGTTACGGCTAAGATTTAAAACCAGTCTCAAACAATCGATGTTCCATAGCTTATAGAAACACAGATGAGACTGGACTTGAAATTTAAGATACCTCTTGCACTAGCGACTATGGAACCAAGCACAATGGATCAGTTGCATAGTCTTGGCTAAAATTTATGACCGGTCTAAGACCAGCTTAGTTCCATGACCAGAGTCTAAGGATTTGAGATCAGCTATTAACGGAAGTGACGTCTGTGCAACTGGCCCCGGTTTTTTTTGTGAACCTAAACCCTCAAAGTGATGAGGTGGAATGCTCCGGAGAGTCCAAAACGATCTTATGAAAAGGCGCGCGTGATAACGGCTTAATTAGAACAGGGATTTGAATAACCAATGACTTCGATAAGTTTCGATGAACTGATTTCGTCTTGAGAGTATAAATGTCAAGTCTACATCTTCAGAAACGAGCTTAATTTCATAATGGCAACACGCAAAACCTGGCAACCCGACATATAGCGACTCCATCCTCATTTTATAGAAAGGAACTCCACAGTTTCCACAAGTGTCTTGGTGGATCCACGCTTGCCACAAGTAGAATCCTCTATTGCCAGAGTAGTCGATCTCCAACTGTACACGTGATACCTGGTGGATCCATCCTCACTCACCACGACCGAAATCCTCTATTGCCGCAGTAGTCGATCTCATAAAGTACAATAGTGTCACCTGTTGGATCCTTACTAGCCACTAACCGAATCCTCGATTGCCACAGTAGGGAGAGTAGGAAATCATAATTCGGTTGAAAGCTTCGCACCGCGAATAGAGTCACATTACAGCTGTTGCTATCGTGTGAACAACTGCGCCGAGACGCGTCGCGTTTCACAGATTTGTTTCACGTCTCCGTGTAATTGTTAAAACTCAATCGTCGTAGATGTGAAGATAATAATCAGTCATCACGTAAACAAAAGCGTCAATATTCACGTTTTCAATTAGGCGCGCAAACGTGAAACCGATCGTGAATCACTTTTATTGGCTTTTCGTGTAACAAAAGCACTTACAATCCGTGTCACCCTGCCCGCGAAAATTAATTAACAAAACATATGCTGCCCATGAAAAGCAAATTGAAATCTGTGTCACCGATTGGGAAGATGTTGTCGAGCTGACAAAGGAATCCTGAGAAATATATCTCACTTTCAACTAATCTACGTTCAATTGATGTTTAAGTGCAGCTAAACTTAATCTAAAATGTTCGAGTCAAGTGTTTCGCAATATCGTTTTAAGTCACCTTGCTTCACCTTGGTTCTTACAGGTTGATCAATCATCTTACAAAACTAAATGCATCAGTTATCTTTCTATGTAGCTCATCAAATTCTATTCGCCTAATTGTCTCGAGTCTGGCGGTAAATTGTTCATTAATTGTATAAATATCAGTCGATCGAAGTATTCTGTGCTATATTCCTAGATGTTAGCGCGTAGGTCTATAGCAATTTAACTTCTACAAGCCTTAGACGAGAAATATTTCAGTTTCCACTTCTGTTTGAGGGGTAAGTAACTTAGTGACTTAGTTTGGGGTTTACTCTCCGTTCGGCATAAAACCCTATTGTTATTCATTTGATGATGATTATTATTATTAATTATACTTCTCCCACCCGTTTTCGCTCATAACCTTCTCCTAAACGTGACCACATCGAAAACGTTGACAGAGATAAGGCAATCTGACTAAGAAGATTATCAAAATGTTGAAATTGAAATAATCTTGGCGAAAAAAAACATCGTCTTGAATGTATTATCGTGTATCGTGTATCGCGATGCGTTATTCCGGTTATGGTTACCAGACGACCTCAAATGGTTTTTTTCGAAAAGTTAGTCAAAGTAAGAGGATGGCTCCGAGAATATCCGAATCAAGGCTGCATCCGTCTGAGTATATTACTTTATGTACTCCAATGGGATACCCGTTAATAGAATTTCCATCATTTCCTTAAGTTTGATTGTTATGTAGCTATGTGGTAAATCTTCTGATGGAGAAATCTGGAAACGATGGGAAAATCTGGATGGAGAGGTGATGTTGTGTCGGATTCTGTGAGCTTTTAGTTTATTCCAGATACGAATATGGAGAAAATGATGAAAGTGTTGATGTTA